>NC_135723.1:59115233-59770035 GCF_964656455.1 Halichoerus grypus
ATAATTAGTCATTAGGACTAGATAACAAAGCCTTCAGCAGTATACTACTCTAATGATGGAGGACCAGCATCTGAGAATAGTATATTAGCATAACCACATATGCAAAATACATAGAACCACTGCCACAGTTAACTTGTCATTGAATGATTAAATATGAATTCATAATTAGAAAAATCCACACTGTAATTTATTGGCTTTCCTGACTGTTCTGGTTCATTAGAAGTTGATTACTAAACAGTGACCTCTAGTGGCCCACAATTTTCTAATGCTATATTGTTTCTTTTAAAGAGTCAGCCAGCATACATTCCAAACACCTATTTACTTAAATAAGGCTGTTACTTTGAAGATGTTAATAGTCCTTTTCCCTATAAAGGGAAATATTGCTTTTACTCATTCTCTCTTTAAAATACATTCTGTGTGACAAATACAAAGTGGTTTAAAAAAAAAAGCTCTCTTGCTTCTACACATTCATTAACAAATCGTGACTGAACCCCTATGTAGGTGTTGGGGGTATTTTATTAATACTTGGAAACTGCATTAGATAATAACAGAATGAACTTCATTCATTCTATATTATCTAATTAGAACCTATGTCAAAATTAACGACAGTCATGCTACTATCTAATTACTGCCTATACACACATGGGACATGCTGAAGACACGTTTTATTTTAAAATTCTAAGGTACCAGTAATTTCAGATCACTGCATACCATACTATTGAGGTTTATCTTAAAAGGCAACTGATTAGTAACTGTAAAAAAAAAAAAATCTAGCTCATTTCTAAAATTTTTCTTAAAGTTTTTTTTTTTAAATAATAACGACACTTCTCAAGAAATCTATCTTTTTCAAGTATTCAAATGTCTATAGTAGTAATTCTGTAAACATATCTGATTTTATTACTTGCTACCCAGGTATACTCATTATTAAAACAAGGTCTCAGAAAGGCTCACAATATGAAAAGACGACTTTGGGTATATTATTAAAAGAATTATATGTATATATCTTCATCCCCCCAAATCAGTCATGGTATTGATCCTGGTTCTCTAAAGTAGTGGCAATGCTGTAGCTTCTGTAGATAATGTGACTAAGCCTCCAATAAATTTAAGATGCAAACAAAAGAAAGATATATACTGCCTCATGTACTATTTCTACAGAACATGTGGGTGTGGGGTGCCAGTCGTTTCCTGTGATGATTTAAGAGAGTAGTTGGATAATGAGTTATACCTTCTGTAAGAACCGAATCACCATTTAATGCTATTATCAACAGTTCATGACCCACCAGCAAGAAATGTCAACCTGATTAATATAAACACTGCTGACCTCAAAAAAAAAAAAAAAAAAGAAAGAAAACTTACTCCTCACTGTTATTAACATCTACTGTTCTTTAGTATGAAAATATAAAAGCCAAATCTTTAAGTAAAAATATTTTTAGAGAATTTGCTATGCAAATTTTGCTAAGTGAGGGTTGGTAAGGTTCTGAAGACAGCACTTAAATATACACATTGGTTACAACTAAGGGAAACATCTTTTTGGAGATACATGATTTTATAAGTTCATTGTGTCATTTAAAATATTTATTTTATCTTTTTAAACAGCATAAACTAGGGTTAGAGTAAGATATCATTTTGGTTACAAAGCTCACTGTTAAACTTACTTCTGATACACAAGTTTCAAAAACAACCAGAGATAAGATCAGAAAGATCTAGAAATACAGAATTTGGAATGTCATATTTCCTTCCATGAGCACTGGTATAAGAATGTTGGTATGAAAGATTCCTTTTTCTCAGTGTAATTATAGTACATTCACTTGCAATTCAGCCTGTTTCTGCTTTACACAATGAGCCATTTTTGGCTGCAGGTAAACCTGAAAACCTGGAATTTCAGAAGAGATTATTTAATACTATCATTTTCAGATTCCAAAAGGTAAGAGAAAAGAACACATCCTATGGGAAAACTCATTAGTTCACCCAATGGACAGCTGGGGAACCAAATTTTCCTCATTACAATAAGCTAGGTTTTTAGAATCTACAAAAAGTAAACCAACTCCTGCTCCTTTGTACCTGGTTGAAAGGCTGGGCCTCTAGGAAAAGCATCTGACAACAGGCAGAACAAGTCAAGATTCTCTACAAATGAATGCCAAGCCTGTAAAAATTTTATTTAAATCAGGCTTCCTGTGGTAACCAAGAGTTTAACCTGAGACCAATATTAAGGAAACAATCCAACAAATCCAGAATGAGGAAAATTCCATTAGATAATTGATCTGGACTCTAAAACTGTCAACATCATGGAAGACTTTTTTTTTTTTTAATGGAGAGTATGGGAATTGCTCTAGATTAAAGAAGGCTGAAGACAAATGACAACGAAATGTAACGCACGAATCTTTATTAGACATTGGATCAAAGAAAAAAAGCCCAGTTATCTGGAGGATAATTGAGAAAATATGAATATGAGCTCTTTAGTAGATGACATTAAAAATCAATGTCAAATTTCTTGGATGTGATAGTTTTGGAGTTACAAAGGAAGATGTCCTTCTCAGGAGATTTATTAAAAATATTTGGGTGTGGGTGAATGGTTCAGCCAAAAGAACAAGTGTGGAGGCTGGGGGAAGAGCCTATACATTGAAATTAGAAACAGAACAATTGATTAGATAGCAGAGCACTGATCCACATATAATGGAATCTCTATATACTGATTATTTAGAAATGTTTCAAGAATTCTATTTTTACTGTCTTTTAAAAAGGTAGGAGGTGAAGGAGGAAAAATTCTGACCCAAAGACCAATGTAGATAAATACTTGCACCTTGATTAATAAAAGATACTTTCTTAAAACATGAGTTAAATTCCTATAAACTGAATAATTCTTCATTAATTTACATTATTATATTGCCGAGTTACTCTGTATCTCCATTTTAACAATCAGGTTTATATATATGCTTTCTCTCTCCAGTAGCTTTGAGTTTTCCCTGGCAATAGCTTCCCAAGTAAATGAGTAACCACACTAATGGTATTTGTTCTAGGGTATCTACCAGGGCATTATGTATGGAAATTACCTAGCTGAGTTCCATCTGAGGGTTGTTTTACAAATAAAAACTCAACTACCAAAAAAAGAAGCTAGGAATTTTTATCCTACTACTATCTGACTCACATTAGTAAAGAAACCTGGAAGTAAGGCTCACAGGCTGTTTCTTGCTTTCTTTTTTTTTTTCCTAAGATTTTATTTACTTATTTGAGATAGGAAGAGTGAGAGAGAGCATGAGCTGGAGGGGGTGGGGGGGGGGGCGGTGGCAGGGAGGGGCGGAGGGAGAAGCAGGCTCCCCACTGAGCAGGGAGCCCAACAAGGGCTCAATCCCAGGATCCTGGGATCATGACCTGAGCCGAAGGCAGATACTTAACCCACTGAGCCACCCAGGGGCCCCTCACAGACTGTTTCTATAACACACTGCAAGCTACTAAGTTACAGCTTATGTAATTCCGGAACACTTACTTCCATACTGAAACTACACTGCATGTATATTGCACATGTGCACTTTCAAAATAAACAGAAGTCTATTTGAATAACCACATTTCTATAAATTAGGGTTTAGTGAAAAGTGATATAAAACCAAATTAGAATATATGTGTGGTTGTTTTTCCTGTGAGTTTTCATGAAACAGAGGTGTCAAGAAAATAAATTCTTCCCATGATTTTAATGAACGAAATGCAATCAATTATAGTAAGACCACAACAGATATAACTCAATATAAAAATCATCTTCCCTTGCCTCCTTAACAGATGAGAAAAAGTGACAGAGCAGGCATTTGCACCCAGGTCTTCTGAGCAGCAGTGCTGGGTAAAAAGAACCTTGGGATTTGTACAGATCCACTCATTTGTGAAACTGCCACCAATGAAATCCATCCAAAAAGAAAAGCTTGAGCACTCAGAAATCAGAAAAAAATCTCAGCTCCCAGAAACCAAAAACTATCTAGATAACTAGAACTATCTGCCTAAAAGTTGTAGGAAAAATTTTCAGATAAGCGTATTTGTAGGAATTCAGTAAAAAACTTAAAACCAAATTTCTGGTAAGATTTTTAGCTTCCAATTTGGTAAAATGTATTTACTAAAATACTTGGTAAAAATGATTTATTAGGTATATTTTGTGCTCTTCAGAGTTTATACTGTAATTTATATCTTTTCTTTTTAGAAAGATTCATACATCCACTCACTCATCTATTCGTTCAACCCAAGTTTAGGTGCCTACTATCTGTTAGGTTCTGATCTAGGCACTGAGAATACAGCAGTGAACAAAACAGAACAAATCTCTACTCTTGTGGAGCTTATATTCTAGTAGAGTGGTTATCAACTCGAACTGTATATGTAAGCTAGTAGACGTGGTTGTAGGATCATGCGGAAGTTCTTTCGTAACTGTCATTTTCTTTGTGAAAATAAGAAGGAAGATCATCAGCTGACACTGGGGAAGGTTACTAGAGGGTGGAAGAGAGAAGAAAAGGTATGAAATATTGTTTAGGTAATGGAAAGAGTGAATGAACTGTCAAGCAGTCTTAAGGGTCCACTTGAGATCAGTGATCATTAATTTACAAGTAAAACCAGGCCAACGTGGTCATCCATTTACTCCACCATGTTCAGCTACTCAAGGGCAGGTATAGGGCAAATGAATAGCTGGATTTGCTCAGGGATGGGGTCTAATTCAATAGGGGGAAAGACGTACAAGAGAGCTGTTTATCCTATACCACGGAACATAAACTGGATAGGAAAGGAAGTGGAGACATGAGGAAGACAGGAATGAAGAAGAGGCTATCATTCTGCTTCAGTTCTAGCTCCTCCAGGCGCTGCCATCAACTATGTTGCTCATCCTTTTAACACCTAAAATTCCCTTCTTTTAAAATACTCAATGCTAGGCACTGGGTGGCTCAGTCGGTTAAGCGACTGCCTTCGGCTCAGGTCATGATCCCGGAGTCCCGGGATCAAGTCCCACATCGGGATCCCTGCTCAGCAGGGAGTCTGCTTCTCCCTCTGACTCTACCCCCCCTCCTTGTGCTCTCTCTCTCTCTCAAATAAATAAAATCTTAAAAAAAAAAAATACTCAATTCTTTTTCTTTTACAAAAGGTAGCTTGATTACTTTTGTTCAGGAATGACCAAACACAGCCTATAATCATAGTTTCTTTTATATTTCAGGACAATTTAGCATTTGCTGGTCTTTCAGCATTTAAAGACCAAGACACTGAATATCATTTTTCCACTTTCATCAAAAAGAAAGGAGATTCTATTATAAGTAGAAATCTGGAGAGACAGACCAATTCAAACAGATTTGGCCTTTTATGGTTTCTTTGATAAAGGCAGATCCTCTATGCTATGATTTAGGATTTAGAGTCTCTTTTGAACAGAACTATCACTTGACTATCTCTTCCTCAATTGGTAGGTAACCCATGCTTCTTTATTCTCCTTGAAACATCACTGTATGCTTTAGGAGTCCACAATCCCTTTCTTACAATTGTTATATAAAAACCTCTAAAAGCAAAAGATCTTTTCTTCACTCATTTTACAGCAAAACCTCACCTGAACTGAGGTTAGGTTATTTACAGTCTCCATTTATTCTGCTTAGTTTGAATATTCAATTACTTCACTGCAGAAATAATTAATGTGTCTGATTACAGAAGGCTGCCCCGGACCCTACTAGGGATGTTATATAATATATGGTAAATATAAGGTTACTATCTTTCTAAAAGTCAAAAACAAAACTCACATGGTTCCAAGAGTTTCAAGTAAGGGATTACGGACCTACAGTGATTTTTTTTTTTCCTTTTCGTATTTTAGGAACAGGAACCCAAACTTCTGACTTGGTCATATAGTTAATAATAGTTCACTTCCACTTACTGAATGATTATAATGTTTTATATATGTTATTTTAATTTAACTGAACACTGAGGAATGAGTCCTTAAATCTGATCTTAGAATTTATTAACTTTAATCAAATCTTTTCCCTACCTCAGAATCCATGCAGCTGGTCTGCCACGGTGAGGAGCTGAGCTAGCCATCCCTTGTGCTCATCTGGTGGTTTTCATTTCTCTTTAATCAGAAGTAGCATATTAGATGGGTGAAACACACAAACCTTAGAGTCAGCCAGGCTTGGGTTTGAATTTGTCCCACCTCCACAAATGGCTAGGACAAGTTCCTTAACCTCTTTGTTCAATCTTTCCTACATCAGCAAAATGGGGAGTGGGGAGCAGTACTTACCTCACAGGATTATAAACAAGAATTAAATGAGATAATGTCTGTAAAGCATTCAGCTACTTCACAACAGTACCTGGCTGGGGACTTATTATGTAATTGCAGCTCATGAAATAATACTCTCCCTTACCTAGCTCTACCAAAGGCAGGTATATGATGCTATTTACTTTCTGAATTATAAATTTTATTCATAAAACTTTTTTTCACCGAAATAAACTGATATTTACATGATATATGCTCTTCTTGTTTTCAAAGGACCCTTATTTTGATTTCAAGAGGAACTTTACTGGCCATTGAATGTCACAGATACACTGCTAGCATACAGAATTTTAGTGCTAAGACAGATGTTAGAATGAAGTATATATACTGATCAACTATTATATCCCAGGCATATGACACCTCAATTCTTTCAACAAGCCTAACAGGTAGTTATCGTTGTCCCAATTTTTAAAATAAGGGGAAAAAAATTTCAGTTTAAGTAACTTAGATAAGGTCACAAGAACAAGATGTCTTCGGGCTGCCTGGCTGGCTCAGTCGGTAGAGCATGCGACTTTTGATCTCAGGGTTGTAAGTTCAAACCCCACGATGGGTGTAGAGATTACTTAAAAATAAAATCTTAAAAAAGAAAGATGTCTTCATCAAAAGCCAGGAGGAAACAGTATATTGTGATACAGCCCTAACACTCTTACAACGTTCTTAAAACTTTTTCACCTTCTAGGGGCACCTGGGTGGGTCAGTCAGTTAAGTGTCTGCCTTCGCCTCAGGTCATGATCCCAGAGTCCTGGGATGGAGCCCCATGTCAGGCTCCCTGCTCAGCGGGGAGTCTGCTTCTCCTTCTGCTCCTGCCCCCACTAGTGCTCGTGCTCTCTCTCCCTCTCTCTCTATCACTTTCTCTCTCAAATAAATCAAAAAAAAAAAACTTTCTCTACCTTATTCCCCAAACTGCTTAATACCTTAGCATCAGAGAATACATTTGTAATAGACACAGTATAATTTTTTATAAAAATTGAGTCATATTGTGTTTTACAATCTCCTTTTCCTAACAAAACACTGTAAAGTTTTTTCGTGTCAAATATTTATCATTTTGATTCATATTATGTCATTTAATCCCTAATTATTAATTCCCTCCTCCTGGCCATCAGGTTTTTCCAAGTCATCCTTATTTTATTTATTTTTTAAAGATTTATTTATTTATTTGACAGAGAGAGCCAGAGGGCACAAGCAGGGAGGCGGGAGCGGGAATCGCAGAGGGGAAGGAGAAGCAGGCTCCCCCTGAGCAGGGAGCCCGATGCAGGGCTCCATCCCAGGACCCTGAGATCATGACCTGAGCTGAAGGCAGACACTTAACCGGCTGAGCCACCCAGGTGCCCCAAATTATTTTAAATCAGTGGTTCTTAAATTGAAGACTCCAAAGCTTTTGCTTATGTGGATTATATCTGTATTTACCATATTAGAAATTAAAACTAAGAAAATTTTAAAATATTTCTTAATTCACTTAAAAATAATAAACCCACTACATGTTAACATGCTTTCATGAAAAATAACATGCTTTTCCAAAGCAAAAGAGTATTTACTGAGAAGAGTATCCCTGTCTTAAATTTTGCAAATCTCTTTAATTCTGACTTAATAGAAAACAGCTGGATTTTCATACCAGCTTGAATGCAGCAGCAGATATATGTTGTTTTGGTTGAAATATATAAAGGAAAAGCTGATTTCATATGGATATGTGGTAGGCAAATGGAGGATTATTTTAATAATGTTTTCAGATAATTGTGGATATCTTTGATATTACACCAAAAATTGACACATGGTGGTTTTTTAAAGACTAACTGCACGTGTATAATCTAAAATTGTTATCAACAAAGTTTTTTTCAGTCTGCTACATTAAGATCTGTCTATTTTGCACTTTGAATGCATCTTTTACTCAGGCATAATTCTATAACATCATACAGTGGTTCAGTGAGTTATGTAGATCTTCCAAATTCCTAATATCTGATATTAGGAATTCACATTCTTTAATAGTACAACAAATCTCATCATAAGTCTTTACCATTAGGAAGCTGTCAGGTTCATAGCATCAGACACAAGTTCTCAAAAATTCTAATTTTTGCTTAAAAGATTCAATTTTATCATTGGCAACAAATACTATATGAGTTGCTTTCCTTGAAGTAAGAGACTTACTTTGTTCTTTTTCTGTAAAATGTCTTGTCAGTTATTCTTTTAAATAAAAACAGTGTTCCCCAAAAAAGTAGATACTTCAGCCGGGAAGTCAATCACAAAAGTACTTTCCTCAAGACAACCACAATACCTACTGCAGCACAGTGTTTTGTGCATACTTTCCATTTCATCACACAAGATATAAAAAAACCACATGTATGCAAAAGTCAAAATTTAATATTAATACATTTTGTTGCTTCATCAAGGGCATTCTTAAGCGAAACTACATGTGTCACAGTGAAGAACACATGGACACTGTCTTGATTCATGCTAAGGGTTTGTAGCTTTACCCACCATTCTATTTGCCCTGTAATATTAGTATTATTATGAAAATAATGTTGACCTCATGGCCCCCCTGGAGGTCCATGAGAACACATGAGAACCAGTATTCTTAACAATGCTGCAAGTACATTCATATAGCTAAATCTTTACATACATTCTTAATTTGGGTGATAAAGTCTTAGAAGTAGAATTACTAGAGGAGTTATTTATTTATATACATGTTTTAAAGCCTTTGATGCATACAGCCAAACTGTTCTCTGAATTGGCTGAAATAATTTACATCCCCTAATTTGTACCTTCGCCAGTTTGAAGGTGAAAAATGGTTAAGTCTTCTGGACTGTTCTTACTGCCATAAAATCCAAGTTGCTCCAGTATGGACTGCTTTGTTTCACTAGAATTTGGTTGTACGAAAAGTGAGCTTGGAGCTTATAACAGCAAGTTTCTCACCTTACTGGAAAATGCTTCTAAGTAGAGTTTTCCTGCCCTTAAAAAAAAGTTGTATTGTCTAGTTACATGATTTTTTAGAGTAGGAATGTTATAAGATGGCAAAATTCTCAGTTTAAGAACACGGATGCAAACTTTTTAATAGCAAGCACTAAACTGGCCTTCTTCCACGTTTATTCTACTCTGAGAAGATGGGTTATATAATTCCTCCATGTAAATGCAGTCCACCTGGACACAGGAGGGAGGGTAACCTGAACACACGGACTTCATACCAGTTCACTTACTTTCTTTGTAGTTTATTCTTTAAACAAGTCATTTTTTCCTATGAGCAATAAATCCGAGATAAATTATCACCGATTTCCCAGAAGGAAACGCGTCCTTGTTACAAATATGCAAAGACAGAGGGAAAACATGAAAAGCAATATTCTTTTCCACCTCAACTGATGGTCAACACGGGCTCTCAGGAAGGTGGCCAACCTGGTTTCAAGGTTTTAAGAATACAAAGTGATCCAGAATGACCACAGTCTAGAGCAAATGTGTAAAATCAGGCCTACCGTCTTTGAAAAGGAGGGGGATCACTCTCGGATGTGTTAGCTTTGTGGATGTTAACAGTGACCACCTCTACTTCCCTGGGACAGATTTCTTTAGCTTAACAACCTTCGCTGGTGACTTGTGACATTCTCCTGCCGGTCCCTGCAGGTCCAGTACCCTGACAGGCCATTATGAAAAGGCTCTCTAACAGGGCCACTGGCTGTCAGAAGCCACCAGCTGGCCTGCCACAGCCCTGCAGTCGCCAGGGTCCAGCTGCCAGTCTGGGCGGTGCTGTCCATGCTGAGCAACGTGCCACCCAGCTGCTGCGTGGTCACGTCCATCTGGAGCTCTCCAGCTAGACAAATCTCTATGCCTGTCAGATCTCTTCAGCAAGCCTTGTTATGCAAATTCAATTACTCAAGTGTGCCCTATTACTGCTGGCTAACTGCTCCTAGAACCAATCTCACACTGACAGTCAGTTCACATTTTTTGCTCACCAAAAAGTACCTCATTTATTCTTGCTTTGCTATTCCCTTGTATCATTAAGCTGAACAGCCAAAGTCCACGGTATTCTAACCTCTCTGCAGTGGGCTACTGTTCTCCACAAAGAGCGCAGAGGAAAATTAATTACAAAAGAAAACCTTCTAATCAGACATGAAGTGGTGTTAAAGCTGCAGCCTCCCTACACTTGACAAGAGATGATTTTACTACCAGAAATAGGAAATTTAAATCTTAATGACTGAAAGGAAAATCTGGTATAACAAGTTAAACTGGACCAGAAAAAAACTGAATTAGTAGGAGAAAAATGCTGTAGTAGTACTTTTACTAATACCCACTTTTAAATAAAAAGGGAGGAAGTGACAAGAAATTTCAGGTGAAGTTCATGCTGATGGCTCCCAGCCTTGTCTACATCCCCCACTCCTGGTGCCCCCCCCAGCCACACACCCCCCTACCAACATGCACTCCCTCCCTACCTTTTCCTCCCTCCTCTCCTTCTACCCTCCCGGCCTCCCCCTTCAATTAAGTTTCTTTCTCTTTTAATAACTCATTTTAACAACAAATAATTTGGAGATTATATCGGATATGAGGACTCAATGGCAATTAACCATTTCTAAATGCAGCTTAGGAGGAAAAGACTCAAAGTAAATGTTTGCTTATGAATCATGCAATGATACAAATACCAACACAAATTTAGTGAAAACAGGTATTACAGAGTAAAGAATGATATTTGGACCCCATTCCCTAAGGAATGTTTTTAGCACAGGAATGTTTAGAATCTTTACTCTTAAAATAACAATTCACTGTTGACTGCAAAAATGAAAGAATGAAGACAGCTGGCCAAGCAAAAGCCAAATGTGAAACATATTTCAGGTTTAAAGCCTATAATACAAGGGAGGGAGGGTTACTGGTTTTCCTGGTTTGCTAAATTTTCTAAATAAACCTGGAAATAAATAAGGAAAGGAGGTCCAAGGTAAATACAAGGCGGGAAATTGTGTTAAATATATATACATATATAACTGTATAATATATACAGTATTTTTGTATCAGCATGCATACAAAGTATTTTTTTAAGATTTATTTATTTTTAGAGAGAGAGAGCACAAATGGGAGATGGGACAGAGGGAGAAGGAGAGAGAGAGAAAAGCCTTAGGCAGACTCTTTGCTGAGGGCTGGATCCTGACACGGGGCTGGATCCCAGGACCCCTAGATCACGACCTGAGCTGAAATCAAGAGCCAGCCACTTAACCGACTGGGCCACCCAGGCACCCCCATAGTATTTTAAATACATATAACAAAATATATAGTACATTCAAATATATCACAAAATCATCTTGTTATCTGATAATTTACTAATTTATATTTCCTTAATTTTGCTTCTAGAAATCACTAACAGTTCTTCAATTATATCTAAGGAATCAACACTCTAAAAGCATTATTTGTTATATTCTCTACTTATTTTTACTTTTTTTACCCTGATCTTGATCAAACAGGAAAAGTGTAGTATCTATGTGCTTGCCCTTAAACCCCTAAAATCATTGTTTTTAAAACTGCTTCTCAGGGCGCCTGGGTGGTGCAGTGGGTTACGTGTCTGTCTTCGACTCAAGTTATGATCTCAGGGTCCTGGGATCAGCCCGCATCAGGCTCCCTGCTCAGGGGGGGAGTCTGCTTCTCCCTATCCCTCTCCCCCTGTTCATGCTCTCGCTCTCTCACTCGCATGCTCATTCTCGCTCTCTCTCAAATAAATAAAATCTTTAAAAAAACCCTGCTTCTCAAATGCTTCATTTTTAATGATTTTTAAAACCAAGTACCTTTTAACTTTTGAGAGACAAAGGTTTAAAAAAATTTTACACAAGTTAAAATTAAAAGAGAAAACAAATTATCTCACTCAAATATGTAAAAGTATAAATATACTATGTATACAAATTAGGAAACATTCATATTTTTAAGAAAAAATAGCTATCTCACAGTAAGACTTTTTTTTAAATGTGGGAATGGTGCTATTAGGAAATATGGTAATACTGAAAATGTGTGTTTTATTTAATGAAATGTTTTTATCAGCATGTTATATTTCTACTTATAAATTCAAATTAGCAAAAAAGGGTAAGTAAAGTATACTTCTATTGCATTTAGAAATCACTAAAATGCTTATACTTTAATTAGAAGAAACCAAAGATTTATTTTAATTGTTTACTCTTTATGGCGGTGACAGGGTTCAGAACACACTCTCCCAAAATACGGCGCCTTGTATATGACAGAATTTGAGAAACTACAGATGCAGGAAGGACCCCCCCCCCCCCGACCTTCCCTGTCCCCTGAAGTAGGTCACAAGACCCTGAAGTGAGGGGTACCCTCCCTATACCTAAAGGAAAGAAACATCCTTATCTCCAAAGACAGAGAGAGGAACTCTATGAGAGGAATCCCAATGAACAGGCCTTGTAAAGCTTCCCCCAGTTGACTACCCTCACCTGATACCCTTTGTCCTATCATATTTTTCCACTTTCTACTCTTCGTCAAACTTGGTCCAAAAACAGCTTTAACCATTGAGGGAGGTGGGTGTTTTCCTCCTTATGAAGACTGCCGATTATGTAAAACTCATATTAAATAAACTTGTCTGCTTTTCTCTTGTTAATCTGTCCTTTGTCAGTCTCATTTACTGACAAAAGAATCAGGAGAGTAGAAGGGAAAAAAATATTTTTTTCCTCCCCTTCAGTGAATAAAACCTTTCTCCCAAATCTTTACAAAGTAGAAAATCAGTAACTAGGACTCATCCTTAAACTACTCTGCTAGATTCTCAAATTCTTATCAACTGAGAACTTCATTTTTTTCACCTTAATAATTCCAACAGTGATCTTAGTAACAGGAGTAATAAACACTATTAAGCACATACTATGGATCAGATACTTTTCTCTAAAGACAACCCTATGAAGTAAGTATTGTTTATAATGTCCATTTTACAGAGGAAGAAACTGAGGAACAGAGGTGTTAAATACCTTGCTCAAGGTCATATGGCCAGTTTGCAGCAGGGAAACTAACTCTGAACTCCACTGTCTCCACTTTATCATAGAAACTTAGAGAAAACTGGAAATCAACCACGTGGTGTAAGATAATCACACCAGATTGTAAATGTAGTCTTGGGAAATATAGTTCTGACTATAAATTAAACTGAAGACAGTTATGACAGCAGTCTTCTCTATGGCAGGGATTCTTTGGTTTATTTCTGGAAATGAACGAACTTGCCCAAGTCTATACAACTAGAAAGCGACTTAAACTGGAGTCCCTGAATCCAAAAATCCCATGATCCTTGCATCACACCACTGAGTCTCTTCTCAAAGCTCTAAAAGTCCTGTTTTGCAAATCAGAGTTCTGATCTGGGAGTTCTGATCTGGGTTTCAACATTCCCAAGTAAATAGTAATGTATATTTTTCCACTCTGATTATGTTAGAACATTCTGGTAATGTCAACCCTGAAGTTGGGGTTTTGGTGAAGGGGGAAAAAAAAGGAAAGATAGAAATTCCATTATTTGCTTTTCACAAAAAGCAAAGGCCTTAAAAATGGTATTACAGGAAGGACTGTGTTCACACGGGAGACTCAATGGTCATCTTTTTACAGATAAGTGAGTTTTCATCTTCCATATTATTTCATTTAAGCCTCAAAATAATCAACACAGATAGACTCAGTACTAATATTCTAACCACTTTTAGTTACACCTAGAAAAGTCAAGGCTCGGAGAAATCAAATAATTTACCCAAAGATACAACAGGTTGTGGGAACAATGGAACTCTAATCTGTCTTCAGATTCCTAGTATAAGTGCTCTTTTTACTATAACCAACTTGCTTTCATACTGTAATTAAATACTTTGCTGCCCCGTTTATCAGAATTTCCTTCCTATGCAAATCTGTCTACTTTTCAAAGCAAAAAAATACTGGTCTCCAAATTTCTAAATCATCTGAACTGTTTCTTCTTGATTTTTTCAAAAGCATAAAGCACAAATATAAAGGTTTCCCACAGAATGAAGTCAGCCAAAAACAAGCACAGTACTTCACAGACCGTCTGGCTGGCAGATTTTAAAGGAACGCCCGCTATTACTTAGCCCCCCCATCTGATCCCTCTAGAGCCCTGCCTCTACCTACACCTCAGCTGTACAGTGTTCTGAAGGTATCTGCTAATTCCTTCGGAGTCCTCAGTAAGGATCTCACTGAATTCTGTCAGCTAGAACTATCACTTTCTTCAAAGTATGGTCATAATATTAGCACCTGGAATTAGAAAAGCACTTTCTTATGACTTTGAAAACATACTACCAGGAATGGCTAAGTAAAATTGTATTTCCAGCCTTTCAGTGAGGCAGCCTGGTGGTTTCAATCCTTGAATATCTCCCTCAAGGAACAGAGAAATGGGTAACAGGAGGCGAAAACATCTCAGGAAAGATGCTAATGCTGCAAGAGAACCACATTAGTTTTTCTTTTTAAGGGACTTCAGTGATAACACCATCATATTTTTGGTATCAGATGATCTCATCTAAGACTTCAATTTTTTATTTTAAGCTTAGCTTTTAGCTTTTCTAAACAGAGACACAATATAAATTCTATTAATTGAGTACAAATCACAATTATCATTTACACACTTCTCCACAAATCTCAAGTCTCTCCCTGGAAGGAAATTTTAAGTTTGGTGAGGTCGTGGGCCCTCAAAGCTCACTTGCGTATCACTGAGCCCACCGCAAGTTCTGAATGCCTCCAGTAAACAACACAGGTGCTTTCATCATTTAGTTTTATTATCTACAAGTGTTTGCACAGGACACAATGTAAGACATTTACAAAGCTAGTATTTTTCTAAAAAGTACAACTAAATCTGACTTCTTGAAACTTAGTCTAACAACTTGCTAGTTAGCCTAGAAAAAGGGACATTTTTTAAATGGAGTTGTGGGCTTCCAAAAACTAAATATATTGCTACCTTAATTTCTCATGCTATCCTTTTCTACCCGCCCCCCCCTCCCCACCAATCTACATAAACACTTTTTCTAAATACAGTGATTCTGGAAGAAACTTCCTATGTCTTGCCAATCTGGCTCATCTCATTTCTTGCTACTTCTCCGTCCCCTCACAACCAGAAACATCAAAATCCAGAAATATCCAACTGCCACACTTCAGCAAAAACATTGTGCTACTTCATGTTTGTGTCCTTGCACGTGCTATATTTCTATGGCCTGAAAATAGGCCTCCTCTTCTCCCCGTGGCAAATTTATATTTATGATTTGTTTTTTGTTTGTGTAAAGATTGTATTTATTTATTTGGGAGAGGGAGGGAGTGCAAGAGAGAGCACAAGGGTGGGGAAGGGCAGAGGAAGAGGGAGAAACAGGCTCCCTGCTAAGCAGGGAGCCATGGTGCTCCATCCATGGGCGATCTGATCCCAGGATCTGGGAGCCACCCAGGCACCCCACTATTTATCTTTTAAAATGTAATTTAGACCTCACCTATTCCAAAAGGTCAATCATGAGATGGCCCTAAATGGATAACTTCATTTTGAACTGTGTGTACATTACATTTAGTATCATGTATTGCTTTATGAATATGCATCTGCCTCATCTAATACATGATGATGACCTCGAGAGCCCATTCATCTCTTTCCCAGCACCCAGCAGAATACAGGAAACACAGGAGCTGCTCAATGAATGTTTGCTGGATGAATGGATGTTGAAGAATAAAGAATAGAAATATGATGAAAAGGGACTGGATTTTTAGTCAGGAAATAAAAAAAGAAAAGAGGAGAATAAATGGAGGACAAGGATAAAAACAATAAAGCAAACTACTAGGACCAATTTGGATATTTCTTTCTTTTTTTTTTTTTTATTTATTTGACAGAGAGACACAGCGAGAGAGGGAACACAAGCAGGGGGAGTGGGAGAGGGAGAAGCAGGCTCCCCGCAGAGCAGGGAGCCCGATGTGGGACTGGATCCCAGGACCCTGGGATCATGACCTGAGCCGAAGGCAGTCGCTTAACCGACTGAGCCACCCAGGCGCCCCAATTTGGATATTTCTTATCCAAAAACTGTACCTCTACCTGGTTCCATCCAAGCTAGGAGTCTCTGTGAATTTCACAGACCTGTAACGCCTAAATCTAAAGTACTTTAAAGAAAACAACTGAACACACAATCGTGTTACCACTTTTCCTGAAACCACGACTCTAGCTCAAGCTACCATCCTCATGTGCCTGGCCTATTGCAACAGACTCCCAGTTAGTCTCCCAGCTTTTACCCTTTTTTAG
The DNA here is from genome assembly GCF_964656455.1 of Halichoerus grypus. Lineage (NCBI taxonomy): Eukaryota > Metazoa > Chordata > Mammalia > Carnivora > Phocidae > Halichoerus > Halichoerus grypus. The sequence continues at coordinate 59,131,697 of NC_135723.1, forward strand.
AAAGTCCAGATGTGATTATGCTGCCTCCCTGCTTAAAAATTTTGTTCAAGACTTCCCACTGTTCTTAGTACAAAGAACAAAATGAGCAGCATGACTAAAAGGAGCTTGAGAGGCCAGCCCAACTGTTCAGCCTCATACAACACCACACTTCCCTTCAAATGCCCTCTATTTGGAACATTCTTCTCCAGTGCCTACTTAATTCATTCCCTCTTGGATGGTCACAAATCAATGGTTATTCTGTCCAATAAGACCTCCCGACTTCCAAGAAAATCTCCCTATCTATACACTCTCTTAGCCCAACGTATCCCCACTGCATCACAGCAACAAAAATACTGTACAGCTTTTCATGATAAGATTAGTATCTATCTCCCCTCAACTAGATTATAAATTCTATTAGGGCTAGGACTATGCCTATTCTGACTGCTCACTTTCTAGTGCCAATGGAAACACACATTAAAGAATCATGGGATACTTCCTTAACATAATTTTCTTAAAAAATCTCCCTCCAGCCAAAAGCCACCATTGTGTTTATGATCAAATCCATAAAAGCATTCTCATGAATATCAGGAAAATGACAAGTTCATCTATTATCACTACTATTATTCAAAACTGTTCTAGAAGTATCGACCAAGGTAATTAGTTAAGGGAGAAATAAGACATCTAAAAAATTTAGAAAACCTGAGGAAAAATTATTATTTTTAGAACTGGAAAACCCAAGATGGCCAAACGAAAAACTACTAGAAACATAAGAGAATTCAAATGGAAGTTGAGTTCAAGGGTGCCTGGGGTGGCTCAGTTAGTTCAGCATCTGACTTCGGCTCAGGTCATGATCTCAGGGTCAGGCTCCCTGCTCAGTGGGGAGTCTGCTTCTGCCCCTCCCCCTACTTGTGCTCACTTCTTTCCCCCCCCCCTCAAAAAATTAAATAAAATCTAAAAAAAAAAAAGGAAGTTGAGTTCAAATTAACATACAGAAATTGAAGCTTCTCATATTTATGAACAAGAATAAGTGGAAATGTTAAAAAAAAGAAAAAGAAAGGGCTCCATGTATACCAACAACAATAATAAAGATAAAAAGACTTTCGAATAAACTGTACAAGAAATGTTTAGGATATACAAGAAGAAAACTTGAAAATCCTAGTAAGAGACATAAAAGATCAATGAGTAAATCTTAAACTTGGTTTTGTAAATATATCAGTTTTCCATAAATTAATATATAAACAGTGCAATCCCAATCAAGATATTAATAGAATGTTTTGGGAGGAACATGATAAAATGACTTTCATGTCTATTTAGGACAATAAACAAGCAAAAGTAGTCTGGAGAGTTCTGAAAGGGAAAAAAGACCCATGAAAGACTATCCTCCCAGGTAGGGTAGACAGGAAAATAAAGCAACTGAAAGTAAAAATGTCCTACTTATGGAAAAATCAACAAGGAAATATCAATAGAAGAGTATAAAGAGCTCAGAATAGACCCAAATACGTATGGGGATTGAATATATGAAATTAATGGAGTTTATAAAATTAATGGTGAAAGATAGATTTTTCACTAAATTGATTTAAAGAAAAAAAGGTAATCTAGATCTTTACCCTCATTGCCTCCACAATAAATCCCAAATGAATGAAAAACTTAAATTTTTAAAAATGAAATCACAAAGCAAAATAAAAATGTGTAAATCTTTTTTTAAATTTTACAATCTTGGAGAGATAAACAGGACATAAGAATCAGAAGCCATAAAAAGTAAGACTGACAAGTTCAATGACATAAAAATTCAAAATTTCTTATATTTCAAAAAAATAAATAAACAAAATGAATAAAAAAGAAAGGACAAACTGGCCGAAAATATTTGCAACATATATATCTCCCCACATGTATTCACATTCATTAAAATATAAACTCCCTAAGAGCAGGAATGTGTATGTGGGTGTTATGTGTGTGGAGGGAGGTTCTCTCTGATGTATTCCCAGGCTAGATTAGTACTTAGTACATGGTAGATCATCAATAAATATTTGTTGAATAAATGAATGGCATTTGACACCCATACATATCAATTAGAAAAGATCAATGCCTAGCACAGGGCCCAGCACACCCTAAGTACTCAACAAATACCTGCTGAATGAATGAATCCAATAAAAACATGTCCAAAGAATAGGAAGAAACAATCACTGGAAAGAAAAAACAAAAACAAAAAAATGGCCAGGAAACATTATTAAAATGCTCAAACTCATAATGTGGAATTAAAAAAAATCAAAGAGGGGCGCCTGGGTGGCTCAGTCGTTGGGCGTCTGCCTTCGGCTCAGGTCATGATCCCAGGGTCCTGGGATCGAGCCCCGCGTCGGGCTCCCTGCTTGGCGGGGGGGCCTGCTTCTCCCTCTCCCACTCTCCCTGCTTGTAGTCCCTCTCTCGCTGTGTCTCTCTCTGTCAAATAAATAAAATCTTAAAATAAATAAATAAATAAAATAAAATAAAAATAAAAAATAAAAAAATGAAAGAAAGAAAATCAAAACCACATTATACCATTTTTTAACTATCAGACTAGAAAAGAAATGTAAAGATAGTATTGGCAAGACCATTAATAAATAGTTTCCTACACTGTTAATGGAAGATTTAACTTTGGTGAAAAAACTGGCAACACTGACCAAAATTTAAAATACATAAACTCTTTGACCCAGTAATTCCATTTCTTAGAATTTCTCTTACTGATAAATACACATACACATGAAAAGATCTATGTCCCAGAATATTTAGAGTAGCCTTTCTATAACAGAAGTCTGTCCACTTAATAGAATGCTTTATAATAATTAAAAAGTATAAATCTTATATATATTAAGACACATTAAATTACATTAAATGAAAAAAATAAGTTGCAAAAAAGAATCCCATTTTTGTTTTTTGTGTGCATATGCATATACACATAATAAAATCTTTTTAAAATATTGAGACACTGTATTCAACTAGAATATACAAAAGTTTTAAGAAGAAAAGGGAGATAAGTGTATTCATTTCATTAAAAATATTTTGAAGGGAAAAATAAGCAAAGAAAATGAAAACAAAGGGAGGAGGAATAAAAGTACACAGAGGAAAATTTTCTAAATAGAGAAGTGGTAAGAAAACCTGGTGGCCCTAGAAATCCATAGTTATGATTCATATCCTTATTTCCAAAAAGGATTCTGAGCTAGTTTATGACACAAACACATGGACCATAAGCACTAAGAGGAAGGAAAGCGGGTCTTTCATGCTCACCATGTATTCCCAGTGCCTACTAGGCAGTAAGGACTAAGTAAATATGCGATAAGGTAAAGTTACAAGTGAGAATGGAAACCATATAGAAAAAGGGAAGGCTGGGAAAAGGATGATGATGATTACTGGGTGCCAAAATCTAGCTCTGATTTCCCAGCAGTCACAGTAGAAAGAAAAACTTGGATGCTGCAAGCCAATAATCTTCCAGCAGGTACATAGGTTACTCCCCCCTGTGGGATGTGGTGCCAGAATTCCCCCAAACCAGATTCATTTGCATACTCTACCTCAGGTGCTGTAACCACAGTCAAAGACCTGGGAGCACTTCAGACACCGCTGAAACCACTGAGTACTCTGATGATGGTTCACCCCCTTTTCCCTAACACTAGTAAAAAGAAGGGACTCGAGACTGCAGACATTCCTATCCTTCCCTATGTTGCTTCTAACTATTAAAGCTAGGAATACATAAAAGCTAGAACATAAAAGATAAAGGAGCTGGAAAAGGGAGTTTCAGATACAAAAACTAGTCAACTTTTAATTCCCTATATTAAGGAAGTAATTAATGCAAATAAATAAAATTGAGGGTAATAATTATTTGCAAATCACTCCACAGATTCAGTTCAGGATACATCTTTATTCCCAGATTGTATCCAGTTGATCTAGAATGGGAATCCCTCAAGAAAGAAAAAAACCAATGTCTTCAAATTAGGTAGTTAGGTTAGAATCTCCTACCTGTTTGTCAAGGGATTTGATCAAACTTTTGCTTCAATACAATATCTAAGGGCTGGCTAACACCTTTCAACTCCAGTGTAGATAAACCACAGATTTGCATAAAAGCTACTGGAAGTACATGATTATCTAAAAGTTATACTAGTTAATCAGAACTAAAAAAAAAAAAAAAAAAGGCATGGCCAAAGAGGGACATGCCTCTTAGAATATCAGAAATATGCACAAAGAAGTCTTTTTAGCAATAAAACTAGGGATAGCTACGCTGTGTAAGACTTCAACACTGCGTGAACACAAGAGAACTGCATAACTTCGTTGCTTCCATTCTTATTTTGCAAAAGAGGAACAATTCTTCATTATGTAGACATCTTTCCCTGTATGCTCTGAGGGAAAAGGTTTGATTATTTCTACCATTTATATTATTTCAGACAAAACTGATCATTTCTGGGTTTTGTTCCTAAACCTTTGTAAAAGAAGAGGAAAAAATCACAAGCATCAGTGAAAAGTACACATTATTATTGCTGATCTGCTGATGGGCTTGTTTCCCCAAGAGTTTGAATAGTATGATTCCATTTTCTTCAGGAAACCGAAAAAAATAGTAATCTTTCCAGATCAAACTTCCACCAAGCAGTTTTAGTACTACATTTATCATACCTAGCAAAACCACCAGAGGACAACTCCATCTGCTACAACAAAACAGAGAAAGATAAAGGTCTCCAAACACTTAATAGCACTTTCCCAAAAAAGGGCCATAAACCTAACACCACTGAAAGAGAAATGCAATCTGCACTTTGCAGACCGAGACAGGAATTGCTTCAATACTATCTTTTTCCCTCTTCCTCACCATAAAAACTACCCACCCCTAGTTGTGATGTACAGATCTACATCCCAAGACTCTAAGGAGATTAGGAACCCACAAGTGCCAACAAAGACAGGAAACAAGGACTTCTTTCCCACACAAGCTTTATCGCCATTTCATTTCAATAATTACATATTGAGTGAACACTGAAAAGAAAAGCAAAAAGTATGCCCACTCAGAAGCACAAGCAAGACAAGTAAGTAAACTCAAACTAGACATACAATAACACAATCACCCCTGCCAAACCAAGGTTAGATGCAGAACACCTTAAGAGAATAGGAGAATGATCCCATCCATTTGCCTTAAATCATTCCTGGGAAAGAATAATTAAAGGGCCCATTATAAAGCAAACACCATATCAAAGATATGGGTTCACATATGAGTAGATACCCTTAAGAATCCATCAAAGCTGTGGTTTAGGGTCCGGAGGAAAAATGTTTACTAAATGCCTTCCTTGGGTCCAATTTAAAGAAAGGTAGAAAGGAAGGAACTTACTTTAAGGAATTTCACTGGGAAATGCAAGGAAAAAACAAACAAACAGAAGCAATTAGATAAATTTTTCAGCCTAAACTTTATTCTGAATCCTTTACATTTACTTTTTAGCTTTTAAAATTATGATTAAAATTTAGCAGGAAAAAGTAAAATAATGCAAATAAAATTAAATATCAATGACTCAAAAGATGGAGGGTTAGGAAGGTTTTTTTCTCTCTTCAAAAAAAGTTTGTGTGAAAAATTGTAAGTAGATGTTTGTTGGTCCTCTCTTTGTAATTGTGTACATTGTGGTATCATATAAAAAATTCAAGAACATTTAAAATTCAGACATAAGTAAATGGAGGGTCTATCAACCTTCATTTTTGTTGCCAATGGGAAAAAAAATCAGTTTAAGTTACTGTGGGATGTGGAGGAAAGAACAAAGAAAATAATCTCTTATTTTTTAGATGCTAAAATTTTGTCTTCGCAGGGTAGGGAGAAGTGCCAGGTGAAGATTCACATCCGCACAGATGCACATCTATGATTCTCAATGGAAAATAAGTGGGAAATAGTAAATGGTTAGAGTGTGAAACCACAAACAGCTTATTGCCATAGTACCTTTTCCCAAAACTCATGCCCCAGTTGTGACCCTCATATCCACACGACACATTCTACAAATTAAAATAAAAATCAGCAACTCCTTATCTTGGAATTTATTTCGAGTTTATTTTGGTGTTTAACTATATTGCAAATATACTTAATAAGGGGTGTTTGGTGTGGACATCAAAATTATTATTCTGAAGTGCTATTTTCCCCTATTATTTTTAACTCTATACCCACATACAATTGATAATACTTATAAATTCCCCAGTTCTCTCCCTTAAACAACAAAACCAAAATGGGTATTTTTCTTCTGGAGTCCTTATTTTTCTTTACCCTCATTACTACAGTTTTCCCATATCACCTTCCCTTCATAAAAACACTGTTGTATGTGCACATACTTTCTAAAATATCCTAAAATATCACAGCTCACCCTTTTAAAATCACAACCTCAATCTTCAAAAAACACATCAGCATTTAAATCTGATATACAGATAAAGATCAAGAATTGCTCTTTTTTTTTTTCTGATGAACAATCTCATTATCATAGGCCGCTGTGGTTAGAAAGATAACACCACTGAAGTCAAGCAAAACTAAACTTGACCTTCATCCTGTCATAATCAGATGACCCACCAAAGGTCCCTTCCAATAACAACCAAAAACAGGAAAAGAGCAAAAACACACAAAAATAAATTTGGCTGAACTCCAGTTTTCATCACCATCCAGTTGGATGGTTTTCTGACCAGCAATAATCTTTATTCCCTTGGAACTTTACCCTAGTAAGGGCCAGGGTCAGAATATCTTTTTTTTTTCTTTTGCCAGAAATTTCTTGCCAATATTCTCTGCTCTACCCTTTCCTTTCACAGCAATCCATCCAGTAAGCATTTCTAGAAACAATGTGCATAAAGGCCGGGACTATTAAGAATAAAGACAACAAACTGAAATGAAAGAAGCTTCATATATGACTACCAAAAAAACCTGGGAACTGGTACGAGGCTCTTCGTTAGTGCTCTAAGCTACAGTAACAAGAATGTTGGTTTGTTTTTCCCTGCTGAACACACCAACATAAGGGAAAGAACTTCCTCTTCATTCTTCTTTCCAAACTACTGCCAATCACATTTGGAGCTAGAAATCTATAAGGATGAAACCAGACATATCTATCAGATTATTTAAACACCTGAAATTCTCAGGGTTGTTTGTTTTCCAAATATTCATTAGCATATCAAACTTCAGCATACTTGAGTTTTATAAAAATCAGAGAAAAATTGGCAAAGCAAAATGTCATAAACATCAGATTTTCTTACAGACTTCAATGAAACCTATGTTTTATAGTTAGACTATAATGAGTATGAGTTTGTTCACTTGGTTTGTTTTAAACATAATCTGAATTAGGTATAGAAAGCATCTTTCAGAGAGTTATCTTTAGGATAAAACTATTAAAACACACACACAAACCCCCCCATACACATACACACACCCCCCCCACACTACTCTTAAAGGCCTTTAGTTAAAAGCTGTTGAGACAGATTTTTTTTAGTAACATGACTGAAGAATTGTATATATTCAGAGGGGTTAAAAATATTGACAAAATAAAAATCATCAATTCCTAACACATTATAATTCTGTAAAATACCCAATGATAGTTGCAACATCAAATAAGACTAAGAGTACACTTTATTATTATTATTATTATTATTGAGCAATAAGCTGCATACACTGTTAGTCTTAGGTCTTAATGTTGAAAACTATAAACTATCAAAAACTATACGTGCACACAAACTCTCACTAATCTTTTGTAAAGGCCATTTTTTGGTATTTAAAAAGTTGTGACTAATTTATTTTGGAAAATAAAAAATTTAAAACACAAGGTAAAAGAGAAAACATACTCTAAATAAGACACACTTCGGCTCTTTTTTAATACCCAACTTCTAAAAGACCTTCCAAGGAAGTTATTTTAGGTTTAAAACTTATGGTTTTCACTTCCGGTTCCAGATTTTGTCTCTTTTATTCCTATAGTTGACTAGATTCAAGCATATAAAACCAAAAACAAAACTGCTTTAAATTACGTATGTGAGGGCGCCTGGGTGGCTCAGTCGTTAAGCGTCTGCCTTCAGCTCAGGTGATGATCCCAGGGTTCTGGGATCGAGCCCCGCATCAGGCTCCCTGCTCCGCGGGAAGCCTGCTTCTCCCTCTCCTACTACCCCTGCTTGTGTTCCCTCGCTCGCTGTCTCTCTCTCTCTCTGTCAAATAAATAAATAAATTCTTTAAAAAAAAAAAATTACGTATGTGGACTTTTTTGGTCGACTAATTATTCTTTCTATATTTTGATTTGGGGTGGAGTATGTCATTAAATGGTGATATCAACGGAGCATGAAAAAAGTATTTCTACTGAGTTTGTTTTTAAATAGACAAATGAAAGCTTTTTCATTATCCTAACAACCTACACAAATGCCAGACTTGAAGGTATTAGTCCTATACAATATTTTAAAATCTTCTACCTAAAATGCCTTCTTTTTTGCTACATCAGGCTAATTCTTATAATAATTACGTGTTGTCATGTGGTCCCTTCCTAAATAAGCCTCAACTTCCTCACTAAAAATTGAGGATAATATGCATTTCATGAGGTTGCTGTAAGGATTAAATGATGTAAAATACATAAACTACCCAGCATGATAGCCTGACACACCAAAGGTACTTAATAATAAATATTAGTTGCCTTCTTCTAGAAAATTCTATATTATGAAACTTTTTAAAGGTGATTAAAGCAAAGCTATTTCGAATCCATTTATTGATAAGGCCATGTGCAATTTTATGCTTTCCACTCTATTAAGATTCAGATTTTTTTCCCAAGGAAGCATGGGGGTGGGGGTGGGGCGGAGCACAGCAGACAAAAACTGAAAGAGAAAAACAACACAGATGTTGCTGCCCTTACTTTCATTCTCTTAAAGTATTTTTTGATAAGCTTGACTTTTTATCGCTCTTACTATTTTTCCAAGAAATACATTTTTCTTAGTTTTTTTTTTGTTGTTTTAAGAAGTCAAATCTAAAACTAAACAGATATCCTATGCCAAAGTACACCTCAAAGCTGGTATCTTGGTTGCTGAACATTTTACAGTATAAGGCCTCAGTCTCTTTACAAAAAAAAAAACCCTCTAAAGATTATTGACAACTAAGCGTTCTCACAGTTATGAATTATTTCACACCTCTTGAAGGTTTAACTTGGTTAATTTTAATATGCAAACATACTTTCTCATTCTTTACTCTCAATCCTACTGTTTTCTATGCCGCAAAATCCCCTGATGGCTAAAGTCACTGCAACCCAGCTCACTTCTCAACACCCCCTTTTCCACGCAAACATCCACCCCTCAAGAAGAGATGCCCCGCATTGTTTGTGCTGAGTTGGAAACAATACACTTCCACTGTGGTTAATTTACATCAGATGTTGCCTGGCCTGAGGAGCGGAGTGCTGTCTTTTTTACCCTCTTTCTTCTCCCGCTCCCGCCTCCCATTTTTAATTTAAATTACTCTTTTTATTTTAAAAACTTCCGGATGTTTTATTACCTTGGCAGCTTTACTTTTTCTCTGGACTGACTAAAAAAGGTAAGTTTAAACAGTTTTTGCCAGGTTAATGTCTTTTCCTTTTTTACATGTGTATCTGACAACCAGAATCCATAGTGTTAAAAGTGCAATATGATGTTGCTTTTCTACCACGCTAACTCATGTTGGACACAATTTCACTGTGTTTTGTAATCTAAATTACAAAAAAACAAAAATGTTATTTTATATGCAGTTAAATTGGCTATTCTCTAATCATCTTTATTAATAGCAACACATGTGCTCCTAAAGGATACAAAAGGATTTGATGCTTGCTTTTGCTGTTTTTATTTTTATTTTTTAGAAAACCCTACAATATTACACATGCAAATACAGTAAGTCATTGTTTCCTTGAGTAATATTTATAAAGTATTAAAATTTTTTAACTTTTGAAATCTAATATTAACAATACTTTATAGTATTTAAGTATACTTTATAGCCAGTTTTGCTTTGAAAGCCAAATGTCTCCAAAAAAATATAATTTTTAAAAATTTTCCAGATATCTGAAAAAGTATAACTATTTTTAATAAAATTTATAATTAAAGCCATCTCCGAGACCAATATCCTACCTTCCAATCAAATTTCACTGAACTATTTTAACTAAAATCAAGTAAGTTAAACATGTTCCATCAACACAGTTTAAAAATAAGGTATGCAAAGATTCCCAGCATATGCATATGACACAAATAATTAAGAATCACATTTCAAACTTAAAACACTTCCACCTATGAGGTTCCAAAAGTATGAGTACATGGTTTTAACTTTTAACTTTTACTCTCTGTACTACTTTCTCTCCCCTTCTCAAACCAGCTCCCCCTGTACCCCCAACACACATATAATAGATCATTTAGGCCAGTGGTATTTTAGTACATCACCCCTCCTCCACTTAGACAGTCTTGCCTTTTATATCTCTGTGGAGGTTCCCATGGCAACACTCACTTACACCAATACTATTTCCAACTGAAATGAAAGAAGCCAAAATCTAAATGCTCCATTACCAAATCACCCACACCCTGAAACGAGTAAGGATTTTTTTCTATTATTTTTTAATGAAAAAGTAAGCTTCTGGAATTTCTACAAAAAATAGTTAATTAATATTACAGAAATAACTAGGAAAACAGAGTCATTGTAGGTAATTTTATATATGCATATTATTACATGAGATTTGCATGGGCTTTTATTACATAAAACTGATATGCTGAGCCAAGAGGTTTACTCATTTATCATCATGAACAGTAAGTATAATTTTTACTAGTCCAGTCTACTGTATCAAATTCTTTTTTTTTTTTTTTTTAATGTTGGCTACATAGCTCACAAAAACCCTGGTGAGAAATTCTAACAAAACAAGCCAAGAAGCAATTCATGGACAGCAGGAGGCAATTCCAGAACACAGGCACAATCTATAAAGAGAAACCACTACAGCTTTTTGATGTTAAATAAGTAGAAATATCGGTATACCACAAAGCTAAGAAACAGCCTGTTGTATCAGGTTTAAAAGTAAAATATTCAGGGTCAAATGTCTTGAGTACCTTTGTCTAGACTATTTTCAAAAGTACTACTTTCAAATTTTTATAATTTTTAAAACAAAATTCTCTCTTTGTAATACTGAAGTCTGCATATATTTAGTTTTAGTACAACACACATTCCAAACAAGTTATTCAAAATATAGAGACGTGGGGGCTTATGGGTGTTCTGTGTGTGTGTGAGAGAGAGAGAGAGAGAGAGAGAGAGAGAGAATGTGTGTGTGTGTGTGCGCGCGCGCGCATGTGTGTTTAAAAGCAAAACATCAAGGTGGGAGGTCAAACATTTACTTTGAAAACATATACATTTCTTAAACAGGTTGTACACACTTCTAAGAAGCCTCACAGAAGAGACAAGAATATAAAATGAGAAAAATTTCATAAAGCTTTTTGATAAATGATCAAAGCTAAGCATTAAACAACTCTGCATGGTGAATACATTTTTTAAAAGGATAAAAATCAATAGAGTGTACACTGAACCTTATTTATTCTGACAACATATCATAGCACCTGGATAGGCTGTATTAAATAATTTGTTTCTGTACAGTTTATTAATATATGTGGGTTCATAAAATAGAACAATATGTATTTTAATTTAAAAATCATACTTTTATAAACTTTGTAATGAGGGGTTTTTTTCTTGCTTTTACATTATCACTTTCTTAAAATGAGCTGATTCAAAAGACTATAAAGACTCCCTCAAAACCAGTACAGGAAACTGCAAGAATTTACTTTGCCAAAAGCAGCTTTTAAGACATGAGCATGAACTGCCTAATGAATCTCATAGTTAGACTTGTGAAAAGGACTGACTTGCACCTTTCTGAGGTCTTTCTGTCTTTTTAAAAATTCCCATACAGTGGGACTGACACTTTTTTTTTTATAAGGGCTGGGGCAGGTGTGAGTGTGTTGGAGGAAGGGGTGATCTGAAATATTGGGGAGTTTGTGCAACATTTGTGAGGGTTTTTATAGGCAGGATCCTCTCTCGAGTATTTAGAAAAGCAAAACAAAAATAACTATTAAATGTTCATTTTACAAAAAAAAAAAAATAGCAATCCTTTGCAAATGTTTCAACATTTTACTTTCATTTCAATATTAACCACCTAAAAGCAAACATTTGCAGAGTTCAGAAATCCTTCCAGGTCTTTGGAGACATTTAATCAACGTTGATATTAGGTATATTTTTAAGCCAACTTCAAAAGCAAAATCCAGAAAAAAGTATTATAACCTCTCGAACAAAAAAGAATTTAATTTAAAAACCTTCCTTTATCACAAGCAGGTTTGGATGCAATGCCACCTGGTGGCACAAAAAAACTCTTAAGTAGGCTTCGATTTTTAGAAACTGAGCTGTTGAAGCTCCAAACATCCCTTTGACTACTCTACTCTCTCCCAAACAAGATATTCATCCCAGAGTTTAACAATAAATGATCATTTTTATTTAAGAACTTTAAAATTTTTAAGCAATTAACTTCATGTGACAATTTCTTCAATGTTTAAATATCATAAAAGCAGCATTTTTTCAAAAACCTAAATTATACCACAGCTTTAATTTTTAAAAGATGAAATGTTTAAGAATGGAGGGAGGGGGCAGGGATGGAGTAACCGAGCTGCTTTGTAAAATTACACTGTATAATTAATTCCATGGTAAGAATGTTTTTATGGTGTGTTTTGGTGACCTTTTATTACCATCAAGTTCACAATGCTGGTGGGCTGCCTTTTAATCCCTCCGCAGACAAAGGCCCTAAATAAACACAGATCCCTTCCTGGGAAAAAGTCCACTCTGGTTAAATGGTAAGGAAATGAGTAAATCATTAGTAATCTTTAAAGCCAAAGCTATAAACTCAAGTTACCTTAAGTTTAAATGAAAGTGTCCTGCAAGAGTTTCAAAGTTCTGTCACAGATAGAAATCTCCAGCTCTTGACTCCAGACTAGGCGCCAGCTGATAAACAAACAATTTAAGTCAAGAGCTGGAGAATTCCCAGCTTTTTCATTTAATGGCTTTGGCCAAGAGTATTTATTGCCTCCAGTTTTATTCTCACTTAGCTCTAAGAGGAAATTTAAACTCATCATTATCTTAAAGCCCCATATGGGTAGCAGTCAGCTCACCTGATAGAGCTCCTCTTACTCTGTACCAGTTTGAGTCTCTAACTAGAAGTGATGTAATAATGTAAACTAATTAACTACAGTTTTAGGTTGACTTTTTAACAGGCTAAATAAATTTTGTTCAATATAGTTTATATTCCCACTCGGGGTAGTAACAATTCCAAAAAGTTTAACTTTACAGTTTTACTCCAAACTACCAGCTAAAATGGAAAAGGACAGTGTAATCTCTCTCTCATTCCCCCACATGCTCCTGCCCTGCTTCTCCCTCTCGCCCTTGTCCACTAGCCCTTGAGTACTATATAAACTTTTCTGAATCAAATATAGACTATTCCTATTAATTTTTAAATATCCAGTGTTGTTCCATCTATTTCCTAAGAGAGCAGTGTGCAAGATTTAAGATGTAAATGTCTTATCATGAAAAGCTGTTGATTTTATACAAGTACTAATAAGAATATAAAAATACATCCTGATTAAAGATCATTAGAAACCATCAAATATTTCTTAATGCTATGTTTTAAAATTTGCTATTAAAGATTACAGATCTCAAAGTCACCATGCTGTTGCTTTTCTTCCTTTCTCAAAATTATCATTTACTTTTAGAAAAAAAATCTCACCTCTACTTAGGATTTTATGTCGAAATAATTCTTTTAACTATTGGAATGTTTGCAGATATTTGACAGTTACAATAAATCAACTATTCTTCTTCCTCTAGCTGCCTGTCTAATGAAAAAAATTTGCTGCAAGAAAATGTTTATAGCTTTATAGGTAAAAGGGTTAATAAAATATGGCATTTATGCAAAGAAAAGTTCTCTCCCTCCCACTTCTTAATTTTCAGAAAGTTTTATAAACCTATTTGGCTGGAAAAGCCAATTAACCATTTCAGTGGCTGCCAAGACTATTTTTCTACTCTTTTAATATATGTGCATAGTACGTCAAAAATGTTGGCCACTTGAGGACAAGTATTACCCCAACACGTAAGAATTAGGGGAAATACAATGTAATTAATGATAAAACTATTTGTAGGCCCAGCTTCATATTCTGTTTAATTTTTTAAAAACCTCCCTAACAACAATGCTGTCTCAGAGACCACAATGGATGAACGTTCAGATGACCATAACTAACAGTCAATAACTCAATAAAAAAGATGTCATGGACAAATCTTAAAATTCTTAATACCCTTCTAAAAAAGTCCACATTCTCTCATATTGATAGAGGTAATCTGAGCTAAGTACGAAACACCAGCAACAAAACCCCTCTACCTTTAGGTCAAGTTAAAATCACTTCAAGGAAGAGAGAAGGTAAGTGTGCCGCCATACCTCCACTGGCCCTGAGGGAAGGGTCCTTACTATGAAATGTGCCTTTGGATTTAAAAATTTTCACAACTAAAACACCCAAAGCAATGCAAAACAAAAGAGAATCATACAGCAAATATAGAGAGAGGATTTAAACTCTACTTAATCTACTTTTCATCTGCTAACATTACCAAACTTGAAGAAAATCAGACACCTAGAAAACCACAAGTAAGTCTGATAATGGTTTGATGGCAATGACAAGGCCCTTGTGAAATTCTTAATCCCATTTCCTCCTCCCACTTTACCCCCAGCGCTAGCCAGGGATCACAAGTGAAACAAATAAAGACATAATACGCAGGTATAGTGGAACTAATTTCACACTGCTTAGGAATCAACAGATGTTAATAAAAAAATAAATTATATATAAGTAATAGCTTCATGGGATTTATTTGCTAAATATACTTGACCTTTATATAAACACCACTAGGCAGTTCTGAACTGTGACCAGACCCAATTGTGTCTGGTCTGACTTACATCCTGAATGGCAATTAAAGGACATTAAAAATACCCTAGGATTACTTCAGACAGGACCCCTGCCTTATCCATGCACTTTCCAACATAACCAGGTGAAGAAAACACAGTATCCCTCCACCACAGGACAGAGCCTGGCAAGAGCAACCCTGGTAATGGTTGCTTGACTGGAAACTGCAATGCAATTAAAACCTGGCCTCCAGATTGGGAGATGGGGGAACCGCAACTGCAAGAAAGTGAATTCTTAGAAATGAACTAGGTTGTCATTAGCAATGATAATTATTACTAACAATAAATGATAACAATAACAAGACTGAATGAAGTTATCACCGTGCCTTCTCTAACCCATTCTTCTATTTTCTTAGGAGACAAATTATTAAAGCTGCCTCAACTATGTTACTTTGGGCAGTGAGTCAGCAGTCTTCTCTAAACGTGTGAAGAACTCGTTAACACCTTATATAGGGACTCCTGTCCATGACAACTGTGGTAGGGGAGACTTAGGCATGCCAAAGAATGTAAAAAGAGGTTTTTGGGGGGCACCTCTTCTTAGGGACTAATTTCAAAGAAATCTCTGGTATTTACCAAACATTTCTGAACTAGTGCAAACTGGAGAAAATCCTACGCAAAAAGGATACTTACTGGATACAAGGTGATAAGTAAAATTATGGGTAAATGTAAATGGCTAACATAATTAACCCATTTTTGGTGTGTTGGTATTGATGAATCTTATGTCATTTTTAAGGAAATGGATTTGTCCATCAAACAAAATTAAAATTTTAATTATTTGAATTACTAAAGCTTTAAATACCACCAGAACAGACCAAGGAAAGGCTTGCTTTACCTAATATTTTTCAAGACCGACTAATTCAAGTCTCTCCTACAAAAGTGAGTGCCACAAAATGTCCTTTTCTCTTAACTTTTTTTTTTTTTAAGTAATCTGTACGCCCACCATGGGGCTTGAACTCGCTACCCCAGGATCAAAAGTCCCATGCTCTATGTACTGAGCCAGCCAGGCACCCCTGCCACAAAGTGCTTTTAAATTTTATAATAAGTTAATAATGTGAAAAGAACTAAAAATCATCACAGTAGTACAATTCTTTAAAGGGAAGAACCCATGAAAATGAATTATCTTAACCCTGTTAAACCAACTTATTTCAAAACATTAAAAAAAATAAAATCTTACCGACGTAAGACTAAAATGTAAGACTAAACACCACACCCAATACTACTGTGTAATCAAACAGCCTGTGAGAACATGAAAAAAGACCTATTGTGTGTGATAGCCCTTCCCTCTCCACACATTATCAAATAAGGCAAATTCAGTTATATGAAATTTGGTAACATAATTTACTTTTGGACAGAAATAGCAATGTTTCAGCCCAAAGCCAAGTAAAATTGCCAAGTTATAAACTTCTCTAAGAAAACGTTTTAGTAGAAATGCCAACAGACCCTTAACTATAATGGTGTTACGTGCCGAAATAGAAGTAATTTTTGTTTTTGTGGTCCCTTTACCATAAATTAGATACAGATCTAGTGGAAAAACAGGGAAAAACAGCAGATACCAGTTCAGTGAGCAGTTAAGGCCAAGACTACACACTGGATTTTAAAAACAATAATGGAGTCTATGTGAGACTTTCATTGAGGAATTTAGCAAGCAAGTCTAACGCTCTAACAGAAACGCCTTAATAGATTTTGTGCTTACTGTTACTCCCTATTCTAAGAATACCTCGAACAAATTACTAAAACTTAACCCAGCCAAGCAGAGTATAAAATTTGGTTTCCTGGTAGGGAACTGTTACACAAACACATACACATCAGTTCAATTATTTAATTTTGACATTAATCCCTAACTGGAGCAATACAGTTTAGCAAATCAATGAGGCTTGCCATCCCGGACAGCCTTGGGCTAACTACAAGTGCCACTTTAGAGTCACTTCAACTCAAGGTCTCTGTGTAACTCTACAGACATAGGAGGCAAGCAGTGAATTTATTCTTCAATTATCCAAGCACAGTTAAGTGCTATAATTACGCCCTTGGAGCAGACTGAACAGTATTTGGTCATTAGTCACAAACGATAGTTTTTAATTTGCTTTATGTCCAGCATTCATTATACAAGAGAACTGATCGCATTGGAACTAATCCTGTAGTAGCAGACCCTCTCTCTACACTAAAAAAAAAAAAAAAAAAACACACATATCCAGAACAAGGTGACTAAACGACAGACATGTGACATTAAAGAAGGATTACAACTTTCATAAAGATGTGATTTACACAAGACAGGTAAACAGATTAGGGCATCATATTTGAGGCCAGGGTCATGGGCTAATTTATATAAAGCCCAGTTAGCTTTCCTTTGATAACCACAAACTGATAAACAAAGGCACGGTGTCAGACATATGGGGAGTCAATGTAAAGGTGAGTCAATTTAATAAACACTGAGCGCAATTACCCGCTAAGTCCTGGTGATACAAAGATAAATGTTTCACAAACATACCAAGCTTCTTCATACCTCAGAGCCCATACAGAGCAGTCTGCTCCACTGAAATACTCTTCCCCTGAAGTTGTGCACTCAGATCTCTGCTTAATGATCACTTCCTCAGAGAAGACATCCTGTCCATTCTATGTAAAAGGACCTTCCCCTGAAGTCTTTGTTTCATTAACTGTTTACTCTGCCTTTTTTTTCTTCATTGCACTTCTAATTGAAATTATTTTTGTTTGTTTATTCTCTCTATTCCTACTAAATCACAATTCATGAGGCAAAAGACTTTGAATATCTTCAAAGCACTACCTCTAGTGCCTAGACCATACCCACCACATTAAAGTACTCAATAAATGTTAGTTGCATGAAATGAAGAATGAAGCGTGTCCCTTGCAATCAAGACATAATAGTAAAATTAGATAAGAGTATATAATCAGAAAACAGTATATAATCTTGTAAGAATTATATAAATAGAATAATATTAAGTACATTTCAGTGAAGAAAAAATGAAGACCTTCATTTTTAGAGTTACCTTCTTTCCCTAAAAGTTCTAGGCTCTTCCTAATATCAAGTGAATGTCTTTGAGTTTATTAACAGAAGTATAACAAAACTGAAACTAAAGGTGATAAGAGAATTATATAAGCTAACCAATTTCCTTTCTTCCTTGCTTAAAGAATATTTACTGAAGAACTGTCAAATCTAATTCCAAATTCCACTGGTTCCCCTTGGATGTAACTGGGAATCATTTATGAGGTTTCTAGGTAATCTTTAATATAAATTTTCCATTTCCAGAATTAAAAATTCTTCTGTTGCCCCAAATTCAACTGTGTAAGTCAAATCAGGTGTTACCCTCTCTCTAAATATCCATACAGATGAATATAAGGTAAAAGTCAAAGTAAGTTTTAGTAGCCACCCCAGAAAGGACAAAGACAGTATTTCTTTACAATGCCCAGCATGTTGCTATGGTCAAACTGTTTTTTTAAATTTCAATTAATTAACATATAATGTATTATTAGTTTCAGAGGTAGAGGTCAGTGAGTCTTATATAAAACCCAGTGCTCATTACATCACATACCCTCCCCAATGCCCATCACCCACTTACCCATCCCTCCACCCTCACCCCTCCAGCAACCCTCAGTTTGTTTCCTATGATTAAGAGTCTCTTATGGTTTGTCTCCCTCTCTGATTTCGTCTTATTTTTTTTCTCTCTTCCCCTATGATCCTCTGTTTTGCTTCTTAAATTCCATATATGAGGAGTATCATATGGTAACTGTCTTTCTCTGATTGACTTACTTCGCTTAGCATAATACCCTCTAGTTCCACCCATTATGATTAAACTGTTAAGAGTTCCCTTTCTGGTTGCTAAGTACCGGGAAGACTGCTGTGCTACATTATTTTGCACTTTGTAACATTTACAAATCATTTTATTAGTATGTTTTACTAAATTCTAAACTTCTAATGTAAGAACTTTTACTTTAAGTTGTTCTGAATATATTCTACTTCTTTTATCCTACCCCCACCCTTGTGATCATAATCACACTTCCCAATGGCATCTAATATTACAATATAACATTCTGAACACAGTAACTACTTATCTTACTGATGTTAGAATATAGAGGCAGTTACTTGAACTTCAGAGAGAGGTCAATAATCAGGAGATAAATAAACTGGAGAACAGCTTGGGAGTGAGAAATAACTGCAGGACGGCTCAAAATATTTAACACTAACCCTGAATTTAAAAAATAGAAGATTCTTGATTCAATCAACCATACTTTATTACATGCTCACCAGGAGATATACACTGGAGATAGAAAGTTGAGAAAGACATGGTATCTGCCTTCTTCGGAGGCTAGTAGTAGAACAAACAGGCACAAACATAAGCATAACACGGTGGTCCTTGCAGTGGCATAGATACTATACTATGGGGACATAGATGAGGGCCATGGAAAACAGCTTCACTGCTTTCAGGTATAATCCTGTTCAACTCCAAGTCCTTATACCTCAGAACAGATCCTATCCTAGTCAAATTCAAACATATTAGGAATATGTCAAAATATTACTTTACTTTCTCTTTTCCTGGACATTTATTTGATTAAACAGCACCAGCCAGTGGATCCAAAACAGGAAAGACCCAAAAACCCCTGGTTCTATCCCAAGCCATCCGCAGAACAAGACTCCTGATGGCCAGTTAATAAACATTCTAGGATGGGGTCAACACAATAAGACTGATCTGATCTCTCCAGAAGTCTCCTGATTTGAGAATAATGTCCTCTCAACCATTTCTTCTCAAATGACTCTGGAACAGAAATGTTAGGCCTCTCCCAGGTCAGAAGCTAACCTCTGAGAGTTAGAGAAGAAGGCAATTCTCCCCTCACCTCCCCGCCAAAAGTTTCACTACATGGCAGTGCCAGGTAGCTAGCAAGACAGAAGACAGAGGACCAGCCACTAGATAAAACTGTTAGAAATGGGTTAATAGTAGGCCATTGCTTTCAAAAACAGAAAGGCTACCATACCACAGGGTGGGACTAAAGGGAAGAAGGTCTGGTGGGAAGATCCTTAGACTGAGTTGGGAGAGTAAGATTCTAATTCTAGATTGGCTATCAAACTGGAGAACCCTAGGCAAGTCACTTAATTAACATCTTTGGATCTCAACTTCCCATCTGTAAAATAACAAAGTCAAATTAAATTACTGCTAAAGTCTCTCCCAATAATAAAACTCAATTCTAAAAGCAGAAAAGACACTTAAAAGCTAGACATACTATTTAACCCCCAGCAGTCCATGAGAACACCATAATGAGACTTACTGAATTTTTACCAACTTACTTTTCCGGATCTTACTAAATATGGGTATCTCATACCAGCTCACCAGGGCAGCTACTTAGGTAACATTTAGGCAAACATTCTCCTTTGTAATCAGGAATAGAGAGATATAAGTCTGGGACCTGTTTACAGCAAACAAAACTCTTTTCTGGACTGGCTTAATATTAATAAACTCCATTTTGGCAACTCAGCTTTGGCATTAAAGTTGGCCTTTTATGCTAACTACAGGACTATCATTCTCCTTCGGAAAGGGTTTATAACACTTAGACTAAATAAGCACAGGTAGCACACTAATCGATACATTAAGTAACAAACACTTGTACGAAACTATGGCAATATCAACTATATTGGCTCTATCAGTTATCTATCTACTGCTACACTACACCCCCAAACTTAGTGGGTTTATTTGCTCACAATCCTATGGGTGAGTAATTTAGACTATCTTAGCGGGGCAGTTCATTTGCTCATCAGGCCTGAGGTCACTAATGCAGCTGCAGTCATCTGGGAACTTGACTCTAGCTGGATGGTCAAGATGGCCTCATTCCCATGCTTGGTGGTTAGCGCACGTCCCAGGTGGCTAATCCAGGCTTCTCTATGCAACAGCAGAAGAGTCCCCGTGAGCAAGACAGGGCAAGACTCAATGTACAAAGTGCTTTTCAAGTCTATCCTTGTGTAACATTTGCTAACATACCACTGGCCAAAGCAAGTCAGATGGCTCAACTTAGAGTCAATGCAGCACATGGTCACACAGAGTGGATTCAGAGATGTGAGTCATTAAAGGTCATTACTATAACAATGTACCATATTAGCTGTTGGCTATTTTTAGCACTGTACTGAGATGGATGATTTTATAATTTAAAGGACAACCTTCCATTTAGCAATCTTTATTTTCCTCTTAGAATAAATTAGAACTTTATAGAAAATAGTATTTCCTAATGCAGTGGAATGTGAGACAAATCTAGTCTTGGTCTTGAGCAAATGATTGGTTTCTTCAGTCCAGCCTTTCTAGAAAGTCTCCAACTAGAAACTAGTCTTCAACTACAAATTACATATGTACGTGTATATGTTTGTGTGTGTGCAGGTGTGTGTACCATTATTGATTACACAATAATTTTGGAACTTGCAAAATTATGGAAAATCATAATACCCATAATACTACCATTCCAAAATACCCAGATACCTACTATTAAGATTTGATATAATAATATGCTTTTAAAATTTTATTAGTGAGAATCCTTGTCCTCTGATTGAGATGATCATATGATTTTTAAGTATGTTAATGTGGCGAAGTAGATTTATAGATTTTCTAATATTAAGCCATTTGAGTACATATGAGATAAACCTGATTGTAGTGTTTGATCTCTTTTATACACGGCTGGATTTAGTTTGCTAATGAACTTTTTAAAACTTTTTACTTCTGTATTCATGACTGATATAGACCTAAAATTTTCTCTCTCATTTCTCTCTCTTTTTGATTGAAGTATCAGAGTTACAGGTCTGATAGAATGAGCTGGGAAATGTCTCCTTTTTTTCTATTGTCTGGAAAAGTTCATATAAAATTGAAATGATCGGGCGCCTGGGTGGCTCAGTTGGTTAAGCGACTGCCTTCGGCTCAGGTCATGATCCTGGAGTCCCTGGATCGAGTCCCGCATCGGGCTCCCTGCTCAGCAGGGAGTCTGCTTCTGCCTCTGACCCTCCCCCCTCTCATGTGTTCTCTCTCATTCTCTCTCTCTCAAATAAATAAATAAAATCTTTAAAAAAAAATAAAATAAAATTGAAATGATCTGCTACTTGAAACTCTGGTGACATTTCACTTGTAAAAAATCATCTGGGCCTAAAGTTCCCTTGTGAAATGACTTTTTCTTTTTAACCACTTCCTCAGCTACTTTAAAGTTAAAAGATGATTCAAGGAGGGGCGCCTGGGTGGCTCAGTCAGTTGAGCATCTGTCTTCGGCTTGGGTCATGATCCCAGGGCCCTGGGATCGAGCCCCACATCGGGCTCCCTGCTAAGCGGGGAGGCTGCTTCTCCCTCCCCCTCTGTTGCTCCCCCTGCTTGTGCGCTCTCTCTCTCAAATAAATAAATAAGTAAATCTTAAAAAAAAAAGATGATTCAAGCTAATTAATTACTTCTTGAATCTGTTCTGAAAAGTTAAATTTTCTACGAATAGCTCTAGCCCTACCCACAGCAATTTGGACCAAAAATTCACAATTCTTCAAAGTTGTGACATCCTTTCACCTGAACTTAGAACAAGCAACATATTTTGAGAATACTAAATAACAAAAGTGAGTTTTGTTCTTTGTTTTCAATGAGGAAATTGAGATTCCTTGTAACAGGTCTAAAAATAACTAGATATATCTTGGGTACCACAAAACTGTAATTGCTATTTCTGACAAATAGAAATAGGTGTGCATAGATTTTAGCTGCCACTTACCACCAGAAACAGGGGCATCCATGAAAACTGCTCCCATTTTCTCAACTTCTTTGGCCAATTCTTTTGAAACTGCAGGATCAATAGTACTGGAGTCTATCAGTAGTGAGCCTTTCTTCACTTTTCTAAGTAAATAAATAAAAATAATAGTTTTTTAAAACTATAAACCTATAGTTTACAATTCTGAATAAACATTTCATGCAACTACCTATAGAATTAGAATCTGCTAAAAGCTGCCACATATCAAGGAGGTCTTTGCTTTAGTATTAAAAGCATTATTAGAACTGCTTCAAAATCTCAAATCCATTTTCAGATCAATTAAAGTTCAAAGTAAACCCAAACTCTTTCAAACAAACCTAAATAATCTAATAAACTACATGGTATAAACTCTGGTTTCAGGTGAAATACACAATACCATAATAATATAGGTAGGCAATTTAAAACACCTATTAACTTTAAAATGCAAGCTTTAAAGAACTTTTTATAATTTGGTAGGATTTAAATTTTTGTTTGTAAAGTAGCTGGGGCTCTTTAAAAAGTATTTTATTTATCTTTAACAAGCCATATTGCAAATTTCACATATCCATGTCATTTCCACTAGGTAGAAGAAACATAAACCACTGAACTTTAGCCATCTGCTTCAGGGTGGCATACTCTTCAATAACTACCGCTTTTTAAAGATAAAATAAAACATCAAAGAAGCAGAAAGGAAAATAAAGGAATGGACCTGGAAGTCTCACAGATAAAGTTTTTTTGTTCTTTATGGTAAATGTATATACATACATTGGCAAAGCAGGGAAACAGTCTTTTCTTCTATCATATTTTACATCAGTAGTAAATGGCATTCTTATAATAAGATATTTTTGTTTGTACTATAAGTGCAGATTATATCTATCTACACGGTTCCTTTATAATCTATGCCTATCTACAATGGCTAGGAAACTGACCTAAGTTATCATTTATTTAAAGGGCTATGGCTTACCTTTAATTCAAACTTCCCAAAGTCCTTACTACAGATTAACTAACGCAGATAACACTTCATCATAATTATGACTGGAAAATTAGAAATGAATAAATATAAATATTGAAGGAGGAAATAGAAAATCATTGCTAAAAAACTATTAAAGAAAAATCCTTTATAGAAAAAATAGCATCCAAAATGCTTTAAACAACAATTTTAATAAACATATGAATTGATCTGGTCCAAATGCAATGATTGGGTATATTCCACAGAAAAGAAATAGCACGCTCTACTACAGATAACCTCAGTATGTGGAAGTTTCACTTTATGTGAAAAATAAGAATTACATTTACCAGTGTTGTATGATACTAATATTCTTAAGCTCTTAAATCTCTAAGCAAATGGGAAACTGTCTCAAAAATTACATATGCAGTAGGTATGGGGAAAGGATTCCAACCCAGAAGAAAATAAAGAACCACCCATGAAAAGCAAATTATAGTTCAACATAAAGCCGCATTCTCTGAAAGCACTCCTAGACAAAATTGCTTGCTAGATGACCACCATATTCCTTAGTAAAGAATATTAATAAACACAGGATTTTGTCTCCAAATTTTTAGTAACTTTTCCTAGACAGGCAACACAGGGCCATAATTGGGACAGACTAGATAATGAGACAGCTAGGTTACCTCAGGACCACACACACCATGGGCCTGAAGGCTCCATCCAAAATGAGCGCCTTTCAACCTTCCCTGAAATCTAAACATTTATCTTATCAGTTTTCTGCCTAATATCCAAGTGTCTTTTGCTTCCAAGTTTGTTAGTTTTCTAAAGCAATTCAATTCCCAAAAACCTCATATTTCATGTATTATAGCTTCGTGAAATTAAACCCTTTCTTTTAGTCCTACATATATCTACAGGACCTACCAGTTTTTTCTAGCTCTTTGCTGAAATTCAACAAAACAAGTTAGAAACAGGAACCAGTAAGACCAGAAAATTAAATCAGAAATTCAACCACTGTCATTCTAACACAACCACAAGGATTTGGCAATAGGCAGAATTAAACCAAAGGTTCTCAAAGCCAGGGAAGCTAAGCACTGGCTAGAAAACTCTGACCTAAATTACATTTTATTTAAAGAGCTACTGCTAACCTTTAATTCCAACTTCTCGAAGTTCTTACTACAGATGTACTAACCCAGAGGACATACAATAACTTTTTATAATATAATAAAATGTTAAATAATGGTGTTCTTTCCAATGTTTGGTTTTATTTTTCACAGAAACCTTTTCCTGAATTTCTATAAACCATAAGAAAATTATGCTTGTAACATCTGTACAGTTTAAAATGCAAGCTTTAAAAGTCTCTTAAACATGTTAGCGATGAAAGCATAAGGTTAATGCAAGAGTTAAGGAAAGAAACAGAAACAAAAAAAATTATTCCCAAAAGTCACATACTTGCTTTCAGTGAAAAAATAAACCCTTTACAATGAGAGAGAAACCACATCATTCACTTTTAAGAAAACAGTATAGAAAGGTTTAACAAACATAATTGTAATTTCCTAAAGTGTTAACAAATGTGAAATTCATGGACTATCATAACAAGAAAATTTCCATGGTTGAGAAATACATACTTTAGAATTCCATTTGCTCCAGAATAAGCTTCTATTGCATTGATACTGGTGGGCAACATTGTAATAATTCTGTCAGCTTTTTCAGCTACATCTGCTGGGGAAGACACTACCTTTAAAAAAAATTACAAAGGCACATTATTTAAATTAAAATGGAAGCAGTTTCTACAGCACAAGTAGGATCCACTTTTTATGCATGCTGACAACAGAGACAGTGAATAAAACTAATTCTTGTTTCCAAATGACAAAAAAAAAAAAGGTTAATGCCTAAAATAGAGTCCATTCCTTATACACATATAGATGCAGTTTCTATGGAATTGAATCTACTGTTTATTTTAAAAAGCGTGAAGTGAGTTGAAGGGGAAAGGGCAAAACCCAACAGTCCTGGGAACGGACGTACTTCTCATGGATTCCTCCAACTTGGATTCTGAAACAGCATACTTTTTGGTAGATGCTTTGACTAAGAA
Organism: Halichoerus grypus; assembly: GCF_964656455.1. Classification (NCBI taxonomy): domain Eukaryota; kingdom Metazoa; phylum Chordata; class Mammalia; order Carnivora; family Phocidae; genus Halichoerus; species Halichoerus grypus. The sequence goes on from NC_135723.1 coordinate 59,157,405, forward strand.
AAACATTCAAGTGCAACAGGGATGGTAGCTGAACTCAGGATTCACCAGTGATTCCACAGGCAGCAAAATCCCCTAGCAAATTCTCAAGCCCCGATTACCAGCATCCTCCAGTCTCCATTTTCAACGGAAAAAAAAGCAAAAAATTAAGCCTGTATGGAAATGAAAAGGTCAGGACAAGGATATGAGCACTTTCTGCATTAGCTGTAAGTACTACCATAAAGGCTGAGCATGTGAGCTACCAGGACTCATGTGGAAACTGTAGATACAAGAAAGACATACAAATAGGCATCAAGGTACACTCTCATTTCCACCCTCATTTCTGCCTTATGATGACCACAAACATACTGTCAAGGAAAGTTACTGTTCATCCTCTGTTTGTGTGCATGCATGCAGAGATGTACACGCCCTCACCGGCGTTCCCCAAACCCCTGCTCTCTCTCACACATGCCCTTGATACACCTGGCCAGGGAGTTGGCAACCAAAGAAGTCAGAAGAGACTGGAGCTCACTTCTTGATTCAAACTCTCCTTTAACAAAAATAATCCATCATCCCACCTGTCATGAAAGCTTCATCTCTCCTAAAAAAAGACAAAGGGGGGCACCTGGGTGGCTTAGTCAGTTAAGCATCTGCCTTCGGCTCAGGTCAGATCCCAGGGTGCTAGAATCGAGTTCCACATTGGGCTCCTTGCTCAGAGGGGAGCCTGCTTCTCCCTCTGCCTGCCACTCCCCCTGCTTGTGCTCTCTCTCTCTGACAAATAAATAAATAAAATCTTAAAAAAAAAAAAGACAAAGGACTGTCAGGAGGATAACTGAAGACTTCTTTCTCTGTAGAATGATGTACACATGTATGAGAAATGGACATATTTTCTGCTAGGAAATGTGAACTGCCACGTAAGCAACCTAGAAATGGGAATGCCTCTGATTTTTGTGTGGCGGAATGATACCTAACATTTTTTTTGTCTTTGATATGCAGTTGATGAAAGTGGAATGGAAAGGCAAACAGTGTGTAATCTAAGTATTATGAGCTAGAGGTAATCACAATTCAATTTTCCTAGAAGACTATTAGCTTCGAAATCAAATTTGAGACAAACACAGTTTTAACATAAAGTAATTTAGTAAGTCATACTTTAAAATTTCAGGCAGGGGCACCTGGGTGGCTCAGTCGTTAAGTGTCTGCCTTCGGCTCAGGTCATGATCCTGGGGTCCTGGGATCGAGCCCCACATCAGGCTCCCTGCTCTGTGGGAAGCCTGCTTCTCCCTCTCCCACTCCCCCTGCTTGTGTTCCCTCTCTCGCTGTGTCTCTCTCTGTCAAATAAATAAATAAAATCTTAAAATAAATAAATAAAAATAAAAATAAAAAAATAAAATAAAATTTCAGGCAATCAAGTATCCTAATACTCTGTGTATTAATATTAAATGCTAACATAAAATATCTCCGACCCTAAAACAAAAAAAGAGATACTCCTTCTTTCAATGTTTCATTCTAAAGGCAATATGGCATTTTAGAGTCTACAATGTACACTCAACAGTACATTTTGATACATCATCAGGATTTGCCCTAAAAATTCTGGGGGAAAAAATTTTTTTTCTGTGAAATTACAAAGAAATACTTCAGTCAAGTAAAAACCTTTCCTACGCCCAAATAAATGCTGAGATTCAAAAAGAGGCAACTATTTGCTGGCAAATAGTTCACATTTACTCAAGAAAAACAGAGCTGAGTAAGATGAGTATAAGAAAAGGAAAAGTTACAGTAGTATTTCTCTACTCCTGGACTGCATTAAAAATATGGGTTACACAGAAAGCCTCATCTTTTCATCTCTCCTTCAGTGAAGTAATACATACAATGCAAAACGATGGCATACCTTTCAGTGGTCTTTCCTTCCATCTCAGCTCCATGTCTCTTGATCTTTCAGAGACCGCGTGGTAAGCCCTGAGGTCTAAGAGTCAATTTCAGACTTTCTCTTAGGAATTCAGTGAGTCTCTTCCATTGAAGGAAATTCAATTCTACCCAGATAACTCCTTGAGAGGTGCCCTCAGGGGCACCAACAATTAGTTCACAGATCTAAGTATACTTCACACCTCCAAGCTTCTCATACCCATGAACTGGCAGTGCTAATTCATGCAACTGCCAAGTGCATGGGGTGACCAATCAGCCCCCTGCATCCCTAGCATCTGCTTCTTGGGATGCCTGGGTTGCCAGAGTCCTGCTAACCCCTCAATTATATATTATATAGTGTCAAAGCTCACAGGTCCGGAAAAAACACACAATGATAGTGATAGCTGGAATGTCACCACCGTATTGGCCACAACTGCTCCGTATCTAATGACTATATACATTTGGTACATTATAATAACAGTCTCTAATTTGCACTACAGAAGGCATGTTTATTAGACAGATACATAGACATGTGTGTCCAGCTATTCAAATCATCTTGACTTCCATGTGATGACTTCAAGACTGAAATAACTGACTGACAAAATTTGGCCACGACTCAAAAGCTGGGGGGAAAAAAAAACAAACCTTGTTGCCAGCCTGACACTAACCACAAAAGCCTTTAGGAGCCAAACTAATTAGAGTCCCTACAATTACATTTACTAATTGAATGGATAAGCAAAGACAGTATGGATCAGTGAAAGGAACACTAATTTGGGAAGCCAGAGACCTAGGTTTAGTTGCAGCTCAGCCACTAGTTGCAGCTCAGCCCATGTGTGGTTTTGTGAAAATCACTTAACCCCTCTGCCTTCAGTTTCTAAATCTACAAAATAAGAATAGTGATTTGGGTTATCTTTAGGGGGTTCTATCTCCAAAGTAGAAAGGAAACTTAGGTAAAGAAATATTTCACTTAAGGTCTAGAAAGGTAGAGCCTCTGTGAAAAAGGGCTCATGGGATATGATCAGTACAAAGGTACAGCATTAACAAGACTCTTCTGCACCTCCCTGTCTGTGGATAGTCACTGACCTGGCTGACTCTGGGCCACTGCTCTGCTCTGTCTGTCATGATCATCCAGAAAGATCTCTTGCTAATTCCATCTGCTTCATTCTTAAATTATTATGAATTAAGATGACTCTACTTTTCCATTATCTCAATTTTAAGTACAGGAGATTGGTTCCTTTGTGTATCACGATATCCCCAGTCTTTGAGAATTTTTGCAGCCAATTTCTCTGGATTTAGATTCATCTGTATGCTAGTACCCATCAATGGCAGGTATGCAATACAAGGAGTAGAAGACTGGATGAATTAAAGACAAAATCTGCTTTGCTGAGTGGGAGGAAGGAGGGAGGATGGGAGCATGGAGGCCCAGAGTAATCTGAGGGAACTGCACCTCCTTTTTACATTATCCACTGGAAGGAGACAACTGTTAACTAGTTGCTTTCCACAAAGGAAAATCTCATTGTCTCTTCCAAATAAAACAGTCACAAAAATTAAGTTCAGCATGGCTTCCAAGTAAGCCAAATGGGTAAGAGAAACTTGCTAAGAAACAAGATGAACATGACCTTGGTTAAACCTGCCACTCTGTGTTTTTTTAATCTTTCCAAGTAGAAAAGCACACTGTTACTGCAAAATTACACTACACTTGAAAAACTGACAAAAACAGCTTGTACCTACATCTTGAAACATTTGGTCAACAATGACAGAGCCCACTCTGTCATTAAATGAGGCTTTTAAAGTCCTCATTTAATAAGATCTGAGTGGATGCCAGCTTAGATCCCAAGAGAATTACTTAACCAAACATGCTCAGCCTTACAACCCTGGAACAACAAGATAGCTTCCAAGTTTTCAAAGAGAAAACAAAAGAAAAGACAATCTAATTAAGCCTAGTTCAACCAGAAAACTCACACAGGAATGGTGTAAAAGTCCCAAGACTTTTGGCACACATCAGCAGCATCTCCAAGGAAATTCCTAGACAATGAAAATGAAGCACAAGTCATATGCCCTTGACGCTAATGCTTAAAAAGAGAAGTTGCTATCTTCTGCAAAATGAAAGTGGGATGGAAGGGACAGTGCAGAATGTATTCTTAAATAGGGATGCTATCAAATCACTTTATCTAGTTTGGTTTTAATTTTTACCATCATTCTTTCATTTAAAAATATGTCTATAGGGTGCTGCCTTGGCTCAGGTCATGATCCCAGGGTCATAGGATCCATTCCCACATTGGGCTCCATCCTCAGGGGGGAACCTACTTCTCCCTCTCCTCCCAGCTTGTGCTCTATCTCACTATCTCTGCTCTCTCTCTCTCAAATAAATAAATATTTAAAATATACATATATATATCTATAGTTCTCTTCCAAAGCACTCTGGACTCAGTGACTCGGCCAAGACAGTGGTATGTTTCTATGGGTGGTGTTGGGGAATGAAGATTTGGGAGACAGATGGTAGAGATACAACAACAACCACCGTAACAACAGTAGTAAGAATAGTAACATCAGCAATAGCACGCTGTAGATGCCAGGTTCTCCAGGACTGAAAAGGTACTATTAAAATCCCCATTTTATAAAATGAGGAAATTTAAGTAGAGAGAGGTTAAATAATCTGTCCAAAGTTACACAGCCAGCAAATGGTAGAGCTGAGATTTAAGCCCAGGCAGTCTGGTTCCAGGGTTTATGTTTTTATACCACTGCATTAACAATTTATCGATTCATGATTTCTAATAAACAAAGGCTTCATAATTACATTTGTAATATAGGTTACCTTCTTAGAAAAGATTCTAAAAGTTGAAATGATGCATCGTGGTAGCTTAAACCTGAGTTTCCAACAGAAATAAGGATATAATAAAGGGATACTGAAAGAGGAATGCCCACATTTTTTGTGGAAATAACCAAAATTAACATATTTAACCAAGTATAAATACCGTTAGAATAACTTTTTTTTTCTTTTTTAAGTAGACTCCATGCCCTCCATAGAGCCCAACATGGGGCTTGAACTCACAACCCTGAGATCAAGACCTGGGCCAAGATCAAGAGTCAGATGCTCAACTGACTGAGGCATCCAGTTGCCCCAAATTAACACTTTTTTTAAAGTAAACTCTATGCCCAGTATGGGGCTTGAACTTACAACCCCAAGATCAAGAGTCACATGCTCTACCTACTGAGCCAGCCAGACGCCCCTAGAATAGGTTAAAATTTAAAGGCATAAATAAATTGATTAAATACTATCAAGCATGTCAAACATTTTTAACATGTCAAAGTTTTTATTTCCTTCATAATCCATGTACTATGTTCTACTACTAGATTAGGCTTAAAGAAGACCTCCAGGGGTGGAACTTTCTAAAGCATTTCTTCACCTGGAACTGCAGGTGGCTATCATGTACCTTGAAGGGAATGAGGAGCCTCGGAGCAAAGCAGAGACAACAGGCAGACAGAAAAGAATCTGATTACATCTGTGCCCAAAATTCAGCTGTGCCTTGGGTCAGACCACTCCCCAACTCTTCAGTTACAAGAAACAATAAGTCCCCACTTTTTGCTTTAAAAAAAAAAAAAAAAAAAGCACTTCTTCAAGGAAATGTCCAAAGATCTTTAGAACCAGGTATCTCTATTTTGGTACTTTCTCTCCCTGCAAATTTCTCACTGAAAGCACAGTTAACATTAGAAATCAACTAGCCAGTCTATGCAATCGTTGGGGGGGGAAAAAAACTCGTTTTCTTTGGCAGCTATTTTATCAGCTTCACCTGACATAGTAATGTTGGGAGAAGGGGGGACACCTGTCCTTAAAATGAAAGTGTCAACACAAAAAGACTAAATTGTTGAACCCTTAAACGCTTCATTGCACTACTGTGCACAATGTCAAGAAGTTTCAAGGTTTTATATACCTACATTTTTCCATCCCATTCTAAGTCTGGTCTTTGCTGTTAGTAGATTGAAACTCATTTTTTTCTTTTACCCAACATTTTTTAAAATTAAATATAGCTATGAAATAATAATGCTGACATTTTAATATATCAGAACTTATTCATCCAAATTGTTACTTTTTTTTTTTTTTTTTTTTTTTGAGAGAGAGAGAGACACAGCGAGAGAGGGAACACAGGCAGGGGGAGTGGGAGAGGGAGAAGCAGGCCTCCCGCAGAGCATGGAGCCCGATGCGGGGCTCGATCCCAGGACCTGGAATCATGACCTGAGCCGAAGGCAGACGCTTAACGACTGAGCCACCCAGGCGCCCCCCAAATTGTTACTTTTTAAAAATAGCCCTCTTAGGAAATCACACTTGTTCAAATGACAATGCCACCATTCAAAACGTTTTTTAGGCTGCCAGCATAAAGTATTTAACAAATGTTTTCATTTTATTATGGCATGATACTTCCCCTCAGGCCCAAAGCTTTCTTATCCTTTAGCCTTCTCCTTTCATTCATCTAAGTTTCACATTCTCCTACCCTCTACTGCTGTTATAATCAATACTCAGAGGACCTCACAGAGTCAAGGTCACAGGGGAACCAGAGATGTGGGGAAGAGAAGATGTGGGAAAAGAGGATTCTCTGTTCCAGGCTCTTGCCTCAGTGTGAACCATCCACAGAACTTTTCCCACCATGTGCTGGGGGCAGGGATGGGAACTGCAGACGAGAAGCTAAGACAAGTCTTTACTCTTCACTAATCTGGGAGGAGCAGCTACCCAGAATCCATCTTTTTTCCTTCCTCATACCCACTTATATATCTCAAGGAAAAGGAAAATCCAGTAACGGAATCTGTGTCCTAGAATCTTCTCATTTCTATTTAGGAATCTGAGAGATCCTGTCTCTATAACATTCATTTCAGACTACACCATTTCTGTTTGGAGGGGAGCAAAGATTATACACAATATTTTTATAGTTCCTCTGAGAAATGAAATGACTCTTAACAGTTATAGTTCCCTATCAGAAACTAAGTGACTCTTAACACTTAATAATTATTTCCCCCCCAAAAACACCGCTTCAGTACTTTATTATAGTCAAAATGCAATTTTAATAGAAACTTCCTTGTACTATTATTTAGTCTTGCCACCTGAGACACACCTAACACCCTGCCACATCCAACTCAACCTGTTCTATTCTCCATAGCACTAGGTGGACTGCTAGACATACAGGAGGTATTCAGAAATTCTACCCTAAAGTAGAATTCTACCCTAAAGTAGAAATCTCTAGAAACTTAAACCTGCTCTTTACACAGGCATTACGTTTCTTAGTATTTACTTCAAGTCTATCATCCAGAAGTGGGCTGTTTAATTTTATTTTTTCTCTCACTTTTTTCTACATTTCTTAGGAAATATTTAGTACTCTCCCAATTCTGGGCTTACATTCAGCCCTTACTTTCCACTCTACAACTTGCACAGAATTTCCTTCACATCTCAAAAAAACAAAACTCTAAATTCAGTTACTAATACATGATCTCCTGTCATGTGAGTTATTGATAAAGTTTAACAAATCCAAACAGGAACTGACCAGTAGATGTTATCATCTAACAGGATATACTCTAGCCCCAAAATTCTTGAAACAACAATGATAGCCTAAGAACAAAACACTAGAGATATGTCATAACTCAGCTCTGTACTTCATTATGGCATATAGTGTTGCTAGGTTGTCTCCTGCTTTATGGCCAATAACATATTTATTCACAAAGTACTGCCATACGATATTTGTGAAGTACATTCACATATATTCTCATTGAAGCCTCATAATCTAATGACACAGGTTGTCATCATGCCCATTTTACAGATGAGGAAAACAGCTGAGGTGAAATAACGTGACCCCAGTAAGAAAGCAGGTGAGTATCTAAGTTGGGATTCAAACTAAGTTTCCTATCCCTAAGCCTATTCTTGTCCTAAGACAAATTGTGCCTCTCAATAAGATGAGAAGCTATTTCCACCAAACTACCTGCTTTCACAGCATAATCAGTAAAGTTACTGTCTCAGAAAACTGATACATAGCCAAAGCAAGCACAATGACCCAACCTGGGAAATGTTCCCAGTCACCTGCCAAAGAATAGATTGCCTCAATCTTTGTTGCACAGATAGATATTGGATGAAAGTTAACAATAACAATAATATATATATATATATATATATACACACATATATACACACTTGTAATGTGTGTATATATATATATATATAAAACAACAAATATATAACATGTATAAAATTAACAGTGAAATAGGTTTATAATTCCATTGGGTATACTCCTCAGTTGTCATATTTATTTTTAAACATCAAAATCTAGAACTAATCTAAAGAAAAGGACTTACCTGTTCACCTGCATCTTGAAACTCTTTGCATGCATCGGGGAACACATCATAAATAATGAGTGGATAGCCATGTTTCATGAGGTTTTTTGCCATTGGATTCCCCATGTTGCCCAGTCCAATGAATCCAACTGGAGTCTTAGAAGCCATTGACCTAGAACACACTGATTTCAATAAATTACTTTCAGTAGGGGCAGTGACATTTCTTATTGTAAACATTCATTCAATATTAGTAAGTCAATTGCTACTGAGATGTTTTCTATTTTTAAAAAAACCTTTAAAATGCTAGTTTTAAATTAATGATCTAATCACATTTAAAGACATCAACCATGTATAGACAAACATCTAATTATTTAGTTCTGCAGGAAACAACTATACAATTTTAAGCAATCTCTCCTGTTTTCTACCTCTATTAATATCCCTTTACCATTTTTAACAATAAATTTAAAAATGTTATCATTTCTAAAATATGTACTTTACCTATTATGTGAAGTACTCTAGATTCTTCATATCTATATTATCTCCTTTAATAATGTATATGACAAACTGAAAATATTCCATAAAACATGTATCTTGGACAAGGTCCAAGAATGGAAAAGTTTTTTACCTTCTCACCCCCACATTTATAGAAATCAGCCCCTCCAATGGTATAAAAAACATCTTAGTAAAATGTTAAACCAACTAAGTCACCATTTTATAAATTGGGTTGTAGGGGAGAAGACGGGGATGCTTCCATAGGCTTTAAATGGCAAGGGTAATAGTTTCAGTGCCTTGGGCTAATAACTCCATGCACTTTCAGAGAAGAGGCATTTCCATTTACAGAAAAGGAATTGTTTTTAAAAAGCTGTAAGCAGGTTTTGTTTGATCTTCTTCTTTTTCACAGAAGGCCTTTTGAAATCATACTGGGGCACACAATGCAAAGTAATGCTTTTTGCAAGAGAGAGCAAAGGGACTTTGCACTGCCATGAAAATAACCTTAAACATCATTTCTTCATTTCTAGATTTAGAACTCCACTCAACAAGTATTTACTGCATGAAGTACTATGACAGAGCCAGAGATAGACATAAGCAAGATACATACAGTCGTTGCCCTCGAGAAGCTCCCAGTCTACTGAGAGAATAATTCCACTTGCCCTTTCCCCTGCCATTGAAAGCTTTATTTTTCCTTTGTCTTTCAAGGACTCCAGTTACAAAACTGTGTAGTGCACCAACTAATCACAGTCACCCTTTTAAGTTTCAGATGCTCTCAACTGATGGATCCCTGCTCTTCCTTGAATTTAATCGAAATGCAATGAGATTTCCTAAAAGCAAATTATTTGAAGCCCTAAAGCTTAAGAAATAGAGGTCTTGAGAGAGACAAACCATAAGAGACTCTTAATCATAGGAAACAAACTGAGGGTTGCTGGAGGGAGGTGATGGAGGGGGATGGGGTAAGTGGGTGATGGACACTGGGGATGGTATGTGTTGTAATAAGCACTGGATGTTATATAAGGCTAATGAATCACTCCTGAAACAAATAATACATTATATGTTAATTAATTGAATTTAAATTTAAAAAGAAAAGAAATAGAGGTCTTCTGGGGTGCCTGGCTGGCTCAGTCGGTGAAGCATGCAACTCTTGATCTCAGGGTTGTGAGTGTGAGCCCCATGTTGGGTGTAGAGATTACTTAAAATAAAATCTTAAAAAAAAGAAACAGAGGTCTTCTTGGGTTAGAAGCATGTTTAATTCCTTTTAACTTGATGATTGACTCTAACATTGCCATTAAATATGGGTGTCATTCTTGTGCAACATCACCTTACCAGTGCTAAGTTAACACCGTGGGTATAATAGGATTCCTGTGTCTGACTTTCTGGCCCACAAGGGGTTCAATGACAGAGAAATGACACCTAACTGAAATGTTATGATATTAAACAGAATGAGAAGCATACTTTGTAAGAGAACTCTAGCATTAATAACTAATGATGATGCTAATAACTATTGTACCTGAGTATGGTATTAAGCTTGGAACGGTATCATTTAACTAAAATCATTAGAAATTAGGACGATGGTGATTTAAAAACAGTTAATTTAACAGGCAACTCTAGGTCAAACAGTAAGTATGGCAAGGTAGAACCACAATTCATTCACACACTCAACAAATATGAAGCAACTATTATGTACTGTGCCAGATGCCAAAGAAGACACAATGACATACAGTCCTTGCTGTCAACAAGCTTAAAATCCAAAAGGAAATAAACTATGTACACAAATATTAATACAATAAAGTTGAAGATAAGTATAAAAAACAATGCTGACGTAAAGGAGAATTCATCTGGTTTAAGCACTTAAAGAAGGTAGCACGTGACCTAAGTATTCTAGGATTTCAAATGGGAAGGAGAGTAGGAAGGAAGGGAACTCCATATAAAAAAGAACATGAGCATATGCAAGGAAATAGGAAAGCCAAGAAAAAATAAATAACAGTAAAAATTATTCTTGGCAATTTTACTACATGCCAGATACTTACTAAACACTTTATAAATAGCACTGTCATCATATTCTATCATTAAGCCTCCTTGCAGCTGACAGCCCGGACACTTAGTGAATTTAAATAAAATGCCCAAGACTATAGTAAACTGCAATGCCAAGATTCAAATCCTGCCAATCTCACTCTAGGTTCTTCACTTTTAACCACTATTTGACACTGCCCTTCATTCTTCCTAGAGGATCCACAAAGAAACAAAACAACATGAATTAAGACTGAAAGAAACAATGTGGGGTGCCTGGGTGACTTAGTCGGTTAAGCATCCAACTCTTGATTTCAGCTCAGGTCGTGATCTCAGGGTCGTAGGATGAAGCCCGCGACAGGCTCCACACTCAGCAGGGAATCTGCTTGAGATTCTCTCTCTCCATCTCTCTCTGCCCCTCCCCACTGTGTGCTCTCTCTCTCTAACATGGATGGACAGATCTAAAGAAGAAAAGAAAAGAGAAAAGAAAAGAAAAAAAAAAGAAAAGAAAGGAAAAGAGAAACAATGCACCCATAACGTGGAAGACTGGGAAGCATGCTAAACAATTTGGCTCTACTTTGTAAGGAAGAGGTAGTGCCACAGGCAGCAGTCTCTTTGACATCATCAGCCTTAGCAACATTTTTCTAGATGTCTCCTCTGGCAAGACTAACAATAAAAATAAACCACTGAGACTAATATAAAGACTAATATAAAAGTAACAGTAATACTACCAGAGGTCTCTCTTTGTCCATTTGAGCTGCTATAACAAATATACCATAGTCTGAGTGGCTTAAACAACAAACATTTATATCTCCCACCTCTGGAAGCTGGGAAATCCAAGATCAAGGTGGCAACAGATCCAGTGTCTGGTGAGAACCCACTTCCTGGCTTGTATATGGTCGTCTTCTTATATCCTCACATGGCGGAGAGCAGAAAACAAGAGGACAAGTTCTCCTCTCTTTTTGTAAGGATACTAATCCCATTTGTGAGCGTTCCCCCCTCATAACCTAATTACTTCCCAAAGGCCTCATCTCCTAATACCATCACAGTGGGGGTTAGGATTTCAACATCTAAAAGAGGGGGGCAAACATTCAGTTCACAATTAAGGTCATAGTATAATAAAAGGTGGTGGCCTTAGAAAAGACAGATACGAAATATATTTCAAAGGCAGAAGTAAAAGGACATAGCAATAAACTGGATTATGGGCTAAAATAAGGGAAAGATCAAAGATGACAGCAAGAAAATAGTGCTATCAATAACCTAAGTGGAGAAATCGAGAAAGAGAGCTATTTCCATTTTAAATAAAGTAACTATGAACTGTCAATGAGCTGAAAGATGTCCCACAGACTTAGAAATATTATAACCAATTATGATCATCTCAAAGATAGGATGAGAAAAAAAGACACATATTTGGTAACAATCTGCTTTAAGGTGAGAACTGAAATTGTGGCAGTTGATAAAATTGCCAAATGAGAGTAAAAGAGACCGAAGAACAAAGCCCAAGGGAACATCAGCATTTAGAGGTCAAAAAGAAGAGACCAACTCTGAACCGACAAAGATGTTAAAATTAGGGGACAAGGATATTAAAAGTTATAATAACTGTAGTCTGTATATTCCAAAAGTAGAGATATGAAAGACACAAAAAAGACCCAAAATTGAATTTCATAACATGAAAACGAACATATGTAAGATGAAAATCACACTGGATTAAAAGCAGAATAGATACTGCAGAAGAAAGGATTAGTGCTCTTAAAGACATAGCAGTAGAAACTATCCAAAACAACATGCAGAGAGAGAACCTAAAGAATAAAAAGAACATTAGTGAGCTGTGAGACAGCTTCAACTAGCCAAATACACATGTCACTGGAGTCATCAAATGAGAGGAGAGAGAAGTAGAGACAAAAAAAAAATACATGAAGAAATAACAGCCAAAAATGTCCAAATTTGATGAAAACTATAAACCGCCCCACCATACCACATCCAAGAAGCTCAATGAACCCCAACACAGGAAACATAAACACAACTATACCAAGACACATCATAATCAAAATGCTCAAAAGCAGCCAGAGAAAAAGACATTATATGCAGACAAGCAAAGATAAGGCAGATTTCCTGTCAGAAACAAAGCTACTGAGAACACAGTAGAGCATCATCTTTAAAGTACTGAAACAACAACTGTCAAGGTAGGAATCTATATCCAGTGTAAAATACATAATCACAAATATTTGTGTATATGAAGGGGCAGGAAGAAATTTGGAGGCATGTTGGATATATTCACAATCCTGATTGTGGTGATGGTTTCACAGGTATATACGTATGTCAAAACTCATCAAATTGTATGCTTTATTTTTTTCTTAAAAAAAGATTTGATTTATTTATTTGAGAGACAGAGAGTGCAGGAGTGGAGGGGAGGGGCACAAGGAGAGGAAGACGCAGACTCCCCACTGACGAGGGAGCCCCACATGGGGCTTGATCCCAGGACTCTGGGATCATGACCTGAGCCGAAGGCAGACGTTTAACTGAATGAGCCACCCAGGCACCCCAAATTGTATGCTTTAAATATGTACAGTTTATTATAAGTCAACTATATTGCAATAAAGCTGTTTTTAAAAAGTCAACATGTTAGGGCGCCTGGGTGGCTCAGCTGGTTAAGTATCTTCCTTCAACTCGGGTCGTGGTCCCGGGGTCCTGGAATCAAGTCCCGCATGGGGCTCCCTGCTCTCCTCCTTGGGCTCCCTGTTTGGTAGGGAGCCTGCTTCTCCCTCAGCCCCTCCACCCCACCTCCCACTTGTGCTCTCCTTCTCAAATGAATAAATAAAAATCTTTAAAAAAAAAAAAAAGTCAACATGTTTCTGGAACAGACATGAAGGGCACCTGGGTGGCTCAGTCAGTTAAGCCTCTGCCTTTGGCTCAGGTCATGATCCCAGAGTCCTGGGATCAAGCCCCAAAACAGGCTCCCTGCTCAGCAGGGAGTCTGCTTCTCCCTCTGCCTCTCCCCCTGGCTTGTGCGCTCTCTCTCTCTCTCTCACTCACTCTCTCTCAAATAAATAAAATCTTTAAGAAAAAAAAAGAACAAGAGAAGACAGTTCTCAAATAAAAGATACTAAAGTGGTATATCAATCAAATGCAATGCATGAAGTTTGAATGGATCCTGATTTGGAAAAAAGAAAGAAAAAAATTATAAAAGATATTCTTAAGAAAATTGTGGAACTTTAAGTATGAACTGGGTATTAATTGATGTTATGGAATTGCTAACTGTCTTAGGTAATGATAGTTTGGTTATTTAGGAGACAGTCCTTATTCTTGGGAGATTCACTCTGCATTATTTAGGGTTGAAGTGTCATGATGTCTGCATTTTACTTTTCAAATGATACAGGTGGGATATGAATATATTTGGGAAAAAATTAAGCAAATATGTCAAAATGTTAACAATTCTTGACTCTAAGCAAAGAGTACACAAATATTCATTGTATTATTCTTTCAACACTTTTGCTTAAAAATTTTCATAATAAAATAAAGGGGAAAAAACTTAGCATTATCTATATGGAAAAAATATCACAAACATGACAAAATACAAATAGCCAGGAAAAACACTTGCAGCACACAAGAGAAACAGCACTTCTTTAGTTTATATGCAAATGATTCTTTAAAATCTAGAAGAAAAATATGAATAACTCATTTTTAAGTAGGCAAAAATTGCAAAATAGTATACAGAAAATATGTAAATGACAAAAACTTTAAAAATATATTCAATTCTGTCATAATTGGAGTAATATAAAACAAAGCAATGTAATACCATTTTTCATTTATCAGATGAACAAATTTGTTTCTCTGATAAAACTATTGGCAAGGAAGGACTGATGAAAACATGTACTCTCCCACACTGCAGAATTACGTATTAGCCTTTTGGATGGCAACTTGAAAAACATTATCTACATATTGAATTTTATTATGAAATTTAAAATTAAAGTGTACATACTCTTTGACCCAGTAATTCCATGTCTAGGAATGTATGCTATACTGGGGGGTCAGCACACTTTTTTTTAAAGGGTCAGATAGAAAACATTTTCAGCTTTCCGGGCCATGAGGCCCCTGTCACAGCTATTCAACTCATTCACTCTAGTTTTAAAGCAGCCATAGACAATCTATAAACAAATGACCATGCTTGTGTTCCAATACAATTTTATTCACAAAAACAGGGGACCAGCTATAGGCCATAGTTTGCTGATTCCTACTACACATAAACTCTGAACAACACAAAAATATATTTTATTACAGTACTGTTTGTAACAGCAAAAAATTGTAAACTAAATACACATTAACAGGGCACTTGATAATCCACAGAAAATCAATACAATGAAATATTATGCAGATGTTCAAAAGAATGTGTGATCTAGAAGTATAACGAAAAAAATCTCCAGGATAGGTTATTAAGTGAAAAAAAGCAAGATGAAGAGCATTATATATAATAACATATAGTATATAAGGAGAAAAGAATATATATGCATTAACTTTTACTGATTTCTGTAAGAATACATAAGAAACAGTAGTTACATCTAGAGAGTTGGACTGATGGGTCAGAGTTAGAGAAAAGACTTTTTTATAACCTTTTGAGCTTTTACCATGTGCATATAACTTTTGTAACTACTTTTATAATAAGATAAAATACATGAATTGGCACACAGTGAGTGTTTACTAATGTTACATGAGTGAATGACTAGAGAGAGCTTTCATCAAGTGGACATATGGGGATAAAGTCAGTTCTGAAGCAATCACAGAGTAAAGACGGTGATAAAGTGGATCCAGCAAAGTGGATCCACAACCATTAAACATTGCATGTTGACTCTCCAATAGCCTTCCTCCCAGACCCAGAGGCAAGTTCCAAATAACCTAAACCAATCATGGTCATGCTGTCTTCTCTACAGCTGACAGGTTCCACAGACTGGCAGCCCTAAGTAAAAGATGTGGAAATGCTGTGGGCAATCTGAATATGTAATAAGGAATGAACTAAAGATTAATAAAAGGATTGTTATCTAATCAGCAAATTTCCTTGACTATCGGTAGTAACATTACTTAAGTGGCAGCCAGGAGGAACATAGACCACAGACAACAGAAGCTACCCAGAATAAGAGCAGGAAGTGGAGGAACGCTATCAAAGGCATCACTAAAATTCCTGATTATAAATAAATCTGAAGTCTGAGCTGGATACAGATAAACCTAGAGAGGAACTTAATGAAATGAGAAAGCAGAAAAGTATGTCTATGTATTTGCCGTGGCGGGGGGAGGGGAGGGAATAGGGGGTCAAAGGACCAAGTGTAATGATGATGATATACAGCACATCGGTTAACAAAACAGGGGCAGGGGGTGCTGTAATATTAACCAGAAGGCTAGGGGTGCCTGGGTGGCTCAGTCGGTTAAGCAGCTGCCTTGGGCTCAAGTCGTGATCCTGGGGTCCTGGGATCAAGCCCCACGTCCGGCTTCCTGCTCAGCAGAGAGCCTGCTTCTCCCTCTCCCTCTGCCTGCCACTCTGCCTACTTGTGCTCTCTATCGATCTGCCAAATAAATAAATAAAATCTTTAAAAAAAACAACAAAAAACCAGAAGGCTAGTTCAGCTTTTGAAATATTGGCAGTATAGCAATTCCTAGCAATGAGATCTTGGAAGAGCTGAAGCAGAGTGCTGATGCTAGTTGTTAAAGTTGAGGCCCAGGTTTGGATGGGTCAATATGATAAAGTCTTTTAATGATGGGCTCAGTTTGGGCTCAGCTGTTCATTTCATTTTTGCTTGTGGCAAAGATAGAGAAAGGGTAGTATAATTAGATGATTTAATGTCAAAAGAGAAGAGAGTTTTTACTGATGGTGATAATATTTAAGAACTTCTCTGAAAGATGGCCATATACAAGACCTAGGTTCCTATCCAGGCAAGGTCACTTCTTAGATGTATGCCCCTGAACTAACAAGTTACTTAACTTCCCTAGACATTAAGTTTTATCAACAAGAGTCACTACTTCAGGTTACTTAAAGATACTTAAGGACTCCCTGAGATAATACACATAAAGTGCCGAGCAGTGCCTGGCACATGATAGGTCATTAAGTATTTACTACTTTTACTATCAGTAGTCAAGAAGCAGTACAGGGGTACAAGTCCTATGCAAAATGCCCATTTTGTCTAGAAGGTAAGAAGAGCCAGAGTGTTAGAAAAAGGGATACAGCGTATTTTAAAGAATGCTCTCTATCTGAAGAAATAGAGCTCTTTTTAAGGTGAAGCATCAGGAGTGCTTGGACAATATAGAATATGCTCCCAAAGAGGCAGAAATTCAAATAAGTATAATAGAATTATTACACTAAAAGCTTTCAAACTTAATACATTTTCCTTTAAGTAAGGCACACAATTAATGCGCAGAAATAGAATCAGATGATAGCTAAAATCAAGCTGGCAGGAAATCAGTCAACACAAGACAAAGGTGACACTGGTTGGTAAAGAAACTAGCTAGAAAATTTGGCAAAATTAATTTCTAAATCTATAGATGTAAGTTTATAGGTTATGTCCTTTTTCCCCAATGAGACAGGGGCAAAGTTATCCATATCTTGGTAACATGTAGCGTTACCAAAAACCAGGCTACTCTAAATATCAAAATGCAAAAATTGTAGAAAATTGGAAAATATGTCCCCATAAGGGAAAAAGTTAATCTCACTACCCAAAAATAATCACTATTAGCATTTTGCATAGCCCTGCCAGTCTTTTAAGTACATTTTCTCATTATATTGAGATTATACTGTATACACAAATTTTATCCTATTTTATTACATAATATTATGTCATCTGTATTCTATTTGCTTTAATATTAAGAGTTACCAAACTAAGGGTAACTTGAGTCAAGTTATTTCAGAAATAAATATTCTCCTTATGTAATCTCACAAGTCTAAGGTCAACTTTTGGTCCGAGGACCATATGCAGCTTTTCAGAGCTTCATGTGCAACCCTACAGGCTAATGTTAAGGAAGAAAATTGCCATGTATTTTATTTATTTTTCTTTCTTTTTTTTATGTATTTTATTTATACCATGCATTGCTTTGAAAGTAGGTTTCATATATACAAAAAGGGCCATAAAAAATGTTATTCCCATTTCTGTACATGATTCTGGTTAATTTTCCCATCCCACCTTTGGTCAGGTGGTCATTTTAACATGATGTGATACAAATTATTTTTCCATGTACATATTGATGAGTCACAATGAATACAAAGGGCCTATAATTGTAGATTTTTTCTTGTCAGTTTAAAGAAGTCTAAACTGAATCTAATTACCTTTTAAGATAAAATACAAAACTTTTTATAATGGTGATGAAATAGTAATATATGTGTAGGTTAATAGTTCTTATATTTTTCCTTTTTGATGCTTTTAATATTTTAAAATTAAGGTATGCTACTAACCAGCAACCCTTAGGTTTCCCTCTCTCTCGTTTTTTTAGTAAATAAATTGTATGGATCTTTATAATAGTATCATCCATATGATATAAACAACCTAAACATACGATGGAGACAAATATCCCACAGAATTCAGAAAACTAAATAATGTTACTATTTGAACATGGTTCTTTCAGTCCCTAGACTCTAGATTTGCATGTAATTTTTTTTTATTTTTTAAGACTCCAATGCCAAAAAAAGTTAATGCAAAAGTAAATTTAGTAAACTAAAATTCACAGAAACATCTAAACAATTCCACCAAGTAAAAACAATTGTTAAAGTGTTTTAAGCAATCATCACAAAATGAAATATTTAAAATTTATCATAAATCTATATCCACACGGGCGCCTGGGTGGCTCAGTTGGTTGAGCAACTGCCTTCGGCTCAGGTCATGATCCTGGAGTCCTGGGATCGAGTCCCGCATCGGGCTCCCTGCTCGGCAGGGAGTCTGCTTCTCCCTCTGACCCTCCTCCCTCTCATGCTCTCTGTCTCTCATTCTCTCTCTCAAATAAATAAATAAAATCTTTAAAAAAAAAAAAAAATCTATATCCACACATCTTTGGGTCAAAGAACCCAAAGAACAAGATTATATGCCAAAGTAGTCTAACCAGCACTCTGAGGTAGGCTCATCCCATACAGAGGCAACTATGATAGTCTTAGGCCTCAGGCCCTTCCAGCATGAATTGAAAGAACTTTCATAACTCTAATGGGTACATCCAAGGTTCATGAAAATATCATTAGAACACCTTGTTAAACCACTAAATAGCACATAGGTCTTCCCTGGCTGATCAACACTGAAACAATAGCACATTCATGTGAAAACTGGTTTAGCAGATTCTGTGAGTTTGTATCTTGTTACTGTGATTGTGTAGCAGACATCTGTTCTCTTGCATCACATGGAGCCTAAGCCAGTAGAGGAAATTCACTCTTCTGCTTAGGTATTACTGAGTGGGGAAGAAGGGAAGCTATTAAGCACGAAATTCCCAGCCTGGTATTTTTTTTTTACGTGATCAGAAAAATATTAATACCAAGGCTATTTAAAAAATCCTCAGTATGAAACTGCTCAATAGTGCATTGTTACAACTCTCAAACTTTTACAAAAAGACAATGGCAATGTCCCCATAAATCAACCAATTTTTCAATTAAAGAGGAATGCTGGTGTAGTAGAAATTGCAGGAATGAGGAAGAATCAAGAACTACCTTCTAGATCCCGATGGGATACCCTGATTCATTCATCCAAGGGGCCTCAGGTTCTTCAATGGAAAAATGACAAAACATTAGATCTCTGTGGATCTAAAAACTGCCTCTTCCTAAGTCGATGGCTGGCTTCCATAACTTATAACGGTATGCGGGGAGGAACAGGATAGGTTCAGGCCACAATTTTGAGGACGCTGAAAGTGCCTTGGTTAACAATCTGACAGAAGTGCCATCTTCAGGTAGCACAGTTACAAAGAAAGAGGGGGCGGAGGAGGCAAGTCTTGCTGGTCAAGGGTGATTTAAAACTTTACTGGAATGACTTGTCCAATAGTTTGTACAGACGACCACTTGTGTAAGACCATCCTACGCGATTAAGGTGGTTAAACAAAAATCAAGCCCCACAGCCCGATGGTACGCCCACCAGGGTGCATCCCTGGGGGCGCTGAAAGGTCAGCCAGCGCTGTAAGCCTAGGAGTCACAGGGATAGGTGCCCGGTCGCCCCTAGAGTTGGGCCCTCCAATTGTCCTTGGAGCCCTAACTCCAAAGAAGCACGCCCCGGAGCCAAATATTCCTCCCTTACCCCAAGCTCTTCCCACCCCGTCCTAAGTCCCGAAAAAGACGCTGAAAGCCATTCACCTGGATCCCGAACGGGGTTAAAGGGGGCGGGGGTGGGGGGGAAGCACCAGGTGTGCGAGCGGGAGCCGCAGAAGAGGCCAGGCCTTGTAACCAGCCAAAATTGGGGGTTTTAAGCCCCGACCCAACCGCAGCGCCTCCCGTGAAAACACGTCTTCGGCCGTCAGGGCGCGAGAAGCGGGTAGCCGGAGGAGGGACGGGGGGAGAAGGCGCGAGGTCCTTACCCGCTGCAAGGCTGGCCGCTGCCGGGTGCTGCCGGCGGCTCCAATACCGGAGGCCGGAGGCGGCTCCACGGAGCCGTAAGGAGGCTGCCATGCTGCCCCCGCCCCGCCTCCCCGCGGTGACCTCCGCGGCTCCCCGCTCACCCACTGCGAGCGTGCGCCGCGGAGCAGGCAGGATCCACCGTGGCGTGGGGCCGCGCGCGCACGCGCTCTGCAGCTCGGAGCGGGCACCCACCGACGACAGGAGGAGCGCGACGCGGAGAGGCGCGGCCCGGCCAGACAGAGGTCGTAGGTCCCCTGACGGATAGGGGACCAAACCAATCAAGATTCTCAGGTCCCCGCACCTCGCTAACCACCAATAGGAAGACTTTTCGAGCCCCACCCACATGAAGCACCCTGGCCCCACCCCCAAGCTCCTCCCCCGGCTACGGACTGCAGGCGGGAGTCTAGTTGTTTATCAAAACGCCGCGGGTGTGCGGGAGGCGGTGGCTGCCAATCATTACCGACACCAACGAGCGCCTGACCCTCCAGAACCGCCCCCTTGGAGGGTGTAACTGCATGTGCTGCCTCCGTGCAGACAGGAACAAAACTTTGATTCGCAGCAGCTGCTGTGATTTTTATGCAAAAGCAGAAATTCCTGGTCTAAGGATAGGGACCCATAGGGACTTCAATAATACGTGGATCTCCTAATGTTAGTATTTGTATTTTTAGCGTCTGTTCATTGAAAAACAACAAAAATCTACCATAAATGTAATAACTTTGAAATTCATTTCATTTTATTTAACACAACAGTTTGTCCATAAATTTGAAAAACAGTAGGAAAGCAAGTCGGTAACATTGTTCTCTTTGATGGGTAGAATTACGAGGAACTCTATTCCAGTATATATTTCTGTTTGAAAATTCTGCATTTTCTAAGCAAAAACTAAGGATAAATGAAAATCCAAAAAAAATAGTCTATATGTATGTGTGTCAGAGAGAGAAAGAGAGATTTATTCATTCTTCTGTCTGTGCTTAGTGTACATATTTGAATCTCTGAACCCTTTGGCAATAATTGCAAGGCTTTCCATCTCCACTGACCCCATCAAAGGGTTGTGAGCCCTGCCCACTCCAAAGCAAGACTTGGCAACCTTTGCAGAAAGGTAGTACAGGAGGAAAAACAGTGAGGAATGTCTAGGGCAATAGAAATCCCAAGGTGTCCACCGCCCCCCAAATTTATTCAACTTATTCACTTGCCTAGATTGTGCTCACCCAACCTTTTAATCAGAGTTGCAAAATCAACAGATTTGACTTTGACCTTATTTTTTACTTTTGCCCAGTCACTCATGGAGTTGGAAGTGCCAAAAGGAAAGGAATTGGATAATTTCCAAGCAGGCTCTTTCATGTTTCTGGGTAGACCAGAAATGTTTCCAGGAACTAGTACAGAGTTGAAGGTTCACATTTGTAACTGGTACAAAAACAACTCCCTTCTTTGGCTCTCTGTCCACTCTCTGTCCAGCCCTCTATTCTACACCAACCAAAAAGAAGGAAGGAAGGAAGGAAGGAAGGAAGGAAGGAAGGAAGGAAGGGAGGGAGGGAGGGAGGGAGGGAGGGAGGGAGGGAGGAAGGAAGGAGGGAAAGGGAAAGGGAAAGGGAAAAATTATTTCAGCATTGGGACAGTCTCCTATATTTGGGTTCCCATCCAAATCTATTTAATTGGTTTCTGGAGAATGTCTCACCTGATCTTCTCTCCCCAGTTTATTTGGGTTTTAGCTGGAATAGACCTCCTGCAACCAATAAATGTAGCCCTACGGATTTCTATAATTAACTGCTGAAATGTGCTCTGCCTTTCAACTATGTCAACCTACATAGCAGAGCTATTTACAACACAGGACAACATATCAATTGATCTCCCAGCTCCTAAATTTTATATCCATCCTCTTGAGATTTTATATCCAATCAGATTATTTTTGTCATTTTTATTGTGAGCTACTGTTTTTTGTTTCTCTAGGTTGTTTATAGAGATCTTTTCTTGAAAATGAGTATTTCTTTACAAAAGGTTGCTTCCTATGTGCAGTGTTTTCCTAGGACTGGAAGGGGAAAGGGGTTCAGAAAGAAGAGCAGGTAGAAATAAAGCTGGGCATGAGATCTTTTTAATTTGTGCTTTTTTTTTAAACTAATGTGATGGCTTTGAAAGAGGAATGAGGGCATTGAAAATTTGATTCTTTTGCTCACCCAGGACCACGGGATAAGTCACAATTTCTCCATATCCCCACATCATGTAGTTTAATATCTCCTCCCAGAAGCCCTTTACTGATTTATATATTAAGGCTCTGAGATTTTTATAGAAGTTTATAATAAGCATTATAATTTTTTAAGTAATTACAATTTGAAGGTGCTTGTAGATATTATCGTGTTTGCAAAGGCTGTCACTGCCCATGGCTGAGTTTATTTGATTGCCTTCCTGATATCTTTGAAGGGCATTGTAGCTTTTCTCTAGATCTCTGCCATGTAGTTTTGTTTGAAATCGTGTTTCAACACATTACAGCCTCTTTGCTTCTGCTTCTGGGTAGATTGAATAAATATATTTTTCTCTATCTCTCCCAATAAGTACAACTAAAAACTTTGGACATTATATATAAAACAAATTTAAGAAACCCTAAAAGTGGAGAAAAAACGGCATACGAGCTAGGGACCTCAGGACCCAGAGACAGAAGTAAGTACTTGGGTTTTTGTTTAGCCTTAAGCTCCCCTACTGGGTACTAGAGAAGCCAACAGCTAGAAACCTAAAAATGCCAAGAGGCGGGGCACCTGGGTGGCTTAGTCAGTGGGCATCTGCCTTTGGCTCGGGTCATGATCCCAGGATACTGGGATCGAGCCCCGCATTGGGCTCCCTGCTCGGTGGGGAGTCTGCTTCTCCCTCTCCCTCGGTTGCACCCCCTGCTTGTGCTCTCTCCCTCTCTCTCTCTCTCTCTGTCAAATGGATAGATAAAATATTTTTTTTTAAAAATGCCAAGACATTTTTTTGTGGGGAGACAGAACTGCCCCAATAAAAGGCTACTCTCTTTTGCCAAAGGATGAGAAAGGGGCAGCCTACCAAAACATCACTTTTACAAAATAACTACTCTGCTATAGACAAACACCACACAATAAAAACCTATTGCCCCCACCCATGCCTGGAAAGGCCAAGCAAGGAGCCTAGACTTGCACACTCTATAGGCTATAATGAAACACCCCAGCATCCTAATGCCCCAATCCCCCTATACCTCAATCCCGCTGGTGTGATGTCAGAGAAAGCCAAGCAGAGGGCCAAGACTTATATCCCACTGCTGAGTTCTAACAAGTACTCCTCTACACATATGCCCCATCTCTCTCCTCACAGTGCCATTGGAGACTATGTGGGGAGCCTGGACTTCCACCCCTACTTGACAGTAATGAGACACCCCTCCTCCTCCCTGCTGAGAGAGTCAGAGGAGGGGCCTACTGGAGAGTAAGGACTTTCCTCACTGTCTGGTGTAAGGAGGCCAAACATCCCCACTATGGTGCCAGTGAAGGCCACGTGGGGGGCAGTAATGAGGCTCTCCCACCCCTTTCAGCTAGGGAAGTATCAGTAGAAGCCTAGTGGGGAGTTGAACGGCTACCCAAGCTCCTCAGTAATGAGGAGCCACACCCCCACACCATCAATGTCAACATGGGCAGAATGAGGAACCTTGACTTCTACATTTATGTCCCATTAACATAGACAATGCCCCCTCCATTCCTTTTCCAGGGCACTGTCAGAAAAAGCCAGCTAAAATAGGTGGTTTAAATAAGATCCAGAGTAGAATAATACCCAAACATCCATGTTTCAACTGAAAGTTGTTCATCGTACCAAGAACCAGGAATATCTTAAACTGAATGGGAAAAAAAAAAAAAAGATGTCAATATCCCATATATCAACTATAATAAAAATAATAGAGATTTTTGGCTTTGTTTGTTTTTGTTTAAAGAGATAATTACCAGAGGCCCATGACATAATTTCGGTAGCCTTCAATCACTCTGATATTTCCTGGTCAGATTATTTCTACATTTGGCCAAATTCATCTGTAAAGAGTATAAAGCAGTGGCTTGCAATCCCAAATGCATGTTAAACTGTTTTCAAAATACCAAAGCTCAGTCCTCATCCACAAATAGCTTCTGGAGTAAGTCATAGAGCATTTGAATTTGTTTTTAATTTCTTCAAATGATTCTGCTACACAGTGAATATTGAGAGCCATAGCCATGGGAGGTAAAACTAGGCATAAAAGATGCTCAGGAACTAATCATGCTGGCAGTGACAGCGGGCATAGAGAAAAAGAGACAGGCATGAAAGATATCTGGGAGGCAAAACTGATAATACCAGTTACTTCTGAAGTTGAAGGAGACTTGAAAGAGAAGTCATCTGGGTAGAGCCCTAGGTTTTTGGCTTAGGTGACTGAATGGTTGAAAGTGCCATTTCCCAATATGGGGAACTGGATTATGTTGAGTTTGAAGTGGATGTGTTCAGGAGCAGTTGGCCAGATGGAGAATCCAAGTTAGAGATACATATTTGGAAGTCATGGGCTAAGAGATGGTAAAGTAAGTCATGGGTATAGATGGGATCATTATGGACATTTTAAAGGAACACAGTTGGGGTGCCTGGCTGGCTCAGTCAGTACAGCATGCAATTCTTGATCTTGGGGTCATGAGTTCAAGCCCCATGTTGGGGGCAGAGTTTACTTAAGAAAAAAATTTTTTTAATTTAAAAAAAGTTAAAAATAAAGGAACATGGGTGATGATGAAACTCCAGAGAACACCCTAAGAAGTGGGTGGAAGAATTAGAGTTTATGAAGACTGAGAGGGAGGGTCCAGAGGAGGAAAGAAATAAGGAGCAGTATCAAAGAAGTCAAAGCAAGAGAAAAGTTCAAGGAGGGAATATTTCACAGTGCCAGTTATTATCATGTAAGTGATAAGTGCAAAAAGGTAAGTCTTTATAGGCTCTTGCAACTAAGAGTTAGTGTTGGCTTTAGTTAGGGAGAGCAGATGTAGTGAAACGGTGGGACCAGATCACGTGGGGTCAGATCACGGTAGATCGAGGAGAGAATGACCAATGGCAAAATGGAGAAATTCAGACGGTGAATACTGTCTGCTTTTTCAAGAAACTTGTCCTATGAAGTGAAAGAGAATTTAGAGGGAAGTAAATGCCAAGGGAGGCCTTTGTTTACTTGTTTTCGTTTTAAAGAGGAAAGACATTTGAGTATGTTCAAATCCTAAGGGGAAACAGTAAAAAGATTTAATTGAAGAAGGGGGTGCTGATAGGTGATAGTTTGGGGGTTATTACTGAACAATCCCTGGGATTCTTCCTCCTTAATTAAAAAAAAAAGTGGGGTGCCTGGGTCTCAGTTGGTTAAGCGACTGCCTTCGGCTCAGGTCATGATCCCCGAGTCCTGGGATCGAGTCCCACGTCAGGCTCCCTGCTCAGCAGGGAGTCTGCTTCTCCCTCTGACCCTACCCCCTCTTGGGCTCTCTCTCTCACCCTCTCTCTCAAATAAATAAATAAATAAAATCTTTAAATAAATAAATAAATAAAAAATAAAAATGCTTCCCCGTTTAGTTTCTACGTAAGACCTATAGTCAGAAGGAAGGCATGTAGAGAGCCTCAGTTAATAAAGCTATGGATTTTCTTTCCAGCAACAACACAAACTTAGAACAATCCTACAAACACATAGTGAGGTATAATAATTTTTAAAAATACAGATCAGGGCACCTGGGTGGCTCAGTCAGTTAAGCATCTGACTCTTGATTTCGGCTCAGGTCATGATCTCAGGGTTGTGAGACAGAGCCCCACATCTGGCTCTGTGCTCAGCACAGAGTCTGCTTGAGGTCCTCTCCCTCTGCCCCTCTCCCTGCTCGTGTGCTCTCTCTCTCAAATAAATAAATGAAATAAATCTAAAAAAATACAGATCAAGTCAGGAACATGCATACATTAAAGGTGACTACTTGGCAGCGAGAGTTTTAGAGAAAGAAAAGTTGCTGCCCCTTCTTCTCTTGTTATTGAGTCAGACTCCGTCCATACAGTACACTTACAATTCTAATTCAAACTAGTTGCCGATTCTTGTTAGCTTACAGCTCCCGTTTTCTGTTACCAGACGATAAGAAAATGACCAGTGGGTTGAGCTGAAGCCCCAGCCTAATCAATGACTTTCTACACTAAGTACTCATCCCTTAGGGAAATGAATCTTGAAATACAGTAACAAATAGAATGAAATGTTGTTTATTCATACTCTGTATAAATTTTGGTCAAGCATATATTGAGAATACATTTATCCATTGCTCCAATTTTTTTTGAGAAGCACTTAAAAAAACCATACTCTTTGATCCACAGTTGTAACCCTCGAAATCTATCAGAAAGAAATAATCATAGAGGGGTATGTTCATAGAAGTGCTATTTATAAATGGGGGAGGGAAAAATAAAAACATACAAAAAGGAAGGACTAGACTAAACATATTCTGTTAGATATATACTGTAGAACACTGTAGAACCCTGTCCCCCGATATCTGTTCTTCCCTTCTTCCAGGATAATAGAATTTCTAGCTGGAGACATGGCTAGTAGCATCAAAACTACATTTCCCAGCTTCTGTTGCAGCTAGGTGTGGCAATATAATGAAGTTCTGGAGGCACTTGGTATATAAAATTGTCCCTTCTTCCTTCATCCTATTGATTGGAATGTAGACGTGACAGTTGGCATGCTATCTTAGACCATGAGCACAAGGGCTGTCCCTGAGGAGTGACAGAGCAGAGATAAAAGTAGTGCCCAAGTACACCTTAGTACAGCCGTCACAATAGCCTTGGTTGTTCACCGCCAGACTTATATGGGAGAGAGAATTTAACTTTGGTCTTGTTTAACTCCCTGTTATCTTGCAGTTTGGGTCACTCACAGACAAACTTAATTCTAATTTATATATACATGGACATTTATGAAAACATTTAAAATATTGTTTCCAAAGAAGTTTTAGTAGTATAGGAAAATTCCCATAATATAATGTTAAGTGAAAAGAATCAAGATACAGGGGCACCAGGGTGGCTCAGTCGTTAAGTGTCTGCTTTCGGCTCAGGTCATGATCCCTGCATCGGGCTCCCTGCTCCGTGGGAAGCCTGCTTCTCCCTCTCCCACTCCCCCTGCTTGTGTTCCCTCTCTCGCTGCCTCTCTCTCTGTGTCATATAAATAAATAAAATTTTTTAAAAAATCAAGATACAAAACTGTTCTTGCAACATTTTGCAATTTGTATTGTATTAAGTGTATACATATATGCATAGGAAAACAAAAAGTAGGATTAAAGATGTTTTTTCTTATCTCTGCTTTTCTTCACCTTTCCTACCTCACCATCCACAAAAATCAATTCCAGATGAACAAAAGACTTATGTATAGAAGACAAGATTTTAAAGCTATTAGAAGAAAATTGGAAGAGTATCTTTGGAATAAGGAAGAATTTAACAAGTCACAAACAATAAAGAAAGGTATTAATACATTCAACAGTATTATAATTAAGAACATCTGTTCATCAAACTATAACAAATAGAAAGTGAAAAAATAAGCCACTGGGAAAAGATGTTTGCAACACACCAAACCATCAAAGGATCAGTATCCACTATATATATATATATTTATTTTTATTTTTAAGTAATCTCCACACCCAATGTGGAGCTCAAACTCACTAACCTGAAATCAAGAGTCACACACTACACCAGCTGAGCCAAGCCAGGCGCCCCACCACAATATATTTTTTAAATCCTACAAATCAACATGAAACATATAAACAGCCAGCAGAATAAAAAAGTAAAAGATAATAATCATGAGATGCATATTAAAATCATGATGAAGAGATGGAGGAACAGGAGCTTTCTTACATAGCTAGAAGGAGTGTAAATTAGGTCAACAACACTGGGAAATTCCTTAGCAATACTCGGTAAAGTTGCACAAACTCAGTAACTCCACTCTTAAATATTCAGCTCTGTGAAAGGCATCTATATGTTCATCAGGAGCCCTGTGCAGGAAAGATCATAATACTATTGTCCCAGTGGCAAAAAACTGAAAACAATGCAAATATCCAACAGAACAAGGAAATACGTTGTGGTGTATGCATAAAATGGAATGTCATTTTAGCAGTGAGAATGAACGCAGTATCACTGCTCTCATTAACATGCATGACCCTCAAAAACAATGTTGAGTGAGTCACAAAAGAAAAAATACTTTTATAGAGTGCTCAAAACAGGCAGAACAAAGTATTTCTTTGTATGAATACATACACATGTAGTAAAATGATGTTAAAGGAAGAGAATGATTAACACCAATTACAATACAGAGGTTACCTCTGATTGGGAGGAAGAGGAGGTAGGGTTATTGGGGAGAGACACACAGGAATCTGCAAAGCTATTAGCAAAATGCTGTTTTTTAAGCTTCGTGATAGATCCAGGTGATCACTTTATTCTTCTTTAAATAATAATGTTTTTACTAACCGTGTACATACCGTACACTCTTGTAAGTATGTGATTTAAAAGAGTTTTTTTTTTTTTAAGATTGTATTTATTTATTTGACAGAGAGAGAGAGCGAGAGAGGGAACACAAGCAGGGAGAGTGTGAGAGGGAGAAGCAAGCTTCCTGCTGAGCGGAGAGCTCGATGCAAGCTCGATCCCAGGACTCTGGGATCGTGACCTGAGCCGAAGGCAGACGCTTAACGGCTGAGCCACCCAGGCGCCCCTAAAAGAGTTTTTTAAAAGGAACAACTTGGAGCTAATTTTTTTAAAACTAAGCACACACCCGTAGTGTGCCTAAGAATGTAAATTTGTGAAAGTTAGGACACACTTCATGGGGATCATTTACAGGTTCAGGCAATACTCGGGAAGTGATGGAAAGAACCTGGGTCTCTAGTGGAACCTGGGCCTCTGCTAATATGGATCAGGATAACAAGGTCAGCCCTGAATCTTTTACCTAGACTATTTAAGTGCCTGTATCTTGGGATATTTTTTGCAGCAGCAGCAGCAGCAGCAGCAACAGTTTGTCCCTTGACTAATAAACCATCGTCCTTCTTTATGTGTTCCTTGTGAACATCAGCAGAGTAGATAAGACATGACTCTTGACAACGGTACGGTGCTTATATGGTATCGTCTGGGAAAAGATCAGCTGCTTCCATACCTTAGAAATTTCGTTTTCTCCCTTCTTAGGACTTTCAGGCCCTGATACACTGGGACAAATTGGCTAAAAACTACAAGAGACCAAAGTTGACACCAGAATGCAAATTGATTAATTTACTAGGAGAATTAAAACAGCAACACCCTTGCATGCATAGTTAGCGTATTCCATCCCCTATAATAAAGCTACATGGAAAGCTAATTCATCAGAAGCTGTTTCAGTGACTTGCCAGAAAATTTTAAAGTTCATGTGGTAAAGTCATTCTCTCCCTGTAGGGAGACCTGCTTGGAACTTAGAAGGTTGCTTCAGGATCTTAAAATCAAAGAAAGGGAAACAGATGAGTTATATGTATAGTGATTATCCTTTTACTTTTGTAACCATAGTGACAGGATCAAAATCAAAAGCTAAAATCTCCTATCTTTATCTTCACATCTGAAATGGTATCGCATCAGAGAGCAAAAATAGATCAAAGGCAGAAGGTACGGCTTCCTTTTCCTGACCCCAACCCCAACCCTAACCCTTCCTTTTCCCTGAACAACAGACATTACCAATGTTTGCCTCTGGGACTCTTCTTTTTTTTATCTCAAGGCCTAGTCCGAAAGAGGTTGCTTGTCTTTAATAAGATTTTCACCTGTTTTGGGGAAAAAAGAAAAAAATATCTCCCTAGATAGTTGACTTTCTGGGAACGACTCCCTTTGTTCTGAGAATATGCTATTTATTATTTTTTTGGTGGCAAAACATCTTTTCTCTTATGACATAATGGTGGTCGTAGTTGATGGATCTTTCTCGTGTCAGTCTTTGGTAAATTGAAAAGTTGGCAGCACTTCATCAGGTTCTCCAGTTTTTTTTAAGGAGGCGTAAAACCTAAAGGCCTACTGTTTTATCCTCCTGCAGATGAACAAACACCTTTTTGATTGACACATTTTTAAGATATGATAATAACTTCAGACTGGTTACACTGAAGTTTTCTGAGCCTTCAAGCTATCCTTTGGGTGATCCATTTTTGTTCATTTTATAACTAAACTCTTAGATGTTTTATTTTATGTCCTTTACAAGTTATCAGGACATAACATGATAGCCCTGAAGTATTTAGAACATCCCATGAATTCACTTTCTAAGAGCACAGTAATCATGTCTTATAACAGTAACAATAACATCTACAATTTCTTGAGCATGTGCCACATGCCAGGCACTGTAAGTTCTTTACCTGGATTAATTCAGGCAGTCCTTTCAACAACCCTAGGAAGTAATGGTAAATATTATTTGCATTTTAAGATGAGATGATCAGAGCATAAAGAGGCTATTAATTTGTCTAAGATCACATAGCTAATAACTGGACCTGGAACTCAAAACCAGGCGATCTGACTCCAAAGTCCATGCTCATTTTGTGTCTCAAAAAAATCAGGTTGCCTTCTCATTGCCAAATTAAACCCCGCTTTTCCATGAGACAGAAATCTGAAGAGGCCTCGTAGGGCTTTGTGTAGTGTATTTTTGAATACTTGGTACTTAAAAAATACTCAGTGCTAAATCTAATCTATCCTATCCATAGAAATACACAAACAACTTGCATTTTCTAGGGTAGAAAAATGAAAATCCTTCTCAATAACTCCCTCCATCCTTTTTTACTCTTCTCTTTGTGAACATTTTGCTCCTAAAATAATTCATGACTATGGCTTTATCAAGAATGGCATTTCTTTTTTTTTTTTAAGATTTTATTTATTTTTCGACAGAAAGAGAGACAGCAAGAGAGGGAACACAAGCAGGGGGAGTGGGAGAAGCAGGCTTCCCACCAAGCAGGGAGCCCGACGTGGGACTAGATCCCAGGACACTGGGATCATGACCTGAGCTGAAGGCAGATGCTTAACGACTGAGCCACCCAGGCGCCCCAAGAATGGCATTTCTTAAGAAGTTTTCCCTTGTACTAACACTCATTTTCTTTTTATTTTTTGAACAAACTTTCAGGTTTTAACCTACCCTGTCAGTGTGACTGAGATAAGACCTTGTCTCTCTATTCCCTTTTCTGGGGACATGGCCTTGAATTCTGTTTAAAGAGGGTCCTGCTCCATCTTTCCCCATACTGAATCTTCCAAACCTTCCTTGGCCTTCCCCACACTGACCTCTCATGAATGTACTCTATGTAACTTTCCTAACAGGTGTCTTTTGAGAAGTCCACACCATCGGCCAATTTTCCACTTACGGTTAGTCTCAGCTTTCATGCTTTGGGTCTCCCAACCACATTCTATAATGTCAGGTCTAGTCAGGGTTTCCAACTCCTAACTCTTCAGAAAGAAAATCAAACCAAAAATCATTCACATTCTAGTCTTCCTTTAATGGGTTCTGTATATTACCTAATGTGTCAAGGGTTCCCAAGACCACCCCCAGGTTTAGGGCTTCACTAGAAGGACTCAGGACTCAGCATATAATCATACTCTTGGCTATTATTCGATACAGCAAAAACGATACAAAGCAAAAGCAGCCAAGGTAAAAGGTACATGGGGCAAAATCCACAGAAAACCATTGTGTAAGCTTCAAAGAATCCTCTCTCAATGGAGTCACATGGGACACACTTAATTCCCTGGCAATGAGTTCTGATATGTAAAATGTTGTCTGCCAGAGAAGCTCATAGAGACTCAGTGCCCAAAGTTTTTTTACTTTTATTTTTTTTTAAAGCTTGCTACTCTTGTTTTTCTTTTTGAAGACTTTATTTATTTATTTGTCAGAGAGAGAGAGAGAGAGAGCACAAGCAGGGGGAGCGGCAGGCAGAGGAAGAAGCAGACTCCCCGCTGAGCAAGGAGCCCAATGTGGGACTCCATCCCAGCACCCTGGGATCATGACCTGAGCTGAAGGCAGCTGCTTAACTGACTGAGCCACCCAGATGTCCCCAAATTGTTTTTGTTTTTGCTTTTAATATTTTATTTATTTGAGAGAGAGAGAATACGCATGAGGCGAGGGGTGCAGAGGGAGAGGGAGAAGCAGACTCCCTGCTGAGCAGGGAGCCCAAGATGATGTGGGGCTTTGATCTCAGGACCTGAGCTGAAGGCAGATGCTTAACAAACTGAGCCACCCAGGCACGCCTCAGTACCCAAAGTTTTTATTGGGGGCTGGTCACACAGGCACCCTCTGCCTAGCACAAAATTCCAGACTCCAGAAGGAAAGCAGGTGTTTGGTATTAATTGCATCATTGGTACAAAGCAGTTTAAGTACAGTGAGCCATTCTTATTAGGGTGGTGGGAACCCTTCCCAAATCCAAGTTCCCAGACACTAGCCAAGGGCTAACCTTGTAAGGAGACCTTTCAAAGGATAGCATTTGGTTTGCCAAGGTAACTCTTTTTTTTTTTTTTTTTTTTTTTGAATACTTGAGGAAGTACAAGTAAAGGAGATCTCGTAGAATAGGTCTAAGGCAAAGTCCTTGAGGGAGAGCCAAGAGTCTGAATCTGGAGCTCCCGGACATATTGTCAAGCCCAAAGTGAATGAGAATGAAAACCCAAATGGGAAAGCAAAGCAGGAATCTGACTGAATTAAAGCCCACTGAGGGTTTGGATCAGAGGTGATTGATCCCAAATGCTGCTGAGTGCCTTGGGTAACGCACCTGGTGCGCAGCTGAATCAACTGCTTAAAACGAAAGAGTCAAGCCTGGCAAATGCTCTCCAGATTATCCCCACAACATGGCAAGGACACATCAAGGAAGAAAGCCTGAGACTGCGGATTGAGGTGAGTTTTGGTGGTGAAAGCCAGCGCCGTGCCAGGCTTCTGGGCCTCGCCTTTTCCACTGTCCCAACCTCTTTGGTACCCGCCAGAGTCTAATGTCTCTACGGTGTCTGACACATATCTGAGCAACCTTTCAGAGGGTCAGAGGCTGACTTCTGTGGACAGTATTCCCACAACATATAGCCAACTGTTCCTACAACTGTCCATGCTTGGCAGCGCTCTGGAGAAACTCTGACAGTAGTGTGATCTGGGAGAAAGGAAGTCCTCCCGAGCAACTCTAGCCAGTTGTATGTCCCAGGAGACAAAGCTTGGATCCAGGCCTTTCTGCTGTGCCAGGATGCAAACTGAGAAGGCCACTGGGACCCTTTCAAGAGAACTAATTTGACTCATTAGGGGATCTAATAGTCCCATATGCAACATAACTTGTTTCATTAGTCAGACAAATAAAGGATACTCTTGGCCAAAAGATAAGTCAGTGATTCTCAAGGAGCTCTTACGCCTTTTCCTGTCCCCTAAGCCTGCTAGGGGGTAGTGTCATACAATTTAATCATAAACCACCTTTTTTTTCCCTCTGGGCCTATTTCAGGCATGATGGGGCTACTGATAAAGATAATTTATGTGTCATCTGTTCCTGCTCACACTTTGCACTGAACACTCAACCATGCACCTGAAAGATGCACCTGCAACCACATACCTGCAAAATGTGGTGGAATAGTACAAACCATCAAATGGTTTCCTTTCTTACAGAGCCATTACAGGGCCCCATACTTGTAAGCCCATATTTGTAAGGCATTTTAAATCCAGGTCCAAGTCTGTTTCCCCTCACCCCTAAACTCATGGCCAAGAATCTATGAACCAAGTGCTAGAATATTTCAGTTTCAGGCCATCCTCTTAATGGGGCAGTTCCCCTTAGTAGAGCAAACTTCACACTATGGAATTTTTCTCTGAATCCATTCAGCCAGCACTTAAAATATCCATAACAATTATGGGTTTCACTCCAAGTAATTCTCCATTATTCACTTCAGTCACCATTCTAGCAAACTACCTAGAAGAATTCCATGGAGCCCAGAAGAAAACGTCAGGCTTTTTGGGATCTAAATGATTAGAATCTGAAGTCTGAAATATAGTCAAACAATAGTTGTCTTGGGATGCCTGGGTGGCTCAGTCGTTAAGCATCTGCCTTCGGCTCAGGTCATGATCCCGGGGTCCTGGGATGGAGCCCCACATCGGGCTCCCTGTTCAGCAGGGAGATTCAGACCGTTCCCCCTGTTTGTGCTCTGTCTCTGTCAAATAAACAAATAAAATCTTTAAAAAAAAAGCAATAATTGTCTTGTACGTGACACACATGAAACTTTCAGTTTTATTTGCGTTATACAGGCCTTCAGGAATATCATCTCTTGCTGGGCATACTATAAAAAACAGATAAGCCAAAAGTTTTAGAATTGCTGTTCTTTCCCTTGAGAGTACCAATATTTACTCTAAATTGGCCTAGATTTAGAACAGACAGAATGTCCATAGTAATTTTAATTTGATCCTGTTAATTAGCAAGGAAATATTCTGTTGCTTATTTGTCAGGCTTTTTGTGGGCTTCTTTCTATAATTTTTACATTGTTTCTTTGTAGCAAATCACTAGTGAGAGAAAGTTAAACCTAATGAATTAATTCCACTTTGGAGTTTGTAAATTATTGTACATTAACCACAATGACGTTTATTCTACAGTCTCTCCAAGCCTGATACTCTTGAGGGATATAGTACTATTCCCCCAGTGGTTATATCCTAAGTTATAGGATGATCTAACAAATGACCAATTCTGTATCAAATGAGAGGGCTTCCTGTAAGTCATATCTCTTCAAAAGACATATCATGATCATTATTGTCAGGCTTTATTCTGTTTGTTGCTGCAGAAGAGAAATTAATTGGTTTTCTTTGACAATAATTTGATGTAAACTGGGATGATTTTGTTCAGGCAACAGTGAAAAGACTTTCATAACAGCATTGAGGAAGATTAGGGTGGGAATAATGGTTATTGTTGGTTGATACCCATATCCATCTCCACTTCCTGGCTATATCTTAATTGAGGTAACCAGTATGACTCTTCACGTGTGTGCCGGGGGAGACTGTCACACCCAGTTCCAGAGCAAGGCTATTTGGAACAAAGGGTAATGCCATCACCCTCACTAGGGTGACTGGTGCTGGAACCCAGACCTAAGCTGATCTGCAGGTGGCAATTCCTCTGGTCCCAGGGACTGGTTCAGGAGCAACACATAAACCAGTCTGGGCCAATAAGAAATGAGAAGAAACATGCAAAATCTTCTGAGAAAGAGTTGTCCTAGTTCATACAAGAGAATCACAGAAAGAAATTCTCTTTCTCTGGACAACAGGGAGCACAGACGTGAAGGCAGCATGAAAGAAGCCAGTAGGAGGATGAATCCCACCAACACAGGAATAACAGTCCTGGCAGGCTGGACTAGGCTGAACCGGAAACCAACCTTGCTCTGGACTTCCATTATGTGGACCAATGAATTCCCAGCTACATAAGCCAATAAAAACGAGGTGAAGTCTGGTAGCCTAATTGAAAAGGTGAGTTAGTTTTAATTTTATTTCACTTTCAAAATATTTCCTTTTTTATGTTTCTTTTCTTAAGTAATCTCTACACTCAACGTGGAACTCAAACTCGTGACTCTGAGATCAAGAGTCATGTGCTCGTCTGACTGAGCCAGCCAGGTGCCCCTCACTTTTAAAATATTTTAAAGCTTTACAAAAAATTTTTGACAAGCATACGGTAAGATTCAATCAGTGTAAAAGGACAATCAAAGTAAATGTCCAACTCATTTCTACAGTCAATCCAGAGTAATTTCACACACATATATGTGTATGTCCTTGTTTCTATTCAAATATAAGCACAGTATACGCACTGTTCTAACATCTTGCTTTCTGTACTCTGTGTATCTTGGCGATCATTTCAAATCATACATATAGATTTATCTCATTCTTTTTTTAATTCAGTTAGCCAACGTATAGAACATCATTAGTTTCAGATGTAGTTTAGTAATTCATCAGTTGCATGTGACACCCAGTGCTCACCACATCATGTGCCCTCTTAATGCCTATCACCCAGTTACCCCATCCCCCCACCCTATCTCATTCTTTTAATTTTTTTTTAAGATTTTTATTTATTTATTTTGAGAAAGAGAAAGTGAGCATGCTTGGGGGAGGGGCAGAAGGAAAGGAAGAGGGAGAGAAGCAGACTCCCCACTGAGCATGGAGCCTGACTTAGGGCTGGATCCCAAGACACCGAGATCATGACCTTAGCCAAATCAAGAGCTGGATACTTAACTGACTGAGCCATTCAGGTGCCCCATCTCATTCTTTTTAAAGGCTGCATGATATTCTATTGTAAGGACGTACCACAATTCATTTAACCAATTCTAATTTTTGCCACTATAAATAATGATGAAATGAACATCCTTAGATTTACATATTTGAATAAAGTTATGAGTATAAATCTGAGGATAAATTCCTAGAAATGTAATAAGTGGGTCAGAAAGTACATATGTTTTATATTTTAATAGTTATTGTCAAAATTGATAGAACCTCTTTACAAAGGCTTTTGGCAGTAGCTATTAAAATAAAAGATGAATAGGGGCACGTGGGTTGCTCAGTCAGTTGAATGTCCATGTCTTGATTTTGGCTCGGGTCTTGATCTTGGGGTTGTGGTTTCGAGCCCCATGTCAGTCTCCACACTCAGCAAGGAGTCTGCTGGAGATTCTCTCTCTCCCTCTCCCTCTGCCCCTCCCTTTACCCGTGCTCTCTCTCTAAAATAAACAAATAAATCTTTAAAAAATAAAATAGGGGTGCCTGGGTGGCTCAAATGGTTAAGCATCTGCCTTCGGCTCAGGTCATGATCCCAAGGTCCTGAGATCGAGCCCTGCATTTTGCTCCCTGCTCAGCGAGGAGCCTGCTTCTCTCTCTCCCTCTGCTACTCCCTCTGCTTGTGCTCTCTCGCTCTCTCTGTCAAATAAATAAGTAAAATCTTTTAAAAAAATTAAAAATGCATACACTTTTTTTGGGACATGGAAAAATATTTAATGTCTGTAGGTTTGCCTCATCCTCCCATTCCTGTTTTGATTTGACAGCCTCCCCAAAACTGGCAGTACCAGAGAAAATATGGGCACTTTTTCTCAGCAGGATTTAAAAACCATTAAGGCCCTAGTTTTCTCGACTTGGAAATGATTTCATGCGAGATCATTCAACAGCATACCTCAGGCCTCTCTGCTCAAGGAAAAAAGCTTCCCAGTTCTATAGGACCCTTAGGTCTTCTCTTCTTCTGCAGCCTAGTGCTGGGAACTGTGCAGGTGGAAATAGTAGTAGTCTCGGGCACTGCACAGGTAGCCCCCATACACAGTGGGGAGCATCATGGAGGTAGAGAACTTCTTGTAGCCAAAGTCAGCTTGTTGCTTGGCAGTTGGCAACTGCCTCTAGGACTTAGCTCCCTATATGAAAGAGGGTACAGCACGCCCAGCACAGCACAAATCCACTCACTGAGCCAGATGCATACACTTTTTTACATCGTAGTCAAATAGATTGTTTTTCCTTATGTTATTCCAACTGCTCAAAATTATACTGCATTTTCGATTGATCAATATTTGGACAGCAGCTTTATTTGAGTTTTGTTTGATTTTCTGGAGCTTCTAATTCTTTCTTTTCTTTCTTTCTTTTTTTCCTTTGAGAAATGGAACATGCTTGCTTCACCACATCCAAATATCTTCCAACAACTTATTTATTCTATGTGTAGCATAGAATTTATTTATTTGTTTGTTTGTTTATAGTTTCCTTTGAATACTTGCTCTAATTTGGAAAGGCTTATTTCTGGGGTCGCCTGAGTGGCTCAGTTAGTTAAGCGACTGCCCTCGGCTTAGGTCATGATCCCAAGGTCCTGGGATTGAGCCCCACATCAGGCTCCCTGCTCAGCAGGGACTCTGCTTCTCCCTCTGACCCTCCCATCTCTCGTGTGCTCTCTCTCTCTCAAATAAATAATAAATAAAATCTTTTTTTAAAAAAAAGAAAGAAAAGCTTATTTTTAGACCTGCAGCATTAGCAATCATTTGGGATTTCTGTTGATTGAAGACTGGGTTAGTCCCATGTTTTCTGTATTCCAGGTCATTTTCTCTCTGATTTCCCTCCTTGTTTTTTCTCAAATACGACAAATAACTTCCCATGAAAGGGAACTCTGAGTCTTTGAATATCTTTATCTTATTCTATTGCTTACTTGACAGTTTGACTCCAAGTTTCCAACTCCAGAATCTCTCTGAAGTTCAACTTGGACAGACTTATTCCTACTGCCACTCATTGTATCTGCGTTGTGGCTTCCTTCCTTCTGTTTAATCCATCACATAATTTCATCTCTTTTCTGACTTCCATAAATTAAAAAAACAAAAATCAAAAAAATCTTTCATCTGTTGGTGATTCTCATCTTATTCTCTTCAGTCTTATGATTTTATTTCCTTTTTTGATTTTTATTCCTTTACTATCATGTTAATTGCATCCAGACCAAAGAGTGCAGATTGACATTCAAATGGGAAGCCTTTCCCTAATTCTTCTGATTTGGATTAAAAAAAAAAAAAGAATTCACCTGTCTGCTTCTTTTCTTTTTTTTTAACTATTTACATATTTTAGACAGAGAGAGAACACAAGCAGGAGGGGCAGAGGGAGAGAAAATCTCAAGCAGACTCCATGCTGAGCACGGAGCCCGATGTGGGGCTAGGTCTCATGACCCTGAGATCACGACCTGAGCTGAAACCAAGAGTCAGATACTTAACTGACTGTGCCACCCAGGAGCCCCTCACCTGTGTACTTTTAGCTCATTGTGAGATCTAACCACTTATGTAGTTATGGAAAGTTGAACTATATCAGTGGGATGTCTTCTTCCAGAAATATTAGGCCCTTAGCATTTCAGGATGGTTTTAAAGTATTACCATAGACGTCATAGGAATTTACTTGTCTATTTACTATCAAAACCTTTAAGGAAATAACTGAATGGGTATTCCTATTAAGCATTGGTAACAGCCTGAACTTTTTATAGCATTGATAGAGTATGACTTGGGATGAAATCATATTAGTCCGAAACTAAGTGGGTGAGTGGAATGAAATTACTTAAATTATTTATATTTTGTTATTATAAGTAATCCATTATAAACATAAAACTTAAAAGCAGTGGTGTGCTAGTAAATATTTAACAGCCAGCTCTTTAGGGAAAAAAGTATGTATAAATATATGTTTATTATAAATTTGTATAATATGAAGGATGTGTGGTGTACAATTTACAAATAATGAGAAAATGATAAATTACAGAAACTTGTACCTTCCATAAAGCTAATGGATTCTTAGAGCATGCTTGTATTGATTTTTACTAAATTTTTGTATCTCTAGCCAACATATGGTTGCAATTGGACAATGATTTGACAAATGGAGTTGCCTCTCGATCTGCTCTTTTCCTGATAATTCTATGGTCATTAATTCTGACCTATGTAGTCAATTTTTCAGGACAGCTTTGCTTAATAACTAACTTGCAAAATTACTGAAAATTTAACAGTCCGCTCTCGCAAATTGGCACAAGCCAACTCTAGTAGCCCGCTACCTATAACCTCCAGTTCTCTGACCTAGGCATCAAAATGAGGACCCATCTACCTTTGTTATCCAAATAATACTTCTCTGAGGTCATGAAAATATCTTTCTTCTCTGTAATCCCTGCTCTGTAACCATTCCCCATCTCCTACCGTAAGAAATCCATACCTCAGGAACTTGGTGGTTAGCCCTACTTAGTGATCTCCAGGAGAGAAAACTAGAAATTCAGCTGGTCCATCGAGGTGGTATATTGGGCTAGGGCTAGGCTGTTGCTGGCGTCACAGCCACATGGTGGCACTCTTGAAACACAGGTGTCACAGCTGCCTCAGTACCCCTCCACACACCAATCCCATCCCCCAGCTCGCTCCGAACCTTGCAAAACTTGACGGTGAACCAGCCTACATCTCTTCTAAAAACCTAGCAACCCTCTCCCCTTGCAGACACAGTTCCTTTCAGCACAGGAAATTCCATCAATGCAAACAAGCCCATTGGCATGCTGCTTGCCTAAAAGTGATGTCACCGGACTTTCCTGTTCCATCTGTCCCAGCAACTTCACTTGTTGACCACTGGTTTTTAGACCTTGTCATTTATATGTTACTGGGAGCCTCACTGTCTCAGATTTACCTGTGCTGTAAGTAAATATTTGAATACCAGTCCAGGGCCTGGGGAAGCTCAAGCCCTTTTAATAATGTATGTGTCCTTACTTGTCTCTTTCTATCTTTCCCTGTCCGCTCTACCCATGTGGCCTGCCAGATTTTGGTCTCTGTGAGATCCCAGTGGAAAAACTCCATTCTTTATCACCTTCCATAAGAAATTCAACAAAACTCAACACTTTTGTATTTGGGCAACTTCATCGAAGTGGTCCCAATTTCATATAAATATCCCAGGGAAGGACTCTAATTGGCCCAGCTTGGGCATGTGCCTACCATGGGCCAGTGTACGGTCAGGAGGATGAGGTAGTATAACTGACTAGACCTGTACCACGTGCCAACTTCTATGATGGGGGAGCAAAGGTGGCAGCCCAGAACCACGTGGAGTGAGGGAAGTGTGATGTGGGAAACAAAGGCAGAAGAAAAAGCATTAAATTTCCTTACTACCTAGAGCCCACTGACAAGTCCTTGAAACAGGCAGAGAGACATTCTTCTAGGGACTCAGCTGCCTCCATGTTAATACTTTGCTGAGGGCAAAGCAATCTTAGCCTGACCCTCCAGGATCCTGTAAGTCTACTTTAACATATAAAAATTCCTTTGGAAACTTCCTTTATCTCTAACCTCCCAGGATACGTGTTGACAATCATCCCCCAAGCATATGACCTACTGATACACATCTGAAGGGTCTCATGACTCAGGTTTTATTAGACAGTCATAAATGACCTTTTCCCAACAATAGCTAGCCCCTTCAAGGTCCTGGAAACCTTGCTTCCAAAATTCCTTAGAGACTTACGCTATCCCTACCCCCTTCCCAACTTGAAAATATATAATGGGCCATTTCTCATGACCCCAGTGCCGCTTTTTCTGCCCATGGGTCCTGTCCTTTAATAAAACCACCTTTTCGCACCAAAGAGTCTCAAGAATTCTTTCTTGGCCGTTGGCTTCGAATCCTAACATCTTTTCTACATCAAGTAGAATACTCCAGGGGAAATGGGGAAATGGTACCTGAAGATGAAAGACAGAGTGCTGAAAAAACAAAAACAACAAACACCTACTTCTGGTGGAGATCTGGCCCTTCCTGCCCTTCCTCAGGGCTAGCTCTTTTTGGATGTTTTTACCATTCCTGGAGAAGAACAGGGAAAATAATGCTTTGTGGGAAAGAATTTTAAAATGAACACATATTTAACATAAAGTAATGCCAAAGAATGTCCTTTGAAGTATTCCTTTGACATAGTTGCTTTTCTATTATGAAGGTTAGATTTTTGTACAATTGGTATTCTCAAAGTGGAGCACAATTTTTGCATGCTTTCAACCCCTCTGACATGTGGTATTACTTTACGTTTTCACTTAATGTCTATATGTTTATTAATTGAATTTAAGTAATTCTGATTATTATTTTTAAAGATTTTATTTATTTATTTTTGCGAAAGAGAGAGAGAGAACATGAGCAGTGGGGAGGGGAAGAGGGAGAAGCAGACTTCCTGCTGAGCAGGGAGCCCGATGCGGGGCTTGATCCCAGGACCTTGGGATCATGACCTGAGCCGAAGGCAGATGCCCAACTGACTGAGCCACCCAGGCTCCCTAATTAAATTTAAATTAAATAAAAATTTTTTTAAAACAAGAAAGAAATCAATAACTGTGGTGTAGAGTTATATTAAAGAATTAGGCCTATGAGTCATTTATGATCTAAAACCTGCCTCTACCACTTACTAATTGTGGAACCGTGGGCCAATCACTTAAGCTCTCTGAGCTCACTAAGAAGCTCATGAGTAGAATTAGCATGATAATAGAGTTCATACGTTTGTTGTGAGGATTAAATAAAATAAAGCATGTAAAGCACTTGGGGGAAAAAAGTTTTCACTTAATGTGATAGAATAATTTAGCACCTTCAGTGGAAACATCAAATCAGAAGATGCCTTATGCCACTTAAGTCGAGGCAAAATAGAATAATTAAGTAATCTCATTGCTGTTCCCTCACTCTTACTATACCAGCTCTACAATGTTGTGTCTTACAGGCTTCTTCTTCTCTAGAAATTCTGTATCAAAATATGAGACATAGGTCGTGGAATGTGAACTGTTCTGATAATGGGAAGCATTAAAGTAGTTCCCTTCGTCCGACTGAGTTTCTGGAACGCCCAATGCTGTTTGAGTGTCTCATCACTGGAAGGCTATCTTGTAGATTGTATCTTTGGAGCCTACACATTTCTCTTCCAAAAAGGAAGTGTGCACAGCAGACTGGGTACTCATACTCCCGGCATACATGAAGACTCTCCTTTTAAAAACATACAGCGTGGGCGCCTGGGTGGCTCAGTCGCTGGGTATCTGCCTTCAGCTCAGGTCAACGTCCCAGGGTCCTGGGACGGAGCCCCACATCTGGCTCCCTGCTCAGCGGGAAGCCTGCTTCTCTCTCTCCCACTCCCCCTGCTCGTGTTCCCTCTCTTGCTGTGTCTCTCTCTCTGTCAAATCAATAAATAAAATCTTAAAAAAAAAAAATCTTCTTTTTGGGGTAAAAAAAAAAAAAACCCAAACCACAGCACTTGGATTGTTTTAATGCGATCGATTTCCAGATTCTCGACTTCCACACATCTCTTTCCTCAACAGCCGTCTTCCCGAGGGCTGCCAGACCTTTCCATGTTCACCCTACTTCTCTCCTAACTTGAGTCTTCTCTTGGTGCATTGCTC
Organism: Halichoerus grypus; assembly: GCF_964656455.1. NCBI lineage: Eukaryota > Metazoa > Chordata > Mammalia > Carnivora > Phocidae > Halichoerus > Halichoerus grypus. The sequence continues at coordinate 59,200,435 of NC_135723.1, forward strand.
CAGGCTGTAAAAATCTGGGAGGAACTTCCTAAGTGGATAATGAAACACTGCCTCTGAGGGGGCATCCTCCCCTTCCCCACCCCAAAATAAAGCAAAGAAAGCCTCAGGAAAAAGCACTTAAGTCTTATTTTATCTAGGCAACAAGTTATTGGCAAGTCTCCACACCTTATCTGTATCTCCTCTGTCCCTGTCACATGGAATTAAGATTCGAAATGATATTATCCTAATCGTTTAAATTTTAAAATGATAATAAGTCTGATTTAGCTGATCAGTTTCACAACGAAGACTGGCTTCAAAAGTGATATATATATGGAATAAGTTATATATATATAATATATATATAAGTTATATATACATAACTTATTCCATAAACCAAATGAGATAAACCTACAGCTCCAAGGACTTGATAAAAAGTGAAAGTGTATATTCAAATTACAATACAGCAGGAAGTACATTCTTTACAATAATTTAAACTTAAGGTACAACATTTTTAATTATTTTATTGTTTTTTAAGATTTTTATTTATTTGACAGAGAGAGAGAGGGAACACAAGCAGGGGGAGTGGCAGAGGGAGAGGGAGAAGCAGTCTCCCCTGCCGAGCAGGGAGCCCGATGCAGGACTCGATCTCAGGACCCTGGGATCATGACCTGAGCTGAAGGCAGATGCTTAACCGACTGAGCCACCCAGGTGCCCAAGGTACAACATTTTTAGATATCAATGTAAAATATTAAAAGGGATCCTATATTTTTCAAAATTCTTTCAGGATTACATATGCAAAGAATTTTGAAGATCCCTGGTCTCAAGAATGGAAACTACCTCAGCAATTTAAACTCTTCGTTAGGAAAATGTAGCCATATAACTTACAGCTATAATTAACTATGAAAAATCTCCCATTTAAAAGAAGGATGTAAAAGAATATAACATCTTAGTAAAAATTCATACTTAACTAAGCTAACATTTTTCTTATGTTGACTTAATTTTTTTTACTCTTGAGTCTAATCAAATGTGGGTTTCACCCTGTTAAATATAGAATTTGGCCAGAGGACATACTAAAGCTTTCCGTCGCACCATCTTTCAGCCTGTTTGTTTATGCTAGGTGGGAAGTGACTGGTGCTTCAACTCTATTTTCCTGATATTTAAGCCTACGAAGCCTATATTTGAACCCCCACAAGACCAAAACTTTCCGATTACAGTTCTCCTGGTGGTGGTCCTCCCCACATACTAAATATCAAAGAAGAAAATAGCAATTTTTCCAGACTCTGGTAGATCCCACGACTTTTTCGACCCGATGGAAAAGAAAATTCCAAAAGCACTGTAACTTTTACCATCCTCTTCTATCTCTGCTGCTTAGATATCCTTAGGGTCATTTAACACAATACGATGCAAAATTAATTACAGAGGTTTGATTCTATTAAATTGCCAGATGGGTTTACTGACCTAGAGCCAAACTGGTTTTTCTACTAACTCGAATTTTCCTCTCTGTTTCTAATAACTGGAAAACGTTGAAACATATAAAGACATTGTAAATCCTTAGCAGCACTGTTTTCTCTGCAAACGTACCCTCTTATCCATTAATTAGCTGCCATCTGAGAGCAAAATTTAGCCAGGGACAGAGAGACCCCTGAGAGCTGGAGAGAGGGAGGAGGAGAGGGGGCTCCAGAGGGCAAAGGGAGCTGTTTGGAGACAGAGTGAGTGTTCCAGGGACACACTTCCTATTGCACAAACTTGCCTTTGGCCAGGCCAGTCCTAGAGGACAAGGCCTTCTTTAGCCACCATATTTGGCCTGGCATAACCTTGCTTGGGGGTGTAGTAGTCATTTCTTGATGTGCATTTGGAGCAGAGGGTTCACTTGAATTTTATTTTTCTTCGTTTAATTTTTATTTTCTATCTGTGTTGTGGGCAAAGCCCTTACAGTAACAAATTGGCCCAACTCTATCTTTGGTGACAAAGATCTAGCTTTCAGAAAGATACTCTGGCTATCGGACTTGAGGGCTTTCTCTTATTTCCTCTTGTTTTCACAATACATTCAATGTTCTGGCTGTTCCAGCTATGTTTTATGTTTGCATCCTGTAGAGATTTTCCTGCCCACTTATTTGGGGAAGAAAAACTCCATCAATTTTTTTTCAAGAAAATAATCCCCAAAGGGTAATTACATGTTTCCTGGGGTGATAGGAACATTTTCTAGTCTCATCAGCAGAGACTGCCGAGCACAGTCCGTGCACAGTGAATAATTGGTAATGATGACAAAGCCATAAATAAGCAACATTAAGAAGGTGTGGATTCATTATCAGTAGATGATGCAATGCTGAACTTGGGTACAGAGAAGACACAACTTAATTATTCATGTAATATATTTTAAAATGATAAGAGAATCATTGGTTTGTAGAGCAACTCTTTGCCAGCTCAGATTAAATGAAGATTTAAGTGCAGTTAAGTGCATGCTTATGCACTTGAGAATAGACAGAATCCTTTAACCATTTCATACTAGTAAGAACATTGAGGTCACTGAGAACTCGCTGAGACTTTGTCTACACAAAGCCTCAAATTGGTCAGTTTTGAGACATGACTTACAAATCTGTTTTCAGTATCATGTACAAATAACCTTAATTTTTAAATATCAACAGAGTCTGTTTTGTAATTCTTCTGCAGCCCTAAGAAGATTCCCTCAATGCCTCCTCGGGTACTACTCTTGGTACTCCAGGTATTACTGAAAGCTCCTGTTTTCCCCAGCCTTCTAAGGTTAAACTAATAAATACTAAATTATATTCTGACTTACTTCTTCGAGGTACCAAATCTAGTTTCCCTTTAAAGAATAAGAGGATAGGGGTGCCTGGGTGGCTCAGTCAGTTAAGCATCTACCGTCGGCTCAGGTCATGATCCCAGGGTCCTGGGATCGAGTCCTACATTGGGCTCTCTGTTCAGCAGGGAGTCTGCTTCTCCCTCTGCTTGCCACTCCCCCTGCTTGTGCTCGCTGGCTCTTTCTCTCTCTCTCTCTCTAACAAATAAATAAATAAAATCTTAAAAAAAAAAAAAAGAAACACAAATTTAAAGCATTTCCTTTGATGAACTTTTGATCAAGATTGGCAGAGTGAATCCACTCAGAAGGAATATCCCAATGGTACAAACCACCTCCTGCCTTCCACAGCATAACAGAACGTTTAGTAAATTCTATTTAAAAGACAACTCCAAGCTCCAAAATGAGATGGGTAAGGTGGAATACAAAATATAAAATGATATGTCTCTATGCATGTATTGAGAAATAAGAAAAATGATAAAGTTAAATTTGTATCTTTTGGCTTATAGAGAAGTTCATGATATATTAAGTAAAAATAGTAAGTGGAACAATGTGTATAATAGGTTCTATTTCATAGAAAACAGGTAAACCTAAAAATCATTCAATTTCTCTTTTTTCTCTGTGTGTGTGTGATGAACAAATTACATAGGTTTGATTATACTACATAATTTGTTGAAAGATATGTGTTAATCTTTTAATGTGCTTACCTTAGACACAGCAGAGATAGAGAGATGAAATCAATTTTTTCTTTATATAACTTTGCATTATTTCAGTTGATACAACCAGCCTGTATCATTTTATAATTTGAAAAACCCCAAATTAAGGAAACTATAGAAAATTACATGAGGCTCAGTTTTACATAGTTTCTAGTTCAGGATTCATTTGTAAATGTTCTAAATTTTATCTAATTATAAAAGTAATCAATATTCATTTTAGGAAAACTGAAAAATATAGAAAATCACACACACTGAGAATAAATATCATTAATAATCCCAAACCCTAAACATAAACACTATGAACACTTTTATATAATCATGTCTGGTCTTTTTTTTTTCCTATATGTGTGTATGTGTGTATTTTTTTTTTAAGTCACATACTGTGCCTACCCCACTTTTTTAAAAGCCTAACAAAAGCAAGTGTTCCCAATAATCAAATATCCTTCTTTAGCAGTGATTTAGTGACCACATTGTATTCTACAAGTGTCATTTAGGATTAGATTCGACTATAACAAAATAACAGTGATTTACATACAAAAGTAGGGGGAAGCCTAGCTGGCTCAGTCAGTAGAGTATGCACCTCTAGATCTCGAGGTTGTAAGCATGAGCCCCACGTTGGGGGTAGAGATTACTTAAAAATAAAATCTTAAAAAAAAAAAAAACCCACAAAAGAAGGCAGATCACTGATAGTAGATTGGCCCCAACAAGTCATGGCTGGCTTCATCATTGCAGGGTCCGGCACAAAATGAAAATGTGGGTCCTCTTGTTTAAAAAGTAGGAGAAATCCCATTACAATACTAAAATATAAAGATTCTTTTTCTCTTCTAAAAACTGTCTCTTGACTTGTCATGGTGTTTTCGTATTTCCTATTTAATGTTACTCTTTTTTTTTTTTTTAAGATTTTATTTATTTATTTGACAGAGAGTGACACAGCAAGAGAGGGAACACAAGCAGGGGGAGTGGGAGAGGGAGAAGCAGGCTTCCCGCCGAGCAGGGAGCCCGATGCGGGGCTCGATCCCAGGACCCCGGGATCATGACCTGAGCCAAAGGCAGGTGCCCAATGACTGAGCCACCCAGGCGCCCCTTTAATGTTATTCTAAGTAACAAAATAAAGAAAAATCTAAATTGTTAGTATGAATTTTACCCTTCATCTTTATATTAAGTAATACCAGTTTTAAATGCAAATATAAAAATATTTCATTTATATGGGCAATCACTAAAATCACATAATTCATGTATCATAACTTGTGCAAGTATTTGTACCTTGTTCTTACCGGGACAGTAACAACGTTACACAAAATTAAATCAACTGTTTTTATTTTACTTCTTGATATACACACCTTCTACCAACACTCTCTATCTTCAGCTTACTGATGAGTAAGAAGGACTGAAAGGAGAAGGAACCGTGGGTTGCTTGTCTTTCCTTTTCCTTCCATGTCGTCATTTCCAGGGTAAGGTATTGACCACTACAGGAAAGCAACATGAGTCAGAAATGATACAGTAGGGTTCCTTGACTGTCATGTTTCTAGAAATGCCATTGCCTTCTCTCTGCAGAGCAAGTTCTAGTTCAAATGGCAAGTGTAGCCTCTCAGGGCTGTCAGAGACCCAGCTAAATCAGCTGTAGATGTAACACACTTTCCTTGAACTCTCTGAGTCTTGCTGAACTCCAGCTCGTTGTGGAACCACAGGAATTCTGAGCTCTTGAGGCTGTATGCAAACAGAGCAACAAGGAACAGCAAGCTAGCATATTGCATGCACCCTCTTCTCACACACATGCTCTGTTGCTCTATCAGACTTCACTTACAAAACACAACTTCAAAGACAAAATTATTAAGAATTTCGAGATGGCGACAATAAAGTGTTAGGCCAAGCTGGAGACCTCCTAAGCAAGGGTCATGGTATGACTGCACAGTTCGCATGCCCATGAAGCTGGCATGTTCCACCAAGTCTGAAAGGACATGAATTCCTTCTATCTTTTTGCTCCTTTAAGCTCCGTGTGGGGCTTCCGCCCTCAAGGTCAGTTCATGATCTAAATAGGCTGCTGGAGTTCAACATCAGCAGAAAGGAGAGAGGGAGAAGTGCAAAAAGCCAACTCTCCAGGCTGAATCAGTGCCCTTAAGGGGCCTTCTCAGAAGCCCAGCTCTGCTTGCATCTCATCAGCCAGAGCTTAGTCATGGGGCTTTGCTGTAACTCTAAGGGCTGCTGGAAAATGGAGTCTTTTTGTTGGGTACACTGCCACTCTGAATGAAATCAGGCTGTTACTAAGAAGTAAAGGTTAATTGATAAGGATAGGCAATTAATTGTCCTGCCAAGCCAACATAAAGATGTAATTTATTTCATCAAACCTTGATTTTTATTTATGGGGTTGTTTCTGATTTTTCACCATTAGCAACATCATTTACAAGCTTTTAAATTGTATAGTACTCTAAACTTTTAAAAACTTATTCCTAGACAACTGGCACATGTCTTTGGAAGAATCTTTCTGTTTATTAAATCAAACTAAACAATATGTACTTAATTAAATTTGCAATGGTTACAACAGTTAAAAACAACAGTTTTTTTTTGTAAAAAAAAATGAACAATTAAATGTTTATGTTGATATTTATTCCTGACATAGACACTGCATGGGGCAAGGAATAGCTAGCTAAAGATAAAGACACGTTAAATTATGTGGGCTTTATGATCCCCTGATCCTGTACAGTACTGTTAACTTATGCATGACTAGATGACAAAAAACAAAAATGATATAAGCCAGTCCTGAAGGTTGCTGATTTTTTTTTTTTTTTAAAGATTTTATTTATTTGAGAGAGAGAGAGAGACAGCGAGAGAGGAAACACAAGCAGGGGGAGTGGGAGAGGGAGAAGCAGGCTCCCTGCTCAGCAGGGAGCCCGATGCGGGACTCGATCCCAGGACCCTGAGATCATGACCTGAGCCGAAGGCAGACGCTTAACGACTGAGCCACCCAGGCCTCCGGTTGCTGATTTTTTTGAAGACAACTTACTTGTATCTGAATCAATCTCCTGTCAATATCAGGATCCATTGGATCATCTTATGCTAATACTATCTATTTTTAATATTAAATATCAGGATGCTTTTTATAATCTTGTGCTAATGTTATCTAATTCTAATATTGAGTACCTGGATGCATTGTGTCATCTTGAATTAATGTTATCTACTTGAAGCACACCAGAACACCAGAAATGAGCTATTGCTCATTTTTACATTGGCATTTGCATAGCATATAATCAGGCTGTTCTTTCACTGGTGAACTCATTCTCTCTTCCGTGCTAGTAACTCAAGACTAAAATAACTTGAATGTTCTTAGCTCATTTGTTTTGTCACATCTTTGCCAAGCTTATCAAATTATTTCCAGATGAAATGAAAAAAAGATTTTATTAGCCTCCAAAACATTTTTATTTGAAGTAAATAACTGTGAAAGAATTTACTTACTCTATTTTTTAACCAATTCTTAAATGACAAGAACTTGTAATTTATTAAACAGAATGGCATCTGCATATTCAGGTTCTAATGTGTGAAGTTTTTCTGAATGAATTTGGGTACAATTAGATTTCTTTCAGAAATGGAACCATTAAAATCTGAGTATTATGAGCAAACTATTATTTATAGAGTATCGTTCTACATACTCTAACATTTTGTCCTTCACATATAAATATCTGGGTACATACACCATCTGAGTGTATAAAATTAAACTACCCGAACACCTTTAAAAAATTAAAGTAAAACATAAAAATGTCTATAAAAAGAAATTCATTAGAGATTTCAAAATATCCGTAAGTGCTAAATAAGGTTTCCAGAAATCAGTGATTATGCTGAAACGTGTCACAAGGGGAACTGTTAACAAGTGTTACTTTGCCAAAGGTAGGAAGATTGCCAACCTTTAATTGGCTTTAAAGTTGGTGTTTTATCAATGGTGTATTGTAAAAGGTAATAATGCCCACATTTATGATCTAAGTCTGAAATGGGAACTCTAGATTTGACTAACTGTGGCACTATGCACTAGTCCTTCTAATTAAAAATATTCAAACGCCTGCCTTTCAAATTTGATCAGGATGTTTGTTATTATGTTTTTATTAACAACAACAACAAAACAAAAGATGTTTGTCCACACTTTACAATACATAATGACCAGTCAACCACCCCATCACCTTGTTTTGCTATACATTAACTATTTTGTTCTAAGGAAAAATAGCTCTAATGAGAATAGCTCTTTCGGAAATAAGTCAATCAGAGAAAGACATGTATCATATGACCTCACTGATGTGAGGAATTCTTAATCTCAGGAAACAAACTGAGGGTTGCTGGAGTTGGGGGGAGTGGGAGGGATGGGACGGCTGGGTGATAGACACTGGGGAGGGTATGTGCTATGGTGAGCGCTGTGAATTGTGTAAGACTGATGAATCACAGACCTGTACCTCTGAAACAAATAATATGTTATAGGTTAAAAAAAAAAGAAGAAGATAGCAGGAGAGGAAGAATGAAGGGGGAGAATCGGAGGGGGAGATGAACCATGAGAGATGATGGACTCTGAAAAACAAACTGAGGGTTCTAGAGGGGAGGGGGGTGGGAGGATGGTTAGCCTGGTGATGGGTATTAAAGAGGGCACGTTCTGCATGGAGCACTGGGTGTTATACGCAAACAATGAATCATGGAACACTACATCAAAAACTAATGATGTGATGTATGGTGATTAACATAACATAATAAAAAAAAGAATAGCTCTTTCGAGGTTGCTGGGATGATGGGATTCTACTGAATGAAACAAAAATCTGGCATGGCATTATTCTTTGCATTCTATAAGGGAGGGTGTCCTCATTAATCAATGCAAATGACAGATCATATTATCTTTAATAAGCAGAGTCAACAATGCTCTGCCCACCATTGGCTTCTGGATTTCTTTTCTTTTCTTTTTTTTGGCTTCTGGATTTCTGTGAATTCCTAACTGTCTACTGACACTGGTGCTAGGACAGAACTCTTAAATAACATGAATAAACAAATACAAAGTCAACTTTTGGTCAGACCTTTAAGAGGGGAAACCCCAACAGAAAGATCACTTTCAATAAGTGTGAGGCTTCAGAGTGGGAGGAAGATCCAGAGAGGATTTCTGAGGGAACTCTGAGTATTTGGTATTCAGTATTCAGCTGATTACCTGGTAGTTTTGTCCTGCTGACATGAATGGCTTTGTGGATTAGGCATCGTGTCCAGCTTTTCTGACTCTTGCAGGTTACTGATTCATCAGACTGCCTTTCTATACCAGCTACTCGGTTTCCACTGTCTGATCCTGCTACTCCGAGTGATAGCACACACTTCATATTTTAGCTCATTGGCCATAAGAAACCAGCAAGGCGCATGCAGTGACCGTAGCTACAAGGCCCCTGTGGCAGACGGTGTTGGCTGCCTTCCCAAGGTCAAACCTCCTCTTTCATCTTCCTTACTGGCAGGGCTGCCTCCCACAGTAGAGGCAGACAATGCCAAGTACATGCATTCTCAGCCTCTCTTGTGACCTTAGTCCTGGACTGTGATATAAGGGCAAGTCTGCTGGGAATTTCTGGGAAAGAAAAGAAAGAAGAGTTTCTCCCCACATCCCACCCTAGCCTTTCTGGTTTTGATGTGATTGTGTAGAAAGGGTGATGCTTGGAGTCCAGGAGGCCATCTTGTGACAATGGTCAAGAAATTGCAGAAAAGCCAGCTTCGAGCTCTCTGGACTTCTGTTGTATGATAAAAATAAGCTATTTTTAAAGCCACTATAATTTTTTTAAAAAGATTTTGTTTATCCATTTGAGAGAGAGAATAAGCAAGAGTACAAGCAGGGGGAGGGGCAAAGGGAGAGGGAGAAGCAGGCTCCCCACTGAGCAGGGAGCTGGTCTTGGGGCTCGATCCCAAGACCCTGGAATCACAACCTGAGCTGAAGGCAGATGCCTAACCGACTGAGCCACCCAGGCAGCCCAAGCCACTTTAATTTTTATTTATTATTTTACTTCCACCCAAAAGCAACATTACTAATATTCACTCTTTTTTATTTTTTATGTTTTTATTTTTAAAAAATATTTTATTTATTTGACAGAGAGAGACACACCGAGAGAGGGAACACAAGCAGGGGGAGCGGGAGAGGGAGAAGCAGGCCTCCTGCCGAGCAGGAGCCCAACGCGGGGCTCGATCCCAGGACCCTGGGATCATGACCTGAGCCGAAGGCAGATGCTTAACGACAGAGCCACCCAGGCGCCCCTAAAATAAAAATTTTTTTAAAAAGAGTGAATGGGGCACCTGGGTGGCTCTGTCGTTAAGCGTCTGCCTTCGGCTCAGGTCATGATCCCAGGGTCCTGGGATCGAGCCCTGCACTGGCCTCCCTGCTCACTGGGGAGTGTGCTTCTCCCTCTCCTTCCAACCCTCTCCTGCTCATGCTCTCTCTCTCAAATAAATAAATAAAATCTTTTTAAAAATTTTAAAAAAGAAAAGAAAAGCAGTCTTCAGCCAAAGGTACACAAGCCATTTATGGAGATTTAAGTAAAATCTGAGTAGAACAATGGTCTGTGAAATAATTGCTTATCCTTCATGCCAAACTTCACCCACCCCAACACTAATTCAATTTTTGTCTTTAATATTTCTATAAACATAAGACAGAATGCCTGTGACCCTCCAAATGTTTCTCAGAATAGATATATATATTTTTTATCGTTGTGGATAAATGGTTTGTGGAATGTAAAATGTAAAGGATGAGGATCATAGCTATTAAGAGCTAAAAGTAGTGATAAAAATTAAAAAAGAAAAACAAAATTGATTTCCATATTTTGTTCCTGCAACTCATTCTCATATAATCAGAAACTATGATAAAAATAGAAGTATTTAAACCTGGAGTTTTGTGTTCATCTTAGGAATGTTAGCAAAAGAAATCTTTCGCATCTATTCTCAGCTAGGAAACTTGGCAAAAACCTACTGTGCCCTGTAAGCATCACGATTATTTGTTTAGTCAGAAGAATAAAATATGGAACGAATATTAAATGTGTTTGGGAATTGGCTTAGCGTCAGAGCTATCTGTCCTGAGGTCATCACTGAAGTAATTTGGAGCTCAAATATAAAATCTTGGCTAAATCGTTCGTCTTGTAGTCTCTCCCATCAAAGCCTGTTCTTTAATATGGAGTCAACATTATTATTATTATTTAAGTAAACTCTCCCCCCAACGTGGGACTGGAATTCACAACCCCAAGGTCAAGAGTCACATGCTCTACTCACTGAGCCACAGACACTCTGGAGTAAATATTTTTGACAGCACCTGAATCTCCCTGTGAGCTTGGAAAATTTGAGTTAATCCCAAGCAGTCTATGAGCGTATATCACTAAGGATTAAGCTCAGCTGTTGGCAGCAGAGACTCAAGTATAGCGGCTTGTCTATTATCTCTTATATTGTCTATTATCTCTTATAAAATACGTCCAAAGGGTACAAACTCCCCATGACAATAAAAAATAGAGTTGAAGCTAGGACAGATTTTCCTCTAGGGAGCAAGAACATAAAATTTGTAGTCTATCTAAAACCTGTATTTGGTAATACCTCTTCTACTTACTAATTACATGGCCTCAGGCAAGCTGCTCTCGGAGCCCTAATTTTCTCTTGAATAAATGGAAAGAATAAAAGGTGCTTGGCAAGATTATTGTAAAGATTAAATGAGATAATAAGTGGGGCTTTTTTATAATATATCTTCTGGAAAATGATTTTAAAAGAGGAGTCCAAGGCTAGAGCTGTACTTAGAAGAGTCTCAGGACCAGCAGACTTCATGTTGAGAGCAAAAGCTAATTGGTTCCATGGATCTCAAAATTATCTCCAATGGGCTGTTGACTAGTCAGCACCAGCTGCTCTTGTTTCTTTCTAGGAGGCCTCAAAGCCTTTCCTGCCATAGTGGTGAAGTTCTCCATGATGGTTAATTTTATGTCAACTTGACTAGGCCATGGTGCTCAGATATGTAATCAAACATTATTCTGGATGTTTCTATGAGGCTGTTTTTGGATGAGATTAACATTTAAATTGGTGGATTTTGCATAAAGAGCCTGCTTTCTATTATGCAGGTGGGCCTCGTTCAATCAGTTGAAGGTCTGAATAGAACAAAAGACTAAACTCCTCCAAGCAAGAGGGAATTCTGGCAGGAGATGGCCTTTGGATTTGAACTGCAACAGTGACTCTTTTCTGGACAATCAGCTTGATGATCTTTGGACTTGAACTGTAGATTTTGAATTTGCCAGTCTCCATAATTGCTTGAGCCAATTCCTTAAGATAAATCTCTTTCTCTCTCTGTCATATATATGTATGTCATACATACATATTGTATATATATGCCGTACACATATATGTCATACATATATATATATATATATATATATATATATATATACATCCTATTGGTTCTGTTTTTCTGTAGAAGCCTGATTAATACATTCTCTTACAGAAAGACTATGGATTAATTTCTCTGTAGCCTCTTCCAGTCTAGTTTCACCATTGGTAAAAAGCGCCCCTCCTTTACCCCAAAGATACAAATGTAGGGATCTGAAGGGGTATGTGCACTCCGATGTTTATAGCAGCAATGTCCACAATAGCCAAACTGTGGAAAGAGCCAAGATGTCCATCGACAGATGAATGGATAAAGAAGATGTGGTATATATATACAATGGAATATTATACAGCCATCAAAAGGAATGAGATCTTGCCATTTGCAATGACGTGGATGGAACTGGAGGGTGTTATGCTGAGCGAAATAAGTCAATCAGAGAAAGACATGTATCATATGACCTCACTGATACGAGGAATTCTTAATCTCAGGAAACAAACTGAGGGTTGCTGGAGTGGTGGGGGGGGTGGGAGGGATGGGGTGGCTGGGTGATAGACATTGGGGAGGGTATGTGCTATGGTGAGTGCTGTGAATTGTGCAAGACTGTTGAATCACAGACCTGTACCTCTGAAACAAATAATACAATATATGTTAAAAAAAAAAAAAAAAAGAAGAAGAAGAAGAAGATAGCAGGAGGGGAAGAATGAAGGGGGAGAAATCAGAGGGGGAGATGAACCATGAGAGACAATGGACTCTGAAAAACAAACTGAGGGTTCTAGAGGGGAGGGGGGTGGGAGGATGGTTAGCCTGGTGATGGGTATTAAAGAGGGCATGTATTGCATGGAGCACTGGGTGTTATACACAAATAATGAATCATGGAACACTACATAAAAAAAAAAGCACCCTGTTGAGATACATCATTAAAATATTACTGTATATGATATCACAAGATAATGACTCAATACCAAGAATATTGGTTACAATATTATTACTCTGTTAAGATGGGTAAGTGGGGAAAGAATGAATTTGTATTTATTTATTTATCTTTAAATGGAGAGATGTAAGTTTCTTTTTCTTTTTTAAAATGTTATTTATTTGAGAGAGAGAGCACGAGCATGAGTGGGGGGAGGGGCAGAGGGAGAGGGAGAGAGAAGCAGACTCCCCACTGAGCGGGGAGCCCAAAGCAGGGCTCGATCCCAGGACCCTGGGATCATGACCTGAGCTGAAGGCAGACACTTAACCGACTGAGCCACCCAGGTGCCCCAAGAATGAACTTTTAGCTGGGTATAAATGTGCCTTGCCTATTCCAGCCTTGTTTAGGACAGACAATGCCTTCACACATAAGGTAGGGGCTATATAAGTATTATATTGACTATATGTTTTATTCATATTACTTTTCAATATTGAGCTGGTGATTTCCTGGAATGCTTATTAACGTGCATGTTAATTGCATTTCTAAAAGTTTTTTGCAGGGGCGCCTGGGTGGCTCAGTTGGTTAAGCGACTGCCTTCGGCTCAGGTCATGATCCTGGAGTCCTGGGATCGAGTCCCGCATCGGGCTCCCTGCTCAGCAGGGGGTCTGCTTCTCCCTCTGACCCTCTTCCCTCTCGTGCTCTCTCTCATTCTCTCTCTCTCAAATAAATAAATAAAATCTTTAAAAAAAAAAAAAAGTTTTTTGCAGATTTTAAAACACAGTTTATTGCAAATATAGTCTACAACCACAAATACTACTTTCCAACTGTGAATGCATCAATTCATCATTCCTTGATACTTTTTTATCACATATTTTAGAACTGTATTCTCAGTGTTTGGTTGGAAAAACTTCAAGGTGGTGCTAATACAAAATTATTGAGCATGAATGTGATTTTCCTATTATAAAATATTAAATTATACATGTAATGATGACCCATTTACACAGGCAAACTAGAGTTTTCTGTGGAAAACAGAGGAAGAAGTGGTATCTTCATTTATTATTTCTCTACTATTGAGTAAGTATTTTATGACTATATGCAGGTCTTTGGATTATGAAGTAATTATTAATTTTCCACTAAAGATAATAGATGGCTGTTGTGCATTTAGGTGTTTTTGGTCACTTAAAGCTTACTGCTTTATTTTTAGCTTTTGCATTCTAAACAGCTGAATTAGTTTTATGAATTATCTCATTAATCTTCATAGCACTGCCCTGAGCAATACTGAGAATCAGTCATAATCTGTGGGGAACATAAGGTTAATGTAGCATACATTTATATTTGTTAATATAAGTATTTATATATTATATGTAAAATACACACCTACTCTGAGTATACTTAATTCTTCACATTTTTACTTTGACATAGGTTAAGTAACAAAGCCAAGTAAATGAATGTCTTTTATTCCTTTTTGCCATTAGTATCTCATATATAAAACTTAGTGTTTATGAAGATCTAAGGACATTGATGGTTAAATTTATATGAAACAAAAAATAGTACCATATTTTCCCTATATATGTAAATGCATGGAAAAAATCTGAAAGGATGCATGCTTGATTGATAACACAAATACCTCTGGGGAAGTAGGGCTGGAATCAGGATGGAGATAGTGTTCCTTTTTTTTTTTTTTTTTTAAGATTTTATTTATTTATTTGACAGGGAGAGACACAGCAAGAGAGGGAACACAAGAAGGGGGAGTGGGAGAGGGAGAAGCAGGCTTCCTGCGGAGCAGGGAGCCCAATGCGGGGCTCAATTCCAGGATCCTGGGATCATGACCTGAGCCGAAGGCAGACGCTTAATGACTAAGCCACCCAGGCACCCTGGAGATAGTGTTCTAAGAGGATTTTAGCTTTATTTTAGTACATATATGATTTACTATTTTAATAATTAAAATAGTTTTTAAAAATGGAAAAAATTTTTAAGTAGGCTTCATGCCCAGCCTGGAGCCCAATGCAGGGCTTGAACTCACAACCCTGAGATTAAGACCTGAGCTGAGATCAAGAGTCAGATGCTTAACTGAGTGAGCCACCCAGGTGCCCCCAAAATGAAAATTTTTAAGGTTTTTCCTCTTTGCAAAATAGAATTGCTAACAGTTTATTTGTCATACCCTTCACGTGTGTCCCTGTAATCCTACATCTGTACTTATGACCTGGCCATCCAGTATGTGATTATGTAGACTCTTTCCATCACAAGGGAATGGGCATTATAGAGATTTGTTCCACATGAGGCTCCCCCATACATAGATACTGGCCGAGAAAGAATACTTAACACACATATCTCTTAAGGCTCTGTTGGCAGTTTTGTTGAGAATAATCTGTGTTTAAGTAACAATTATTTGTTCAATGTCTATTCTGTGCCAGGACCAGGGTAGACACTGGACATACAAAGATACATAAAAGTGATCTTGCCCCAGGGTACCTGGGTGGTTCAGTCGGTTGAACGTCCAACTCTTGATTTCGGCTCAGGTCATGATCTCAGGAAGGTGAGATCCAGCCCCACATTGGGCTCACCTGAGCGTGGAGCCGGCTTAAGATTCTTTTTTGCACTCTGCCCTTCCCTCCCCCACCCTGCTTGTACGTGTGCGCGCGTGCACTCTCTCTCTCTCTCAAAAAAAAAAAAAAAGTCATCTTACCCCTAAGGACAAGTGGAGAGATTGGGCAGACATACATAAAAGAATACAAATACAGTACATATATAGTGAGAGAAAAAAGCTAATGGAAGTCTGAGCCTAGTGCATGGGGAACTTAATGTATCAAAAGCAGAAAAGTAGGGGAAAAAGCATAAAGGTAAAAAGGGCAAGATAGAACAGATGGACATAAGATAAGGAGATGGTCAAAAAAAAAATAAGATAAGGAGATGGTCATAAAATATATAAAATTTTATCAAGTGCAGGCGGCTGGATGGCTCAGTCAGTTAAGTGTCTGCTTCGGCTCAGGTCGTGATCTCAGCAGGAAGCCTGCTTCTCCCTCTCCCTCTGCCGCTCCTCCTGCTTATGTGCACTCTCTCTCTCTCTCAAATAAATAAAATCTTAAAAAAAAAAAGAGAGAAAGGCTTAACTAACTGAGTCACCCAGGTGCCCCTCTATGAACAACTTTGAAAGAGGTCATATGCTTCTTCAGGATCTGTCCATTTGTGTATGTGTGGGGACAGTTTTAATCATTATCTGAGGTGAAACTGTAGCATCTGTAATTTCTGCTCATTATTTCTGCCTTGGGCACTATACGGCATATATCTTGTCCTTCACGTGAAAGGCCTGTGTGGTTTATTTTATTTATTTATTTATTTATTTATTTATTTAGCACAAGCAGGGGGAGGGGGAGCGGGAGAGAGAGAATCTCCAACAGACTCCCTTCTGAGTGCGGACCCCCATGTGGGGCTTGATCTCACAACCCTGAGATAATGACCTGAGCTGAAATCAGGACGTTCAACAAATTGAGCCACCCAGGCGTTCCATGTTTTTGAAGAAAGTCATCAATATTATCATCTCACCAAAGTGTTCCTTATTCCTAGCTAAAGTCCATTTAAAAAATTCCTTTCCGGGGTGCCTGGGTGGCTCAGTCGGTTAAGTGTCTGTCTTCAGCTCAGGTCGTGATCCCCAGGGTCCTAGCATCAAGCCCTGTGTAGGCTTCTTTCCCTCCCACCGCCCCTCCCCTCCCCTTGTTCTCTCTCAAATAAATAAATAAAATCTTTTAAAAAAATTCCTTTCCATTTTTATTCTGATATTTTGTACATATAGAAATATTATGTACATATAGGAAGAAATTATAAACATGCATATAAATTTTTGACTTCTTATAGTTTTGATATTAATAGATATTTTAATAGCTAATAAACGTTTTACTTTAGAATAGTTTTTTTTCTTAAAAGATTTTATTTATTTATTTGACACAGAGAGAGAGACAGCGAGAGAGGGAACACAAGAAGGGGGAGCAGGAGAGGGAGAAGCAGGCTCCCCGCGGAGCAGGGAGCCCGATGTGGGACTCGATCCCAGGACCCTGGGATCATGACCTGAGCTGAAGGCAGACGCTTAACGACTGAGCCACCCAGGCGCCCTAGAATAGTTTTTGATTGATAAGAAAGTTACAATAACATTAACCCCCACCTCGTTTCTCCTATTGTTAACATTACTACTGTACATTTGTCATAGCTAGTGAGCAATATTATTAACTAAAGTCCATACTTCACTCATTTTTTTAAGTTTTTATTGAATGTCTAAAAATCCATTTTTTGCCGCCTGGGTGGCTCAGTCGGTTAAGCGTCTGCCTTCGGCTCAGGTCCTGATCCCAGGATCCTGGGATCGAGTCCCGCATCGGGCTCCCTGCTCAGCGGGGAGCCTGCTTCTCCCTCTCCCTCTGCCTGCCACTCCCCCTGCTTGTGCTCTCTTTCTCTCTGACAAATAAATAAATAAAATCTTTAAAAAATAAATAAATAAAAATCCATTTTTCACATGCCAGTTTTATAATCCTGGTCAAAGTCCTCTTTAAGCTTTTTTGCTCAGGCCCTTGGTGCCAGCAGGATGGGCAAGTGTCGCGGTCTCCGTACTGTGGGGAAGCTCCGCAGGCACTGATGAGATCAGAAGTGGCATGATAAACTGTACAAGAAAGCCCATTTGGGCACAGCCCTGAAGGCCAACCCTTTTGGAGGTGCTTCCCATGCAAAAGGAATTGTGCTGGAAAAAGTAGGAGTTGAAGCCAAGCAGCCGAATTCTGCCATCAGGAAGTGTGTCAGGGTCCAGCTGATCAAGAATGGCAAAAAAGGGGCACCTGGGTGGCTCAGTCATTAAGCGACTGCCTTCGGCTCAGGTCATGGTCCCAGGGTCCTGGGAGCGAGCCCCGCATCGGGCTCCCTGCTCGGCGGGAAGCCTGCTTCTCCCTCTCCTACTCCCCCTGCTTGTGTTCCCTCTCTCGCTCTCTCTCTCTCAATTAAATAAATAAATAAAATCTTTAAAAGAAAAAAATGGCAAAAAAATCACAGCCTTTGTACCCAATGATGGGTGTTTGAATGTTATTGAGGAAAATGATGAGGTTCTGGTTGCTGGACTTGGTCGCAAAGGTCATGCTGTCGGTGACATTCCTGGAGTTCACTTTAAGGTTGTCCAAATAGCCAATGTCTCTCTTTTGGCCTTATACAAAGGCAAGAAGGAAAGACCAATATCGTAAGTTTTGATGGTGAAAACATGACAATAATAAATTTTCATAAGCCAAAAAAAAAAAAAATAGTCCTCTTTAAATGCCCAGAAATAAACATGATTCTCCATATAGGTCAGCTAGGGCGGATCTCTGCTCAGAAACTGGATGGTGAAGAAAATTAAGAGAGGCTGGGCAACCTCAGGGACTGATGTGAGGTCCATACCCAAGAGACTATCTCCTAAAAGCTATCCACTTCTCAGCAATTCATTTAATCCTCCCAACAATTTAGGATGCAGGTGCTATCATTCTCTCTCTCTTTAAGAGGCTCAAAGAGATTCACTTCTCTTCCCAGGGTCACAAACCTCCAGTCTAGGTGTGTCTGACTCAGAAACACAGCTCTGCCTCCCACTTGTATATTTCAAAGACAGCATGCCATGTCTGCTATCCATGAGCTGCTCATTGTTCAAACAAGATGGCCACACAAGAGCTATGTAGCCGTCTTCTGAATGTGGATTCACTTATTTAACAAACATTTTAAAAAAAAACAAAAACCAAAAAACAATCATTTTTACCTCCTACTATGGAGCAGAAATGGCTGCATTTTGCAGGAGGGACTTTGGGTGGAAACAAAGACTCGGGGCACGGGGCCCCAGATACTAAATGTGAGTGTGAAATGTAGACATATTAGTAGTTAGTCAAATTCTTTACCTTCATTGACAGGCTTCCAAAAACAATAAATGTAGGGCAATTTTGTTTAATCATGTGACTGGAGTTGGCAATAAAGCTGGTCCCTAATTAGAAAATCAATAGTATCCAGGTCCATAAATGTGCTATTTGTACTTCTATCTAAGGTGAGTAGGACATTTATCAGGGTTCAGAGGTAAACACATGACTCTTATGAACCTTACTGTTGACAACCACTGGTTTACTGACTAGGTTCCACGTGAATGAGAGATTATGTAAAAAAAAATTCCTTTTTTAATCTTTGGATATAAATTGTCCACTTGATTGGTCAGATAATGTAATTGTAACATGGTAAACACGTAGTGATGACATCAGCCACCATTTATTGTGTCTTCAGTGCCTGACATTTCATTTTTTCATTTAATCTTGAAAGGCTCTGTTAGGGAGATGCCCTAATCACAATTCCACAAAGAGTAAACCGAAGCTTAGAAAGATTAAGCACTTAATGTCAGTAATTTAGTTCTGAGCCAAGGTTTCAGCCTGGGTCTGTTTGATGCCTGCATGGGGATGGGAAGGGTGTGGTCACTTGCTTGAACATGAGCCATACGAATTGGGGAAAATATGATGATGAGTAGTTGACCTTGAGGTTCACCCTCTAGGTTTTAGAAATGAAGATGACCTTCAGAGGTGAAACAGACAGAAATGTCCAGCTAGTCCTGGGAGGTAATAATGTGCCATGGTCTTAAGGTTCTTTGGTCCAGATGCCAGGCTAGAACTGTAAATAAAAAAGCTAAGCTTCTCCTATATGTGGATTAATGAGTTTTATATGATTTATTCCCATAAACCTATAGTATAGTTTGTTCAAATCAATAGGGCAACCTGTTGGATATATCCAGGTATGAAAAAATAAACTTTACCTACCCATGAGTGTAGAAAGAACGTGAGAACGAATGGGGAGATGGAGACATAATATATAGGGAGAAGAAGGAAGACAACGTGGGGTGGTTTTTGAAACCATCCAGCTTTGTCTTCCTACACTGAATAAGATGATAATAGCAAACATTTTTTTTTAATTGAAGTATAGTTGACATACAATGTTACAGTTTCAGTTGTATGATATAGTGATGTCAACCAGTCTACACATGATGCTATGCTCACAAGTGTAGCTACCGTCTGTCGCCATACAGTGCTATTACAATTTCATTCACTATATTCCCTAAGCTGGCAAACACTTTTTGAGTACTTACCATATGCAAGCATTTGTGTGAGCACTTTGCAACTCTACCAGGTAGGTGCTGTGTAGATGAGAAAAAATAAGGTTCAGAGAGGTGAGGTACTCTCATAAAGCCAGTTAGGTCTGTCTGACTCAAAAGCTTAGAAAGTGCGGTATTTCTTAATCTATGTATGTATCACCCATTGTTCAGACAAAAGTCTTTCAAACCCTCCTCTAAGAAGGCTTTGGAAACAAAGAAAGGTGTGGAGAGAAGGTTTGTGGAAGATGTGACATAGGGTTTCTCTCTACTGGACAGGACTCTCGGAGAGGGCGTGGGACAGAACAGTTGAGAGCTTGGCACTGTTTAGCTATTGTAGCTATTGATAGCTTGACCATACTTATGAACTTTGTGTTTTCTTTGCTTGTGTTTCTTTGTCTTCAGTTTCTTTTGGAAAATTCCAGCCTGCTTTGCTGTGCCGAGAGAAACAGTGCTCTCTTGTTCATGCTTGAGCCAGAGCGCCAAGAACAACAATTTCTCTGTCAGGGTTGGAGGAAAGGATGGAATGGGATGGAGGGTAGTAAGGGGGTTAACCATGGATATTGAAGTGAGGGAACCTAAAAGGGAGACCACATGTACATACACTTCCAGGTCCTTTTCTCCTCTTTGGATTGTGGCAAAGGCAAAGGCAGTGAAAAGGGGCAAATACCTTGTTACTTAATTTGTGCTGTGTCGTCTCTTGACTCTAGATGCTCTCTGTGAAACAGGCATCCAGTGGAGCATATGTCGAGGTTCTTTGGGGGACCCTATAGTAGGGGTCTCCACTGTTTGTTCCTCTGATTTGGGATAAACCAGATTGACGCATTTTTCAAGTCCATCAACTCCTTCTTCTCTCCCCCATATAACCCTCCTAACCCCCTTGATGTTGCTCTTGCCCCAGAGGCAGCTCTCTTGAGTGGGGTACCCACAAGACAGCTCCAGCCTGCCTAACTTTGTCATTGTACACTCGACCAGAGAAATGCCCACATCCTTGCCTTACCAGTTTAGAATCTGACTAATTAAAAAACAACAGCACTTCAATGGGCCCATTCATGTTTTATCAGCTAACCCCCAAACAGTGCTATCTCTGAGTACATCAAGCATTCTTTAGCAAAGGAGCAGGCTGCTCTTCAAATGTCCCCTGTCTCCTCCTTGTCATCGGTCCCCAGTTCCTTCTCCCTCTATTCAGATAGGCATAGAAGGTAGATAAGCAATTCCAGGGCATGATCATAACTTCAGCTGGAAAATGGCTCTCTTCTTACAGGCATTTCCCAAATGTATGAATCTACTGGTGGCTCTCTTAGTGTCCTCACTTGGTCTGGGTGGGGGATGGGAAAGGAAAAAGCAGGGCCAAAAAAAAAAAACCAATGGTGGAGGGAGGGAACTCACAGTCCTGGTATTTCTTCCAGAATTTTGGTTTTTATATATAAGCTGCTGGTGTTAGGAGTGACAGTTGGAATAGCAAACCTAGCTGTGCTTTTAGCAAGATCTAAGAGCACATACCTGAAGGCTTTCTTCAGAATTGAAGGTGGGAAGTACAAACACCTATTTTCCTCAGTTTCTTAAGGTTCTCACCTTTGGGGCCATCAGAAACAAGAAAAACCTTATTCAGCAATCAGAGGCAACAGGAAGACTTATTCAACATTCCATTATGTGTGTTAATACAACAGTGAAGATGCAGACATGTGCTTATCTGAATCATAGGGCTGATGTGAGCGTACAATGGAGTAGTGAAAGGACTAACAGCTCTAGCCCACTTTAGCTAGTAAACCGGTGGGAGCCATTGTGGTTTGACAATCTCTAAGTTGAAAACTGTAGGGCCAGCTATGTTCTATAATTCAGAAGTTTGGGGATATTAAAATGGTAATTGTATATATTGTGCAGTATTTCCAGGGGGTCTGGAGCAAAACCCCCTCATCAAATACCTTAATATTTCTTTTTTCTTTTTTTAAGATTTATTTATTTGAGAGAGAGAGTGCACGCATGAGCGGGGGAAAGGGGCAGAGGGAGAGGGAGAGAGAGAATCCTCAAGCAGATTCCATGTTCAGCACAGAGCCTGACATGGGGCTTGATCCTAGGACCCTGAGATCATGACCTGAGCCAAAACCAAGAGTCAGGATGCTCAAACGGCTGAGCCACCCAGGCACCCCTTAATATTTGTGCAGTAAAACATATAAATAGTCATAGTAACTGGTTTAAATAAAGACTTTAAGTCACCTAATGTCAGTTCAAGTGATGATTTGTCGCTAAATGAATTCAGAGTAGTATATGGTTTTGACATCAACTGAGTTTTGAACAAATTGTCAGCTTCCAGAGTTCCTTAGATTTCAGTTTTAGGGGCACCTGGGTGGCTGGGTCGTTAAGCATCTGCCTTCGGCTCAGGTCATGATCCCAGGGTCCTGGGATTGAGCCCCGCATCGGGCTCCCTGCTCAGCGGGAAGCCTGCTTCTCCCTCTCCCACTCCCCCTGCTTGTGTTCCCTCTCTCGCTGTGTCTCTCTCTGTCAAATAAATAAAATCTTTACATAAAAAAAAGATTTCAGTTTTAGATATAAGATTGTGGGCTTGAATTAATAATACCAGGTCATTGTCTTAGGAACTGAAAACCAACAAACCAAACCACTGGACTATAGCTTATCCTCGCTGCTAATTCCCAACAATGCTTCATTAATCTGGCCCTTTACAAAAGAAACTGTGTTCATTTGACCAATTCATGTTTTACTGAGCTAGTCTAAAACAATGCCCTTCCTAAGTGCATCAGCTGTTCTGCCACTCTGGCAAAAGTACTTGGTGTCTAGCAGACAGGCCTGTTTGATGACTATAATGGTGCAGAGATTTACTAAATGGTGCCCTGCTGGTTAACAAGCATTCATACAACTCTGAAACATGCCTAATTATTGTTAGGGAGTGTCAGGTACAAGGCTGAGTTCATTGGGAATTTTACCCACCTTAAAGAGTATAGAGTACAGCTCTTAGTTACTAGTCCCTTTAAAGAATTACATTCTGGCTACTGTCCGTTGATAATAAATGCTTGGACCTTGGCCAACCTCCAGACAATCAAGGATTCCTTCTACTTTTGAATGCCTGGGTTTTTTTAAGTTCTTAAAAAAGGTAAAATAAAAACTATTAATCTACAGAGTCCCCAGATTACTCAAATTTATTATTAACTTAAGATATTTACTACCAATTAATTGACTCATTTAAAATTAATACACTGTAGAAAGCTTCATGTTATGCTAAAAATATTTTTAGTATTAACTTATTAGAGCAATAAGAGAGATATTTTTAGCACAATTTAAAAAGTGCCCTAAAGCTTTAGAATTGAAAGAGTGTGTTCATAACTTCCACGGGGCTGGCATGAAATAGAATTTTCTTTCTTTTTTTTTTTTAAGATTTTTTATTTATTTATTTGAAAGAGAGAGAATGAGAGAGAGAGAGAGCACATGAGAGGGGGGAGGGTCAGAGGGAGAAGCAGACTCCCTGCTGAGCAGGGAGCCCCATGCGGGACTCAATCCCGGGACTCCAGGATCATGACCTGAGCCGAAGGCAGTTGCTTAACCAACCAACTGAGCCACCCAGGCGCCCATGAAATAGAATTTTCAAGAAACGCATGGGATGACAAACAATTCAGAATACTAATTATCTCTGTAGGGAGAGGAATGCAATCTCTGAGGAGTACATAGGGGCCTACAACTGCATTGATAAAATTTTATTCTTTAAACTGGATTAAGGGCACGTAGGTACTTACAATTCTTTATACTTTTTTGAATGTCTGAAATAGTTCATGATAAATTAAATATATATGTATGATTTGCATTGATTCATCCAGCATAGGGCAAGAGAAGCATAAAATAGACTCCTGGGTCAAATATCCTGGTAGTGATGAACTATTTACTATTCAGCCATCCTTCTATGGATTTGCTTCCTGTGTCCTTCAATGTTCCTTTTTTTTTTTTTTTTTAAGATTTTATTTATTTATTTGACAGAGAGAGAGAGAGATCACAAGTAGGCAGACAGGCAGGCAGAGGGAGAGCGAGAAACAGGCTCCCCTCTGAGCGGGAAGCCCGATGCGGGACTCGATCCCAGGACCCTGGGATCATGACCTGAGCCGAAGGCAGACACTTAACCGACTGAGCCACCCAGGTGCCCCTTTCAATGTTTCTTGATCATTGAATGCCCTCCATGCCCTGAAATCTTTGTAGGGATTAGTTGGTAGACAAGGGGAAGCATCTGTGGAAAATAATTCAATTTTGAATGTGAAGTGTGACATTTTATCCTTAGGGAGATTGAAAGCACCAGAGGAACTCCTGGCCTCTTCCTGCTCCTGCTATCACATTTCCGTCCCCCAGTCAGCTCTTGCATGTCTCCTCCTAGCTCTACCTTTGTGTGATGTGATGTAGAAATTGGTCATTTGGGGACGCCTGGGTGGCTCAGTCGGTTAAGCGTCTGCCTTCGGCTCAGGTCATGATCCCAGGGTCCTGAGATCAAGTCCCTCATCAGGCTCCTTGCTCAGCGGGGAGCCTGCTTCTCCCTCTGCCTGCCACTCCCCCTGCTTGTGCTCTCTCTCTCTCTCTCTCTCTCGCTCTCTCTCTCTGATAAATAAATAAATAAATCAAATCTTCAGGAAAGAAAGAAAGAAAGAAATTGGTCATTTGTCATGCT
Source organism: Halichoerus grypus (assembly GCF_964656455.1). NCBI lineage: Eukaryota > Metazoa > Chordata > Mammalia > Carnivora > Phocidae > Halichoerus > Halichoerus grypus. Next base: position 59,224,967 of record NC_135723.1, read on the forward strand.
ATCCGTGTTTTTTTGTTGTGTGCTTCCTTTTTCATGGAAGTCATTGAAAATACGTCACCATTATTATAGTGGCATGGCTTTTGCCAGGATCCCGGACTTTTTTCCATAAAAATTTATATGCAAAAGAGCCAGAGTCCACATCAGTCAGCCTTAACAAGATGTGGGAATCTAATCATGGGTCTATTCTGTAGGCAGAGAAATCTTGAAAGTAAATGTTAAGCAAACATTATGAAAATGTTTATTTAACACTGTTTACGCAATGTTAGTATATTTAACAGTTTGTCACATTAAAATCTTGTTCGCCTTTTAGGTATCATCCCAGTGATTATGTAACATTCTATTATAAGGGTAGTTCAGATAAGAAAGGTCTTGGATATCATGTACACATGTGTTATGTATGTTTGCAATCTGATTGTTCTTAGAATCTTGGAGATATACATTTATTTCTCTAAAGTAAAATATGCTAAATTTGAAGTCCTCAAATAAACTTGTGATTTCCAAAATTTGTTCCTTCATAAAGAGGACACTTAGGTTTTGTTGGTGATGTTTATCTTCTGCTTATGGGCTGGTCTTTGGGGAATGGGCAGCTCTAAGGTCTTCTGGCTCAGTAGATACTTCCCGCTATTAATCGCCTCAAAAGAGGTGTGGTGAATACCAGGAGCAGAACCAAGGCAGTCTGGTAAGAGTGTCCAGAAATCTCTGTTGTCACATTAAACAGGGTAAAGGAAAGAGAACTAGAGTCATGGTCCTACAAGGCTCTGGTTTTGGTGAATGAAGCCAGGACCCAGGTTTTCTTGGTTCCATGGCTGAGGCCTGGTCAGTTTTTTGTGAATCTGCAGTACTGGGTAGGAAAAGGCCCAGTCTACAGCTGTAAGGAGCCCAGAGTAAATTCACTTCTATCGGAAAAGCAATCCAAAATTATGTTCTTCGAATGATAGGGTGGTTAAATTATCTCCAGGAAAAGGAGACTCCAGTGTTCAATTGTTCAACTGTCTACGTTTCTAAGGGTGAAATTAGCCCGAGTACATTTACTTCTAGGCAATGTCCTTGACAAGAGCTGATTTACAATGGAAGCTTCTCTAAGACATTGCAGACCTGGTGACCTCAGTGTAGTAATCTGGTTATATCTTTTTAGTGCCCCAAATTGGATTGGGAATGATGATAACAAACCTATATAGCACCTTAGCATTTACAAAGTGCTTTCTCTCATCCTTAAATGTATGAATAGAACTTTGGACAGAGGATCAGTCTGGGTAGATAAAGGTACTCAATACAGCAAGAGTTCTGATCTGGCTTTTATGGGGACTCTCTGCTGTTTAACATGTGCATTCATTTGTTTAATTAATAGTTTCTGAGTTTCCCTTATGTGCCAGGCACTGTCCAAGGCATGGAGGCATTGCAATAAATGAAACCAAGGCCTTATCCTAATGGAACCTACATTTTTGCAAAGGAAAATATGGCAAATATTGGCAAGTGAGAAGTCCTGTAAAGAAAAACAAAGCAGGATAAAGGGCTAGAAAAGTAAAGCAGAAGAGGGATGCTTTTTTATTAAGGTAGTGAGAGAAAGCCCTACTAAGGAGGTAACATTTGAGTAGAGACTGGAATAAATCAAAAAAGTAAGCTATGGGGCTATCTGAAGGAACAACATTCCAGGCAGAAGTAACAGAACATGCAAAGCATATTCTACAACAGAAGCATCTTCACATCATTTTTGCTTTTTATTATAGAAAAATGTAAACATATACAAAAGTAGAATTGTATCATGAACCCCATGTATCCATTACTCTGCTTCTACACTTCTGAAACCGAAGTACCAGACTCCGCCTCCTCACATTGGATTATTTGAAAGCAAATTCAAGACGTCATATAAATATTGAGTATGTATTTCCAAAGTTAAGAACACTTTTCTTTGACATGCTACCATATCACTACCATACTTAAAAATTGATCAATAATTCACTAATATTATCCAATATTCTCTAGTATTCAGCCTTTCCAGGCTGGTTCATATATATTTTTCCTAGTTGTTAAAATCGATTTTTAAATTAGGTTATCAGAATGTCCAAAAAAATGGCCAGGATGATTGTGTGGCTGGAAAGAACAGAACTCAATACTAAGTTTCACAGCCTCACAGAGGAGGACAAAAGCAGAATCAGAATCAAAAGATCAGTTCAAGTAAGTGAGAGACGGTGATCAGTGGTTAACTGGATAAAATGAACAGTCGGCAGCTGGCTGGCAGAGATCCATAGGCTTTTGTTTCCATTTAGCAGGAGTGTTGCCTTGTGAGCCTCACCTCCAGGAAGCTAGGAGACTGAGATTGCCCCACCCTTGAGGTCCTTGAATTCCTTGCCCCGGGCTCTTTTTAAAGTGGCCAAGAAGGAAAGAATGCCCTTTGTGCTCAGCACTAAACTAGGAAATTTTATATACACCAGCTCTCAATCCTCACAATGATCCTGCAAGAAAATAATTGTTATTTATAGGAAATGAAACCAAGGCTCAGAGAGGTCAAGTGTGAGGTACAGTATGGACTTGAGCACTGGCCTATGTGGCCCCAAATCTGATCTTTACTTTTTGATATTATGTCATATGTGTGTTCATTTGTTTATTGTCTGTTTCCTCCCTGATGAGAATGTAAGCTCAAAGAGGCAAGGACCTTGTCTGTCATTCACTGCAATTTTTCTAAGCCCAGCAAAGTGTCTGGCACATAAGTGAAAATAAAAATATTAATTCAGTGAATGATGTACATGTTATATAACCTTGAGTCTCACAGGAAATGCTCTTGCAGGGGTCAATTGTACAAATGTCAATGTCTTTGTGGTTCAACATGGAACTTTCCATCCTTCCCCACCTCCTTCAATTCCTTCTAGATCCAAAGCTGGATCCCAAGACTGGACGACTTGGAATGTTGTCAGGGGTACGCAAAGTGAAGAAAGCTCAGGACTGATCCCAAATGAGATATTATTTTACCTACTAGGCTGATAAAAAGCAATGTCTAAAAAAAAAAAAAAAAGGCAGTTCTGAAAGACAATATCAAGTATTGATGAGAATGTGGATTAACAGGAATTCTTACATACCACTGGTGGAAGTGTGATAGAATCGCTTTGAAAAATGTTGGCACTAACTTGTAAAATCGAACTTTTACATACCCTAAGACTCAATAGTGCTTCTCTTAGGTCTTATTCCTAAATACCTCTTGCATCTTTTCACCAGGAGACACATTCTTAACAGTTTCGTTCAAAATGGTAAAAACCAACCAACCAGCCAGCCAACCCCACCCCCCCCCAAAAAAAACCTAAACTAAGCAATCCAAATATCCAGGGACTTTAGAACAATTTCAAAAGTGGTGCTATGGTTAAATAGAAGAATTTTATACAACAGTGAAAATGAATGTGTGATCTATAGCTGCGGGTAACAATGCAGATGAATCTTAGAAACATACCCTCGGGTGAAAAAAAATCAAGTTGCAGAAGACTACAGTAACTATGATATCATTTTTATAAAGCCTAAAACAAGGAAAATGAGACAATACAAAGCTTAAAGGTATATATATCTGTGCTAAACCTTTATTTCATTTATTTTTTTAAAAGATTTTATTTATTCATTTGGGAGAAAGAGAGAGCACAAGCAGGCGGAGAGGAGAGGCAGAGGGAGAGGAAGAAGAAGGCTCCCCGCAGAGCAGGGAGCCTGATGTGGGGCTCGATCCCAGGACCCGGAGACCATGACCTGAGCCGAAGGCAGACGCTTAACCGGCTGAGCCACCCGGGTGCCCCTCCCCGCCCCTTTTTTTATAGGAAAAATAAACACAGTTCAGGATTGGGTTACTTTTGAAGAGGAGGCAGAAGAATGAGGTAGGTAGAAGCAAAAAACGGATAATGTTCTAGTTCTCCTTAAGTTTGTGTGGTGTGTTCATGCTTTAGTATAATGTTTCAAGGCTCAGATATAAATTATGTGACTTCCTTGGTATGTATCAGATATCTAATAAGTAAAGAACTCAAACAAACCAGCTCAGGATGGAGCTGTGTCTGAAGGCGTCAGGTGGGTCATCTGCACAGCCATTGGCGGGCTGCTGGCAGGAGTGTACTTCTGGCATCTGGAATCTGTTGTTTCCTGCATCGTGGGTGCCAAGAGGTGAGCTGAATCCTGTAAGTGAGAAATGAAACACTCACTCCAACTTGGAACTCCCAAGTACATACCCAATAATTACCCCACAGAGAGGAGACTTCATTCAAGGAAAGCATTATTTATTTGTATTTAAGCATTTCTTTACTGTTTGACAATGTAGTGATCCTACCAAGAGATACCAGGGATTGGAATATATTCTTTCCTAAACGTTTTTCTTCATGCCATTGTGTTGCATAAAGCTGCCAAAGATCACACCTTAGATTCACTTAGCCTCTTCCTTACAGATGGGGACAGGGAGGCACACAAATTCCCAACTAAATGTGTAGAATTATGTGTGTTACCACTTGACCTCATGTGAGTAAAGGCACGGATTTCATCACTCTGTCTAGTAATTTCAGGAGTCCTGGCAGCTTTTGTAATCTGTAAATGGGGTAACTTCATTACTTCTAATTAAGGGTCAAAAATGAAAATCGAAAACACACAGAGAGGCTTTTCCTTAATAAGGAATTTTAACAACATGTGACCTTAGCTGTGTGACAAAGACAGTATTTGTACTACGGTCTGAGGTGTTGGACTATTTTGGAGAGTATTAAAAGTGTTCTGAAAAGGAAACTTCTTCATTATTTTTAATGATAAGTTTTAAGTAGGTAGGAGAAATGGGTGAACTGTTTTTGTTTTTTGGTTTTTTAGCTTAAGCAAATTGAATTTAAAAAATCTATATGCTGACTCTCTTTATAATGAAAATGAAGATTTATATATCACCCTGAAGATATGGTCAATGTAAATAAGCTGGTAATTTAGACATTTTTTTCATTATATTTTCAATTGCGTGTCTTTATCACATGAGCAGATAATTGCTAAATCTCTACCCTCCTTTCTTCAGATTAGACACCCTGTCAATCATTGATCCAGACTACAAGGTAATTTTCTTACAAATTTAAAAACAGCTTTTAATAGACCAAATAAAGGAGGCTTGTGCATGTATTACATAAATATCACATGTATATGTACACATATACAGAGATGAAAAAATATTTTAAAAAATAGGCTAGAACATTTTCACTGAGGTGAGGTATACACTTTGGGCCTTGCAATACAGGTGGATGTTTGGAGAAAGACATAGAGGGGAAAGCATGTCAGAGGAATGTACAGATGGGAAAACATGAAACATATTCCAGAAAGCATGGGTCCAGTTTGAGTTTGTAAGAGGAAATGGTAAGGGTTGAGGATGGAAAGTTAGATTGGAATCAGGCTGTGATATCTTTGACTGTTGGGCTGAGAGTTCGTATAGGATTCAGGAAGTAGCAGAAGATAAATTATCAGATGTGTGCAAGCAGCCTCGCTTAGCTCTCCCACTCTGTGATATGGATCTGAGCCACGGAAATGATTAACTCATATTCCCTGTGTTTATCTGTTCCTTGAGCTGGTTAAACGTGAGACAAACAAATTGTGTGTATTTGGAGAAACACAGAGAGCTTGTATCCTTGAGGTCAGGGACCTTGTCCTATTCATATTGATACATCTTGCACCAAGCTTGGCATGTGATTACTGCTTAATAACTGTTAGTTCCGATATTTATCTTGTCAGTCATTTGGTAGAAATCAATAAAAGAAAACCCAAAGTCCATATATTCCCCTTTTTTTAAATTACGTTTTTTTAAATTACAAAAGGACACTGAACAGACATAGCTAAATACAATGTATTGTATTGGCTTGAAAAAAAATAGGTGCAAAAGGCATTTTGGGGACATTTCGGAAAATTTGAATACAGTCCAGATATATGAGAATATTATGGAACTATTACTCGTTTTCTTAGGTGCCTGCAACTATCAAATGTTCAGCAAAAAAATATACACACACATGCACACAGGTAAAGAAGATATGTGAAAACATTACTAATTGTTGAATCTAGTTGGATGGTATGCAAGTATATCTTTACTATTTTTTTAACTTTTCTATATGTTTGAAATTGTTTGTAAATAAAGTCAGGAAGGTTTTTGTTTTCTTTTTTCAAGTAGGCTCCATGCTGGGTATCGAGCCCAGTGTGGGGCTTGAGCTCATGATCCTGAACTCAAGACCTGAGCTGGGATCAAGAGTTGGATGCTGGGGCGCTTGGGTGGCTCAGTCGTTAGGCGTCTGCCTTTGGCTCCGGTCATGATCCCAGGGTCCTGGGATTGAGCCCCGCATCGGGCTCCCTGCTCTGTGGGAGGCCTGCTTCTCTCTCTCCCACTCCCCCTCCTTGTGTTCCCTCTCTCGCTGTGTCTCTCTCTGTCAAATAAATAAATAAAATCTTTACAAAAAAAAAAAAAGAGTTGGATGCTTACTAACTGAGCCACCCAGGTGCCCCAATTAGGAAGGTTTTTATTTATTTTATTTTATTTTATTTATTTTCTTTTTTAAAGCAGAGAGAGACTTCTTCTTCTTCTTCTTCTTCTTCTTCTTTTTTTTTTTTTTTTGATTTTATTTATTTACTTGAAAGAGAGAGTACAAGTGGGGGGAGGGAGAGGGAGAGGAACAAGCAGACTCCCTGCTGAGCAGGGAGCTCTACACGGGGCTCTATCCCAGGACTCCAGTATCATGACCTGAGCTGAAGTCAGATGCTTAACTGACTGAGCCACCCACGTGCCCCAGGAAGGCTTTTAATTTCAAAAATACACTCCATCAGTCAGGGTTCTTAATTTCTAGAAAGAAACCAACTCTGGTTAATTCAAAACCAATTCTGGAGAAAAGGTCTTCATTTAAAAGATCGTGAGTAGTTCACAGATCCTTTGGGAAAGCTTGAAAGTCATATGCCCAACATGCCCTGTGAAGAGCTCCTCGCCCTGCCCCCACAAACTTTATAGCTGGTTCTGCTAACCCTCTGATGGTACTATTACTGTCATGTCTTCTTCTGGAGACAGAACGTAGCTGCCACGAAGCTGCTGCCCCTCCTGGGCCAGAATGGGTTCTGTAAGCATCTGACTGGTGTAGTGCATGCCCTGATGACAGAGGAGTATGGGAAAGCATGTAGCTTGCATTTCAGTTTCTAGAGTGGATGCTTGGCCTGCTTCATAGGGTGGGGCATGCTCCAGAAATAGTAAGGTGGTTCAAATGTTGATAGATCAAGAACAATCACAAAAGTCATCTGCTTCTGCAACTGATATAGAAGCTAGAAGTTGAAAGACTAAATAAGAGGTGCACAGATTTATCAGGGTGGGAAGAGACACGGACCTGAGCTGGAGTATGGATGGGGATGCAAGGAAGGGATGAATATGGGAAATGCTCAAAAAGTAAAATGCACAGGATTTGGTTTGTAAATAAAGTATGAATATAGCGGAGGAAGTAAGACAGAGGAGTTGAGTAAAACTCTCAGATTCCTGGATGGACAGACTGGGTCACTGGTGATACCATTCACGGAGGTGATATGTTAAGGAGCCTCCATTTGCTCCACCAGAGCTCTTCTCCACCCTTTACCCCACTGCTTTGTGCCCCATGAAGCTGACGTCTGTGGACTGAGTCACTTGAGCTCCTTTGACCTCTGACTTCAGGTTGGGTTGGCCAATGGGTGGGAGCAGCAAGAGATTTGGTGTGATGGCCATGGGTGTGGCCATGGCTTCTGTCAGACAGCCCTTTCTCCACCTGCAAGTAACATCTCCTTCCCCAGTGCCTTTAGGCCTCGTTCCCCACGAGGACTGCTTCCCCTCTGCTGCTAGAGAATCCTTACTGAATCTCTCAAACCCTTCACTAACCTCTCTTCAGTCACTTCTTTAGCGTGTTATCTGTTTCCTGACAGGATGTTGAGTCTATGATGTTCGTGTGACACCCAAGTGGCAATGTGTACATAGGGTTGATGTCAGGAGGAAAGCCTGGGCTGAAGATCTAGTAGTTATTAACAACAGTATTAGGCTATTTGGCAGTTGAAAATATGTAATAATAATAGGAGAGATTTTAAAGCCAAAGGTACAGAAAGCTGGACTCTGAAGAAGATCAGTATTTAAGGAGGCAACTGCAAAATGAGAAGTGCGCAAATGAAATTGAAAAAAAGTATTCAGAGAAATAGAAGGAAGACTAGAGTGCAATTGCATCACAGAGGAGTGGTAGGAAAAAGTTTCAGGAAGGAAAGAGTGGACAATAATATCAATAACATTTGTGGGGTAAGTTCTGAGAATTGAAAATTTGGTTGGGAAATCTGAGGGTTATTGATGACCTTACCATAGGAACTTTCAGTGGACTGGTGGGGGTGAGCATGCATGAGGTGAGGAATGAATAGTCAGTGAAGAAGTGGGGATGCAAGGTTTTTGAACATGTAGAGTATGACTATTAGCCTGTAACTCAAGTCTGTAAAAAAAAAAAAAAAGAATTTGTTGATGTAGTCCACCAATTCAATTTCTATTTTGGGTCCCTCAATTCCAGTTTTGTTAGGATTTTGGAATATTACTCAGTGCTAAGGTGTGGCAGGGGATATTTGGAGACCCAGGACGGTCAGACGGGTTGAGTGGTTTTGTCCACCTAGATGTACCCTTCCACCTTTCCCCAGATCAGAGAAATCTATTTTTACAATTGAAGAAGAGTATGCTCTCTGTTCTCCCTCCACATTTATTCCCCTGTCCCTGGCTTCGTTTCAAGCCATTTTCTCTGTATCCTAGGTCCTTTCCCTGTTTGGGGTTTTGAGACTTTGGAAACAGGTGCCAGAAAGATTTTCCTTCTATATCCCTTCCCCTATGGCAAAAATCTATGTGTTTGATAGTGGGCAAGGTTTGGGAAAGTGACAAACTATAGAAGGGGGAAATACCCCCCAAATTAGGTTAATATCTCAAATACATTGTCTTGTCATATAGATTGCTATTTAAAGAATGTAAGTTGGGGGGCGCCTGGGTGGCTCAGTTGGTTAAGCGACTGCCTTCGGCTCAGGTCATGATCCTGGAGTCCCTGGATCGAGTCCCACATCGGGCTCCCTGCTCGGCAGGGAGTCTGCTTCTCCCTCTGACCCTCCCCCCTCTCATTTGCTGTCTCTCTCATTCTCTCTCTCTCAAATAAATAAATAAAATCTTTAAAAAAAAAAAAAAAGAATGTAAGTTGGGAAGGGAAGAGGAAAAATAGCATGATAGTTGGATATGGGGTAAAAAAAAAAGTTCTCCTGGAATGACAGCAATTGTGATTTTTAAAAGTACAGAAAGGGTCCCTTCTCTACAGAGATTTTCCCCACAGATGCATGGAAACCTATAAGGACAGGTTCATTGCTTCATGCTCACAGTCTTATTTTGAGATCCTCATACTTGCATTAAGTCCCTCATAGTCACAGAGGTTAATATTGAGCCTAAGCTTCTTTTGTTCCCCTGTACAAGACTGCTTGCTGCCTGAGGGGTAGTGGTTGTTGAACCTGAGAAAGAGTACCTGAACAGAAGGGAAAAGTATAGACAATGAAGGATTCCAGAAGAGGAATTTTATCTATTCTTAGCTTCTTAGAACTTGCTGTATTATACTAACCAACCTCAAAAGTCAATTTTCACAATTAACCAATAAAATATACTAAAGATGCTCAACATAAGTACTTAGTAATAATTTCATTTTTCCCTTTGTCCTCACGGCAGGATCAGCATAGCTATGGTCTCTTCTGGGAATAAAGGCATTTCTTTCATCTAGGAAACCCAATGCTAAATGGCAATAAATCATTGCTCATTGAGTTCTACAACCTAAACTATATGTTGAAGAAGAAATTCTAGCCCCTATGCATCATAATTAACATCAAATAGCAGTACAAGTTTGCAGTACAACAAAAAGCTACATGGCAATAACCTTAGCTGGTCAGAACTAAATTAACTCACTGAGCCATTACTTAAGGGGAAGAAGGAAAAATAATCAAGACAGGTTCTACCTATGACGCTAAGGGAAGGGGCATAGTGGTTGTATCAGTCTGGGTCCAATTAATAAGAGAACTACACAGTGATTTGAACAGAGAATGTTTAATAAAATTCTTAGCTATAAAAAGGGATTGGAGTAACCAGGCTAGTAAAGAGTAAAGGGAACTCAAAAGACTGTAAGAATCGCAGATATAAGGAACAGATACTATCCCCCTGGCTGAGGCACATGCCCAAGCAAGAGATCCAGACCTTGGAGAGGTCATGACTATGAGTCACTGAAGGAAATAGTCCCACAAAGAAGTACCTGAGTTGAGGGGCGCCTGGATGGCTCAGTCAGTTAAGCGTCTGCCTTCGGCTCAAGGTTGTCATTCCAGGGTCCTGGGATGGAGCCCTTCATCAGGCTCCCTGCTCAGTGGGGAGTCTGTTTCGCCCTCTGCCCCTCCCCCACTCATGCTCGCGCTCTCTCTCTCTCTCTCAAATAAGTAAATAAAATCTTAAAAAAAAAAAAAAAAAAAGTACCTGAGTTGCTGAGTTAGTGGGACTTGGTGGAAATCCACCCCCTAGAAGTTGGCAGAAATCTACCTTCTGGAACTTGCTGGATAGCCACTACGTGGAACTTGCTGGAAATCTACCCTCCAGGATTTTAGAGAAAGGTGTTCATAGAGAAGTATCTACACTGCAGGCACTGTGCCACAAAACTGCTTAGAAGGGAACATTGGGGGTAAAGCTGCTGGGTGCTGGGTGCTGGGGCTCCTAGCTACCCTGCAGTGGAATCAGCAACTTAAGAAGCCCCCTGTGCTGCAGGAGGTAAACCCTTGGAAACTTGAGTAGGCTGCACTAGCTGACACTGAAGTCATGTGCACTGCAGGAATCTGTTGAATGAGTATACAGGAACCAGGAATCAGAATCCTTCTCTACTCCAATGTCTCTCCAGCACTTTCTACTGACCAAGCTTAATATTGTGCCAGCTGGCAAAGAAAACATTAAATTTGCATCAACCTAGATGCATTTTCACAGAGCAGGCAAAAAGGGTGAATTTAGAACTGAGAGACCACAAATTGGTTACTGCCATGACAATAATCTACAAATACTTTCCCCCAACTCCTAATTTTAAGCCCCTGAAAAATGTTTCAATGTTTTATGAATAGGATGGGTATTAACCAGAGGAATGATCAAACTCCCCGATACAGATAAAATTCAAATTCTTTCTCATGGATCTCTTAAGTCCCAGGTAAATCATGAGATGTGGTCAGAAACCAGGTTAGCATCCATGGGATGTACCTGGATACTAAGATGGATCTGCCTGTCTAGAGCACATTATGTACATCATGGTATTAACGCAACCTGTTTTGGTGTGATGGGGGCAGCATGCAGAAGGAAGTGGGATAAGAGAGAGTGGGAAATGGTGGAGTGGAATATAGATAATTCTTTTTAATAGTGCGAAGTTTGGCTGTGAAAGTGAAGACAAGAGGCAATAGAAGTTGAAGAGAGATATGGAGCCGGGAATTTTTTTTTTAATTTGTTTTTATTTTTTATTTTATTTTATTAAAAAAAATTATTTTTTTTAATTTTTTATTAAAAATAAAGATTTTATTTTTTCAAATAATCTCTATAACCATGGGACCTGAACTCATGACCCCGAGACCAAGAGTCGCATGCTGCATCGACCATGCCAGCCAGGCACCCCTGGAGCCGGGAAATATTTTAACCAACTGAGCCACCCAGGCGCCCTTATTTTTTATTTTTTTAAAGATTTTATTTATTTATTTGAGAGAGAGAGAAGCCGGGAAATATTTTAAAAATTAAATAGAAGAGACTTGAGCCAGTGGAAAAGACAATGGGAAGGATCCAGTGGAGATGAAAGGTTTGAATATAAGAGAGAGAGTGTAGATTTCCTGAGAAGGCGAAACGATGGGATCTGAAGAAATAAAAACATCTTTCAATCTAAAATTTTGATTCAGCTTTTGTTAAATTTTAAAAGTTCAGAAGATTATCTTAATAACATTTTCTTAAAATAACTTTTATTGGGGCACCTGGCTGGCTCAGTCAGTAGAGCATGAGACTCTTGATCTCAAGGTGGTGAGTTTGAGCCCCACATTGGGGGTAGAGATTAGTTAACAAAATAACTTTTATTAACTTTAATTACCACTGATAGGCAAGTGACCCAAAAAATTAAGGTATGTAATTTAAAGCATTGAGAAGAAAGAACTTCCCTGACCTAAGTATCTTAAGAATTCAAAGTACAGTGCTGGTGTTACTCCTCTGAGTAAGCTAAAGAAGAGAGATGAGAGAGTATTTACATTCCAGTGACCTCTCAATTGCACAAGGAACAAAGAACACTGTTAGGAGCCAGGTGGGGCAAAGGTCTTACTAAAGTATAAATCTCTGCAGGCTCTATTTCTTAATATCATAAATTACATAGTTTCTTTCTTTATAGTGCAAAAAACTTCCCAAGACATTCAATTTTATTCGTTTAATTTTTTATTTTTAAGTTTATTATGATAAATGCTTTTATTTTATTCATTGAAAGACAACTTGTACATGCTACATTGTATATAATTTTGTCTGAAACTTTAACAATAAATTTATCTCTAAGCATCACTTAGGTTACACAGAAACTCTGAAGACTACATTTCTAGAAAATAAATTCTAAGTATAATCATTTACAAAATAATTCTCAAGAAATTTTGAGAATGATAATGCTATAAAGGTTACAATGGGTTTTTTTTTAATCCTTTTTTTTTTTTTTAAGATTTTATTTATTTATTTGACAGAGAAAGAGAGAGTTCACAAGCAGGGGGAGAGGCACAGGAAGAGGGAGAAGCAGGTTCCCGGCTGAGCAGGGAGCCAGATGCGGGGCTCGATCCTAGGACCCTGGGATCATGACCTGAGCCGAAGGCAGCTGCTTAACCGACTGAGCCACCCAGGTGCCCCAAAGTTTACAATGTTATACCTAAAAAATGCTAAGGCAGTTTTAGGTGCCTAGCTTAATTTTTAAAGTTGTGTGTGTGTTTTTTTTTTAAATATGTATGTATGTATTTATTGAAATATAGTTGACACACAATGTTACATTAGTTTCAGGTGTACAGCATAGTGATTTGACAAGTTTATACATTATGCTATGCTCATAAGCATTGCTACCATCTGTCACCATAGAATGCTATCACAGTACCATTGACTACATTCCCTATGCTGTACCTTTCATCCTAGTGACTTATTCATTCCATAACTGTATCTCCCACTTCCTTTCACCCATTTTGTTCATCCTCCTACCCCAAGACCCTTTGGCAACCATCAGTTTGTTCTCTGTATTTATGTGTCTGTTTCTGCTTTCTGTTTATTAATTTTGTTGGTGGTAGGTTTTTTTTTAGATTCCACCTATAAGCAAAATCATATTTTATTTGTTTTTCTCTGGCTTATTTCACTTGGCACAATATCCTCTAGGTCCATCCATGTTGTCACAAATGGCAAGCTCTCATCCTTTTTGATGGCTGAGTAATTGTATGTATATGCCACATCTTCCTCATTCATTCATCTATCCATTGACACTTGAGTCCCAAAACACTTAGTTTTAATGTCAAAGTTTATACTTAGTATTCCCAGACATAACCTTTAGTTGTAAAGCATATGATGATTACAGAGTCTGTAACACATTTGTTATAGGACATTGCACTTAATCTGCAAGATAGAAAATCAAAGTATTGTATAGGATATTGGATATAATGTTAATGACATGAGAGTCCATGGACTCAGAGTTGGATAATAAAGGAAGTATTAAAAGGAGAAAGCTGAATGGATTAGAGATCCCGATGGGTTTGAGAAATAGTTATAGTGGGCACATTTGAATAAGCAAGTTAGAAGAATAGAAGGTTGTTGTCAAAGAGCAGAATGCTTAATTTTTAAAGGTGAAGCAGTTATGGGTGGTGACAAGGTCCAAGGTATGAGGATGGAAATAAGATATGTGGAGTGGAGTGGAGGAAGTTATTTGAGATGAAGGGGCTCAAGAAATTAGGAGGCCAGCATGGTGGCCTTCTAATTTTAATCTCATCCAAGGAGATACTGAAGGGCTTGGAATGGAGAGGAAGACTGCTCTAGGTGATATTCTTCAGAGAATGAGGAAGAATGACTTGGAGACCAGCAGAGGATAGTAACAAGGACAGAAGATCAGGTAATAACTGATTGGTATGCACCCCAAAGGAGCAAAGTTGCTTACAAACATCTGGGAGAGTAGCAGAGGAGAGGCAATATGGGCAAAGAGTACATCAAGACCATCTCCCAATATAGAGTAAGAGAAAATAACCATAGAGTGTTTTGAATCTCTCTCTAACCAAAACCTACCATTATTCATTCTCTTTATAAAATAAAGGTTTATAGATGTATTAATTTTTAAGGAAAGAATCATTTCTGGCAAAGGGAATCTTTAATACAAAGTCTAAGGAAAATCAAAAGATGAAAATAATTTATTTTGCCTGGCTTTCAAAACCCGTAATGGCATTTCTATAACATGTCTATTTGAACTTAGTTTTTCTAATTTTCAGCCCATGTTGTACCACCTATTTGTCAAATATGTGCCCTTTTAATCATTCTTTCCACATAAGCCCTTTCTCTTCCTTTTCAGATCCTGTTCAACTTTTTAAAAAAAGATTTTATTTATTTATTTGACAGAGAGAAAGCATGCACAAGCAGGGGGAGTGGCAGAGGGATAGGGAGAAGCAGGCTCCTCACCAAGAAGGGAGCCCAACGCAGGGCTCGATCCAAGACCCTGGGATCATGACCTGAGCCAAAGGCAGATGCTTAACCAACTGAGCCACCCAGGGGCCCCCTGTTCATCTTTCAAAGCCTACTTCAGTTTCTTTAATGAAGTCTTGCTAATTCAAAATTAATTATTCTGTATCAATCCTTCTTTCTCCTTTACTTCTCTATTTCCTACCATGGTTTATTCTGTTTTCTCAGAGCACCCGGCATAACCCAGAGCGCATAATACATGATCAAAAAGCACTTATCAAGAAACAGCATGGCATGGTAGGAGATGCATGAATTTTGGGAGTCATAGATTTGAGTGCAAGTCTGGTTTGCCCTTTTCATGATTATGGGCAAGGTGTTTAACTTTTCTGAACCCACATTCCCCTGAAAAATGGGGTGATACCTTACAGGGGTGTTGTGAGGAGTGCAGGCAACCTAAGTATCCAGCAGAGTGTCTGGCAAGCACTGAGTACTCCACAGATGGGAATTATTTTTTGTTCAGGATCTTCTCCCTACCAGACTTCTTTGCCCAAGCTCTTACATCCTGACTTGGAGTCTTCTTCCTTCCATCTCTTCATCAAAACCCTACTTAACTTTAACAGAATAGGCTTACCTCCTCCAAGAAAAGTGTACTGTTCACGAAAGCTTATACTGAGTTCTCTCATCTCTGAATATCTTATTTTATACTTCATTTTAATTTTTATACTATATTTTATATTTTAGTCACCCATATTTTCATAGATTCATTTATTTTCTTCCCTTTGTTATCATAAGCTCTTCTAATAGAGAAATGGTGTCTTTTAGGTATTTGCTCAGTCAAAACATGGGATAGGTGGCATGTGATAGATTAGGACAACTATCTAGAAACTACTTGAAATTGGTTTTTTAAAAATTTATTTTATTATTTTTTTAAAAATTTTATTTATTTGTCAGAAAGAGAGAGAACGTGTAAGCACAAGCAGGGGGAGTAGCAGCAGAGAGAAGCAGGCTCCCTGCTGGGCAAGGAGCAGATGCAGGACTCGATCCCATGACCCTGGAATCATGACTAAGCCAAAGGCAGACGCTTAACCGACTGAGCCACCCGGGCACCCAGAAACTACTTGAAATTTTAATTGTTCCAGAAATATCATGGGAGACTGAGGGATTTACTTTCCAACAGTTCTTTTAACAGGTCTACAGTCCCTTATTCACTATTTTGAAATCCAAAAAACTTTGAAAATAAAATGTTTTCTTAACATTTGGTGGCAAAACCTATCTTGACTTGAACTCATTTGTCAGTAAAACTTGACCTAAACCCATGGTTTAGCAAAGTGGCAAAACCTTATCTGAAAAACCTGATCTGAGCTGAAGTAAGACTGTATGCTTTGTTTATCGCACTTCGCAGTGTGATAGTCATAATTTTTCTTAAAAAATGTTAACTTGATTATGAAGTGCTGCTAGAGACCTTGTGGGATGTCATGTAACATAAAGTAAGTACACTTTTCTAAAGTCTAAAAAATTCTTAATTCTGAAATCCATTTGGCCCAAAGGTTTTATGTGTGGATCCATATCCTTTATGGCCTTAGTACACTGCTATAAATAAAAAGGGCAAATTTCAAAGAATACAATTAAATACTGAAAGGATATATATTTATCTTGCTGGGAGAAACATTGTCTGAAAATTCAAGGGATCTTTACTAAATGGATTAAAGCAAGTTCCTAAACAAATACGTGCATAGGGAAAATAAGGTCTGAGAATTCAAGATATTATCAAAAATAACAAAATAAAGTAAAAATACTTGCACAAAAATATTTTCCAATTATGGCTTTATTAAGCATATTGTTTTTCTGATTTCATTAACTGAAAATTGGTGGCAATTAGAGATTTATTACATGTAAATAAATAATGTGGTTAAAACATACAGAGTGACACCTCTGAAAAATTGTGCTTATAAAGTTCACTACTATATTTACATTTCTTAAGGGACACAGATATTTCCACTACTAGAAGACTGCTACTAGTAACATTAGTGATTACTGATGTTATCACACCATTTTCATCCTCTGTAAAATAAGGAGGTTGGTACTAAATGAACTCTAAAGTTCTCCTGAAATTCTACCATCAAGTATGCTATACAGAACAGAACTAAGTTCAAAGATTTCAATATATAGGAAACAAATCAGCTAACACTGAGATCCTGTATTACGGAAGGGATTGTAATCTTAAATATGCGGAAGTAAAAATGAAAGAATATGAGATTTTGTATGTTCTGTATTTAGAGCAATTAATGTGATCTAATTATCCTTTCTCTACCAGGGATACTGAAGATTTTATAAGGGTTTTATAGAAACACAGGAATATGATGCCTTAGAACAGAATACACTTGCTTCTGTGGATTTAGGATGCAATCTGAATGCCTACTATAGGAAGGTAAGACACATAACAGTCCGAAGTGATTTTAGAAAATATAGTTGAACAGAGAATACAGGACAAAATTCACACACACAAAAGAACTCAGATAAGAAAAGCAGGTAATCACTCATAGAAGTGCGGGCAGAAAGAGGTCACTGCTGGAGCAAGAGGAAATAGAATCATAGAGCATTGGAACTGAAACGCTCTTAGAACTGAGGTCTTCTAGTGAACAAAATCTCACACTTAAACAAGCACAGGACTGGACCAGGAGTTGGGAAAGAGCCTTGGAGTTAGGGGTTGCAGCCCTAACCATGTGGTCGCTCCCTTACTTCTATCGTTTCCCTACTTTCTGATGTATAAAATAAATAGATTCACTTAGATTTTTAAGATCCAGGCAATGATATGGTAATAGTCCATATACCTTTGGACTACCCTTCCAACCTAACTTAAGTTACCTAACTTTCCGGTTAAAGTAAAAATTTAAAAATGAAAAATGCGAATCCAAAGGGACCCTGCTTGACTAGGTCTGTGACTAACTACTGCGAGGCCAAAGCGGAGGTAAAAGGCCGCCCTGGACTTTTTGGCTCCGCGGGCGGGGTAGGTTTTGAAAAGCCACAGGGGCGGACGCTGTGTTTCAGCCGATGGGCAGGGCCCACTCCGCGCGGTGGCTGCGGCGGCAGCGGCGGCGGAAGGGGCGGTCCCGCAGCAGGAAGTGACGTAACGCCGGCTTTTTGGCCCTGAGGGGAGGTGGAGCTGGCCCGGAGGGCGGTTGTGGTGGCGGAAGAGGTTCGGCGGTTGATGGCGGCAGAAGCTCGGAAGCTTGTCTAACGTTCCCTCTGTCCCGGAGCTCCTCGTTGGGTAAGCGCCTTCCCCGGCCGGCTCCAGCACATTTTGCGGGGCGGTCCCCAGCTGGAGCTCTTTGGGGGTTCGTGATACGCTCCTCAGCTCTTAGAGTCTAGGGGCCTGGCCAGTCTGGGGAATGATCTCCTGGTGACGATGCAGCCAAATGACGATGCTTTCCTTCCCGAGGACAAACTTTTCCTCCTGGACTACGATTGTGACGGGGGTGGTGGCAACTTCGGTTAGCAGTGGGGATGGAAAAAACGACGGGTGGCCGCCCCACACGGCGGGGAGGCCCCGGGATAGGCCTTCGCTGTTTGGGGGAGCCGTGTGGGACGTGGGCACTTTGGCGGGGGCGAGTGACGCGGGGGACCCCTGAAGAACCTGTCTTGCTCGATGCCCAATTTTAGGGTGTGTTTTGAGGGCAGTATGTGTGCTCCTGGCGTGGGTTAGCTTGGGAAAACAGGTCGAGTCCGAGGCTCGGGTTTGCCCGGGTGGGGTGAAACTCAGGTGTTTTGGTTTGTGTCGCCTGTGGAGAAAGAGGCGGAGACTCATTGCGCCGCCTACGTCTGGGGGCCGGGGGCGGAGTTAGCTGTAGGTTCCCGGATCGCGTACTTCACCTGGGCTACAGGTCTAGCAAACGCTTTTCTTGGTATGTTTGTAGATAGCCCCTACGTTTAGTGTTCGGAGGGATCTCTGAGGAGAGTCACGTCTTCCTTTGCTTAGGCAACTTTTCTTGATTTCACAACTCCCTCTTTACCCCACCCAGCACCCGGCAGGTCTGCCAGTTGTGGGCTAGTCCCGACCGGCGCTCATCGCCTGGGGCAGTCTTTGACGTGTGGGGGTGGGGTTGTGTGTGACTGTTGATACACCTATATTACCTTTTCTATAATAGTTATGTTTGAAAACACTGTGGCATTTGGCTTTCTACATATATTACGTTTTAGGCATCACAGTTTAGTTACGAATTGCTTTTATGACAAGGATTTAGATGGGAAAGTTTAACTTTTCAACTCCGCTTTACGCTCATTGTAAAATTTCTACAGACTGAGCGCGGACTGTGCAGTAATTATAGTTTTGGTGCTCAGTTCCAAAGCATTTAAAGAGATTTTTGAATAACATGTTAATATAAAAGGGGGCTGATTGCCCCTCACAGTACAATTCATGTCTAGAGAAGGCTGAGGCCAAGCCTTTGTTTTGTTCTTATCTAGAGTGGGCTCGATCTCTTGAAGAATTACTTGATTACGTTAGAAATGACTTATAAGGTCTTTTTTTTTTTTTTACTTTATTTTTTTGCAGCTTCAGAGGACATCCTATTGTAGTTTTCTCGTCATCACATTAAGTTGCATACCTCTGTTTATGGTTATGGCTGTAGCCATTTAATGTTAACTATGAAACGTCCTAACGATGTTCATGTAGTTCTTTGGGGGAATATTTTGGGGAATACATATGCGAAATTTATTGGATTTTATTCTTTTGGAATTTTGATATTACCCTAAGTAAAATATTGGGTGTATGCTCTTCTGGCTTTTTAAAGTGTATTTTGGCCCAAATAAACCCTTACAAAAAGATAAAAATTCCCTCATTATATGGGCCAAGTTAAGCTTTTTAGAAACCACCTTTTAAAACAATCTACAGAGTAAATAAAAGTGGTATTAGTAACATCTGGGTAGAGTGTAGTGGCACTCAGTTGTGAAGAAATCTAGATATAAGGGATGTTTTTAAGAGTGCTAATTAACGGATTGTTGGTTTTGCTTCTGCCTCCCAGAAAGATTGCAGATAACATTTTTGTGCTCTATAAACCAGCAGATAGTCTTTGAGCTAAAGTATGAATAATTAAACTGTTAGAATGTCAGTTTTTCCTTCAGATATTTGTGTGCCCTATGAGACTGAAGTTTAGAGATAATTTTAAATGTTCATGTACTTTTAACTGAAGATTTTAAAAACTTTTTGCTAAGTTTGCCATTCCCTACATTACATGTGTTCCTATTGCGATAGGTCATACGTGGAGTTTTTATTACTGATCTTTACTTATAAACATACACAAAAGGAGAACAAATAGTAAAAGGAACTACCATTTTACTAAACTTGTTTTATTACCTCCCCCAGTACATTTTTTTTCCCCAGGAGTTTTTAAAGCAAATCCTGGACATCAGGATAGTTCCCTTACCATTAGTTTAGTAGCTTTAACTTCATAAGGACTTTGGAAAAAAAAAAAAAATACAGCCACCACAGTCACATGACACAGAACAAAATTAGTATGTATATTTTCTAGTTTAGTTGACTAAGGCTTACATTTTTGGCCTGGTCCAATAAAATGAGTATCAGAAGCCACTGGAAGGATACTACCACAAAAGCCAGATTTGTTTTGCGCTTGAAAAAGTTCCAGGAGGAAGAAATAAAGATAACAAAGTGCTTCCATCTTCTGCACCCCCCCCATTTATTTTAGCTACTTAACTAAAGTGCCCACTGCACATTACTATCTTTTCCTTAGATATTGATGAACCCCTCAAATAACAAAATTGGATTTTAGACCAAAGATTTTATAGTATAAAGTTTACAGCGTAGCACATGCAAAGGAACTCTAGACATGTTGGACCTTTGTGGAAATATAGTAGGATACATGGAAGAAGCCACTGCAGGCATCATGTATATGCATTTCAGACTTTGTTTCTTAGCTGAATGTGTTTGGTTCTTTAATTCTTGAGTGGAAAATTTTTGCTTAGCCTTGGCTTGCATCTTAATGTACCCATGTTTCTGGAAATGTACTTTAGAGAATGGGAAGCAAAATTTGGTATAGTACAGCTGATTCCACTTCCCTTTTTGTGTAGGGGGGCTGTGTTTCCTCTCCAGCTGAGGTGCAGTTTGTTCTTAGGATGTTAGTGAAGCTACACTTCCCAAGCATTACCACAAGGTGATGCAGTGACTTTGCACATTACTTCCCCACTGGGCTGTGTGTGTCCTGTGTGTGTGTGTGTGTGCACACGCGGTATTGTATAAATGTCTGAATCATCTTGATAAATTGACATTCTCAGTGAATTTCAGCATTTTTATGTTTCCTCTTTTCATTCATTTTATCTGAGTGAGTAGTGAAACAGGAATTATATGGGGAATTTTGTTTTACTATTTAAAATGGGTTGATTCATGTGGTAATTACATTGAGATTACATTTACCCTTGTTAACTTCTTATGACTAGAAGCTATATTGGAATTTAATTTTTAAAAAAGTTTAAGAAACTAGTAATGAGAGTGGAATGACTTGTAAAACATTTCTATAGTTAAATTTCACTGAAATTTTTAAAAAGGTTGAAGTGTTGGATAGAGATTAATAAAGGTTAGTAGGATGATCACAAATTATATTATGCTTAAGATTTATAATCTTGAGTATATTTAAAGTCTGATGTTAGGATGTTCTATTAAAACCTTGAATTTTGGGGGGAAGGTTTAAAAATGAAATTTCATGTTAATATATTTAAAATGAAAATGCGTTTATATGTACTGGTAAACAATTAGGTTAAAAGTCTTCACACATATCCCTCATACATAAATACATAGATGTATACCTTCCTGCTATTTTTCTACTTTAACTTTTCAGTGAAGTGAAAATGTAAGGTTGGATTATGTATTTTTATTTTATTTTTTTTAAAGATTTTATTTGACAGAGAGAGCACAAGTAGGCAGAACGGTAGGCAGAGGCAGAGGGAGAAGCAGACTCCCTTTTGAGCTGGGAGCCGGACGTGGGACTCGATCCCAGGAGCTGGGATCATGACCTGAGCTGAAGGCAGATGCTTAACCGACTGAGCCACCCAGGCACCCGGATTATGGATTTGTAAAACATTGTGTAGTTGAGGTTAAACAAAAGTTTAAACTTCACTGACATAAAACATAATTACAGCTTTGTTGATTTAGTTTACTTTAGGAAACATGTCAAGTTTTAAGAAAAAGTTTCATTTTTAAATTACTTTTAATTAAAAACATTGGCAGCTCATTCTAAGCTAGCCTTAGTTTCTCCTTACCAAATGTTTTCCTCAGAGAAACCTAAATCATTTTCTTTGTAGAAAAATATTACTAATTCACTTTCTTCAGTTTTGGTAGTTGGATCTGCTAGAGGTTGGTTTCATTGATTTAGCTATTATTTCTCTTAACTGGTATAACCATTAGTGAATGGTTTTTCAAAACTGGAATCAATCGGTTATTTTTTCCTTCTTTATGAAGCCATTGACTTGAAAAGAGATTATCATTAGTGACTTTATTAGTTCATGACATCCCCATGAGCCCAAATTAGCTCAGACAATTCAAAGAAAGTAATAAAACTCTTCATTTATTTTAGGAAGAGTTCTCAGTGTTTGTAAGTAAGTGCTACCTTTTCATTTTATTGATGGCTTTGGCATAGTTAAATGTAGTGATAGTTAAATCCTTCTGTGAAATAGGGCTGCTGGTAGTTAAGCCATTTTGTTAGTGCAGAGGTGTAGGAGGATTGCTACTGAATGCACTCTTCTTGGAATCCTGGCAAAGCTCAGGTTGGGGAGCGGCTAACGGACAACCAGACTGGCATTCTACCACAGTGGCTTCCAGGTTCACCATTGATAGTCTCTTTATGTTTCAGTAAAGCAGTACTTTAACAGAAGCAGAGAAGATACAGAAGAAAAGTGGATATTTTCTGAAGTGTTTATTATGAAACTTTAAAAATTTGCCTTAGTATTTCAAACAGGTCAGCAAAAGAAACACTGTGAAAGCATGTTGTCTTAGATCTTCTTAGCAATAAAGACTTCCTTAATATTTAAATTGAGCAGAGACTAACTGCTGTGCTTGCCCTGTAGAGACTTTATTGATTTGTGAAGTAAATTAATTTGGTTAGCAAAAATCTGGCCCCGGTTTTCCCATCACAGAGATTTTCGTGATGACTTAGAAGCAAGTACCATAGGGACATTGTCATAATTTTTTATGTGTATTGTAGAATCAATAATCAGTAATTGTACTGAGTTTGTGTGATACTGTATAGATAGCTTTTTTTTTTAAGATGTTATTTTTTATTTTTTTATTAGAGTTAGCGAGAGCAGGGACACAAGTGGGGGGTGTGGGAGAGGGGGTGTGGGAGAGGGAGAAGCAGGCTTCCCGCCGAGCGGGGAGCCCAGTGTGGGGCTCGATCCCAGGACCCTGGGATCATGACCTGAGTCGAAGGCAGACGCTTAACGACTGAGCCACCCAGGCGCCCTATAGATAGCTTTTTTGAGTAAATCCTCAGTTGTATCTTTTTCTCAAAAGTAGAGCACAAAATATGGAAAACATTTGTGTCTTGCAGATTTTTTTTTTAAAGATTTAATTATTTAGAGTGTGCAGGTGTGAGCATGGTGGGGG
This sequence comes from Halichoerus grypus, assembly GCF_964656455.1. Classification (NCBI taxonomy): domain Eukaryota; kingdom Metazoa; phylum Chordata; class Mammalia; order Carnivora; family Phocidae; genus Halichoerus; species Halichoerus grypus. The sequence continues at coordinate 59,248,261 of NC_135723.1, forward strand.
AGGGGCAGAGGGGAGAGAGAATCTTGGTTTTTAAATTTTTTAATCCCCATGTGACTTTCTGAGCCATTTTGGAAATTGTTATTTCCCAGTTTCTGTGGATTTTTATATTTAACCATGTTTTTAAGAAGGAGTTCCAAGTATGTATCTTCTCAATAATTATGGCATACAAATGCTCATGTAGTTTGCATTCAGTGTTATGTATTTTCTGAGGTATAAGTTTTTTGTTAGTTGGTATCATTCAACTTGTATGATTTGCTTGTTTCAGATTCACAATGACATCCTTTCAAGAAGTCCCCTTGCAGACTTCCAACTTTGCCCATGTCATCTTTCAAAATGTGGCCAAGAGTTATCTTCCTAATGCACACCTGGAATGTCATTACACCTTAACTGCATATATCCATCCACATCCAAAAGATTGGGTTGGTATATTCAAGGTAAGAACTTTTTTTTGCATACTTCTTCCATGTAGGTACTTTATTTTCTTTTTAAGCAGGTTGATAAGTAGCTTGTATTAGTCTTGTCTTTACTCTGCATTAAGGGTCTTTTTTATGGTTGTAAACTTAAATGTTTTATAAACATGAAATATTTAACAGTGCAGGGTAGCATACAACAAATATTGAGAACTTCAGTTCACCAGACTTGCCTCTCTATGATCAAAAGGTTCTGTGTCACTCAAGGTCTGTGAAACCTTTCTCGGAACCTTTTTTTTCCTTCTGTTTTCTCCATTCATTACTTGAAAAAAGATCTTTTCTTTTGAGTTGCTATTTCATTTATTGTCTCTTCAGTCATTTATAATTTTATACAACTCTACAGCCATGTTATTCTATTGTCCTACATTGCTTAAATATTGCTCATTTTGTCTTATGCTTTTTTAAGAGTATTCTGTTTTACATGACTAAATAGTAACTCTGATGGCAAGAATCCCAGTTTTTACATTTTGCTAGTCATTTTGTATAATATTTGCCTGAGAATTACATTGAGGTGATCATTATGGTGGTGCTTCACTGTGCTAGAGATTTTCTGGCAATTTCAACTCTTCAGAATGTAGTGGAGAATAAAACATAAGAGAGTGTCCTTGGGGTGCCTAGCTGACTCAGCTGGAAGAACATGCGACTCTTGATCTTGGGTTCGTGAGTTTGAGCCCCACATTGGGCTCAAAAGGTTACTTAAATAAAATTAAGTTTTCTTTGAACAGGTAAAATGTCATAAATGTCCAAATAATGAAACTTTTCTCCTGGGTTTCTCTAGATTCTCCCTCAGAATAAGTTTTAGATACGATTTTGTCTGGTATGTATAAGTTAAACAATAAAGTAGAAATAAGAATAGCTGCTAGAATTAGGCACATTGAAAGTATCTAGAAGTGAAAGTCAGCCTTTTAGAGTGAGGAGGGCCGAAAAACTATTGGACAAATAAAGTTTCGGCATCTAACGACATTTCATTTCCTTTTTGAATCCCTTCTTCCTTGATTTTGCCTGTTAGAGGAGTCACTATTTACTTACTAAGTCAAATTCCAAAAAGGAGATACATTCATGGTAAACATTTTTATGAAATCAGTACAATTTTATGTGAGATACGGGTATCAAGTTAAACTTAGTGAGAGGTGTTTTGTATAAGAATGGGTCAGAAGAGTAGAGCAGGGAAATGAGATTGAAGCAAGGAAGGGGCATTTCTGGCAGGAAAGTGGTATAAGCTAAGGCACAGAGGTGAGAATGTTAATGGATACAAGTTACTTTGACTAGAACATAAGCTTCATTTAGGGAAGTGGAGGGAGATAATGTTAGAATTAAGCCTCAGACTGGTCCGTGGAGGCCTTCAGTTGTAGGCTAAAATGTAGGTTTTTATTTTGGGCAGTGGGATGTCTTTGCGTATGTAGGTATGTAGGATGATGAATTGTATTTCAAGAAGATGAATGTTTACCTTTTTCCTTCAAACTACTTTTTTAAAAATTTTTAGTTAATGGCCTATTGCCTAATGCAAAAGCTAATGACTTTCCCTTCAAATCTAGTCAAACACTAATTCTGTCCATTTTCTTGCCTATGTATTTTTGTATCTGTAATATCAATGCCCTAATTTTATGCCCTCCTTATCGTTTTCCAAGACTATTGCAATAGGACACTTGTCTTCCCTGTTTTCATTCTTGCGTCCCCCACCACCTTGTCTGTTCTTCAAACTACTCTGTGTAAACTAAAATGAAAATACGAACATATCTTCCTTTTGTTTCAAACTCTTGAGTGGTTCTTCATCATCTGTGGAATAATGTCAAGACCAAATAACTTCACCAGTGTGCCATATAAGGCTTTCTTTTTTTTTTTAAAGACTATTTGAGAGTGCTTGTGAGCATGAGCTGGGGGAGGGGCAGAGGGAAAGGGAGAAACAGACTCCCCGCTGAGCAGGGAGCCAGAGGCGGGGCTTGATCCCAGAACCTAGGATCATGACCTAAAGGCAGATGCTTGACCCACTGAGCCACACAGGTACCCCATATAAGGCTGCTTTCTATGAGTTGATCTATAATTTCATTTTTTTGTCATTGCCTGCTTATTTTTTGCTTTGGTAATGCTAAACTATTATCTCTTGTGCACTCCAAGTACTGTAACTTTTCTCTAAGAAATGAATACATACGTGAATACAATGGTGTAGAATGCCCTTGGATTGTAGAATTGCCTGGATAATACTTTAAAACTCAATAGGAATTTCAGGCACGTGGTAAAAATTTGAGAATACATGGGAAGACTCAAGAAAGAAAATCATGTTTGTTTATTTTTTTGAAGATTTTATTTGTCAGAGAAAGAGCACAAGCAGGGGGGAGTGGCAGACAGAGGGAGAAGCAGGATCCCCACTGAGAGCCTAATGCAGGACTCGATCCCAGGACCCTGGGATCATGATCTGAGCCGAAGGCACTTAACTGACTAAGCCACCCAGGCATCCCAAAAATCATGTTTAATAAAGTGGAATTGCCTTGCTTATTGCATTGCATGTTTTAAAACACTTAGGTGTACTGCAGATTGTCCTCTAGGATGATTTTGATAGATAAAATATTGAAAGGCAAGCAGGGAGAAAGTGCCCAGATAGTAGCTCTAGGGGGGAAGGAGTGAAGGGAAGGTGTGCGTGGTATGTTTGTGAAAGTGTTAAGGAATTTGACTTGCGTGGGACAAATAATCCGTTTTAGAAGATGAATAGGAAAGGTTGGTTTGGATCACGTTATGGATTGTTTTAATATTTGGCTGAGGAATGAAGGAAAGCAGAGAGTAATAAAGTTTAAAGGTCAATTTTATCTTGGAGGGTTGAGTAAGATAACTTGAAATTAGAAGAGAATGGAGACCAAGAAAATGTTTAGACTATCCTTATTTTCTAGGTGAGATAAGGCTTAAAGTAGAAAAGGGAGTCAGTTGTGGGTAATAATCCATAAATAATAAATAAAAACCCATAAGTAGTATCAGTGGGGGTTTGTCAGCAATTAGTTGAATGAATTTGGACTGGAATTCATTCATGGCTTCAGTATATTCATAAGGAGGAATAAGGTCATGTGTTAAGAGTTGAGGGCTTGAGTATGCAGATGATTTGGTCTTGCTACTGTGGAAGAATGTCAGGGAATTAGAGATTGCTGAGGATTGGTTTTAGGACTTTCTCCAGAAAGGTTCAGCACCTAGAATTTTGAGTGAAGAAGTTTGGTGTATATTTTTCTAGATTTTAAAAATCCATAGGCTCATTTTATACTGTTTCGTAAGTTTTGTGTTTATCCATATATAACCAGGAAATTTACTTTCAGTACCTTTCCTACGCTCAAGTCTTAGGTCTGTCTCCTTTTGCCCCTCCCTCAAAATCAGTCCCCTTTGGAACTCTTTCTCTCTTTACAGGTGCTCTTTGTGTGCTCTCCCTAATGTTTCTTTCTGTCAAGGTTTCTCTATAGTATCTTAGTTTTACTAGGTAATCTTGATGTCCTTCTGTTTTTTACATTCCCTCTCAGAATTTTCATTATGATCAGTGCTTCTCATCCAACATGTTTTTCTGAAATGTTAATCCTACTTGAGGGAACATTGGGGTGCCTGGGTGGTTCAGTCTAAGTGTCCAACTCTTGATTTCGGCTCAGGTCATGATCCCAGGATTGTGAGATGGAGCCCCATGTTGGTCTCCACACAGAGCACAGGCTCCATGTGGAGCCTGCTTGAGATTTTCTCTCCCTCTCCACTCCCCCTGCCCCCTCCCCCTCCCCCTCCCCCTCTCTAAAAGAAAAGAGGGGGGCACATTTGTGGGTTTTTTTTTTTTTTCTCCTTCCATGTTATCCTTGTTTCATTCATTTCCTTTTTTGCTCTTGTTTTGCTATTGCATTAGTAACAGAAGAATGATGCCCAGTACTATTATAATTCCCCAAACTAAACTGTTAATGGTTGCTTTGGTTCCTTCCTTAATATAGACACACCCTCTTCACTGGATTCAAATGTAGCTCCTGTGACTGTTTTGACAGTCATAGGTAATTTTGACTGTTCCATTGTTCTAAGTGTTGTCATTCTCCCTGCCATTTTTCATTGTTTTAAAATTCTCTTATTCTAAATGTAAAAATTTTCCTTCCATTTGCTGCTTGTAGATTAAAAGGCAAATTCCCTTGCATGTTAAGGGATGGAAATCTGTCTGAATTCTGAAATCTGAATTCCAATCAAGTTCTAACCAGGTGACCAGGAAAATAAAGAGAAACAAGCTGTGACTTGGACACTTTGTTGTTTATTGACTCTTTTCATTAGATGTTTTTTATTCTTACCATACGGTCCTACGTAATTTCCAGATGTCTACTGTTTCTTCCATTATGACCTGCTTTACTATATTTTCATGTGGGAGTTTAGCCATACCTATCCTAAAGGAGCCAGTACTTTGTATCTTTCCAGATTGAGAGACTTTTACATTTATTTTTAAAGATTTTGATATATTTATTTGAGGGGGATGGTGGGGGGCAGAGGGAGAGAATCTCAAGCAGACTCCCAGCTGAGTGCGGAGTCCAGTGCAGGGCTCAGTCCCACGACCCATGAGATCATGACCTGAGCTGAAATCAAGAGTTGGACACCCAACTGAGTGAGCCACCCAGGTACCCCTACATTTATTTTTTTATGTATGTCTGACATGTCCCTTCCAGAGTGACCTAAGATCAATCATTCAAGATCCATTGTTCATTTCTTAAGGAATTTAAAGCATAATTTTATATTTTGTACTCAGATTGGGTTTCATCTTGTCCCTCCTTGGGCTCAGCGTGGGATACCTGTGACTTCTTATAGCACCATCAACCACTTTCTTGAGAAGAGTTGCTCAGACTTAGGCAATAAAGGGAAGCAAAGTATGTTAGGCATACTTTGTAGGTTCCATCACGGGCAACTGTTAAGGAATAGTCTTGAGCTATTGTGATTCACTTAAGAGAAAACACAGCAAGGACCAAACCATTTAACATCTTTTTTTTTTTTAAGATTTTATTTATATGTCAGAGAGCGAGCGCGTGCATAAGCAGAGGGGAGTGGCAGGCAGAGGGAGAAGCAGGCTCCCCTCTAAGCAAGGAGCCTGACGTGGGGACTCGATACCACGACCTTGGGATCATGACCTGAGCCGAAGGCAGCTGCTTAACCAACTGAGCCACCCAGGTGTCACACATCTTTTTTTTTTTTTTTAAAGATTTTATTTATTTGAGAGAGAGAGCACATGTGCGTGCACAAGCAGGGGGAGCAGCAGAGGGAGAGGGAGAAGCAGGCTCTCTGCTGAGCAGGGAGCCTAATACCAGGTGTGATCCCAGGACCCTGGGATCCTGGACCTGAACTGAAGGCAGATGCTTAACTGACTGAGCCACCCTGGCACCCCTAGATAGTACTTCTTTCAATATCACTGTATGGTCAGGGACAAAGAACACAAGCTATGATTTGTACCAGGCGTATTTTGTTGGGGGAAAAACTTCAGATGGGCTTTTTTTTTTTTTTTTTAAGGAGACAGTGAAGCATTGGGGGATCTGAAGTGAGGGAGAGAATATCATAGAATCAATATCACTGTCCCTTAAGGCTGTGTGTCCTTGGGTATTAATGAATGGTAGCATTTAATGAATACTAATGTGCTCAGCACTGTGCTGATTTCTTTAGAGGGATTATCTTATTTATTACATAGACCTTTGAGATTATCATCTCCATTTTAAAGAGGAGGGAACAGAAATAACTTGTCTGAAGTCATAGCTAGTAAGTGATCTTTTCTGGCAGTCTGACCTTATTTCCTACGCTCTTAATCACTATAATATACTGTGCATGCAAAAACTGGCATTTATGGAGTGCTTACTGTAGGTCAGGCACTCTGCTGGGTGGTTGCTTTTATGTTGTTCATCTAATTTTTTATTTTTTTGGAAAAGTTAAAAATTTCTTAAATTTTTATTCCTGGTACCACTACTAAATTTCTGTAATATTCTAAATCTTTTGGTGTCATTTCAACACTTTTCACAACATCTTCACCAGGAGTAGATTCCATCTCGAATCTTTCTTTGCTCATCCGTAAGAAGCAACTCCTCATCTGTTTAAGTTTTATCATGAGATTGCAACAATTCAGTCACATCTTCAGGCTCCACTTCTAATTTTAGTTCTCATGCTGTTTCTTTCACATTTGCAGTTACTTTCTCCACTGAAGTCTTAAACCCCTGGAAGTCATCCATGAGGGTTGAAATCAACTTCTTCCAAACTTCTGTTGCTGATGATGTTTTGACCTATTCCCGTGAATTGTGAATGTTCTTAATGGCATCTAGAATGGTGAATTCCGTCTAGATGGTTTTCAGCTTACCTTGTCCAGATCCATCAGAGGAATCACTACCTATAGCAGCTACAGCCTTACAAAATGTATTTTTTTTAAAAGATTTTATTTATTTATTAGAGATCATGAGCAGGGGGAGGGGTAGAGGGAGAAGCAGACTCCCCGCTGAGCAGGAAGTTCAATGTGGGATTCGATCCCAGGACCCTGGAATCTTGACTTGAGTCGAAGGCAGATGCTTAACTGAGCCACCCAGGCACCCAAAATGTATTTCTTAAATAGTAAGACTTGCAAGTCTAAATTACTCTTGATCTGTGGGCTGCAGAATGGATATTGTATTATCAGGCATGAAAACAACCTTAACCTTGTTGTATATCTCCATCAGAGCTCTTGAGTAAACAGCTGCTTTGTGAATGAGCAGTAGGATTTCGAAAGGAATGTTTTCTTTCTGAGCGGTAGGTCTCAACAGTGGGCTTAAAATATTTAGTAAACCATGTTGTAGACAGATGTGCCATCATACAGGCTTTGTTCCATTTACAGAGCACAGGCAGGGTAGATTTAGCATAATTCTTTTTTTTTTTTTAATTTTTTTATTGTTATGTTAATCCCCATACATTACATCATTAGTTTTAGATATAGTGTTCCATGATTCATTGTTTGTGCATAACACCCAGTGCTCCATGCAGAACGTGCCCTCCTCAATACCCATCACCAGGCTACCCATCCTCCCACCCCCCTCCCCTCTAGAACCCTCAGTTTGTTTTTCAGAGTCCATCGTCTCTCATGGTTCTTCTCCCCCTCCGATTTCCCCCCCTTCATTCTTCCCCTCCTGCTACATTCTTCTTCTTCTTTTTTTCTTTCTTAACATATATTGCATTATTTGTTTCAGAGGTACAGATCTGAGATTCAACAGTCTTGCACAATTCACAGCGCTTACCAGATCACATACCCTCCCCAGTGTCCATCACCCAGTCACCCCATCCCTCCCACCCCACCCCCCACTCCAGCAACCCTCAGTTTGTTTCCTGAGATTAAGAATTCCTCATATCAGTGAGGTCATATGATACATGTCTTTCTCTGATTGACTTATTTCGCTCAGCATAATACCCTCCAGTTCCATCCACGTCGTTGCAAATGGCAAGATCTCATTCCTTTTGATGGCTGCATAATATTCCATTGTATATATATACCACATCTTCTTTATCCATTCATCTGTTGATGGACATCTTGGCTCTTTCCACAGTTTGGCTATTGTGGACATTGCTGCTATAAACATCGGGGTGCACGTAGCCTTTCGGGTCCCTACTTTTGTATCTTTGGGGTAAATACCCAGTAGTGCAATTGCTGGATCATATGGTAGCTCTATTTTCAACTTTTTGAGGAACCTCCATACTGTTTTCCAGAGTGGCTGCACCAGCTTGCATTCCCACCAACAGTGTAGGAGGGTTCCCCTTTCTCCGCATCCCCGCCAACATCTGTCATTTCCTGACTTGTTAATTTTAGCCATTCTGACTGGTGTGAGGTGGTATCTCATTGAGGTTTTGATTTGGATTTCCCTGATGCCGAGCGATATTGAACACTTTTTCATGTGTCTGTTGGCCGTTTGGATGTCTTCTTTGGAAAAATGTCTGTTCATGTCTTCTGCCCATTTCTTGATTGGATTCTTTGTTCTTTTGGTGTTGAGTTTGATGAGTTCTTTATAGATTTTGGATACTAGCCCTTTATCTGATATGTCATTTGCAAATATCTTCTCCCATTCTGTCAGTTGTCTTTTGGTTTTGTTGACTGTTTCCTTTGCTTTGCAAAAGCTTTTTATCTTGATGAAGTCCCAATAGTTCATTTTTGCCCTTGCTTCCCTTGCCTTTGGCGATGTTTCTAGGAAGAAGTTGCTGCGGCTGAGGTCGAAGAGGTTGCTGCCGGTGTTCTCCTTTAGGATTTTGATGGACTCCTGTCTCACATTGAGGTCTTTCAACCATTTGGAGTCTATTTTTGTGTGTGTTGTAAGGAAATGGTCCAGTTTCATTCTTCTGCATGTGGCTGCCCAATTTTCCCAACACCATTTGTTGAAGAGACTGTCTTTTTTCCATTGGACATTCTTTCCTGCTTTGTCAAAGATGAGTTGACCATAGAGTTGAGGGTCCATTTCTGGGCTCTCTATTCTGTTCCATTGATCTATGTGTCTGTTTTTGTGCCAGTACCATACTGTCTTGATGATGACAGCTTTGTAATAGAGCTGGAAGTCCGGAATTGTGATGCCGCCAGCTTTGCTTTTCTTTTTCAACATTCCTCTGGCTATGCGGGGTCTTTTCTGGTTCCATACAAATTTTAGGATTATTTGTTCCATTTCTTTGAAGAAAGTGGATGGTATTTTGATGGGGATTGCATTGAATGTGTAGATTGCTCTAGGTAGGATTGACATCTTCACAATATTTGTTCTTCCAATCCATGAGCATGGAACGTTTTTCCATTTCTTTGTGTCTTCCTCAATTTCTTTCATGAGTATTTTATAGTTTTCTGAGTACAGATCCTTTGCCTCTTTGGTTAGATTTATTCCTAGGTATCTTATGGTTTTGGGTGCAATTGTAAATGGGATCGACTCCTTAATTTCTCTTTCTTCTGACTTGTTGTTGGTGTATAGGAGTGCCACTGACTTCTGTGCATTGATTTTATATCCTGCCACTTTACTGAATTCCTGTATGAGTTCTAGCAGTTTTGGGGTGGAGTCTTTGGGATTTTCCACATAAAATATCATATCATCTGCAAAGAGTGAGAGTTTGACTTCTTCTTTGCCAATTTGGATGCCTTTGATTTCTTTTTGTTGTCTGATTGCTGTGGCTAGGACTTCCAATACTATGTTGAATAGCAGTGGTGATAGTGGACATCCCTGCCGCGTTCCTGACCTTAGGGGGAAAGCTCTCAGTTTTTCCCCATTGAGAATGATATTCGCTGTAGGTTTTTCATAGATGGCTTTTATGATATTGAGGTACGTACCCTCTATCCCTATACTCTGAAGAGTTTTGATCAAGAAAGGATGCTGTACTTTGTCAAATGCTTTTTCTGCATCTATTGAGAGGATCATATGATTCTTGTTCTTTGTTTTGTTAATGTATTGTATCACGTTGATTGATTTGCGGATGTTGAACCAACCTTGCAGCCCAGGGATAAATCCGACTTGGTCGTGGTGAATAATCCTTTTAATGTACTGTTGGATCCTATTGGCTAGTATTTTGGTGAGAATTTTTGCATCCATGTTCATCAGGGATATTGGTCTGTAATTCTCCTTTTTGATGGGGTCTTTGTCTGGTTTTGGGATCAAGGTAATGCTGGCCTCATAAAATGAGTTTGGAAGTTTTCCTTCCATTTCTATTTTTTGGAACAGTTTCAGAAGGATAGGTATTAATTCTTCTTGAAATGTTTGGTAGAATTCCCCTGGGAAGCCATCTGGCCCTGGGCTTTTGTGTTTTGGGAGATTTTTGATGATTGCTTCAATTTCCTTAGTGGTTATAGGTCTGTTCAGGTTTTCTATTTCTTCCTGGTTCAGTTTTGGTAGTTGATACATCTCTAGGAATGCATCCATTACTTCCAGGTTATCTAGTTTGCTGGCATAGAGTTGCTCATAATATGTTCTTATAATTGTTTGTATTTCTTTGGTGTTGGTTGTGATTTCTCCTCTTTCATTCATGATTTTGTTGATTTGGGTCATTTCTCTTTTCTTTTTGATAAGTCTGGCCAGGGGCTTATCAATCTTGTTAATTCTTTCAAAGAACCAGCTCCTAGTTTCGTTGATCTGTTCTACTGTTCTTTTGGTTTCTATTTCATTGATTTCTGCTCTGATCTTTATTATTTCTCTTCTCCTGCTGGGTTTAGGCTTTATTTGCTGTTCTTTCTCCAGCTCCTTTAGGTGTAGGGTTAGGTTGTGTACTTGAGACCTTTCTTGTTTCTTGAGAAAGGCTTGTATTGCTATATACTTTCCTCTTAGGACTGCCTTTGCTGTATCCCAAAGATTTTGAATAGTTGTGTTTTCATTTTCATTGGTTTCCATGAATTTTTTTAATTCTTCTTTAATTTCCTGGTTGACCCATTCATTCTTCAGTAGGATGCTCTTTAGCCTCCATGTATTTGAGTTCTTTCCGACTTTCCTCTTGGCATTGAGTTCTAGTTTCAAAGCATTGTGGTCTGAAAATATGCAGGGGATGATCCCAATCTTCTGGTACCGGTTGAAACCTGATTTATGACCTAGGATGTGATCTATTCTGGAGAATGTTCCATGGGCACTAGAGAAGAATGTGTATTCCGTTGCTTTGGGATGGAATGTTCTGAATATGTCTGTGAGGTCCATTTGGTCCAGTGTGTCATTTAAAGTCTTTATTTCCTTGTTGATCTTTTGCTTAGACGATCTGTCCATTTCAGTGAGGGGGGTGTTAAAGTCCCCCACTATTATTGTATTGTTGTCAATGTGTTTCTTTGCTTTTGTTATTAATTGCCTTATATAATTGGCTGCTCCCATGTTAGGGGCATAGATATTTACAATTGTTAGATCTTCTTGTTGGATAGACCCTTTAAGTATGATATAGTGTCCTTCCTCATCTCTTATTACAGTCTTTGGTTTAAAATCTAATTTGTCTGATATAAGGATTGCCACCCCAGCTTTCTTTTGGTGTCCATTAGCATGGTAAATGGTTTTCCACCCCCTCACTTTAAATCTGGGGGTGTCTTTGGGTCTAAAATGAGTCTCTTGCAGACAGCATATCGATGGGTCTTGTTTTTTAATCCAATCTGATAGCCTGTGTCTTTTGATTGGGGCATTTAGCCCATTTACATTCAGGGTAACTATTGAAAGATAGGAATTTAGTGCCATTGTATTGCCTGTAAAGTGACTCTTACTGTCTATTGTTTGTGTTCCTTTCTGGTCTATGTTGCTTTTAGGCTCTCTCTTTGCTTAGAGGACCCCTTTCAATATTTGTTGTAGGGCTGGTTTTGTGTTTGCAAATTCCTTTAGTTTTTGTTTGTCCTGGAAGCTTTTTATCTCTCCTTCAATTTTCAATGACAGCCTAGCTGGATATAGTATTCTTGGCTGCGTATTTTTCTCATTTAGTGCTCTGAATATGTCCTGCCAGTCCTTTCTGGCCTGCCAGGTCTCTGTGGATAAGTCTGTTGCCAGTCTAATGTTTCTACCATTGTAGGTTACATATCTCTTCTCCCGAGCTGCTTTCAGGATTTTCTCTTTGTCTCTGAGACTCGTAAATTTTACTATTAGATGTCGGGGTGTTGACCTATTTTTATTGATTTTGAGAGGGGTTCTCTGTGCTTCCTGGATTTTGATGCCTGTTTCCTTCCCCAAATTAGGGAAGTTCTTTGCTATAATTTGCTCCAGTATACCTTCTGCCCCTCTCTCTCTTTCTTCTTCTTCTGGGATCCCAATTATTCTAATGTTGTTTCGTCTTATGGTATCGTTTATCTCTCGAATTCTGCCCTCGTGATCCAGTAGTTGTTTATCTCTCTTTTTCTCCCCTTCTTTATTTTCCATCATTTGGTCTTCTATCTCACTGATTCTTTTTTCTGCCTCATTTATCCTAGCAGTTAGCGCCCCCATATTTGATTGCACCTCATTAATAGCCTTTTTGATTTCTACTTGGTTAGATTTTAGTTCTTTTACTTCTCCAGAAAGGGTTTCTCTAATAACTTCCATGCTTTTTTCAAGCCCAGCTAGTATCTTTAAAGTGATGATTCTGAACTCTAGATCTGACATTGTACTAATGTCCGTATTGAGTAGGTCCCTGGCAGTCGGTACTACCTCTTGTTCTTTTTGTTGAGGTGATTTTTTCCGTCTTGTCATTTTGTGCAGAGGAGAATAGATTAATGAGAGAACAGAATGCTAGCAGGGTAACAACGTCCCCAGAAAATATACTCTAAACAAATCAGAAAAGACCTGAAGCAGTGGGAAAAGAAAGGGAAAGAGAAAAAAGAAAAAGAAAGAAAAAAAGAAAAAGAAAGAAAAAAAGAAAAAAGAAAAAGATAAAGATAAAAACAAATAAAAGCAGAACAAAACAAAACAAAACAAAAACAGAATGTGATCAAATATGATCAGGCTGGTTTATAGATCAGTGCCACACACTAGATTTTGGGTGTATTTTGGTCTGTTAAAAGAAAGTCCCTCCCAAAATTTTAAAGAAAGAAAAACTTATATATGTACAAAAATAAGGGTTGATATGATGAAGGGATGGAATATGACTGTAAAGATGGAAATTATAAAAAATTTTAAAAAAGGATTTGATAAGTTGTTTGAAAAAAGAAAGAAGAGGATTAAAAAAAAAAAAAAGAAAGAAAAAAGGGAGAGAATGTGATCAGGCAGGGGAGTAGAAAAAAACCATACACTAGAGATTTAGAGTATATTTTGATCTGTTAGAAGAAACTATCTCAAGATTTTAAAGAGAGAACAACTTATATATATATATATGCCAAAAATACGGGTAACTACTATGAAGGGATAGAATATGACTTTAAAAATGAAAAATAAAAATTTTTTTTTTAAAAAAAGGGATTGATAAGATGTTGGTTGAAAAAGGGAAAAAGAAAAATTCAGAAAGAAAAAAAGACAGTTAAAAAAATTAATTAACTTTGAAAGACTAAAGAATCATGGTAAAAAAGCCATGAATTCTATGTGCAGTGTTCCCCTAGCGCTGGAGTTCTGCCGTTCTCATTGATCGGAAAACTTGGTCTTGGCTGGCTGTTTTCGCTGATCTTCTGGGGGAGGGGCCTGTTGCCGTGGTTCCCAAATGTCTTTGCCGGAGGCAAAATTGCCCCGCCCTTGCCGGTCCGGGCTAAGTAATCTGCTCGGGTTTGCTCTCCAGAGCTTTTGTTCCCTGCAAGCTTTCCGTACAGCTTTGGAGGCGGAGAGTGAAAATGGCGGCCTCCCAGTCTCCGCCCCGGAGGAGCCGAGAACTCGGGGTCCCGCTCCTCAGTGCACCCCCAGAGAAAAGCAGTCAGTCACTCCCGTCTCCCCGGTCTCTGGCCGCGCTCCGTGCTCACCCGGCCTGTGACCGTGCCTTTCTATCTGGCACCCGACCCCGGGTGGAGTCTCCAAACCCAGCAGATCCCCGCGGTGCGCTCCCGCACCTCTCCTCCCGGGGGAAGAAGGTGAGTCTCCCCGGATCTGCCGCTTGTTGGGTCCCTGCTGGAGGAGCAGTGGCCCGACTGTGCCGCGGATCACGGTTTATAGCAACCCCGAGCTGAGAGCCCGCGCCTGGGCTCCGTCTCTGCAGCCGGCTTCCCTGTTCCGATACCTGGGAGCTCTGCCACACTCAGGCACCCCCGGTCTTTCTGTGACCCCGAGGGTCCTGAGACCACACTGTCCCCCGAGGGTTCCACCCCCCACTTCGCCACCAGAGTGACGTCCCTCAGCGGAGCAGACTTCTAAAAGTTCCGACTTTGTGCTCCGCCGCTCTATCACTTGCCAGAAGCGGCCGACGGAGGCCCCTCCCCCGCCGTCTATCCTCCCGAATATCGCCTCGGATTCACTTCTCCGCACGTCCTACCTTCCAGAAAGTGGTTGCTTTTCTGTTCAGAGAGTTGTTGCTATTCTTTTCTTCGATCTCCTGTTGAGTTTGTAGGTGTTCAGAATGGTTTGATCCCTATCCAGCTGAATTCCTGAGAGGAGACGAAATCCAGGTCTCCTACTCCTCCGCCATCTTGCTCCAACATTCCGATTTAGCATAATTCTTAACGGGCCTCGAATTTTTGAGAGGGTAAATGAGTATTACTGGTTTCAACTTAAAATTACCAGCTGCATTGGCCCTTAGCAAGAGTCAGCTTGTCCTTTGAAGCCAGGCTTTGACTTTTCCCTCTAGCTGTGAAGTCCTAGGTGGCTTCTTCCAACAGAAGACTGTTTCATCTACATGGAAAATCTGTTAGTGTAGCCACCTTCATTAATTATCATAGCTAGATCTTCTGGATAATTTGATGCAGCAGCTTCTGTGTTAGTATTTGCAGCTTCACTTTACACTTCTTTCTTATGGAGGTGCTTTCTATAAATCTCATGAGCCAACCTTTGCTAGCTTCAAACTTCTGTAGCTTCCCCACTTCTCTCAGTCTTAATAGGATTGAAGATAAGATAGGGCCTTGTCCTGGATTAGGCTTTGGTTTGAGAGAGTGTTGTGGCTGGTTTGATTTTTCTATTCAGACCACTAAAACTTTCTCCATATCAGCATTAGGGCTGTTTTGCTTCTTATCATTCATGTGTTCACTGGAGTAGCACTTTTCTTTTCTTTTTTTTTTTTCTTTTTTTTTTTTTTTTTATTTATCTGAGAGAGAGAATGGGAGACAGAGAGTATGAGAGGGGGAGGATCAGAGGGAGAAGCAGACTCCCCGCTGAGCAGGGAGTCCAATGCGGGACTCGATCCCGGGACTCCAGGATCATGACCTGAGCCGAAGGCAGTTGCTGAACCAGCTGAGCCACCCAGGCGCCCAGCACTTTTATTTTCTTCAAGAACCTTTCTTTTGGGGCGCCTGGGTGGCTCAGTCATTAAGCGTCTGCCTTCAGCTCAGGTCATGATCCCAGGGTCCTGGGCTCGAGCCCCACATCGGACTCCCCGCTTGGCGGGGAGCCTGCTTCTCCCTCTACCTGCTGCTTCCCCTGCTTGTGTTCCTTCTCTTGCTGTGTCTCTCTCTGTCAAATTAATTAATTTAAAAAAAAGGCTTAAGAACTTAAAGAACCTTTCCTTTGCTGCCTTAATATGGTTTGGTGCAGGAGACCTAGCTTTCAGCCTGTCTTGGCTTTTGACATGCCTTCCTCACTAAGCTTAATCATTTCTAGCTTTGATTTTAAGAGTGAGAGCTGTCTTTTCCTTTGAGAAGACTTTGGGGCCACTGTAGATTTAATAAACGGTCTAATTCCCTTTTTTTAAAAATTAAGAAAAAAAATTATTTGACAGAGCACAAGCAGGGGGAGTGGCAGAGGGAGAGGGAGAAGCAGGCTCTCCACTGAGCAGGGAGCCTGATGCGGGGCTCGATCCCAGGACCCTGGGATCATGACCTGAGCTGAAGGCAGATGCCTAACCAACTGAGCCACCCAGGTGCCCCTAAATGGCCTAATTTCAATATTGTTGAGTCTCAGGGAATAAGGAGGCCCGAGAAGAGAAAGATGGGGTAATGGCCAGTCAGTGGAGCAGTCAAAACATGTATATTAAGTTCATCATCTTATATGGGTGTGGTCTGTGATACTCCAGAACAATTATAATAGTAACCTCGAAGATCACTGGTTGTAGATCACCATAACAAATACGATAATAATGAAAAAGTTTGAAATATTCAGAGAATTACCAAAATGTGATACAGAGCCATGAGGTAAGCAAATGCTGTTGGGAAAATTGCGCTGATAGACTTGTTTGATTCGGGATTATCCCAAACCTTCACTTTGTAAAACAGTTATCTGTGAAGCACAATAAAATGAGTTTTGTGTGTACCTGTTTTAAACATCTTTAATATTCAGTATTTAACACAGTATAATCCATCTAGAAAATATAGACTGAAATCTGTAATATATACATTTTATAAGTGGAAAATGTTTTAGATATATGTGGGACATAGGTTTTCTATTTGTATATATAAATATTTTGGTAATAAAGGACTTTTTATAAAACTTACCAATTGGCTGCAGGTAAGACTTGGCATGAGAGATTAGTGAAGTTAACACATTTAAGGTAGAGAGGAAAATCTGGTTATACTGAAATTTGAGACATAAAATAGTAAGTTTTAGAAACTTAACGTTTAATGAAGGGGCACCTGGGTGGCTCAGGCTATTAAGTGTACGCCTCTTGATCTCGGCTTAGGTCTGGGTCATGAGTTCGAGCCCTGCTTTAAAAAAAAAAAAAAAAAAAAGGAAAACCCTTATGTTTAGTGAAATCAAATTTTAACGGAAGCGTAAGTATATTTGATCACGTGCATGCTAAGATTTTTCTTGAGAAATTGGGTATCAGATTGCATTTTTAATACATAATAGAAACTCTACTGTTCAATTTATATAGATTTTTATAACATTAGGTTATAGCTTAATAAAAATCATAAAAATTTGACATGCTTGTTAAAATACTCAATGATTTGTAAACATAGTAACACATGTTTTAACTTTAGGATGCAATAAAAAACAATATGCTATAAGACATCACTCTAATATTAAAATACAATCTCTGTATTTTTGTTATTTTCCTTTAGGTTGGATGGAGTACTGCTCGTGATTATTACACATTTTTATGGTCTCCTATGCCTGAACATTACGTAGAAGGATCAACAGTTAATTGTGTATTAGCATTTCAAGGTAAGAACTGAGAACTGCAGAACTTGATGAAATTTGATGTTTTCTTGCCATTAAAAATGTTGTTCTCCATTGTAATGGTCTACTTAGGCATGTCCAACATATCAAAGTTGAAAAATTACTATCTTTGTTTAGCAAAAGTCATAGAATGTAAATATGTAGTGTAGGATACATATTTTATGTAGACATTTAAAAGGGTGGTTTTTTTTTTTTTTTTTTTTTTTTTTGCTTTTCATTGAAGAGTGAGTTTCTTTCCAGATCTTTACTTTGGATGATTTTTTTTCAGATGAGAAACTATTACTGATATTAGAATAATATAGCAAATTAGAGTGAGAAAAATAATTCTATATGAAAACCACAACGATAGTTAACAGGGTTTATAGAGCAGTTGCTTATAAAATGTATGTAAGGGAATAATATGAAATTTATTATTATCTTAGCTTGGCATTATATACAGAATTAAATACTCTTAATTTAGAAGTCTGTCACAGACTTTGCTTCAGAGTGATCTTTGTATTATAATTGCACTGATTTTTGGATTATATTAAAGCAAATTGTTAGCCTTATTTATGCTATGGATTCTTTTTGGTCTGTTGAAGCTAATGAATGCTGTCTTAGTATGATATTGTAATGCACATAAAATGCAGAGAACTAGGGGTACCTGGGTGGCTTGGTCGGTTAAGCGTCTGCCTTCGGCTCAGGTCATGGTCTCAGGCTCCCTGCTCAGTGGGGAATCTGCTTCTCCCTCTACCCCTCCCCCTGCTTGTGCTCTAGACTCGCTCTGTCATGGGAGTGTGCTCTCTCTCTCTCAAATAAAGAAATCTTTAAATTAAAAAAAAATCAGAGAACTGCAAAGGAAGCAGTAATACTCTATTGAATGGGTCTAACAGTTTGTTCATTTGTCTGTTAAAGGACACCTTAGCTGCTTCCAAGTTTTGTCAATTGTGAATAAAGCTGCTACAAACATACATTGACAGGTTTTTATATGGATATAAATTTTTCACTCATTTGGGTAAATACCAGTGAGTACAATTGCTGGATCATGTGGTATGTTTAGTTTTATAAGAGACCACTAAACTGTTTTCCAAAGTGATAATACCATTTGGCATTCCCATCAGCATTGAATGAAAGTTCTTGTTCTTCTGCGTCTTTGCCACTATTTGGTGTTGGCATCGTTTGGATTTTAGTGGTTTGTTTTTCAAAAAAACTTTATTCTGAGGTTTGTGTATGTTTGGTGTGAAAATCATTTGGCAATGTGACCATGTGGAACTAGCATATAAAAAAATTTTGTTATGTACTATGTCAAGAAACATTCAGAGGATAAAATTTGTACTGTAATACAGGCCAAGATTTAGGTCCTCATAATGTTTTATGGATTAAGAAATGATGTAAATTATGTATCTGGTTTATCTTTTAACTCATAGCTTCTTTTTAGATAATCAAATTCAAATGTGTATATTGGAACTGATTTTGTTTTTAAGATTTTTTAAGATTTTATTTGAGAGAGTGCATGCACAAGCATTGGGTAGGGCAGAGAGACTCCCTGCTGAGCAGGGAGGCTGACTCAGAATCCCAGGACCCTGAGATCATGGCATGAGCCAAAGTAGGACACTTAACTGACTTAGCCACCTAGGCGCCCCAAGATATTTTTTCTTAAAAATTGTGGGTTTATTTCCAGGCATTTTTAATGTGATTAATTTTCTTAAACTAATTTACTCAGTTTGTTACAGTGACTAATGACTTTACTAGTGATCTACCAAGAAGTTTAAAAGTTTGGAAAAAAAAAAAAAGCATTTGATTTATTTATACTTTAAGAACATTTTCAATGGGAGCTAAGCATAAAGGCAGTAAGTTTTCCAAGTTTTTGAAAATTCATCACGTTAATTTTTACTTTGAAATTCAGAAATAAAAGCTTCTGCCTGCCTAGAACTCATTTGTTATATAAAGAGGTCAGGATAGAGTCATGAAAATCTTACTCATGGAGTATTAGAGCTAGAAGAGATTTTAAGCATAATCCAAAATCACTTTGCTTATTTTGTGAATGAGTCATGAGAATCCTGAAATGCAAAACTCAGAACAACTAACAAAAATTCGTAAATACAATTCTTTTCCTATATGGACCCTTGTCGTAATTTGATTGCTTTACTATTTTATTTTCAATGTTATTAATCCGATTAGAGATTTTTCTAGATGGCTTTAAATTGCAACTCTGAATAACTAGGTCTTGTATCTCAAATGGATTTGAACTATTTATTAGTGGGTTATTTTTGTGAGATTTATCAGACCTTGAATATCTAGTTTATAGAAATTCGAATGTCATGATACTGGAGCTGATTAGAGTATATATATTTTTTCTATTTAAACTTTTAAAGTAATTCTAGTGGCCATTTAAGTTACTCAGCCATGGCTTAATAAATTTATTTGTACATATTAGGATGGTGGGGTTTTTAAAAACTTTTAAAAATATATTGCCAAATCTACTCCTAAGTTACTTTTTTTTTCCTTAAGAGAGCATGAGGGGTGGGGGGGAGGTTGGGGGGAGAGGAGAGAGGGAGAGAGAATCCCAAGCAGGCTCCACACCCATTGTGGAGCCCAGTGAGGGGCTTAATCTCTCACGACCCTGAGAATATGACCTGAGCTGAAATGAAGAGTTGGACCCTTAACTGACTGAGCCACCCAGCCATCCCCGTATTACTCTTTTTTAAACTTTGTATTTTAAAATAATTTTGTGGATGTAAAGTTGCAAAAACAGTACACAGAATTTCTGTATACACATTACCCAGCTTCCCTTAATGTTAGCATTTTACATAATACCTTTATTTAAAAAACTGGAATTTAACATTTTACACATTTTAACATTTAACACTTGTACGAGTGACTATAGTAACCTTATTCAGATTTTACTGTTTCTAATAGTGTTCTTTTTTCTGTTCCTGGATCCAATCCAGAATCCCACTTTGCATTTAATTGTGTTATCTTCTTATCTCCTCCAGTTTGTGACAGTTCCTCATTCTGTCCTTGTCTTTCATGACTTTTACCTTTTTGAAGAGTAGTAGTATTATTTTTAAAGATTGTATCTGTTTGGGTGCCTGGGTGGCTCAGTTGGTTAAGTGACTGCCTTTGGCTCAGGTCATGCTCCTAGAGTCCAGGATGGAGTCCCGCATTGGACTCCCTGCTCAGCAGGGAGTCTCCTTCTCCCTCTGACCCTCCCCTCTCTCATGCTCTCTCTCTATCTCGTTCTCTTTCTGAAATAAATAAAATCTTTAAAAAAAAAAAAAGATTGTATCTGTTTGACAGAGTGTGAGCGAGGGCACAAGCAGGGGGAGTGACAGGTAGAGACAGAGAGGGAGAAGCAGGATGTGGGTCTCAATCCCAGGACCCTGAGACTAGGGTGGGAGCCCAAGGCAGACACCCAACCGACTGAGCCACCCACACGCCCCTTTTGAATAGTATTATTATTTAGTGTGTTTTGGGCGCGGGGAGAGTAGCATGTTCCTCTTTTTGTGCTGGTGTTTTTTCATGATTAGATTGAGGTTATACATTTTTAGGAAGAATGCCATACAAGTGCTGTTGTACTCTTTATAGTGCATTGTATCAGGGAGTACTTGATGTTCATATCTCATTGCTAGTGATCTTAATCTTGATCATTTGGTGTCTGTTGGGTTTTTCTACTGTAAAGTTAGAATTTTTCCTTTTGTAAATAATCTTACAGGGGAGTTAGAGAGTAAAATACCTTGTTTTTCCTCCAACTTTCACCCACTAATTTTAGTATCTCTCAGTAGATCTTTCTTACAACAGTTTTTACTGTGTTTGCCTGATGATTTTCTGTTTTCATTGATTGCACATTTATTATTTGGGGTTATTAGGAGTTGTCGTCTCCTTCCCAATGGACTCATGGATACTTACTTTCTGCTATGGAATAAAGTCTGGTAGTACCGTTTTTTTGTTGCTCCAATTATTCCAGCTTTGTTTGGCCATTGCGAGCTCCATCAGGCGGGCTCCTGTATTTTTTGACATTCCCTCCACCCTCCTGCCACTTTGAATTCTTTTTTTGAGGACTTCTTTCTTTCAAGCACCACAAGATGTTCCAGGCTTATCTTGTATTTTCTCCTCCCTCCTGTTTCTAACGAAGAAGGTTAGCTATTTTTAACAAATGAAATCAAGTGAAGTAGATATCATAATGCTGAAAATTTCAAGTTATGAAAAACAGGTGTATTGATAAGAGGTTTTTGGATAGATAGGAATATTCAAGATAAAGTGAATGTAGTGATCTTTATTTTTTTAATTTTAATTTTTAAAAGATTTTATTTGAGAGAAAGAGTGAAAGAGGATGCATGAGCAGGGGGAGGGGCAGAGGGAGAAGCAGCCTCCCTACTGAGCAGGGAGCCCAATTTGGGGCTCGATCCCAGGACTTCGGGATCATGATCTGAGGTGAAGGCAGACGCTTAACCCACAGAGCCACCCAGGCATCCCTGTATTGATCTTTATATATTCATTTCACCACCACTGGATGCTTCCTTTTTACAAGTCATTATGGGGGATGCTAGAATTTTTATACATATTATTTATCTGCCCTCAGTATTTCTGAGTTCTTGATAGAGCATATAAAGCATGTATATTATCAGTGGTAATTGATAGTATAGGTGGAGTTTTTTTAATGTAAAAAATACTGTGGGAGCTTTGGAGAGAAGGAAAGTTTAATTTTGAGCAAGGATAATTAGCAAAATTTAAAAGAGTGTGAGAGATGAAGAAAGAAGGAACAAATATCAAACACATATTTGTCAGATAGTGGGCTAAATGGTATAAGTACATTATAGATAATTGGGAGCTGTGAGATAGATGTCTTCATAGCTCTTTTACAGATAAGAAACTGGGGCTCAGGGAGGTTGAGTTACTAATGGCTAGTAGTAGAGCTGGAATTCCAGAATAAAGCTGTGTGGTTCCAGTGCTTATTTTTATTCTGCTGCACCGGTGGACTTCTTCCTCCTTTCTTTTACACAGTTCACATACCACATATTCCTTTTGTTAATATCTTTGTTTCATGTAATGAATGTCAAATTTGAGGGAAGATTTCTTTAAATGACATTCCTACCTGCAGTCCTCCTCGATTTTGTGCTGGGTCTTACCTTGCTCCTCCTCCAGTCTTTTTCTCATTGAAAAGCATGTGTGTTGGGGCACCTAGGCAGCACAGTCGGTTGGGTGTCCAACTCTTGGTTTTGGTTCGGGTTGGTCTCAGGGTCATGGGATTGAGCCCTGTATTGGGTTCTGCACTCAGCGTGGAGTCTGCTTGAGATTCTCTCTCCCTCTCCCCGTCTCGCTCATGGGCTCACTCCCTCTCTCTTTCTCTCAAATAAATCTTTAAAAAAAAAAAAAAAGGAAAGAAAAACATATATGTGACTCTCCCCGATAAGTTGGTTTTGCCCTAGTGAAGATAAACGGAAAGGATATTCAGGGAGGATAAATTTAGAGCTAAGAGAAATTAGAGCATGTTTACAGAAGAAGGGAGAGTCTAGTTTTTTTTGTTGTTTTTGTTTTTTTTTAAAGATTTATTTATTTGACAGAGAGAGACACAGTGAGAGAGGGAACACAAGCAGGGGGAGTGGGAGAGGGAGAAGCAGGCTTCCCGCTGAGCAGAGAGCCCGATGCGGGACTCGATCCCAGGACCCCGGGATCATGACCTGAGCTGAAGGCAGACGCTTAACGACTGAGCCACCCAGGCACCCCAGAGAGAGTCTAGTTTTGATAAGAGGAAAGCCTCTGTGTGCCTAGAACAGGTCGGGAATGAGTGGAGATGGCAAGTAATGTTAAATTGTGGGGGGGGGACCATTAACTTCATAATAGGAAGTTTAATAATTTTTTTTAACTTCCTTTTAGGATATTACCTTCCAAATGATGATGGAGAATTTTATCAGTTCTGTTATGTTACCCATAAGGGTGAAATTCGTGGAGCAAGTACACCTTTCCAGTTTCGAGCTTCTTCTCCAGTTGAAGAGTTACTTACTATGGAAGATGAAGGAAATTCTGACATGTTGGTGGTGACCACAAAAGCTGGCCTTCTTGAGGTTGGTACCAACAATGAGCTAATGATTTATAGATAATTTAAGAACAAAGCTCATGTTGGCATTTAAAAAATTCAGAAGAATAACCTGAGAATCAAATGGTTTTTAACTAAAATGGTAAACTGAGAGTGTTGTTTTTGAAATGTTTTAAATTTCTTCCTGTCACAGGTTATTGATTGCACTGTGCAGGGACTGCCCCTAGGGCCTATCAGTATTTTGTGCATAGTAGATGTGCAGTAAATAACTATTGGGTTAGATTTAAAGCTTTCCTAATGTTACCTTACACTAACTTTTCTTCTTTAGTGGTTGCCTAATCCATTGATTATAAAATAGTACAGATTTGGGTTGTGAAGGTGGTGTATAAAGTAATAAACCTAACTGTAATTGGATGTGAACTTCATTTCACTGTACCACAAGCATGCTCTATTCCAAGTGTGGCAGTGAATCAGGGAAGATTCCAGTCTGAGTTTAGGTTGAGCATTTAGAATGATTTCCTTGTTCATTTTATCAAATGAGTATTGTGGGTTAATCATAATTTAAAGAGAAAACGTGAAAAGCTTCTTATATTTTTTTAATTGACTATTTGGGAGGCATTGCATTGGCTCCAATAGAAATTTACTGTATAGATAGTCTAATAATGCCTTATGTCTTAAATTTTAGTAATTATTGAAGGACAGACTAGAACAACATTCTTATTTCAAGATTTCAGTATCTTTAAACCTAAAAAACTAGAATGTTACATTTGAATTTCTGTGAGAAACATCTTATTTAATTGGTTCATTCTGTATTTTTGGTTAATTTACATTTGTATTTAATCTGGCAGGTCATTGCTTTTTCTTTATAGTCAGATGGATGTTTTTTATATGTAAATATTAATTTATGCCTTTGATTTTATTTTATTTATCTTCAAAAACAGACAAGAGAAAAAAGATAAAGGTCATAGATATAATACTTTTATTAGATAGTCAAACTAAGAAGGTTAGAAGGAACCAATCATTTTTTATTGTGAATTCTTCTGTATCTTCCCTTCCCCTTCCAGAAATTCCTTTCTTATCTTAAATAAAGAAATGTAACTTTTATAGGGTGACTAAAACATTTTGTGGTGACAACTGCCTGATGATCAAGGTTTTTAGCCTGGTATTTGAATGCTAGTCAAAGATGGTGGAACAAGCCTAGCTCTTAAAAAGAATGCAGTTAGCATTTATATTGCAGTTTTTTGAATACTTGTTAGACCACCCTGATTTCAGGGCCTCCAAAAACAACAGGCATTTAGGCATCTATATCTTTTCTTCTATTCCTTTTCTAAGTTAATTGGGACATGACACATTTCATTTCTTCCTATTCATAAGAGGTACTTTATAAAGAAAATTTAAGTTGCTGTCTCTTATGTGCTAATTGCTAAGATAAAATATTTTTATTCTGACCAATTTTTTGACAAGTCTTTTAAATTTCCACATTCATCAACTGTTGACATTGAAGGGTTATGTCTTTTTTTTTTTTTTTCCCCACTTGATATGTGAACCTTGATTGGATCTTAGAATTTAAAAAATAGATATTTTGGGGGGATAGTGGGAGATAAATAACTATGAACTATCCATTGGATATTACAAAGTTATTGTTAATTTTCTTATTTATGATAGTGGTAGTAGTTGAAAGGAGACTGTCCTTTTTAGGAGATGCTTGCTCTGAGTACTTAGGGGTGAAGTGTCTGCAGTTTCAGATGGTTTAGCAAGAAACACAAAAAGCATAAGCAAGTGATAAAGGGATATGAAGTAAACATGGTGAAATACTAATAATTAGTGAATTTAGGTGATGAGTGTTGATTTAAAATTTTGACTTTTGTATGCTTGAAAGATTTCAAATACAAAATTAGAGGCAGGAATTAGACTTCTATACATTATCTAATTTGAATTCCTTTTTAAAATTTCTACTTAAGATTCAGTAAACTCTTGGGGCACCTGGGTGGCTCAGTCATTAAGCGTCTGCCTTTGGCTCAGGTCATGGTCCCAGGGTCCTGGGTTCGAGCCCCACGTCGGGCTGTCTGCTCGGTGGGAAGCCTGCTTCTCCCTCTCCCACTCCCCCTGCTTGTGTTCCCTCTCTCGCTGTGTCTCTCTCTGTCAAATAAATAAAATCTTTAAAAAAAAAAAAAGATTCGGTAAACTCTTCAGAAGGTATGTGTCAATTAAATGAATCACAGGGACAAATTGGTTCTTTCATAATGTTTCTATTGTACTATGTCAGGATATATTTTCACTTTTAAGCTGCCAGAAAGTTTAGAGCCAAAAGGTGTTTTTTAAAAAATAAGGTATAAAAGAAGTTTATTTTTGAGGGCATTTTACTCCTAATGTTTTCATTTGGTCTGATGGAAGAGATAGAAGAGTCATAATAAAAATTTGCAGCTCCTGAGCTTTCATAAGACCCATTTTAGAGTTTAGTCAGTTTGATTCCATGACCCTGGAAAACCAACTTAGTGTACCAGGAAAACATTTTATTTTAGCTAAATGATGCCTCCTTTGTGAAATTTCCCTCCCGAGTCTTCATTATTCCTCTGTTAAAATCAAAGACTTTTTATTCTAAGAGAAATGTTAACCATTTTATTTACTACTATATTAGGTCCTTTAATGAGTAATTTTTTAGAATCGTGGAGTATAGGTTTTCCTGAATTGAGTTACTATTAGTGTTCCCATAAGAATCAATTACATTGTTAATTTATTGTTACAGTCTGCATTTTTGTGCTAAAATTTGCAGTTACTTTAAGTTTGTTTTAATTTAGCCAAATAGAGACCATTATAAATAGAGCAGCTGTTACTACTTAATACCAAAACTTTTAAGAGTAATGCCATAGATGAAGGCCTTATGTAACATGTAAGGAAGTTCTTTTTTTTTTTTTTTTTAAGATTTTATTTATTTGACAGCGAGAGAGGGAACACAAGCAGGGGGAGTGGGAGAGGCAGAAGCAGGCCTCACGCCGAGCAGGGAGCCCGATGCGGGGCTCCATCCCAGGACCCTGGGATCACAACCGGAGCTGAAGGCAGATGCTTAATGACTGAGCCACCCAGGCGCCCCTGTAAGGAAGTTCTTAATAGAGTCAAAGATATCTCATAGCTTTGCATTTAAGAAGAGGCACACATTTTTATCTTGAGTATTATTCAAGAAAAACCCAGAATTAAGTCAACTATGAAACAATATGCCTTAGTTTTGCTACTAATTTGAAAATTGACTAGCAGGCAACTTCATGGTAAAATTTACTGATTTTATACCTTCTTTTATTTTTAAAGATTTTATTTAAGAGAGAGTGTGAGTGAGCACGTGGACACACAGGTCGGGGGAGGGGCACGCAGACTCTCCACTGGGTAGGGAACAGAATGCGGGGCTCCATCCCAGTCTTCTGGAATCATGACCCGAATCAAAGGCAGGTGCTTAACTGAGCCACCCAGGTGCCCCTGATTTTATATCTTGTTTTAATGTTCTCTTTTGCCCAACCAAAAGAAGGTTTAAATTTATGATTCATGAATTTTTATTTACATGTATGATTCATGAAGTAGATTGTATGTAAGAGTTTTTTTTATGAATTTCTTCACTATTTTTTTGAAATGGAAACCTGAATAACATTTTAGGATTCTAGAAAAATCAATTTGAGTTTTTTGTTTTACAGTTGAAAATTGAGAAAACCATGAAAGAAAAAGAAGAACTGTTAAAATTAATTGCTGTTCTGGAAAAAGAAACAACACAACTTCGAGAACAAATTGGAAGATTAGAAAGAGAACTTAACCATGAGAAAGAAAGATGTGACCAACTGCAGGCAGAGCAAAAGGTTAGTTGTGTTTTATGTAACTGATTGGAATTGATAGTATATTGTCTGAAACCCACTTTTTTAAGAACTGAACCAGTTAAAGCAAGTAAAAACTGTTCTTAAAAAAATGGCATTTAGATACATACTTAAAGAAGAATAGGTTAGTTCCTATCAATTTTCTGCTGTAGCTTCTTTTATGTTGCAAATGGTTAAAATACTTTTAGATTATTTGGTACCAGGCTTGATGAGGTAGTTCCTGACAACTGTTTCTATATGCTTTCCATCTAATTATGGAATAATTAATTGATTTGGGGAGAGGGTTTGGAAATATAATTAGGAGTGATAAATAGTGAATAAGGGGGAGATAGAACAAAGTAGTTAAAATTACCTTTCAAAACAGAATTCAATGAAATAAGGTGTAGTATTAGACAAAATTTTGAAATCCATGATGTGAGAAATGCTATCAATTATCCTAAAAAAACACATAAAGAAGTATACGTATAAAACATTATAGTTTCATTAGAAATACAAATGGATTTAATTTAGTAGGTGAAAACAATTTAAAAAAAGCAATCACCTAGTCATTGACTTGTTATTTTCCCAAGAAAAGTAATTTGTTAGTTTTGACACAGATTACGATAATACGTTTCATAATCTCACTTATAACTAGTTAGATATTCTTAGGTCTTTTTACAGGATTAACCTATTGTTAATTAACCTATTGTTTTCTATTGTTCCATTCTTTTGTCCAACAAGGCCTAGAGCAATTACTTGTTACTTGAACCAGCAGTGCAGTGATTTTCACTAATTTTTATACTCCAGCAGGGTGGTTGTAAATTGCACACCTGACCAGAGGTAGTTTACATAAATAAGGGATTAAATTCTGAAAAGATTTTCTCTTGACTTGTTGTCAGTTAAAGGAGTACTCTTTTGAGTTAGATGGTAAACATAATATCAAGCAATGTGTACAATTGTAAATCTCCTTATAAACATCTATAACATGTTTTTATTACCATTAGCCTTTTTAGTTTAAAAGATGCAGTTACTTCCCCTTTTTCCTCTTGGGGGAATACTTAGAATCCTGCAGTAGGAGTATCGTGCAGTATAAGCAGGTATACCAGATATTAAAATATAGTATATGTGCCTACCTTGATTGTTAGGACATTCAGATGAATGATTTATTCAGTTGTTGAAACTCCTTGGCTGTTTTGTATAGCTATTACACTGTTCTCTCTATTCTTTACACTTTTATCTCATTTGTACCTGGATTTGGCTGTTTTCCAGAGTGGAATGCCAATCTTTTTTCTTTCACTCTATTACAAGGTGGAGGGGTGGAGGTGAGATAGAAGACAGTACTCATGAAAATGGCCCCATTACAGCATGTACTTAGCCTGTAAGATCAAGAATGCCCTGAAATATGGCCTTTGAGGTTTCAACTCGATCACCTTGAAATCCAAGGGAAGAATGGATGATTGGAAGAATAGGAATGGCAGAATTGGTAGGCCTTCAATTGCGTGAAATTACTCATGTACATGAGGCCATGCCTCTGGTCCAGTCGAGTATTAGCTGAGATTTAAAGTCTTAGGTACTAGTACCTCTGCTGCCCAGGTGACAAGGGTTAAGCACTACGGATAAGACCATTCTGAAGAGAGCTAATTCTGACATATTTGGGTTGAGAAAGTGGTATATTGAGGTCAGGGCATTAGTGAAGCAAAATTTGTAGGAGATGGTGGCTGTTGTACCCAGAAGAGGTCTACAGCAGAAGTTTTTATGGCAACTCATAAATCTTTTTTTTTTTTTTTTTAAGATTTTATTTATTTATTTGACAGAGAGGGAGCACAAGCAGGGGGAGTGGGAGAGGGAGAAGCAGGCTTCCCGCCGAGCAGGGAGCCTGATGTGGGGCTCGATACCAGGACTCTGGGATCATGACCTGAGCCGAAGACAGACGCCTAACGACTGAGCCACCCAGGCGCCCCAGCAACTCATAAATCTTGATGACAGGCACTAATCTTAGGAGGGGACTTCTTCCCTGTTATTTTTGTGTTGGGTTTGTACTCTGGGAAGATGAAGTACATGGAAGTGGTTTTTTAAATGCTATTCTGTGCTATGAAAATGGTGATTTAAAAAAGACCTGGGGTGCCTGGGTGACTCAGTTGGTTGAGTGTCAGACTCTTTGATTTCACCTTAGGTTGTGATCTCGGGATGGAGCCTCATGTCGGGCTCCGCACTCAGCATGGAGTCGGCTTGTCCTTCTCTCTTTGCTCTTCCCCCAGCACATGCATGTTCTCTCTCAAGTAAATTAATAAAATCTTTAAAAAACAAAACAAAGACTTAGATTGGTGTTTGTTATACTAAATGTAAGTAAATATTATTTTACTAGTTTTCATAATGACAAACTAGAGAATTGAACTAAAATATGAAATTCATACCATTTTTCTCAGTTCCTAGAAGTGATACTTACATATGTTTAAAAAAAAAAAAGTCTTAGTTATATGTTGGCAATTGTCTGCTTATTTCTGGGGATAAAATAATGTGCTTGCTAGGAGAAATAGTTCTTTTCATTACTAGTCATGGGTGCTTTTTTTTTTTTTTTTAATTTTCTTTTTTTCACCTCCCAAATCAGTCTTCATCTGGGCAGCTAGAACAGATTGCTTGTCTTAGTTGGGTGGCTTATAAAATCCATGACATATCTTGGCACTTGTTTTAAATCTCTTCCATAGTGTTAATTCTAAAAAAACAGTCTTGATAGAGTAATTTTAAATGTCTTCTCTTTGAGGTACTGGGTATATATACTGCTGAATATCTGAAGAACTATTATGATGTATCATCTATAATTTCACTTAAAATTTTAGAATGGCTAGTTAGGAATGTTCTGTGGCAACCTTCAGTTTCTTCATGATAGAAGAAATTAATTGCGTTTTCATTATTTTATAAAATAAGATTAGCTTGTTACCCATTCAGTACTTGACATACTAAATTAAATGTTTATAATAAAGTTTATAAATAAAATCTTTCATCTTTTATAAATACTGACTTTTTATTGTAAAATGCCAATAGAGAGAACACTCTATTTTGAAAATTAAAAGAATTGGATGTGTTAAAGTTATCAAAAACAGATTGGTTTAAGTGTTATGCTTAAGTATATTCTGGGTTGTGTTGTGTAATTGTCTGCTTGAAGGAATTAAGTAGGATTACAAAGTAGATTAAAACTGAAACCAAATAACATCTATAAATTGAGAACTATAAATTACATATTGTGTTTTGCCTGTATTTTAATGTGATGTGTTTGTTCCATTATTCATGTATACCCTAGATTTAAAAAAGTAAAGTTTGTGTTAGTAAGGATAATTTTTACCTTCATTTCTAGTTCAATTTTAAGTGTTTTTTTCTCTACTATAAAAGGCTGATTAATAAAAATAACCCATGTAATACTTAATGTAAGCCAGGTGCTGTTCTGAGTGTTTACATATGTTAACTCATTTACTTCTATAAAGTAGGCATTGTCAAATACACATTTTACAAAGGTAGCACAGAGAGGTTACTTAACCAGCCTGTGGTCGAACAGTTTGTAAAGTGGTAGAGGTAGGCAGTCTGGCTCCTTCAGTGCTCTTAATGACACTCTACTTCTGCCTGTAGGGACTAAAGATATGAACTTATCTAATCTTTTTTAAAAATAGCTTTATTGAGATCTAATTTATAATTTACATATCATAATGTCCAACACTTTACGATATACAATTTAGTGGTTCTTATTAATATTTACAGAATTATGCATCCATTACCATAACCTAATTTTAGAACATAGTCATCACTCCAGAAGAAACCTGTACCTGTTAGTGCTCATTCTCCATTTCCTTCCCCCTCAGTCCCAGGCAAAACCACTAAGCTAAATTTCCGTCTCTATGGATTTGTATATTTTGGGCATTGCATACAAATGGAATCATGTATGGCCTTTGTGACCTTCTTTCACTTAGCATGATGTTTCCAGGGCTCATCCATGGTGTAATATGCATCAGTACTTTATTCATTTTATTGTCAAATGACATTCCAGTATATTGGTTAGTCTTTTTTTTTTTTAACCCTAACTTTACATTTTTCAGACATAAGATTAGCAGTTTGTAGGTATATTCATTGTGTTCTTGTTTCCATTTTGGAGTGCTAGATATGTATTTGAAAATCAGAAGATTAAAAACTGAGGCTCAGGGAACCAGTGATACTGAGTCTTGTTTTTCAAATAGGACTAAAATGAACTGTCACCTTGTTAAGTTTTACAGTTTAGTGTATAAGTTTTTGGAGCCTAAACTATGAATTGAGTTTTTTTACATAAAATAAATTGTATTCTTAGGTGCCTGGGTGGCTCAGTCTGTTAAGTGTCTGCCTTTGGCTCAGGTCATGATCCCAGGGTCCTGCGATCCAGGCCCTGGATCAGGCTTCCTGCTCAGCGGGGAGCCTGCTTCTCCCTCTGCCTGCCGCTCTCCCTCTCTCTCACTGTCAAATAAATAAAATCTTAAAAAAAAGAATAAATTGTATTCTTAACTTGAATGTTAATATAAGATGTACTTCAAGGTATTTTTTTTTTTTAAGATTTTATTTGAGAGTGAGTGAGAGAGAACAGGAGTGGGGGTGGAGGGGAGGGGCAGAGGGAGAGGGAGAAGCAGAGTCTCTGCTGAGCAGGGAGCCCAACATATGGCTCCATCCCAGGACTCTGGGATCATGACTTGAGCTGAAGGCAGATGCTTAACTGACTGAGCCACCCAGGCACCCTCAAGGTATTTTTAAACTAAATTATCTTTGAGAATACTAAAACAGTATTGCTTAAACAATATAAGGAGCATGTTATAAACTAGGTAGAAAGATCTCTCATTATGGTGGCTCTGGCTAGTGCAGATCTCTTCTGCTGTCTTTTATTTTTGGCTTTCTCTTCTGTAAAGTTGCATTTATCACTGTATTGGATATCCAATTTTGGACAGAGGTAGTTTAAGACACTTAGACTGCTTAATATATGGAATTGCCTCAGGTGCTTGTGTGTGTGTGTATCTCCTAATATATGGAGTTGCCAAAAACCAATTTTGAAGCTATGATATCTTTGAATTTCTAACTCTTTCATTGTGGAAAAAAGATACAAAGACCTAATTTTTAAAAATATTTTACTATTTATTTTTTAGAGTGGGAGTGGGGAGCCATAGAGGGAGAGAGAATCTTAAGGAGGCTCCATGCCCAGCATGGAGCCTAATGAAGGGCTCAATCTCACAGCCCTGAGATCATGACCTGAGCTGAAATCGAGTCGGATGCTTAAGCGTCTGAGCCACCCAGGCACCCCATAGAGACTTATTTTAATATTATAGGAGTGATTGTTATAACTTAGGTGTATATATCAATAAATTTCTTTAAGGCCAATTTTCATTTTATACCTGATTTGCTAAGTAATAGTTTCAGGAAATTCATAATACTTTGTTTTTAAAATATATTTAAGGGCGCCTGGGTGGCTCAGTTGGTTAAGCGACTGCCTTCAGCTCAGGTCATGATCCTGGAGTCACAGGATCGAGTCCCGCATCGGGCTTCCTGCTCGGCAGGGAGTCTGCTTCTCCCTGACCCTCCCCCCTCTCATGCTCTCTCTCTCTCTCAAATAAATAAATAAAATCTTTAAAAAAAAAATATATATATATATATATATTTAAAATATATAGTTTAAACTAGCTCATAATCTTTGTATGGAACAGAATAAAGAAACCAGAAATAAACCCATGCATACATGGTCAACTAATTCATGACAAAAGAGCCAAGAACATACAATGGGGAAATACAATCTCTTCAATAAATGGTGTTAGGAAAACTGGACAGCCACATGCAAAAGAATGAAACTGACCCACTATCTTACACCATACACAAAAATCAACTCAAAATGAATTGAAGACTTAAGACTTGAAACCATGAAACTCCTAGGGCATAAGCTCCTTGACATTGGTCTTAACCATTTCTTGGATTTAACACCAAAAGCAAAAAATAAACAAGTAGACTACATTAAACTATAAAGCTTCTGCATTACAAAGGAAGCCATCAACAAAATGAAAAGTGAATTCCAAAATGGGAGAAAATGTTTGTAAATCCAATATGTGATAAGAGATTACCATCCACAGTTACTTAAAAAATCACACAACTGGGGTGCCTGACTGGCTCAGGCAGTAGAGCATGCAACTCTTGATCTCAGGGGTCATGAGTTCAAGCCCCATGTTGGGGGTAGAGGTAACTTAAAATTCTTTATTTTTTCAAAGATTGTATTTATTTGAGAGAGAGTGAGTATGAACCAGGGGTAGTGGGGAAGGGCAGAGGGAGAGGGAGAACAGGCTCCCTGCTCAGTCGGTTAAGCCTGTGAGTCTTGATTTTGGCTCAGGTCTTGATCTCAGGGTCATAAGATCGAGCTCTGAGTTTAGTGTGGAGTCTGCTTGAGATTCTCTCTCTTCCTCTGCCCCTCCCCCCACCTGCTCGTGCTCTTTCTCTCTCAAATCTTTAAAATCTCACAATTTCCATTAATGACATAATTCTTTTGCCAATAATTTGCTGTTTGGAATATTTAGGTACTAATTTACTAAATTTTACCACTGTATACATTCAAATCCAGAATACCATACTTTTTTCTAAATGGTTGTCCATAATGTTTTTTTTCAGTTGTATTCATTTGTAATCAAAGTTTATCTTTTTTTAAACATGAGAATAAGTGTGTTCTGTTACTTTAGATATTTTTAGTGCATGTTTAGCCACACAGATAAGTGGCTTATTTTTTTCTCTGGTTGTTCATATTTGAGAGTTATGACTTGAAGGAATTGCTAATAGTGGCTCATGGTAGGGATTCTTTAACCTGAGAGGAGGGGAAGAAGTTCACTACATGAATTTGAAACGCCCAAATCTCTTAATCTCTTTTTGCCTCCATTTTTGTAATTGTTTTTATCTTGATGTACAGTGTAGCCAACTTAATCTATTCAGGTTTTACTTTAATACTAGAATTATGATGTTTTTGGGCATGATTTGCAAATGTTGACCAAATGAGTATTTATCTCAAATTTCAAGTGTTTTTCAAAGCTTGTGTTCTAAATTTTATTCTTCTTTAAAAGTTAGTTTTTTAAAGCAAGATTTTTAGTTGTTCATATGTACACTACAGACTTTAATGTCATTTTCATGCTAAGAATGACTTAGCCAAATAGAGATGCTCTGCTTTACCAAGACATGAGAACTAGAGGCCTGAAGAATAATCTCTAGCATTTTCATGCCATTAGAAAATAGGTGTGGATGCTGAGAAGCTATTAGGTGCTTTTATGGGTACCAGGAAAAGATTCTAAGACTGTCAAGTTGTATTAGAATTAGTGACTCACCGTAGAGTTAACTGGCTCATAGATAAAGCAATAAGTTCATGTTTTGCATTTAGTTGCTTATGAATCTTCTTTAGTTCTTGCCCTATACATTTTTTAGAATGCTGTTTACCCGTTAAAGAACTTCATTATTTACAGATTCAGAAACTAGTTTTTACCTCTAGGCTATCTAGTCTTTCTTGTAGGAAGAAATACCTGGATTAAATCTGTAGCCTATTTGCAGTGCCAAGAGAGCATGTGGTAAAACTAACAATACAAAATTAAAAAAAACTATTTGGAAATCTCTCTGGCTGTCTTTATAAATCAGCAAGACAAATAACTTAAAAATGTGTCAGATTTGCAAGAGTCATTGGATATTGACAACAGTTTACAGCAGAGGGCATATTTATTTCTGTGGTGTTGTCATTGGAATCAGAAAAGCATTTAGTTTTGTATAACAATCTGTAATGTTGCAAATTTAGTAAGGAAACATTTGCTTTGAGCAAAAATAAAACCAAGAGAGTGTATCTGATCATAATTGTGATGGGCTTTTTAACGAAGTGTAGATGCAACATAGCAATTTTCATATTCTAGCAATATATTTTAAGTGATGTTTCACCTATAAGTAAAAAATTTGGCTGAGTTACTTTATGAAAATCAAAGTGGCTTATAAATACTGTATAACATTTGTTACTTTTAAATTGTAAGAATGATGATTTCCTTTAGCTTCTGTTATTGCCTAGGTGAATGGTACTTCCATTAGTGGGAAGTTTTAAAATCATTTTTTAACACAACAGTTTGTCTTAATTTATCAGTTCTTTTGATGTATAGTTTTCCATAACAAAGTATCTCCATATGCACTGTTATATTTGATTCTCATGATTTTATAAACTAGGGAGAAAAAGCTCTATTATCTTCATTTTACAGATCATAAAATGGGTTTAGAAAGGAGCTTGATCAAGTTCTTATAAGTTACTTAATTGTTTTGATGTGTTAATATTTTTAAAACTTTTAAATTGTTTAAAGTAGAATATTCTGTTTTAAATAGAAATACTTTTATATTCATTTCAGTTCTTTGAATATTTGTTCAGGCCTCTGAGTCACAGTGACAGAATCATTACGAACATTGCTTCAGGCACATATCTTAATGCTTTGGTATAATTATTGGTGCCACTTAATGATCTGTGCCAGAAGGATTTTTTTTTTTTTTGGAGAAAGTGTTAACTGTGGTAGTATCATATGAAACCTGACTTGTCACTAGAGTAGCATTGAAAAGCAAGAGGTCAAAAATGAAAGTGATTAATTAAAAAAAATTTTCTCTCGTTTTTGTTGCCTGCCCTCTGGTGGAGAAGTTTGTGAAATTAACAAACAGGGTGCATGAGAAGTCTGGAAAAGTAATTAATAATTGTTTAATATGAAAAATTGAATATGTTTCAGTTTCAGGTTTAGTTTTTAATCTTAGTTTATAAACTCTAGAGGAGACAGATGTGGGATTAACAATTTAAGAATACATAGATTTCTTAAAGATAAGCAGATTTGTTTTAGAAATTGTTTCTCAAAAATTGTTGTTGTTTCTAAGGGTCTTGTTGAAGTATCGCAAAGTTTAAAAACGGAAAATGAAGAGTTTAAGAAGAGATACAATGATGCTACATCCAAAGCTCTCCAGCTTGAGGAAGATATTGTGTCAGTGACACACAAAGCAATTGAAAAAGAAACTGAATTAGACAGGTATTTCTGATGGTTTTAAAAAATACCTCTATGTTTCAAAAATGTTTTTAATGAAATTTTTTTTGTCTATATTAATGTTACTTTAACTCAGTTTAAAGGATAAACTCAGGAAGGCACAATATGAAAGAGAACAACTGGAGTGTCAGTTGAAGACAGAAAAGGATGAGAAGGAACTTTATAAGGTAGTTTACTCTCTTTATTTCTCTTGTATATCTTGTATATTTTATATCTATTGCTGTGAAACAAATTCCTGTGAAATTTAGTGGTCAGGAATTTGGGAGCAGCTTAGCTGCATGGTTCTGGCTCAGGGTGTCTTGGTGAGTTGCATTCAGGATGTTGTCAAGGGCTGCAGTCAGCTACAGGCTTGATTGGAACTGGATGGAGGATCTGCTGTCAAGGTGGCTCACACAAATGACTTACGGTGGGATGCCCTTCAGTCTCTTGCTATGTGGCCTCTTCAGTGGCTGCTTGAATGTTTTCACAACATGGCAGCCAGTTTCCCTTGGAGTGAGCTATCCAAGAGAGAGCAAGGAGGAAGTCCTGGTGTACTTTATGACCTAGTCACCAAAGTTGTACATTGGTACTTCTACTTTATCTTATTCATTAGAAACTAGTTACTTGGGTCCAGCCAGTACTTAAAGAGAAGGGAATTGGGCTTCACTTCTTATGGAGAGGAAGTACCAAAGGATTTGGGGACCTATTTTAAAACCACCCCATTTTGTATAGTCCCTAAAAGTTTTCAGGGAACTTGCTGGTATTTTAGTTACTTAGTAGGTAATACATAATAAGTCAGAGAGGTTTAATAGTAACAAGATACCTGCCTGTTTATCAGAATTTATAAAACCAATTGTTATCCCCTTTTAATAACATCCTAGAGCATTAATTTCAGTGATCATGTTTTAGAGTTCGACTTTTAGAATAATTTTCAGAGAATGTCATTTTAAACAAGATACTCTCTGTTAACAAATCTTCACCTTTTTGAAGTTTTTTAAATGATTCTGAAATAGGATGGTTAGCTTAATTACGAATAATGCTGTAGATGTAAATTGAGACATATTTATCTTAAGTGGCTTATAGCAGTTCATGAAGACAGTTCCAGATGACGAATTTCAAGAACATTCAAGTTAAGTCAGTATTATTTGGATAGATTCAGTCACTTGATTAGATTAGAACAGAGCGACACACCTAGTATTGTGCTATATATTTGATGAGAGATAAAAACATACAACTGTGCATATATTCAGTATTTGATAGTTACAATTTGCATGTAGAAACTAGAATATGATTTATATTGCCAGTGGTTTTTTCCTTTTCATTTTTGGTGGTGTTCGGAATTTTTTTTTAGAAGATAAAAATAAAAAAATATTGAATCCACCATGCAGCTTAGGGAGCATGGATGGGGATGTTTTGCATGTCATGGGTTATACCCATTTTATTTCTTGAATAGCTTATCCCCAGGGGGTGTGTGCAGGCATGCGTGTCACTCCCAAAAAAGGAAGAAAAGTAGTGATGATTCACCGGTGGATGATTTTTTTCTTTTTTTTTTTTTACGATTTTATCTGTCAGAGAGAGAGCGCACAAGCAGAGGGAGAAGCAGGCTCCCCTCTGAGCAAGGAACCCAATGTACGACTTGATCCCATGACCCTGGGATCATGACCTGAGCCAGAGGCAGATGCTTAACTGACTGAGCCACCCAGGTGTCCTGCTCTGGTGGATGGATGATTTTATGATTTGACCCTTTAAGAAAATATGCCCCAAAATAATGTTTGGTTTTTGAAGAAGATTTTGTGAAAAAGGGAAATAATAGAGCTATCTAGAGAAATTGATGCAATTGGATTACTATTTATACAGTGTTTTTTGCAAACTACCTCCAAATGCAGTTTTTTTAAAGTTATAAAGCATTTTTTTTTAACTAAGTGAGAATTGGCATCTCTAACAATTTTTTACTCAATGTCAACAGTGAATTTCAGTGAGAAAATTTCAGTTTTGTTGCCAGGAAAAGACCTGAACATTATTTCTCCATGGATAATTGCTTTCCATATTGCTTTTTGTTAGCATAGTGGGAGATAATAAGATTCTAATTCAATAATAAAATGAATTCTAAAGGCATTCTAGTTAGTATTGGGAAGGGTTTAGGAAGGTCTTAGGGTTAAACCAGTGATGCTGGAGAGGTGTAATGAATGATAACTAGGATGAATTATTTTGGAAAGAGGAAGACATATCCCTAGGGGTGTCATCTTTCCATCCTGCCTTGCTTTTCTTTCTGTTATGAGAATAGGACTTTGGGTGTTTTGTAGAGGGTTGGCAAGCACGTTTTAGGGTAAATCGAGCATTTTTCCTTTACTGCTCTAAATTATTCCTTATGCCTTGCTTCCCTCCCCCCCCCCCCACTTTCTGCAGAGTTTTTGTGTTTCTGCTTTACACCTGAATGACCAGTCCTTTGCAGAAACTGGGCAGCAAGGAAGGAAGGGAAAGAATGAGGTGTCTTGGGGATTTATTCTTTTACGGTGTGATAATAACTCCAGTTTTCTATAAGCATTATCAGTTGGGATCAAAGTGACATTGGAATTTCCATTTGAATATATTTTCCCCCAACCTCCCAGTGTTCTAAACAGTATTTCGTTTGTATATGTGTATCCCCAAAATTGGAAGTAAAACTTCCTTAGAGATTTTTGTTTTGAGGGTTTTTTTTTTTTCTTTTTCATGGCAAGGAGACTGAACTGACTATGACAAGACCTCATATTATATTGTTATATATCTCAGAAACAGGGTTTCCCTTCCAGATTGTTTATATAAATAACCAGAGAGATTCATTATGTCTCTCTCCTCTAGCCCCTATTAGAGCATATGACCCATCCCTGTCCTGTAAGAATTTAGAGGAAATGATAAAACACTTTCTTGAGCTGATGACTATGAAAATTAGATAGTGTTTTTATTTATTTTATTTTTTAAAAGATTTTATTTATTTGACAGAGAGAGAGTGAGAGCAGGAACACAAGCAGGGGGAGTGGGAGAGGGAGAAGCAGGCTTCCTGCTGAGCAGGGAGCCCAATGTGGGGCTCGATCCCAGGACCCTGGGATCATGACCTGAGCCGAAGGAAGACGCTTAACGACTGAGCCACCAAGGCGCCCCTAGATAGTGTTTTTAAAGGGATGCTGCAAAGGTCTTGGCTGGTGACACCTCAGAGAATCTGGAGTCCTTTTCTATCCTTGTGAATAGGAATTAGTGTTTCGGTATTCATACATTGAGGTTCAAGTGCAAGAAGTATGTTAATTCATTTCTCTCTGGTACTCTTACCAAAGCAAGATACTCTTTATAGTGGAAACTAGGTTTCTGTACTCTTTATAATTTCAGTTATGGAATTTGATTTGTGCATCTGTTATGAGCAAATTAGCAACTGCTACCTAACTTCCTGGGAATATTAATATAGTGTGGTTAATTAATCAAATATATTTTTAGGCACATAGGAAGTAAATGACAGTACTTCTCAAAAGCAAAATATTGAATTGCTTAAGATGTTCTTGAATGTACCCCTCAAGTTTTCCAGAATTTCGCCATGCCTTTATATCTGAATATACCTATAACATAATTTGTTCCTCCAAAAGAATAACCAAATCGGTTTGCATTTTTAAGGAGAACTTAAATTTATTAAATGAGAGGAGAAGACTTTAGAGATCAGGTAGTGTTGTTAGACCTTAGATATAATCTCTGTGGGGAAAAAAAAAAGGCTATGTTCTGTTCCTGTTTATTAGCTAGTCATTTGATAAAACTTGGGTCTCCTGATTCCTGGTCTAGTAAAGTCTTCTGGTTCCTTGATCATATTTGGGTTAGAGATAAACAATGGTATTTTGAAATTTGAGTAACTTAGGTTATGGAGTTAAGAGTATTCTTGACATTTTCAACCACTGTTACAGGTACATCTGAAGAATACAGAAATAGAAAATACCAAGCTTGTGTCAGAGGTCCAGACTTTAAAGAATTTAGATGGGAACAAAGAAAGCATGATTACTCATTTCAAAGAAGAGATTGGCAGGCTGCAGTTCTGTTTGGCTGAAAAGGAAAATCTACAAAGGGCTTTCTTGCTTACAACCTCCAGTAAGGTAAGTACTTTTGCAGTATGTATTTGAAGATTGTAAAACCTGTGTCTGTTAAATGTATACAATATAGTGGTTTTTATTTTTAATCTTTACTTTCCCCAACTTTTTCTTTGGGAAAAGTTCAAACCTGGGGGCATTATGACATTACACCCAAAATACGTTAGCATGTCTCCCTATCAACAGGTACATTATTCTGTATAACCATCATAACCATCAAATCATTAATACCTAAGAAATTTAGATATTAGAAATTTAACATTCAGAAGATAATATTTCATTCCTGTATACAGTTTTAGTACATTCAAATTGTCCCAAATATATTTCTATATAACCTTTAAAATTTCTTGACCTAGGGGTAGATAAAGATCACACAATTACTGTGTTCTTGGTCTGCTCTAATCTAGAATAGCGTCCCTATACTTCTTGTTTTTTATGACATTGATATTTTTGAAGAATTCAGGCTTGCCTGAGAAAATGGTCTGTAATCTAATTTATTTATCATTTCCTCATGGCTGGATTCAGGTCAAACATTTTTTGGCAAGAAAAGGCCTAGATGATGTTTTGTACATTCTGTTGCAGTGTTATCAAAAGTCACATAATGAAAAAAGTCACATAATGTCAGTTCCGTTCTTGATGTTAGGTTTAATCATTTGTTTAAAGTTATGTCTGCCTGAAATCATTATATTGGTGCTTTTTCCCCTCTTTGTGATTGAGTAATATGTAGGATAATACTTCGAGATCATGTGAACATCCTATTCCCCAATAGCCTTTCACCCAATGGTTTTTTTATCCCTTGATGATCCTCACCTGCATCAGTTATTAATGATTACAAAATGGTGATTTAAAAAATTTTATCATTTCTTGTACATTTATTAGTAGGTATTCTTTTATAATGAGGTTCTCTGCTGCCCTCTCCCGTTTTTTCATATCACTATGGACTTAGGGATTCTTTTTTGTTCACTATATCGTACATCATCATTCTTTTTCATACCCAAAGTGTCTCATACTTAGCCAGGGGGAGCCTTTCCAGACCTGCCTTTTTTTCCCCCCAAGATTTTATTTATTTAGTTTAGATCATGCACACGCGCTAGCAGGGGGAGCGGCAGAGGAAGAGGGAGAGAATCTCAAGCAGACTCCATGTTGAGCACAGGACCTGATGTGGGGCTTGATCTCAGGACCCTGAGATCATGACCTGAGCTGAAACCAAGAGTCGGGCACTTAACTGACTGAGCCACCCAGCCGCCCCTGTGTCTTTTTCATATGTTCCATAAATGTTTTGAATACTTCTTAGCTTTGTGAAGCAACTGTATATTATAGATTTAGGTTCTGCCCCAAACCTGGTACTAGGCATTTCTCTAAGGAGCCCTGTTTTTTTTTCAGTGGGGAATGGTATTTTGAAACCAAATGGAATTTGGTATTTTTATATTGGATCCTGTTGCTACTAGGGGTCATTGCTTCTTTGTACTTCCATTGGACAAACTTTTAAAGTCTTTATATAGTTACCTTCAATTCAAATCTGGTACCTTAGAGTTCTTCC
Organism: Halichoerus grypus; assembly: GCF_964656455.1. Taxonomy (NCBI): domain Eukaryota; kingdom Metazoa; phylum Chordata; class Mammalia; order Carnivora; family Phocidae; genus Halichoerus; species Halichoerus grypus. The sequence continues at coordinate 59,289,880 of NC_135723.1, forward strand.
TTACCTTCCTCCATTCCATATTTATCTCTTCTCTCAGTGTGGGAGCCCTTGTTTCCAAACGTTGTTATATTTATTCATGTGTTCTACCCTGTTATACACACCAATAGTTTCAGAGGTGTTACATCAGTGCCACTCCCAGCAGTGTGTCTACTAAATAAAATAAAGTTCTTGGGGCGCCTGGGTGGCTCAGTCGTTAAGCGTCTGCCTTCGGCTCAGGTCATGATCCCAGGGTCCTAGGATTGAGCCCCGCATCGGGCTCCCTGCTCGGCGAGAAGCCTGCTTCTCCCTTTCCCACTCCTTGTGCTGGGTATTCCCTCTCTCACTGTGTCTCTCTCTGTCAAATAAAGAAATAAAGTCTTTAAAAAAAATAAATTAAAAAAAGTTCTTTTCAAACCTTTTTCTTAGAATTTATTTCAGTAAGGATATACATAGTACTATGTTCAAAATACACACCAATAGTTTCAGAAGTGTTACATCAGTGCCACTCCCAACAGTGTGTCTACTAAATAAAATCAAGTTCTTTTCAAGCCTTTTTCTTAGAATTTATTTCAGTAAGGATGTACATAGTACTGTGTTCAAAAGTTACTTGAATAAACTTTTTAGCATATTTATGGGAATGAATTTTTATACAGTCTACATTTTTGTTTGCATTTGATTCAAGAGTAGTTTTTATTCTCTTAACCTTTTGATTGAATTTTGTGTTTTGAGTGTGTTAAATAGTTGAGTCATTCAAAAGTGAAAATACAATATTTACTGTGATGTCTCTTTCCAAAAAAACCCTTTCTTATACCCATATGTAAACATTTTCATTAGTTTCCAGTTTATCCTCCTGTTTCTTTCTGCAAAAATAAACATGTGCATATGCAGACACTCTTCTCTATTCCCGTTTTTCTTTTTTAGTTTTTAAACATTTTAGATTTAAATTCAATTGATTAACATATAATGTATTACTGGTTTCAGAGGTATAGGCCTGTGCTTCATCAGTCTTATATAATACCCAGTGCTCATTACATCACATGCCCTCCTTAATGTCCATCACCCAGTTACCCCATCCCTCCATATTCCCTTCTTTCTTAAAAAAAAAAAAAAGGTGCCGTGCTATATGTACTTTTTCCACCTGTTTTAAAATTGAACAATATAAACCGAAAAAAATTACTCCACATCTGTTAATGGAGATCTTTGAACTTTTTTTTTTTTTAAATGGTGCATTGGGCAGATTTACCTTGACTTATTTCTTAACTCTTGTGGATGAATATTATGTTATTTGCAGTAGTTTGCTGTTAAATACACTTAGATGTAATTACTATAACACCTAAAATGTCAGATGTGCATCACATTTAGAATGAATGATTAACACCCAAGTTACTCTTCAGGGTACTTAATATAGCACATTGCAAACACAAAGGTGAAATGTATTTTTGATTTATTTATTAAGATGCTAAAATTTTCTCCAGGCATCTTTTTTCTACGTAAGTAAGACCTCTGTAAGGAAAACCACAGGTATAGAAACACCTGGGAAAATGGATTCTTAATTAACTTTTTTTTTTTTTAATTCTCTGCCCAATCTGGGGCTTCAACTCATGACCCCAAGATCAAGAGTCACATGCTCTACCAACTGAATCAGCCAGGAGCCCCATTAATCATTGAAACTTAAAAAAATTTTTTTTTAAAGCAGTACAAGGTCATGGTTATAACATAATTCAAATAATAAGTAAGGGTACAGAGTAAAAGTAACCCTCATCTTTTCCTACATATGTCTTATAGAATTTTTTAATTTTTCTAGAAATCTATGAATGTACATATAGAATTTACATTTTTATAAAAACTGAGAATATATGTATAATGTTCCAAAACCTTTTTTTAAGAATTTTATAGAATGTCTGGACATTCTATATGGGTATGAGAACCCATAAAGATCTTCATTGACTGTAACAGCTGCATAGTATCCCTTGTTTTATTTAATAGCTGTGTAGTATGCAGTTGTTTTTAGTTGTGTATAGTACTTAGCTTTTATAAGCATACTGCAGTAAATCTCCTTGTACAGATATGTAGGCACATGTACATACCAGAATAAATTTCATAGTTATTTTCAAATTGGTTTTCAAACAAATACCCCAGGGGTGCCTGGGTGGCTCAGTCGTTAAGCATCTGCCTTCGGCTCAGGTCATGATCCCAGGGTTCTGGGATCGAGCTCCCCCGATTGGACTCCCTGCTCAGCGAGAAGCCTGTCTCCCTGTCCTACTCCTCCTGCTTGTGTTCTCTCTTCTCTCTCTCAAATAAATAAATAAAATCTTAAAAAAAAAAAAATACCCCAACATTGTATATACTCCTGTTTGTAATGGCAGCACAGACTTTCATTGTATGAAGGATATATTGCAGAATTTGTAATAAATTCTCATATTACATATTTTCTACTTTTAATAATTTTTCGTTATTTTAATAATTGTACTGAATCCCTGTAAAGCTAAATAATTTTCTTAGAAACTCATAAAAATAAAATTGCTAGATCAAAAGTTATGTGCTTTTTCAAGGTTGCGCATGTTGCAAAAATCTGATGAGAAACTTTATACTACTTACAGGTACATAGCCCACCTGTTTATAAATGCGCTAATTTCCATAAAGTCATCCAAATATTGGAGTATTCCTGTTTTTGAATCTTTGTCAGTTGAAAGAAAATGGTATTTATTTTAACTTCTTTGATTAATGAGTTGAATATATTTTTATATGCATAATGGCCATTTCTTTCTTTCAAAAAAACTCATGGTCATGCCATTCTTTAATTTTTTTGTTTTTTGGCTTTTTTGTTTTTTTGTTTTTTTTGGTTTGGAGAGTTTTTTTCTTACTGATCAGAAAATATATTTATATCAGAGTATTATTGTACCTTTTTAAAAAATATAGTCCAAACAGGGGCGCCTGGGTGGCTCAGTCGTTAAGCGTCTGCCTTCGGCTCGGGTCATGATCCCAGGGTCCTGGGATCGAGCCCCGCATTGGGCTCCCTGCTCAGCAGGAAGCCTGCTTCTCCCTCTCCCACTCCCCCTGCTTGTGTTCCCTCTCTCGCTGTCTCTCTCTCTCTCTCTCTCTGTCAAATAAATAAAATCTTTAAAAAAAAATACATACATAGTCCAAACAATTTCCTCTGGTGCTGGTGTCTCTTTTTTCCCTTTTGACATGGAGAAGCTGATGATACTTACATAGTTAGATCTATTAATGTTATATCTACAAAGATTTCCTCCACCTCAATATTGCATAATCATTTATTTCCTTCTAAGGAGCTAACAATTATTTTTATTTTTATTATTATTTTTTAAGTAGGCTCCATGCCTAACGTGAGGCTTGAGCTCACGACCCTGAGAATTGAGCCACATGCTCCACCAACTGAGCCAGCCAGGTGCCCCAGGAGCTAACAGTTTGAAGACCAGGAATGGGTTGCACTTTTTCTGAGTTTGTTATTTTTATTTTTATATTTATCTTTTTTTTAAGATTTTATTTATTTATTTGACAGAGCGAGAGAGCACAAGCAGGGGGAACAGTAGAGGGGAAGCAGGCTCCCTGCCAAGGCACCCCTCTTTTTTTTTTTTTCTTAGAGCAATTTTAACTTTTTAAAGATACTTTTAGGTTTGTTTAGAGGTCCTAATTACTTCTCATTTTCCCAGTGCTTCATCTTTGTTACTTGCAGCATATCCGTATTTTGTTTTTAGAAGTTCTAAACCTGTCCTGTTTTTTTTTTTTTAAGATTTTATTTATTTATCTGAGAATGGGAGACAGCATGAGGGGGAGGATCAGAGGGAGAAGCAGACTCCCCGCTGAGCAGGGAGCCCGATGTGGGACTCGATCCCGGGACTCCAGGACCATGACCTGAGCCGAAGGCAGTTGCTTAACCAGCTGAGCCACCCAGGCGCCCCTAAACCTGTCCTGTTTTCATAATGATATGTAATGGTATATTAATGTTACGTTGGATATGTTTTAGGTTAGTTAATAGACTTCTTTTAACCAAAATTTTTGGAATTACAGAGAAGTTATTGAAATTATTTTTATTGGTAATCATAAAAAATGAGGGTCAGTAGTTACAGATGTTAGAGATTTTGGGGGACAGGAGCTTTCATTTGAATTTCTGTTTAAGCCAGGGCTTTTAAATATTGGGCATGTTGCTTGACTTCTGAACTTCTATTTACACGTGTTTAATGTGGTAGAGATACAGAGTGCATTGGGTTGTTAAATGGAGACTCTAACACAAAGTCATATCTTAAGTTTTTTATAGATTTGTGTACTTCATCTAAGTCATGAATAGAAAAGCAGTATTTAATTTAAAATTTTGGATCTGTTGAAATATTAAAAATTGTTTCTGCTTCTGTTTTTACTTTAATGGTTTCATTGCAAATGTATTTATCTGATTTTCTTCAGGAAGATACCTTTTCCTTAAAGGAGCAACTTCGTAAAGCAGAGGAACAGGTTCAGGCAACTCGGCAAGAAGTTGTCTTTCTGGCTAAAGAACTTAGTGATGCTGTAAATGTGCGCGATAAAACAATGGCGGATCTGCATACTGCACGCTTGGAAAATGAGAAAGTAAAAAAGCAGTTAGCTGATGCAGTGGCAGAACTTAAACTGAATGCTGTGAAAAAAGACCAGGTAAAGTGGGTTAATTTTGAATTTTCATTTTGATCAAAGCTCACTACAAGCTTATACAAGAGAATAGGTATGTCAAAATAAATCAGGTCAGATTTCTTATCATAGAAATTTAAATTTCCATTCGTTTCATTTAGTCATTGTAACCTCTTCAGTTGAAATTAATGTAAGCTTTAAGAAAAACTTAGGTAGGCAAATGCCTAATGGTTAGTAAGAGCTGCTCTATTGTTAAACTTTCTAATGTCAGTTATATATTGCTTTGTTTGGAATTTCTTATTTATTAGCTTCATAAAGTGGTATTATGGTTATTTAACAGGGTAATACTTACTCCACAGGAGGTGGATTGTTCTTCTCTAGTTTTTTAATGAGGCTTAGTCCTAAGAATATAAAGCTGGATTTATTAGGAGCTAATGTAGCTCTGTTGCCAAAACTCCAAAACAAATAAAAATTAAAAGCCAGAAAGAAAAAAGCGAAAATGAAGTTGGGATTTACTTTTACATTATGAGATAGGAGATTTTTAACATTTTTTTTTTTAAGAGGAAGTATATGTGTATTTTTGTCATAGGAAAAGACTGATACACTGGAACATGAACTGAGAAGAGAAGTGGAAGATTTGAAACTTCGTCTTCAGATGGCAGCAGATCATTATAAAGAAAAATTCAAGGAATGCCAGAGGCTCCAAAAACAAATAAACAAACTTTCAGACCAATCAGTAAGGACAGTTTGAATGCATACCTAATATTTCCTTTATCAGTATTTTTGTTAATGAATCAAATTTACAATATTCTAAAGTTTTATTTATGTAAGTAACCTCTGTACCCCACATGAGGCTTGAACTCATGACCCTGAGATCAAGAGGCACATACTCTTTCAACTGAGCCAGTGAGATGCCACCAGATTTATAATACTCTAAATATCAACCTTTTGAATATAATTTATCTCTGCTAATTTGAAATCATTGGTCTGATTTGAAGTCATTGGTCTAATATTGCTAATGATACATATATTTTTTTTAATCTGGAGTTTTTATTTTCTGGAAAACCAACAAAGGAAGCAAGGGTAGCAGCAGGAAAAAGAAAACAGGAGGAAGGTTCCTTTTTTTTTGACTATTTCCCTTTAAATTCTTGATAAATGTCATCACTTAAAAACTCTATACACAGGGCACCTGGGTGGCTCAGTCGTTAAGCATCTGCCTTCAGCTCAGGTCATGATCCCAGGGTCCTGGGATCGAGTCCCACATCGGGCTCCCTGCTCCGTGGGAAGCCTGCTTCTCCCTCTCCCACTCCCCCTCCTTGTGTTCCTGCTCTCCCTATGTCTCTCTCTGTCAAATAAATAAATAAAATCTTTAAAAAAAACCAAAAAACAAAAAACTATACACATATTGAATCCCTTCTTATGACAGTGATGCCTGTCCTCAGTGGGATTCACCATTGATTATCCCTAGGGTCTTAGATATATTCTCAGTTTTCATTGTTGGGTTCTTCTATCCTATTCATAATCACTAGATTAGGAAGAGTTAATGTTAGCTAATTGTTTTATATTCCATTTGAGAGTGGGTAAGCAGATTTAATGAAAAAAATTATTTCTGTTCTGATGAATGTTTTAATGTGGGTCCTTAAATTGTATCTGATATAAGGTTTGCTATGTAATGGAATGCTGGAAGTGAAGAAACATTTAAAACCTGTAGTTGAAAATGATACGAAGTTCTCTTTGTAAACAAAATTTATTGTATTCTATATGGTACGGATGATAATTTTTTTTTTTCAAGATTTTATTTAGGGGCGCCTGGGTGGCTCAGTCGGTTAAGCATTTGTCTTTGGCTCAGGTCGAAAATATTTATTAGATCATGAGCGGGGGAGGGGCAGAGGGAGAAGTAGATTCGCCACTAAGCGGGGAGCCCAACATGGGACTCAGTCCCAGCACTCTGGGATCATGACCTGAGCCAAAGGCAGACGCTTAACTGACTGAGCCACCCAGGTGCCCATTACAGATATTTTTACAGAAATACATGTGGTAAACTAAAAAGGTTTTTGTGAAAAAATATACTTTGAGTTTGACCCACATGTATGGGTTTTGGTTGGGGCCTGTAAGTATATTATGACTTTGTAGTAGGTGACCTAGGACATTTCTGTGTCTTTTCTTGGTGGTGGTTTGATGATTTGACAAGAAAAACCAAAATAAAGTTTTTCTCTTTTGTAACATTTAGGTCAGTTGGTAAGGTGATGTGTGTTACCTTTAGTTTTTGTTGGCCTTTAAGACAGAATAGCAGCTTTGTCGACTTCTCAGGATTTCTTTATGGCAATTACTGAAGGAAGGAGATAAAACTCCTTGAATAATTTATCGTTAATATTTTGAATAGGCCAATAGCAACAGTGTCTTAACAAAGAAAATTGGGAATCAGCAAAAAGTGAATGATGCCTCAATAAACACAGACCCAGCTACTACTGCCTCTACTATAGATGTAAAGCCACCACCTTCTGCAGGTAAAAATCTTTTAGACCTTTTGGGTAGTGTCCTGCCTTGACGAGTATTGGTACTTACACTGCCTTGTTCCAGGTGTACAAATTTAAGGGAGCTTCAGAAAATTCTTATAAGTGAGAGGATTAAGGCAAAGATAAAGTAGGGGTCTAAAAGTAAGAAAGTCATGCATGTGAAATATATAAAATGTGTGGACCTACTATTTATCTTCATGAGAATATTCACAAGTATTAAATGAGCTGGAGTTTGTAAACTTACATGCTTGTAGCAGCAGTTAGGCTATAGGACAAAAGCCAGTGATTAACTCTTTAATATCCTACTAAATGTATGGAATTTTGAAGCATTTATGGAATTTTATTTTTTTTTTTTTTTTTTTTTTCCTCTTCTTGCCTTTTATTTATTTATTTATTTATTTTTTTTAAATTTTTTTATTGTTATGTTAATCCCCATACATTACATCATTAGTTTTAGATATAGTGTTCCATGATTCATTGTTTGTGCATAACACCCAGTGCTCCATGCAGAACGTGCCCTCCTCAATACCCATCACCAGGCTAACCCATCCTCCCAACCCCCTCCCCTCTAGAACCCTCAGTTTGTTTTTCAGAGTCCATTGTCTCTCATGGTTCTTCTCCCCCTCCGATTTCCCCCCCTTCATTCTTCCCCTCCTGCTACATTCTTCTTCTTCTTTTTTTCTTTCTTAACATATATTGCATTATTTGTTTCAGAGGTACAGATCTGAGATTCAACAGTCCTGCACAATTCACAGCGCTTACCAGAACACATACCCTCCCCAGTGTCCATCACCCAGTCACCCCATCCCTCCCACCCCACCCCCCACTCCAGCAACCCTCAGTTTGTTTCCTGAGATTAAGAATTCCTCATATCAGTGAGGTCATATGATACATGTCTTTCTCTGTTTGACTTATTTCGCTCAGCATAATACCCTCCAGTTCCATCCACGTCGTTGCAAATGGCAAGATGCATTTATGGAATTTTAATTGTACAGTTCTGTTGGTGGAAAAATAAATCCCCTGTTGATGGTTTTCTTTATCTTTTACTTTTTTTTTTTTTTTTTTACTTCTTTGGATCATTAGGGTACTTCCTGGTTAGTGAACCTGTTGGAGAAAAGTTAAATTTTTATTAGTTTATTAACTTCTAGATTAGAAAGACATAGTGAATGATAAACAACATGAAAATTTGAATTAACTCTAGGTTTTCATTTGGCCTAATTTTTTTTCATCTTATGTTAAAGATTTGACATAATGAAAGTTGGCACTAGAGTATATAAAAATACATTTCCTTCTGTAGTGTTTAGGGTAATTGCTGTTTTAGACTTTAAATGTAAATTTCCCATGCTATTAAATATTTAATTAGGTTCAGCCACTGTAGAACGGAATCCTGACTTACATTTCTGTACATCCTCTATCTAGAGTGGTGTTGTGTAAATTATTTATTTAATAAAGACTTAGTGAATAGTAATGAAGGACTAGAAAAGTGATTTAAAGTGTTTTTTCAGAGAGTATGGCTTTCTACTTACGCTGTCTATTCAGTTATATGAAGAGAACAAGTGTGCCATTTAAGAACTGTTTTTAGTTAATTAAAAATAATGATCCTTTTCATTATTGAATGTGAACTTGTTTCTGGCCAAACTAACATAAAAAATTCTCACATAGAGTTTATATTATCTTGCTTTATTTAGTGTATGAATAGATGATTTCAGATAGGTGTTTCTCTCCTTTAGTATTCCATTTACTGACCTTTAAGTTATTCTTAAGTTATTCTGAACAGGAAGATAATATAAGGGGCAAAATAAGTTTTAATAATATTTTCTGCTTTGTAATAGCCGAGACAGATTCCGACATGGTAACAAAGGGACAAGTCTGTGAAATGACCAAAGAAATTGCTGACAAAACAGAAAAATACAATAAATGTAGACAACTCTTGCAGGTAAGATAGCTTTCTTGTAAATGAAAGATTTATTAGATATAATGGCTTAGCTTACCTTTGTTTTTTTTTTTTAAATCCTGGGGTTTTGTTTTTGCTTTTTTTTTTTTAAATACCCATTTACTTAGTTTCACTTTTTTTTTTTTTTTTAAGATTTTATTTGACATAGAGAACACAAGCAGGGGGAGCTGCAGGGAGAGGGAGCAGCAGGCTCCCTGCTTAGCAGGGAGCCTGATGCAGGGCTAAATCCCAGGACCCTGGGATCATGAGCTGAGCTGAAGGCTGCCTCTTAACCAACTTAGCCACTCTGGTGCCCCCTTAATTTCACTTTTGAGATGACGAAAGGGAGTTCTGTGTACCTGCTCATGTAGGCCTGTGTGTAAAATCATGATCCTAAAATTTTCTATTTTCCTTTCTTGATAATGGGCAAGTGATTAATTGAGGTTGGCTATTTTTGTCTGTCTTCTTAATAAGGATACATTGAAAATGTATCCTTGAACTTGGAACATCATAAAAGGGAAGTAATTTTTTTACATTAACTGTAATAATAGCAAAGAATTTTACCACATCTTAAAGTAACCAAATTTACAAAGTGGAAAAAGAGAATGTTAATCAAATGAGCTATTGCCTTTATGATGTTACTTATTTTGACTATTTTAAACTGTATTCTTCATACATTTCAGTTTTGCAACTGTCTTGGTAGGGTTCAGGCTTCTCATTTATACCTGATTTGGAGAAGGGAGGCAAAGGTGTTTTGTGTTTGTATGATTTTTGTTAATTTTTTTGGGTATGTTTCTCCATGTAGAGAGGGGAAGGATATTTAGAGTTAACTGTAGAATGATGAAGTCCATACATTAGTTCAGTGTTACTGTAGTAGTTGATTTAAAACATTTTGTCAGTGCCTTTTAAATAATATTTAATCTTTTAAACTTTTTTTTTTTTTTTAAAGATTTATTTGAGAGAGATCGCAAGAGAGAGCATGAGCTGGGGATAGGGAGAGGGAGAAGCTCCCTGCTCAGCAGGGCTCCATCCCAGGACCCTGAGATCATGACCTGAGCCCAAGGCAGATGCTTAACCAACTGAGCCACGCAGGCGCCCCAAATCTTTTATTACTTCAGAGGATCCTTCCTTCTGTAGGATTGATTTATTAGAACAGTTTTACCCTTGAGTTCAAAGTAGTTGTTTATAAGGGACTAAACTTTTTTCATTAAGTCTGAAACGCTTCTAGATGGATATTTTTTAAAATGTCATTATATAGTATTATTGACAGAAAGATAGAATGTGCTTAAGCTAAAAATTTCCTCAAGGCGTTTTTCCCCCACTGTGTTGAAGTGCAGTAAACTGCATATATTTGCTGAAATCCAGTAAACTGCTTATAATATTTGAAGCCTGCAGTTTGATCAGTTTTGCCATGTATATAGTTGTGAAACTGTCCAGATAACATTTCCATTACCTGCCAAAGTTTTTACCCATTTGCAGTTCACTTCTCCCTCTATCCCCATCCCCAGGAAACTATTGGCTTGCCTTCTGCCTCTGTAGGTTAGCCTACTTTTTGTAACAGTTCATATAAATTCAGTCATATGGTTTATACTCTTTTTTTTGGTCCTCTTTCAGCATAATTAATTTGAGATTTATCGATGTTGTTGCTTATATTGGTAGTTCATTCCTTTTTATTGGGAGAGTTCAGATCTTCTGCTATTTTAAAAATTGAGTTCTTCTTCTTATTACTGATTGTATGTGTTCTTTATTCTGGATACAAGTCATTTGTGTGATATGTGTGGATATTTTCTCCCAGTCTGTGAGTTGCCTTTTTCATTTCATTAATGGTGTTTTTAGAAAAATTTTCAATTTTGATTAAGTACAGATTTACCAATTTGCTCTTTTATGTTTTGTGCTTTTTAAAAAGATTTATTCATATATGTGAGAGAGAGAGTAGGGGAGCAGAGGGAGCAGAGGGAGGAGGAGAGAGAGAATCTTAAGCAGGCTCCATTCTGTTCTAAGAATCCAACTTGTAAAGATTTTCTTCTATCTTATGTAAGTTTTATAGTCTTAGGTTTCACATTTAGGTCTATTTTCATTTTAAGTTTATTTTTGTGTGTGGTGTGAGGTATGGTATATATCATGGTATTAGGTTGATCTAGCCTTATTTGTTAAAGACTTTTTCTCAGTTGAATTGCTTAAAGCGTATTTTTAAACTTTTACCTTGAATATAAGACATTCAAAATGAAATTTTCCAATTTACCCTTTTGTCATGATTTATAACTCCTTTCAACATTCTGAGTTGTAGAGAAGAAGCAGTGTATAAGAAGTCAACCTAGCGATTTTCTTGGTCAGGAAATCCCAATGTCTGGAAACAGTTGTCATTATAATCATACAGTTTTTATTACTTCCCTTTGTAGAAGTAATATATGCTTATTGTGAAATCTTATGGCATTATAAAAGAGTAAAGATGGTAAAAGGTACCATCATGATCCTGATTCCAAGAGATAAGAGCTATTAATACTTCATATTTTTTTTAAAAGATTTTATTTATTTGAGAGAGAAAGAATGAGACAGAGCATGAGAGAGGGGAGGGTCAGAGGGAGAAGCAGACTCCCCGCTAAGCGGGGAGTCCGATGCAAGACTTGATCCTAGGACTCCAGGATCATGACCTGAGCTGAAGGCAGTCGCTTAACCAACTGAGCCACCCAGGCGCCCAGTACTTCATATTTTTCTGCACAGCACTATATGGAAATTGTGTTAACTTTTAAAAATAAGATTATACTATACTGTTTTTTGCAGCATACTATTTTCAATTAATGTATCTTGACGTTTTTTACTTGTTAATTTGTAGATATTTGTTCTTTTAAATATATACTATTCCATTGTAGGGATTTAAAATGGTTTGTCCCGGGGCACCTGGGTGGCTCAGTCATTAAGCATCTCCCTTCGGCTCATGTCATGATCCCAGGGTCCTGGGATCGAGCCCCACATCAGGCTCCCTGCTCGGCGGGAAACCTGCTTCTCCACTCTCCCACTCCCCCTGCTTGTGTTCCCTCTCTCGCTGTCTCTCTCTCTCTCTGTCAAATAAATAAATAAAATCTTAAAATAAATAAAATAAAATGATTTGTCCCATCTTCCACTGACATTTTTTTCCTTCCTTTTTTTTTTTTTTTTTACATTTGGTTATTTCAGTGTTGATAGTGTTAAAACAATGTTATAATGAAACATTCAGCAAATATCTGCATAGGTTTATATAGATATTGGCTCTATTTGGATTTAAAATCTTTTTGTGTAATTATGCTAATTTCGTTTAGGATGAGAAAACAAAATGCAATAAGTATGCTGACGAACTTGCAAAAATGGAACTGAAATGGAAAGAGCAAGTGAAGATTGCTGAAAATGTAAAACTAGCACTAGCTGAAGTAGAGGATAATTACAGAGTAAGTTCAGTATTTGTATAGTTTGAGGCATAGTGTACCTGGTACTTTTGCAAATAATGTTAGCTATAATTTTTACCAATCTAATGGGCAGTTTTAATATAGATAATTGGAATTGTATTTTTGTGTATAAATATGTACTACATATTTAGTTGAGTGTAGTTAATTAACTATGAACTGAGAAAATAAATACATGCGTTGCCATTGTGACTTTAATTCTGTGCACTCAGTTGGCTAATTAAAATTTTATTTTTAAATCATGCTTAGTTTCTAAGATGAAAAGTGATCATTTCATTGTCCTCTTCACTTAGAAACAGACATGAATGTGTATGTAAAATTATTTTAGGGCCTTTACGTTTTTGTGGGAGCATAATAATACATGATCAGTAATTTTAAAATTTATGTAAGCTATTAAATGAATCACCAAAATGTTTTACTTGTGATCCTACAAAATACTGCAAAGTGATACAATCTTAATTTTAATTATTTTTGCCAATGTAATATTAGGCAACAAATAAGCCCAAATGGTAAATGATATTTGTAAGACTGTTAGAGAAAAAGATTAGCAGCCTGTTTAGCTAATTAGTAGGAAGATCTTTTTGCTTTAAGGAATAAAGTATAATCTTACATATTTTGAGATCTTACATATAATTTGCATATTGTGTGTGTGACTAGAGACCAGGAAGTTCTAAATGATTTAACTTTGCTATATTATAGCTAATTGTACTTACAGTCTTAATTTTTAAATGTGGTGTTCTTAAAGACACCAAGAATTTAGGTTTCCCCCCTGGGGCCTGGAGAAGGTGGCACATTATAGGTAATTTTACTGATAGTTCTTTTTTATCTTCATCTACTGTCAGAATGAAAATTTCAAACTTCTAATTCATGAGATTATTATTGTTTATGAGATCCCTGCGGATATTGTTTTCAGTGGCTGGCAGCTTCCCTTACTATTTATAAAGTGTGAATACTGAATTTATATGAGCTTTTATCTTTGCATATTGACTAGAAAAAATAATTTAGTAAAATTAAAGCCTGTATATATAGAGAGAGAGCTAGTGAGCACACACTATGTTAGCTGTTATGTGGGAGATCATACAAGTAAGGCACAATGCTATGTATGTTTAAGGAGTTTATAATCTAATAGGGATTGCTTAGAAGTATAATGGTGATATTCACAACTCTGGCATTCACGACTCAGGTAGTCATCTGTCAAACCTGTGGGAAGCTAAATAATGTTTTTAGTTCATTTAGATCATTGTAGAAGTGAGCATCTGAATTAAACAGCATTATAGATTATGCAGCTGGTAAAGGTGCTTAGCATTTTGTTTAGTGCCCTTTCCCTTATTTTGTACTGTTTAGACACAGATACTCACTAGACAAGGCAAAATGGGATGAAGTTCTACATGAATGATAAGTCTAATTAATGAAGTACCTTAGGGCTGTTTCCAGTGGAATATTTAGGAGTTAAGCATGGAGAAACCCGACCTTTGAAAGACCAAACTGGAGGGGAGAAGCAGAGCTGGGAAAAGAAAGAAGCATCATTTTAAGCAGATTGAAAAGCATTTATATAGATTTGGAGGTGAAAAGTGGAGAGCACAGCCTGGAAATTTTGAGCAGTCTTGAGTAATAGGACTTTAATGTCTGTGGTGGTGTAGATTGGACTTGAAAGATAGCTTAAACCACATTTTGGGGGGCCTAAAATGGAATTGGAGTGCTATTTGCTATTAAGAATTTCCTAGGAGTAAAAGGACCCAACTATAGTAGGTCTTTTTGAAAACAGTTTGGTAACCCTGAGAGGATTTACAGGTGGGAAGGGTGTTTGAAGGTAAGAAAATTAAAAGTATTCTCAGAATTACTTGGTAATAAAGACCACCCCCTTGGGTACCTTCCCTGATCACTTATTATTGAATAGGACATGAAATAATTGAAAAATAAGTTTGTGTTTGTATTCATAATGTGGTTGTTAAGTGAATGAATGACTAAAGAGACTGAAAATGTTGGGGAGTGGAGGAAGAAGAGGAGGAAGTGTTGTAACAAAGCTTCCTAGCTTCAGTCACAGTGGGCTCTGAGATTGGTAATATCCGTTAACAGAAGTAAGAAAAGTAGGTTTGGGACCTTTTGCCCTTAAAGTGTGGAAAGAACAATGAAAACATGTCACCCATCAATTGAAAAGACAGGTTTGGGGAAAGAAAGATGTGTGCCATGTGAGTTAATATTAGTGATTTATTCCCATGGGGATCATAGTTGTGAAGGCATAGAATAAAGGGAGTTTTCAGGGAGAACATAGAGAGAAGCCAAAGAAGAAACTTTGGAGAACACTCATATTTCTAATTGTGAAGTTCAAGAAGTGGACACAAAAAAGAGCACGAGGGGATGATATTGTAGGTGAAATTTTATGTAAACTGGGAGAAGTTGTATGAGTACGGGCACTTGGTCAATAATGAGAAGTAATCTAGAGATTTCAAAGAAATACACTAAGAAAAATACACAGGTATGGTAATTGGAATTTTGATAGAATGGTATAGACTAACTCTTGGTGTGTAAGGAGAGAGTAGATAATGAAAAAGATTAATGATGATTTCTTTTTTCAGCTTCAGTTGGCAGAGAAAGACAAAGAAATAAATGGTCTAACTTCACGTTTGGAAAACCTCTCCAGGGAAAAGGTATTGAACAGTGTACTTAAAAAATCTTTCAGGGTGCTTGGGTGGCTTGATTGTTTATGCGTCTGGTGCTTGGTTTCGGCTCATGTCATAGTCTCAGGGTGGTGAGATCAGGTGCCATGTATGGGACTCTGCTCTTGGCACAGAGACTGCTTGATGTCCTTACTCCTCCCCCTGCTTGTGCGAGGGGGTGCGTGTGCACTTCCCCCCAATAAATAAATCTTAAAAAAAAATCATGACAATGAATGATACTACAGCTTATGAAGATACACATCTTACAGTCATGTGAAGGTGGCTTTGAAGAAAAGTTACATGAATACAGAAAAGACTGAAACAGATGTTAGTACTCTCAGTGGAGAATGTTTACAGTTAAATAATTTTATTTTTTTAAATTATTTATTTTTAGAGATAACGTGTGGAGGTTGGGGGCGGGGCAGAGGGAGAAGGGAGAGAGAGAATCTTAAGCAGGTTCCACACCCAGCGCCGGGTCTGATGCAGGGCTTGATCTCATGATCCTGACAGATCATGATCTGAGCCGAAATCAAGTTGAACTCTTAACCAGTGGAGCCGCCCAGGCGCCCCTAAATAATATTTTTAAATATTTTACTTTATACTATGAAGAAAATACTTAAGGATTGAAATTTAACTTGGTCTTTGTTACGTATTTTGTATTTAACAATAAACTCTATAATGTTTAAATTTAGGAAGAGTAAAAAATTTAAAAATTATACATAATGTTGTCTATCTGGTTTTCTTTTGTGATAGGAAACATTTTAGAAGTTGTTTAATGATTTATAGCATAACCTAACATTGAAACAGAGCATACATTTATAATGTAAAACATGCTATAGTGCAACATTTCTCAAAGTGTAGTTTGAGGTCTTTTGGGGGGTGGTCCCCATCCCCTTTCAGAGGTCTACAAAATTGAAAACTATTTTCACAATACTACAATGTTATTTGCTTTATTCCCCACTGAGTTACATGTATATATGTATATTTATTACCCCCCCACCCCCACCCCGCCGTGTTACATTTACATGCTGGTGTGTGTAAGCAGTGGTGTGTTTTGAATCAAGGCAGTTGCACCAGAGTGCATTGGTATAGTTACCATATTCATCTTAACTATTGCATTCACAGTTAAAAAAAAAAAAAGCCAGTCTCACTTATAATGAAACAGTAAAATAATCTTATTGAAGCTTGACCTTGGGGTGCACATCTTTTTAATATTCTGTGTGATGAAATGGGGAGTACCCCCAAAGCACTTCTACCTAATCAGGTATGATGGTTATCTTAAGGTGAAGCACTTGTGCAGTTGTTTGGGTTGTGAGCTGAACTAGCTGCTCTTTTCATAGTATATCATTTCCCTATTAAAGAATGACTAATAGACAAAATTTGCTTATTCAAAGTAGGGTATTTGGCAGATATTTTCTTGAAAAGAAGTGAAGCAAGCCTGTTACTTTATGGAAAAACAATTGGTAGTATTTGTTGCCAATGATAAAATTCAAGCTTCTAAGCAAAAACTAGAATTTTGGGAATCTTGTATCTGCTACCATAAGCTTGATAATTCCCAATGCTTACATTTCTTTTTTTTG
This sequence comes from Halichoerus grypus, assembly GCF_964656455.1. NCBI lineage: Eukaryota > Metazoa > Chordata > Mammalia > Carnivora > Phocidae > Halichoerus > Halichoerus grypus. The sequence continues at coordinate 59,306,602 of NC_135723.1, forward strand.
CTCATGCCCATAGATGTCTATCTTCCATCTTCCTGTCTTCTTACCTGACAGTCATCAGTATGAACTCTTTAGTCAGTGGATTAGAATTTGTTACTGTTCTTAATTTGATGTTCCTGCAGTCCTAGATTTGGTCAGTGGGAGCATTTTCAAGCTGGTTCCTGATATGCCCCAGTATCAAAAGGGTGATGTTGGTTTTTTGAGCACGTAGTACTTTTCTAGCATTGTAAGATATTCTAGCTCATCTTGTACCTTTCTTAACTCATCTTTGAAATTGTCAGTTTCTTTTTTTGTTTTTTTGTTTTTTAATAACTAGAAAGATGCCCTGGTCCAACCCTGGAATTAGTTCTTTCCCAAGGAGTTTCTGGTTCGGTATTAGTGGAAGATGGTATTTAGAAAACAAAATATGGGCCCTAGGTGTGTCCATGATTACTGGAGCTCATTGCTTCTGGATCTTTTCAGTGGGCAGAACTAAGAAACATTATTTTAGATATTATGAGTTCTAGTCGAACTCCACATGTTCTTACTTGCCTTCCTCTTTTCCTATTTGTATATGTGCCTTCCACACTGAGAATCCTGGTGTCCAACAATACCAACACGTATCTATTCATTTGCTAAATCTGATAATCCACATAAAACAGTTTCAGAATTGCTAGAGCCATATCACTATCAGAAAGATTCCTATTAGGAATAGAATTTGAGATTGTTTGAAGTTTTTTTTTTTTTTTCTTTCTGCTACAGTTGAGTATATTCAAATAGCCTTTTCTTTTCTCCCTCTTCCCCCCGTTTTCTCTCCCTCCTTTTCCTTTTCAGTGTGTGGTAACACAGAATGGCAAGTGGGTTAAAAAGATTCCTGCAAATAAACAATGGATTAAAGATAATTAAAACAGTAGGACAAATGAAGAGTGAGAAAATGATTTTTTAAATTTCTGGTATGAGGTTTGGCCAGGTGTATTGCAAAGTTAAAACAATGATGCTCTAATCAGATCTGACAAGAAGTTGCCAAGGAATACATATATAGGGGCGCCTGGGTGGCTCAGATGGTTAAGTGTCTGCCTTCAGCTCAGATCATGATCCCAGGGTCCTGGGATCGAGCCCTGCATCGGGCTCCCTGCTCGGTGGGGAGTCTGCTTCTCCCTGTCCTACTGCTCCCCCTGCTTGTGCTCTCTTACTCTGTCAAATAAGTAAATAAAATCTTTATAAAAAAAAAAGAAATGTATTCCAAATACTTCAGACAACTTTTTGAAAGAAACCCAGCTCTAAGTGTATATTGTGCTTAGAGATACTAGCTAATCCTAGAGAGAAGCAGTCAAGATACTTTCTATATTTTACATGTATAAAACATACATTTCGTATCTGAAAGATTTATATGTATAACATATATAAGATTGTATAGAATATATATAATTACTAATTCATATTCATATAGTGTTGTGTTTTATATACACATACATATTTATTTTGAAGTTTTATGCAGGATAGAGATAGTCCTGAGTGATTATAACCACTTGTAAGTTATTGTTATATAAATGGCTGAAATATTCAATAATATAGTGACTGTATTATGCTGCATTAACAAACTTCCCAAAAACTTAGTGGCTCAAAACATTTGTTATTTCACAGCTTCTGTGAGTAGGGAATTCAGGTATGGCTTAACTGGGTCCTCTGGCTTTAGACCTCTCACAACTCTGCAATTAGGGTGTCAGATGGGGCTCAGTTACCTCATGGATATAGATCTATTTCCAAGGTCACTCAAGTGATGTCAGGATTCAGTTCCTTGCGCTAATAACTGCCAAGGAGCAGACACACTTCCTTCTCTGCCATCTTCCATGAGGTCACTCCCTTTCTCTACTCTTGACTCAGGTAAAAGGTTATTCAGAACACCAGGTAACCTTTAAAAATGTAAAATTAATCACTCCCTTGCTTAAAGCTCCATAATGGGCTTCCTGTGCACTTAAAATAAAACCCAAAATTTTTAACATAGCCTGTGATACTTTGTATGACTGGCCTCCATTTCTCTCTATTCCCATCGGAAGCTACAATGTCTTGTTTCACTATCCTCTATTGTAGTCTCTCTCAGTAGTTCCATCAGAATCACCTGTATTGCTTGTTAAAACAGATTCCTGGGCCCATTCCCAAAGTTTCTGTTTTAGTAGGTTTGTAGTGGAGCTTGAGATTTGCATTTCTAAGTTCCAGTGCTACTGCTCTGGGAACCACACTTTGAGAAATGTTCTAGTCACCCAGGCTTTATAGCTCACCAATTGCTTTATTTTCTCAGGGCCCTCATTCATTTCCTTTGCCAGAAATATTCTTGCCTACAATTCTTTGTTACTTTGTTGGACTCTTTTTTTTTTTTTTTAATGAGTTTAAACATAAGAGAATAGAATAATAGAATGAATTCTGTTGTACTCCTCACCAACACCAGTAATTGTTATACTTTATGGCTGTCTTATCTGTGCAACCATAATTACCTTCCCTCCTCTCCCCAGAGATATTTTTTCAAGTATATCCCAGAATTTGTATTATTTCCCTCTAAATATTTATTCATAACTACTCTTTTAAAAAATTTATTTACTAGAGAGCATGCATGCATGCTCAGAGCGGGGGAGGGGGAGAGAGAAAGGGAGAGAATCTCAAGCAGACTCCATGCAGACGGTGGAGTCTGACACAGGGCTTGATCCCAGAACTCTGAGATCACGACCTGAGATGAAACCAAGAGCCAGACACTCAAGTGACTGAGCTACCCAGGCGCTGCCCCCCACCCCACCAACTACTCTTGACTCATCCTTCAAGTCCCAGAATAAATAATAAATGACTCTTCTTCTTTTTTTTTTTTTTTAAGCTTTTATTTATTTATTTGACAGAGAGGGAGAGCGCAAGCAGGGGAAGCAGCAGAGGGAGAGGGAGAAGTAGGTTCTCCGCTGAGCAGGGAGCCCAATGCGGGACTCAATCCCAGGCCACTGGGATCATGACCTGAGCCGAAGGCAGATGCTTAATCCAATAAGCCACCCAGGCGCTATTCCCCGCCTCCCCCCCCCCCCCACTACTCTTGACTCATCCTTCAACTCCCAGGATAAATGACTCTTCTTCAGTAAGGCCTTCTTTGACCTTCAGTCTGAAGTACATGCCTCTATTAAACTCAAACCTGGGACCTGTACTTTATTTCATAGCACTTAACATAATTTGTAATTAATATTCATTTCTGTGCTTACTTAACATCTGCCTCGTCTGCTTAATTGTAAGATCCATGAAGATAGGAATCGCTTCTATTTTATTCACCATTGTATTTGTAGCTCCTAGTACAGCACCTGATATTTGAAGTTAAATATTAGTTGAATTAATTAATTTAGGCACTCTAGGAGAGGCAAACCAGCTAACAAACTTTTGTGCCCTGGAACTGTAAGAGAGGACTCCTAATAAAATCTTTTTTTTTTTTTTTTTTTTAAAGATTTTATTTATTTAGGGGAAAGAGAGAGCTAGCTAGAGAGAGCACAAGTGAGGGGGTTAGAGAGAGAAGCAGGCTCCCCGCTGAGCAGAGAGCCCGATGTGGGGCTCAATCCCAGGATCCTGGGATCATGAGCTGAGCCGAAAGCAGACACTTAACTGACTGAGCCACTGAGGCGCCCCTAACAAAATCTATTTCTTAAATCGTGGAGGCTTTTTAGGAGAGTTATGAATCAGCCATCAATATTATTTTGCTAAGGTAAGTTAACCACATTCATGTCATACGTGTTTTTGAAGGTAGAGGAGGTCTTAACAGGAGTTCTTGACCATGATTGTTCTAAGGGCCTTTTGATAGTCTGGTGAAATCTGTGTAATATGTATTAAATATATTAATATAAAATATATAAATTATATATTTATGACATAAATATATATATTATATATTAATATATATTAAAAGATTTAATGTAGAGAAAGTGTGAGTGGGGGGAGGGGCAGAGAGAGAATCCCACGCAGACTCCTTGCCAAGCACGGCGCCAGATGCAGGGCTTGATCTCGGGACTCCAAGGTCATGACCTGAGCCAAAATCAGGAATTGGTTTCTCAACCGACTGAGCCACCCAGGTGCCCCAGAAATACTTTTAAATGAATAAAGCAAAAAGAGAATCACAGTGGAAACAAGTTACAAGAAATAGTTATCAAAATATTAAAAAGTTTATGATATATGTGACAGGTAGTATATGTGCTTATTTAAAAATGTTAAGATTTAGCATGTCTAATAATTACCATAATTTCAAGGTAGTGAAATATAAAGGCTGTTTTGAGATGGCTGCAATAACTGTAATATGAAGTGAATATATCTATGATTCTGTAGGTGACAAAGTTAAAGGTATTGCAACTATTGCTGTGGTTTTTTTTTTTTTTTCTTTTTGCCTACATTCATAATTGAAAAAAATGCTAAATTTCAGTTCAAAGTTAGTGAAAAGATACAAATTTATTTTCCTCATCCAAGTTCATTTATCTCCTTAAGTCTAAACATGGACCCTTTGGGGGGTGTTGTGAATGCAAATTTGAGAATCAGATTTCCTAAGTCAAGAGCTCAGTTTTCCGATTTACCGAACAACCTACCTATGGCTGTCTTGTTCATGTCCCTGTGTTCTGTTTACCCTGCCTCCAGTTTCCCTCATGAGGAATCAAAGCTGCTTGTTACTGGTCCTTTTCTTACCCTGCATCCTATTTGCAGGGGATTTATTGCATCTCTGATGGTAGAGGAGAGGAGTATTAACTTACAGGGAACTCTTTATTATGTTGGAATCTCTATGAAGTTGCTTGACTTACCGTAAATCTTATAATGAAACCCTTGACTCCATTTAAGTAGTTTATTGTTTGCTTACAGAAGAATTTCACCATGTTCTTCTAAGGTAGTTGGCTTAAATTTTTGTAGCAGTTTATCCTATCTACATCTTTTGCTGCGTTCCTGTCCTTTTCCTCTTGACTTGTCTTTGAAATATTTTTTGAATTTACTTTCACTTTTTCTCTACTCCCATTGCACTTTCACAATTTTGAATTACATGGCAGCACTTTTTGAGTCATGGCAGGAGATGAGGGAACCTCCATTGAGGACCTGCTGTGTTCTAAACACTCCTCTAATTTCTTAGTAGTCCTAGTCCTAGGGCTGGGGAAGGGAAGTTCTTCAGGGTTATTAGTGCTGGAGCTGATGAGCAAATCCAGGTCAGTCTGACTCTAGCTTACCATGTCATGCCATCCCCCTGCTTGTTGCTAATTCAAGTATGCCCAATTTCAAGTGTGCCCAGTATAGCTTTCCTAGAATAACTTTACTAAAGGGCCATGTTATGACTGTTCAAGAACTGTTAGGCCCATTGTAGTAAACTGTATGATACACATTTGGCACATCTGGCCTTAAACTTGTCTTTTCTCTTGTTCTTAACATGCACCCTGTGCTCTAGCCATATCATTCGTTTACCCAATCCTGCAATATGTTACTATTTCACATATCTTCTGTACTCTTTTCACATGCTTTTAGGAGGAACTTCTAATTGCTGTATCTCTTCTCAAACCTAAATTGACTTGAATTTTTCATGTTTACCAGTTTTGCTTTCAGTGATAATGACTTAACTCTGTTTCAAGGTTACTTCATTTAATGGTCATTTATATAGGTAAAAATTTGCTGACATAGGATCTCATCTCTATTCTCACGGGATGACATTAGCAAAACAGCTGAGTTTTACTTTACAGATGAAATTTTCCGTTCTTACATCTGTGGTTAAAATTTCTGGTTGATTTTTTTTCTCTTTAACAGCTCTATCGAGGTACAGTTTACATGTAATAAAACCCACCTATTTTAAGTGCGATTTGATAAATATATATAGTTCTGTAAATACCATTATATTCAAACTGTAGAGTGTTTCCATTACTGCACAAAGTTCCTTCATGCTTGATTTTAGTCAACTCCATCAACTATCTCCAGTCCCAGACAATCACTGATCTACCTTCCGCCACTATATAGTTTTACTTTTTCTAGCATTTCGTATAAATGCAGTCACGCAGAATTTACCCATTCACTGGTTGGACATTAATCATTTTACCAGCTGATGTGTACATATGGATTATTTCTAGTGTTTTGCTATGAATAATGCAATGAACATTCTTCTGTCTTTTTGTAGACATAGGTTTTCATTTCTCTCGAGTAGATGCCTAGGAATGGTATCGCTTTCTTATATGATGGGTATGTTTTTAAGAAACAGCCAAATTGTTTTTCAAAGTGGCTGTACCATTTTGCATTCCCACTAGCAGTGTATGAGCATTCCAGTTGCCCTGTAGCCTCATTAGTACTTGGTATTATTGGGTTTTAATTTCAGTCATGCTGGTGAATGTGCAGTGTTGTTGTGGTTTAATTGTCCCTGATGACTAGTGGTGCTGGGCATCTTTTCATATGCTTATAGGCCATTCACATATGTATATATTCTTTAAGTATATATACTTAAAACTGTCCAACATGAGGCTTAAACTCATGACCCTGAGATTGCGAGTTGCATGCTCTACTGACTGAGCCAGCCAGGTGCCCCCATTCGTATATATTCTTTTGTGAAGTGTTGAGATCTTTACCTGTTTTTTAATTGGGTTATCTTTATTGGTTGTATTTGGTTTTAAGAGTTCTTTATATATTCTAAATACAATTCCTTTTTCATATGTCTTGGAAATATTTTCTCCCAATACGTAGCTTGCCTTTTCATTTTTATTTTTAAATTTTATTTTATTTAAATTCAGTTAATTTACATAGTGTATTATTAGTTTCAGAGGTAGAGTTCAGTGATGGATCCATCATTTGCATATAACACCCAGGGCTCATTACATCACGTGCCCTCCTTAATGCCCATTATCCAGTTACCCCATCCCCCCACCCACCTCCCCTCCAGCAACCCTCAGTTTGTTTCCTATACTTAATAATCTCTTACGGTTTGTCTCCCTTTCTGATTTTGTCTTATTTTTCCCTCCCTTTTCCTATGATCCTTTGTTTCTTAAATTCCACATATGAGTGAAATCATATAATTTGTCTTTATCTGATTGACTTCACTTAGCATAATACTCTCTAGTTTCGTCCACGTCATTGCAAAGGGTAAGATCTCATTTTTTTTTTTTTTGATGGCCGAGTAATATTTTATTGTGTGTGTGTATACACACACACACACACACACACACTACATCTTCTATATCCGTTCATCTGTGGATGGACATCTGTGTTCTTTTCCATCGTTTGGTAGACCTTGCTGCTAGAAACATTGGGGTGCATGTGACTCTTTGGATCACTAGGTAAATACCTAGTAGTGCAGTTGCTGGGTCATAGGGTAGCTCTGTTTTTAACTTTTTGAGGAATCTCCATACTGTTTTCCAGTGTCTTTTCATTTTTAAAAATATCTTTGAACAAAAGCTTCTAATTTTGAAAATAGTCTAACAGCAATATTTTTCCTAATGGTTCATGCTGTTTGTATCCTGTCTTAACAAATTTTTGCCTAATCCGAGGCCACAAAGATTTTCACCTATTTTTCTCTTTCACTAGATTTATAGCTTTAGCTCTTACGTTTAGATTTATGATCCATTTGAAATTAATTTTGGGGGGAGTCGTCTGGGTGGCTCAGTCAGTAAGCATCCGACTTTTGATCTCAGCTCAGGTCTTGATCTCAGGGTTGTGAGTTCAAGCCCTGTGTTAGGCTCCATGCTGGGTGTGGAGCCTACTTAAAAAAAATAAAGTAAAATAAATTGTTTGTATGGTGTGATATATAGTCAAAGTTTATTTGTAGATACCCAGTTTTTATTTTTTATTTTTTTAAAGATTTTATTTATTTTTGACAGAGACAGCGAGAGAGGGAGCACAAGCGGGGAGTGGGAGAGGGAGAAGCAGGCTTCCCGCAGGGAGCCCGATGTGGGGCTCGATCCCGGAACCCTGGGATCATGACCTGAGCCGAAGGCAGACACTTAACGACTGAGCCACCCAGGTGCCCCGATACCCAGTTTTTTAAGCTTATGCTTAAAAGACTGTCCTTTTCCTTCATTGAATTATTTCTGCATCTGTGTTGAAAATTAATTGACTATGAGTATGGGTATATTTTTAGACTCTGTCTTTTGTTTTACTGATTTATATCAGGGGTCTGCAAACTAACACCTATAAGCCAAATATGGCTCATGGCCTATTTTGTAAACAAAGTTTTATTAGCATATGACCATGCCCATTCATTTAGGCATTACCTATGGCTGCAACAACAGAGGCAGATTTGAGTAGTTTTGACAGACTGTGTCCTACAAAACTGAAAATATCTACTATCAGGCCCTTTATGGAAAAATTTTGCCAGCCCCTAATCTGTGTTTATCCGTATATCAACATTCTAGTCTCTTGATTTTATAGCTTTATTGTAAGTCTTGAAATCAGGTGTAAGTCTTCCAACTTTGTTCTTTTTAGAAATGGGCTATTTCAGGACCTTTGCATTTCAGGGTTCGTTCTTGTCAGTTTATCAAAAGCCTGCTGGGATTTTGATTGGGATTGTATTGAATGTATAGATCAATTTGGGGAGGAATTTATAAAAATGCCAAGTTTTCCAGTACGTGAATGTGGCATATTTTTTCTTGAGGTTCTCTTTAATTTCTCTCAGCATGTTTGTTGTTTTTAGTGTACAGGCCTTGAACATCTTTTATTACATTTATTCCTAAGTATTTTAATATCTATCGATTCTACTATATATGGTATCTTTAAAAACTTCATTTTTATTGTGTGTTGCTTACATATCGAAATACAATTGATTTTATATATTGATCTTGTATATTGCAGTGTTGCTAAATCTCCTCATTCTCCTAGTTCTATAGATTGCTTAGAATTTTCTACATATATGATCATATCCTCTGAATAAAGATGATTTTACTTCTTTTCACTCTGCCTTAATCTTAATCTTGCCTTAATGCACTGTTCAGAATCTCCAGTACGATATTGAATAGAAGTGATGAGAGCAGACATCCTTGCCTTATTATTGATCTTAGGTAGAATCATTTAGTTTTTCACCATTAATATTCACCGTAGGGTTTTGAAGTGTCTTTTCTCATATTAAGGATATTCCTTTTTATTTCTAGTTAGTTGAGATTTAAAAAATATATATGAATGCCTGTTGAATTTTGTAAAATGTTTCTTCATCTATTTAAATGATCATATGTTTTTTTTCCCCATTAGTCTGTGAACATAGTGAATTATATTTATTTTTGTGTGTTAAGCTAAATTTGCTTTCTTGTGATAAAAACCCACTTGGTTGGGGCGCCTGAGTGGCTCAGCCATTTAAGCGTCTGCCTTCGGCTCAGGTCATTATCCCCGGGTCCTGGAATCGAGCTCCGTGTCGGGCTCCCTGCTCAGCGGGGAGCCTGCTTCTCCCTCTCCCTCTGCCTGCTGCTCCCCCTGCTTGTGCTCGCTTTTTCTGTCAAAAAAAAATGGATAAAATCTTAAAAACAAAACAAGACAAATCCCCAATATCTTTTTAAATATCGTTGGATTTGATTTCTTAAGGATTTTTGTATCAGTATTCATGAGGGATGAGGTTTGCAGTTTTCCTGTGATGTCCTTGTTTGACTTTGGTATTAGGATAGTATTGGCCTTATAAATAAAGTAAGTTCAGAAGTGTGGGGTTTTGTTTTGTTTTTTGTTTTTAAGATTTTATTTGCAGCGAGAGAGAGCATGCATGCACAAGCAGGGGGAGCGGCAGGCAGAGGGAGAAGCAGGCTCCCTGCTGAGCAAGGAACCCAATGTGGGACTTGATCCCAGGCGCCTGGGATCATGACCTGAGCCGAAGGCAGATGCTTAACTGACTGAGCCACCCAGGTGTCCCTAGAAGTGTTTTTTCTCTAGTTTTGAAAGAGTTTATATGGGATTAGTATTTTTAAATTTTAAATTTGGTAGAGTTTACTAGAGAAGCAGTCTGGGTTGCTTTTTGTCCTGTGACTTTTTAAAAAATTTTATTTATTTATTATTTGACAGAGAGAGCAAGCACAAGCAGGGAGAAGAGCAGGCAGGGGAGAAGCAGGCTCCCCGCTGAGAAAGGAGCCAGATGCAGGGCTTGATCCCAGACCCCCGGGATCATGACCTGAGCTGAAGGCAGCCGCCCAACTGACTGAGCCACCCAGGCGCCCCTCCTTTGACTTTTATTAATAACTAAGTTGTAAGAGATCCACAGTTTCCTCTTAGCTCAATAAAAAAGTCAGCCTCTTGGCACAAATAAATTTGAAAATACATGGGGCTTTATTCTGCCTTCTGATGTTGTATGTGGAGGGGACATTTATGAGAAGTTGAGAGCCAGACTTTTCAGTTGTATTCTTTAAACATAATAGGGAAGTAATTTTATTACATTTTAGCTAAATGTTTAATGCTGCCCTTATTATAAAATATTTGAATGCTTTCTGCCTTTGTTTTTGTTAATTTTAGGAACTTAAAAGGAATCTAGAAGATCAAGCAGAAAGGAAAATGGAAGGTCAGAATTCCCAGAGTCCTCAAAAGATCTCACAGTGTCTCAACACATGCTCAGAGCAAAATGGTCATGTTTCCACAGTGCCACATATACAGCCAGTTCTGCAGTATGGTAATCCTTATGCAACACAGGAAGCCAGAGGTTATTAAAATAATTTTGGTTTGGGATTAACTGAATATGGAGTTTTTTTTGGTTTGTATATTAATGGGATTAGAAAACTGGTACAGTTAACTCTAATAGAAACATTATCTTGTAACCAGTAGTTTTAATGTTTAACAGTAATTGGGTTCATCTAAGAGTGCTGCAGCACAAAAGAGTAGTCTATTTGCTTATTACATATATTCTTATTTTTAAAAATCACTTGGGTTAGAAAGACATTTTTGTGATGCATAAAAATGGTTCTTTATATCCTGTTCATCATAGCTATACACAGAGATTCTAATTATAGTACCAGGTTTCACTTCCCAAATTTTTATTTCAGATGGAGCAGATGGTGCTTTTTATCCAGATGAAATCCAAAGGCCACCTCTGAGAGTACCTTCTTGGGGACTGGAAGATAATGTTGTCTGCAGCCAGCCTGCTCGAAACCTTAGTCGGCCTGATGGTTTAGAAGATCCTGAGGATAGTAAAGTAAATTGAATTTCTATTTTTTGAGCCTGTTCCTTTTATTTTTTGTTTCATGTAGAGAGTTATGTTTGTGGAAAAGAGAGTGTGTTTGTGTATACATGGTGATTGTTTAATTTTTGGAAAAACCTGCTTGTATTTAAATTTGGAAAAATCAACCATTAATATGTTTCAGACTTACACTTTAGGATTTATACTAAAGTAAAAGATTAAGTTCAGAGAATGACCTCAGTATTGTAGTTGTCAGTTTAATCTTTAAGACAGTTTTTTTGAGATATAATTGATATATACCTTTAATTCAGGTGTACAGCATAATGATTCAGTATTTGTATGTATCATGAAAGGATTACTACAAGTCTGGTTAACATTTGTTATCACATATAATTAACAAATTTTTTTTTCCTTTGTGATGAGAACTTTTAAGATTTACTCAGCAACTTTCGAATATATGATAAATTATTAGCTATAGTCACAAATAGTTTAATTTTAATTATCACTAAGTAATTTACTATATTCTTTTGATTGCAGATGTACTAGGTTGGAAGAAGCAGTGTTAATGACAATTAGACATCGTTAGTATTTAATAATCTTTCAGCAACCCAATACTGATAATTTGAGTTTGTGTATCAGTCATTTTTATTTTTATTTCATTTAAGAGATTTCTTCACCATTTAATAAGTTCTTTTCCTCATAGCAGCTTTTTTGGATTTCCTATGCATTAAGATGAATTTAAAAGAAATGCTTTATCGTGCTCTTTGCAAGTACAGCAGTATCATGACCTGTTTCTCATTTAATCTAGTTTGCTGCATTTAATTGCTATTAACCTTTGCAGAAACTGATCAGTGTTCAGACAGGCATGATTTTAGCCCTAGTGCTCAACACCCATAATGGAGAAAAATGTATTTCTCCCTCCTGCCTTTTGGCCTCCTATGTCCATTACTGGGAATAATTAGGAAAACTGTCAGAACTTTTGTAGCCTATTTAAGGTCTAGACTATAATCTTACTGCTTTTTCACACCTTTACTTCACATTTTGCATATTTAATCTGATCATTCTTGGCACAGATGTTACATGTGACAAGCCTTTCTCTTCCGTAGTCATCTGCTTCAGTTTAATTAGCAGAATGTTCTTTCTGATCTGTGTGCTTTGCCCTCCTGCAAACCCATGAGAAGCAGTGTTAGAGTATTGTGCTCATTTGCTGACATGCTTAGATTTGGTAATGAGAGGGAAGGACTCTTAATAGGTGCACCTTGGATAATTGTATTTTGCAATTAGAAGATTTTTTTTTACTTTAGACAGAAACTAATTTTTATGTACATTTAGACTTTTTAAAAAATCTTGTCATTACAGTAACAAAAATCACTTGGAAGTGAAGTATTTTAATGAGTAATTTTTAGAATATATAAAGCAGATTTAGTTGACCTGTTCCTTTTCTCAGGTTCCCTGTCCTGGGAGTAATTAACAGCCACAGGACCTCAGAGTCAGGGTTGTGGCTGCCTGTTCTCTAGTCTACTCCAGTCATATACTTGCCAGCTCTCCTTTCTGCACCAGAAATTGGTCCGCTATAAGATTAGATGCCTTTTGTGACTCCCTTTTCCCTAATAATTGCAATAGCAATAACTGTAGCATCATCATTATGATGATCGTGATGGCACCAAACATTTCTCAATTTGCCAGCTAGTGCATGGCTGTTTAAATATGTTAACTCATTTGTTCTTCATAGCAGTCCTGTGAGGTAGGAACTATTACGATGTTTTCTTTTATAATGGAGGAAACAGATTAACTGGCTTGCTTCATCACACAGCTGGTAAGGGTACAGTCAGATGAGGATTTGAACCTCATCAGTTTGGCTATAGGAGCTATGGTCCTAACCACCTGTCAGTCTATCAGATAGACTAAGCCAGAGGTTCCCAAACTTTCAGTTCATGGCACCTTTGGCGTCTAAGTAAATTTTTTATGATGCCCTATAGGCCAAAAGAAATACTTAACAATTTCCTAACAAGTGTAGTAACCATTTGAAAAAAAAAAAAAAGTATATACTGAATTGAAAGATTCTTATTTTTCATTCTTAAATAAGCACCGTTACTGATGGGATGTATGTGGTTGTTGACCACTGTACACCTTCTCAAACCTTGGAATTGGATGGGACAGACCACATTCATTTCCTGATTCACATTGATTTTCACAAAGCACATGCTTTACATTTCAGCAGCTGCCAAATACCCAGCGTCTTCTCAAAGATAAGGTGTCACTGAAAAGAATGTTGAAACTGAGCTATCTCGAACTAGTTGTTCTTGTGATATCTGACAAATGTGGAGTGTTTCTGCATCTTTCATTAACTTAGAAGATTAAAACTATCCTATAGTACCCTGTGAATTTGATATGGTACCCTAGCAATGGGAGCATGGGTCTAAACCCTTGCTACTCAGAAATACAGTATGTGGACCAACAGTTTTTTTCTTTTTTCTTTTTTTTTTTTTTTTTTGAGAGGGAGAGAGGAGAGGCAGAGGGAGAGGGAGAGAATCTTAAGCAGGCTCCATGTCCAGCGCAGAGCCTGACACAGGGCTTTATCTCACGACCCTGTGATCATGACCTGAGCTGAAATCAAGAGTTGGGACACTCAACTGATTGAGCCATCCAGGCACCCCCCAAGTTTCTTAATTTTGATAAAGTCGAATTTATCCTATTTTTCCTTGTACTTTTGTTGTCAGATCTCAGAAACCATTGCCTAATTCATAGGAAGATTTGTCCCTGGGTTTTCTGTTGGCTTTGCTCTTATTTAGGTTTTTGGTCCATTTTGAGTTAATTTCTGAATGTGGAGAAAAATAACATTTAAAAAGTAATGGAGATCTTGCTTTTCTTTAAGTTTATTTTAATTCCAGTATAGTTAACATGCAATGTAATGTTAGTTTCAGGTATACAGTATAGTAATTCAGCTGTGCTGTACATTACTCAGTGCTCATCATGATAAGTGTACTCTTATTTTTTTTTTTTTTTTAAAGATTTTATTTATTTATTTGACAGAGAGATAGAGAACACAAGTAGGCAGAGAAGCAGGCAGAGGGAGAGGGAGAAGCAGGCTCCCCGCAGAGCAGGGAGCCCGATGCGGGACTCGATCCCAGGACCCTGGGATCATGACCTGAGCCGAAGGCAGTCGCTTAACCGACTGAGCCACCCAGGCGCCCGATAAGTGTACTCTTAAATCCCCATCACCTTTTTCACCCATCCTCCCTCCCCTATAGTAATCATCAGTTCTCTGTAGTTAAGAGTGTTTCCTGGTTGGGCGCCTGGGTGGCTCAGTTGGTTAAGCGACTGTCTTCAGCTCAGGTCATGATCCCGGGGTCCTGGGATCGAGTCCCGCATGGGGCACCCTGCTCAGCGGGGAGCCTGCTTCTCCTTCTAACCCTCTCCCCTCTCATGCTCTTTCTCTCTCTCTCTCGGAACCTCCATACTGTTTTCTACAATGGCTGCATCAGTTTGTATGCCCACCAACAGTGCATGCTGATTCATTTTTCTCCATATCCTCGCCGACACTTGTTGTTTCTTGTGTTTTTGATTTTAGCTATTCTAACAGGTGTGAGGTATGATAGCTCATTGTGGTTTCTGATTTGCATTTCCCTGATGATGAGTGATGTTGAGCATCTTTTCATCTGTCGGCCATCTGTATGTCTTCTTTGGAAAAATGTTCGTTTCTTCTGCCCATTTTTAAATTGGATTATTTGTTTTTTGAGCATTGAGTTGTAGCAGTTTTTTATATATTTTGGATACTAATCCTTTATCATACATGTCATTTGCAAATCTCTTTTCCCATACAGTAGGTTGCCTTTTAGTTTTGTTATTTCCTTTGTTGTGCAGAAGATTCTTATTTTGATGCAGTCCCAATAGCTTGATTTTGCTTTTGTTTTCCTTGTCTCAGGAGACCTGTCTAGAAAAATGTTGCAGTGATCAATGTCAGTGAAATTACTGTGTTCTCTTCTAGGACTTTTCTGGTTTCAGGTCTCACATTTAGGCCTTTAATCCATTTCAAGTTTACTTTTGTGTATGTTGTAAGAAAGTGGTTGAGTTTCATTCTTTTGTATGTAGCTGTCCCATTTTCCCCAACACATTTTGTTGAGGAGACCGTCTTTTTCCCACTGCATGTTCTTCCCTGCTTTGTCAAAGATTAATTGACCATATAATTGTGGGTTTATTTTTGGGTTTTCTGTTCTGTTCCATTGATCTGTGTGTCTGTTTCTATGCCAGTACTACACTGTTTTAATTACTATAGCTTTGTAATATAACTTGAAGTCTAGAGTTCAGACCTCCAGTTTTTTCTTTTTCAAGATTGCTTTAGCTTTTTGGGGTCTTTTGTCGTTTCATACAACTTTTAGGATTGTTGTTCTAGTTCTCTGAAAAATACTGTTGGTAAATTTTGATAAGGATTACATTACATCTGTGGATTGCTTTGGGAAGTATGGACATTTTAACAATATTTATTCTTCCAATCCATAAGAATGGAATGTCTTTCCAGAATGTCTTTAATTTCTTTCATGAGTATTTTCTAGTTTTCAGAGTATAGATCTTTCATCTGGTTAGTTTATTCCTAGGTATCTATTGTTTTTGGTGCAAGTGTAAATGCTATTGTTTAGAAATGCAACAGATTTCTGTACATTGATTTTGTATCTCATGACTTTATTCATTTATCAGTTCTAGTAGTTTTGGAGCAGAGTTTTTGGGATTTTTCTCTATATAGTATCATGTCATCTGCAAATAGCGAAAGTTTTACTTCTTCCTTACCAATTTGGATGCCTTTTATTTCTTTTTGTTGTCTAATTGCTGTGGCTAGGATTCTAGTAGTATTTGAGTAAAAGTTGTGAGAGTGGACATCCCTGTCTTGTTCATGACCTTAGGAGAAGAGCTCTCAGTTTTTCCCCGTTGAGTATGATCACTGTGGGTTTTTCATATGTGGTCTTTATTATGTTGAGGTATGTTCCCTCTAAACCTACTTTGTTGAAGGTTTTCACCATGAATGGATGTACCTTGTCAAATGCATTTTCTGCATCTGTTGATAATCATATGGATTTTCTTTTTTCTGTTATAGATTTGATGTATCATGTTGATAGGTTTGCAAATATTGAACCACCCTTCCATACTGGAAAAATATTCCAGTTGATCGCAGTGAATGATTTCTTAATGTAATGTTGGACTCCGTTTGCTAGTGTTTTGATGAGGAATTTTGCATCTGTGTTCATCAGAGATGTTGGCTTGCAGTTCTCTTTTTTTGTGGTGTCTTTATTTGGTTTTGTTATCACGGTAATGCCGGCCTCATAGAATGAAATTGGAAGTTTTCCTTCCTCTTCTATTTTTTGGAATAGTTTGAGAAGAATAGGTATTAAGTCCTCTTTAAACGTTTGATAGAATTTACTTGTGAAGCCATTTGGTCCTGGACTTTTGTTTGTTGGTAGTTTTTTGATTGTTGATTAAGTACCATTGCTGGTGATCGGTCTGTTCAATTATTCTATTTTTTCCGATTTTAGTTTTGGTAGGTCATAGGTTTTTAGGAATTTATCCATTTCTTCCAGGTTGTCCAATTTGTTGCAAGAGAATATTATGAAAAATTATATGCCAGTTGTTTGTACTTCTATGGTGTTGGTTGTTATTTCTCCTCTTTCATTTGTGATTTTGTTTGAGTCCTTCTTGGGGTTTTTGGATTTTTTTGGCATATGTGCTGCTTTTTTTTTTTCCCCCCCGCCTTCTCCCCTTTAATGAATCTGGCCAGAGGTTTATCGATTTTGTTCTTCAGAGAACCAGCTCCCGGTTTTCATTGATCTATTCTGTTTTTTGTTTTTTTAGTTTCTATATCATTTATTTCTGCTCTAGTCTTTATGATTTCCTTCCTTCTGGTTTTGGGTTTTTGTTATTTTCTAGCTCATTTAGATGTAAGGTGAGGTGATTTATTTGAGATTTTTCTTGCCCTCTTTTTTTTTTAAGATTTTATTTATTTATTTGACAGATCACAAGTAGGCAGTCAGGCAGGCAGAGGGAGAGGGGGAAGCAGGCTCCCTGCTGAGCACAGAGCCTGATGCAGGGCTCGATCCCAGGATGCTGGGATCATGACCTGAGCCAAAGGCAGACGCTTAACCAACTGAGCCACCCAAGCGCCCTTTTTCTTGCTTCTTGAGGCAGGCCTGTATTGCTGTAAATTTCCTTGTTAGAACTGGTTTTTCTGCAGCCCAAAGATTTTGGTCTGTTGTGTTGTCATTTCCATTTGTTTCCATGTAATTTTTTATTCTTTGATTTCTTCGTTGGCCCATTCATTGTTTATTATTTATGTCTTTCCAGATTTCTTCTTGTGTTTAATTTTTAGTTTCATAATGTTGTAGTCAGAAAAGATTCCTGGTATGATTTTGATCTTTTTCAATTTATTGAGACTTGTTTTGTAGCCTAATATGTGGTCTACTCTGGAGAATGTTCCATGTATACTTGAAAAGAATATGTATTCTCCTATTTTAGGATGGAATGCTCTGAATATATCTGTTAAATCCGTCTGGTCCAGTGTGTTGTTCAAACCCACGTTTCCTTATTGATTTCTTTTTGGATGATCTGCCCACTGATGTAAGTGGGGTGTTAAAGTCCCCTACTATTGTTGCATTACTATCAGTTAGTTCCTTTATGTTTGTTATTAACTGTTTTATGTATTTGAGTGCTCCTTTGTTGGATGCATAAATATTTACAATCGTTATATCTTCTTGTTGATTGTCCCCTTTATTTAGTGTCCTTTGTCTCTTGTTACAGTCTTTTTTTTTTTTTTTTTTTTTTTTTTAAAGATTTTATTTATTTGAGAGAGCACAAGTGCAGGGGAGGGGCAGAGGAAGAGGGAGAAGCAGACTCCCTGCTGAGCAGGGAGCCTGACGCAGGCCTCTATCCAGGACCCTGAAATCATGACCTGAGCCGAAGGCAGATGCTTAACCGTATAGTCTTTGGTTGTTGTTTTTTTTTTTTTTTAGGTTTTATTTATTTGACAGAGCGAGAGACAGCGAGAGAAGGAACACAAGCAGGGGGAGTGGGAGAGGGAGAAGCAGGCTTCCTGCAGAGCAGGGAGCCCGATGTAGGGCTCGATCCCAGAACCCTGGGATCATGACCTGAGCCGAAGGCAGATGCTTAACAACTGAGCCACCCAGGTGCCCCTAGTCTTTGTTTTAAAGTCTATTTTGTCTAATATAAATATTGCTACCCCACCTTTCGTTTTTACATCCATTTGCATGATAAATGTTTCTCCATCCCTTCACTTTCAATCTGCAGGTGTCTTTAGGTCAAAAGTGAGTCTCTTGTAGACAGCATATAGATGGGTCTTGTTTTTTAATCCACTCTGTCACCCCATGTCTTTTGATTGGAATGTTTAGTCCACTTACATTCAAATTAATGATAGATATGTATCTGTTGCCATTTTGTTACTTGTTTTGTGGTGGTTCTTGTAGTTTTTTTTCTCTGATCCTTTCTTCCCTTGCTCTCTTTAATGGTTTGCTGGCTTTAGTGATATACTTGGATTCCTTTTTCTTTATTCTTTGCATATCTATTACTGATTTTTGCTTTGTGGTTACCATTAGGTTTGTATGTAACATCTTCTGCATATTGCAGTCTATATGAAATTGATGGTTAAATTTGAACCCATTCTTTACTCCTTTCCCCCACCCACATTCTTGGTATATGGTGTCATGTTTTGTATTCTTTTATTTTGTGAATGCCTTGACTGATTTTTACAGATAAGCTTGTTCTTTTTTTTTTTTTTAAGATTTTGTTTATTTGACAGTGAGAGAGGGAACACAAGCAGGGGGAGTGGGAGAGGGAGAAGCAGGCTTCCCACTGAGCAGGGAGCCCGATGTGGGGCTCGATCCCAGGACCCTGGGATCATGACCTGAGCCGAAGGCAGATGCTTAACAACTGAGCCACCCAGGCGCCCCGATAAGCTTGTTCTTACTGCTTTTGTGTTTTCTACTTTTCATATTGCACTTACGGTCTTTCTTTTCCACTCAGAGTCCCCTTTAATATTTCTTGTATGGCTGGTTTAGTGTCATGAACTCCTTTAGTTTTTGTTTGTCTGGAAACAGTCTCCTATTCTGAAAGCCTTGCTGGATAGAATTCTTGGCTGCAGATATTTCTCTTTCAGCACTTGGAATATATCATGCCACTCCCATCTGGCCTTAAAAGTTTCTGCTGAAAAATCCACTAACAGCCTTCTGGGGTTTCCCTTGTATGTAACTGTCTCCTTTTGCTGCTTTAAAAAGTTTTTCTTGGGGCGCCTAGGTGGCTCAGTTGTTAAGCGTCTGCCTTTGGCTCAGGTAATGATCCCAGGGTTCTGGGATTGAGCCCCGCATCGGGCTCCCTGCTCCACGGGAAGCCTGCTTCTCTCTCTCCCACTCCCCCTGCTTGTGTTCCCTTTGTCGCTGTCTCTCTGTCAAATAAATAAATAAAATCTTAAAAAAAAAAATTTTTTTTTTCTTTAAAATGGCATAAAGTAGTGATAATTATTATGTGTCTTGGTCTGGACCCCTTTGGTTGATTTTGTTGGGAGCTCTGCCTTCTGGATCTGGATATCTGTTCCTTCTCCAGGTTAGGGAAGTTTTCAGCTATTATTTCTTCAGATAAATTTTTTGCCCCTTTTCTCGTTTCTTTTTCTGGGATCCTTATAATGTGAGTGTTATTAATGCTTGATGGAGTCATGTGTCCCTAAGTCTGTTCTCATTTTCTGTAATTTTCTTTTCCACTTGCTCAGCTTGATTATTTTCCATTACTCAGTCTTCTGAGTACCTCTGCTTCCCTCACCCTATTTATTCTATCACATGTTTTTTTTTTTTTTTTTTTTTTAAGATTTTATTTGACAGAGCACAAGCAGAGGGAGCAGCAGGCAGAGGGAGAGGGAGAAGCAGGCTCCCCGCCGAGCAGGGAGCCTGATGTGGGCCTCGATCCCAGGACCCTGGGATCATGACCTGAGCTGAAGGCAGACTCTTAACCGACTGAGCCACCCAGGCGTCCCTATCACATGTATTTTTAATTTCATGATTGTGTTGTTCATCTCTGATGGATTCTTTTTTCTTTTTTTTTTTTAATCTCTATGTTAAGAGTCTTACTGATGTTTTTCTACTCTTTTCTGAGGTCCAGTGAGTATCTTGATGATCATTACTTTAGATTCTCTATCAGGCATATTACTTCGTCCTGCTTCACTTAGGTCCCCTCTTGTGATTTTTGTCCTCTTCTTTCATTTGGGACATATTCCTCTATCTCCTAACTCTGTTTCTTTGTGTTAGAAAAGTCAGTTCTGTCTCTTGTTCTGAAAGTAGTGGGCTCTTTAACAAGTTGGTGCTGGTCCTCATCCACAGCGGGTGAGCAGCCACCGCTAGGCCAGGGCTGGCCGTGGCTGCTCCCCAAAGTGCAGGCAGGCAGGGGTGCAAATTGTGTGTGCTGGTCCTCTTCCACAGAGGAGGTGTAGCTGGTCTGGAGACTGGGCCGGCTGGGGCTGAAGTGCAAAGCGTGTCTGGGTGGGGGTGGTGCAGTTTTAACAGTATGTCTGTGTCCTCCACTGGAGCCTGGGTGAGACAGTGTTGGCAAGGTTTGCACAGGTTGTCTTAGGGAGGGGACCCACAGCCCTGGAACTCAGGCAGGCCTGGCTGGAGGGGGTGGGGCATGGTGTAAGCAAGTCAGTGAGTGCTGATGCCCTGCTGGTTTCCACAGGTGGCCATGTGATTATGCTGGGGGTGGGGGGTTGGTGGGAGTGAGAAATGGCACCTGCTAGATCCTTTGTTCCTAGAGAAGTTCCTTAGTGAACTCTGAGATTAGTAACTAACTCTCCCTCCTATATGCCCCAAGCACTTTTCAGGCTGCTGCTTCAAGTTGATCTCTGTGGGATGTTTGCTGTGCTGTCTCATTAAGGACAGGGGCTCAGTTTCCTATTGCCCTCTGGGCTTTCTCAGATTGAGCCTGCTGATTTTTAAAGTCCCAGAGGATTTAAGTCCCCGCTGGTTTTAAGAACTCATGAAATTTGGCCCACCTAATATTCAAAGCCAAATGCTATGGGGATTCATCTTCTCCTTGTAGGCTCCTGGTGTTGATAGTTGTTCTTATACGTCTCTGCCCCTGTGGCTCCCTCTGGTAGCCAGACCTGCAGGGTTTAGCTCCCCACCTCATCTCTGCTCTTCCTACCTTCTTCTGTGTGGCCTTTCTCAACATTTTGTTTTGGAGTTTGTTCTGCGAGTCTTCAGGTTGTTTTTTGGGTTATTTGCCCTGACATGTTATTAGCCTGGGGCAAAGTGAACATAGGGTCCTCCTATCATCTTCCTTGGAAGTCTGCTTTCTCTTTTTTGAATATATAGTTAGAGTTTAATGACACTCTTTCAGTGACATGCTCTATTGCTAGAAATGGATGTTTGGCAGAACTTAAATAGTAACATCTCATAAAAAGAAGAATGTTGACTAATATAATAATGCAAAGTTTTCAGGGATAAAAAATATTCTATAGTTTTCTGTAAAACTTCAGCAGTCATTGTTGTTCTCTTTTCTCTTACGCATTAACTTTGGCCTTAGTAAATGTTTTGTAAGCTATTGAACTAAAGTAATTTTATCAACTTGGTAAGGTTTACTAAGTGGTGGACCTTTCTTCCTTGACATTATTAACTCCTGAATGATATCTAAATATTCCCATTAATAATTCTTAAGCAAAGGCAGAATTAAAGCACAGTCTGATATATGCTGATTGTATAGTCCTGTTGTCTAGATCCTAATGATTGAAGTGGTGTAACTTAGTCATTAGCTCCTGAGTGTATATTGCTAGTTTGATCATGATTCCATTTTTTAATAGTTACAGAATACGTGTAACAAAAAATTTACCATCTTAACCATTTTTGTAGTGCTGAGTACATTTACATTGTTGTGCAACCAATCTCCAGAATTCTTCTCAACTCTTTCCAGCCTGTGGCAACCATCATTCTACTTTGTCTCTATGGATTTGACTACTGTTGGTTCCTCATATAAGTAGAATCCTATAGCATTTATTTTTTTATGACTGGCTTTTTTCACCTAGTATAATGTCCTCAAGATTTATCCATTTTTGTAACGTCAGAATTTCTTTTTTAAGGCTAAATAATATTCCATTGTATATAGCACATTTTGTTCATTCACCCATTAATAAGACATTTGAGTTGTTTCCATTTTTTGGCTGTTGTGACTAATGCTGCTATGACCATAGGTGTACAAGTATATCTGAGTTCCTGCTTTAAATTCTTTTGCACGTATATCCGGAAATGAATTGCTGTATCATATGGTAATTATATTTTTACAATCACGAGTGTATTTTGAATTTAGTATGATTAACTCTATTTAGTATGATTTTAGTGACCTTAATTTAGTATGAAAACCTTATTTTGAAGATTTTATTTGAGAGAGAGCAAGACAGTGTGCACGGGGAAGGGGAGGGTGGGGGGAGGGCAGAGGCAGAGGAAGAGAGAGAGAATCTGGAGCAGACTTTGTGCTGAGCTCGGAGTCCGACATGGGGCTTAATCCCACGACCCTGAGATCACGACCTGAGCCGAAATCAAGTTGTGTTGTTTAACCAACTGAGCCACCCAGGTGCCCCTGAAAACCTTATTTTGAATTTAGTATGATTAACCTTATAAATTTCTTTTATTGTCCAAGAGATTAACCCATCTTAATGCTATTCCAGATGTTTAAGTTGGTTATATACTTTGAGAAGAAAACAGTAATTCTTTTTTAAAAAATATTTTCTTGGTTACTTTTTTTTTTTTTTTTTTTAAAGATTTTATTTATTTATTTGAGAGAGAGTGAGAGAGCGCAAGAGGGGGTAGGGTTAGAGGGAGAAGCAGACTCCCCGCCGAGCAGGGAGCCCGATATGGGACTCGATCCCGGGACTCCGGGATCATGACCTGAGCCGAAGGCAGTCGCTTAACCAACTGAGCCACCCAGGCGCCCTCTTGGTTACTTTTTAAGTTTATTTTTTAGTAATCTCTACACCCCATTGTGGGGCTTGAGCTCATAATACCTGAGATCAAGAGTTGCATGCTCTTGTCGGTTGAACCAGCCAGGTGCCCCAAGAATTTTTATAGAATAGATTTTGAGTTGGGCATCTCATAAGAAGTTTTTGAGTTTCATATAGAGCTTCAGTAGATTACTATAGATTGTTTCCTTTGTTTTGTAGTAGAAATAGTATTGTGCTGATGGGTCTCAAAGTAGATGAACAATGTAAGGTGGTTTAGATCTTTGTGGAGGTTAAAATGCTGTTAAAAATGTTTTCTTAAGATATTTGGGATTGTTCATAAATATATTTCAGTTTGGTATTATTTTGGCAGCTTAGCTAACAGACTAGGTACTTTAAAACCTATTCAAAAATATTTTTGCATTGACTGTTTCCAGTACAAAAATGTAATTATTTTAGCAGTTTGGGGCAGAACTCTTTCTCAGGTAGAATACATGATTCTCTGCCTTCTTAAAGAATACCTTATACAGCCTTGATTGTTCTAGTTTATTAATTCAAAAATCAACATTAAACAGTGGCTTCATGTTTTGTTAGTGAAGCTGTGTGATCCAGTGCTGAAATATTACTGGATGTTTTGAGTTCTTGTCCACTTTTCTTTTTTACTAGTAGCCATTTTTTGTTGCTGACAGTGGGCCTGCCTGTGTAACCTCACTTCCAATCTAATTTGTTATATTTAATCCAGTATGATTTTGGAAATTAATTAATCAAGCTTGATGAGTAAAATAGAATAAATGTATTCATGAATGAAAATTTGGTCATTTCGCGTGTCAGGATCACCAGACTTTATACGAATTGGCTACTCAGAGAACTTAACGACACACTTTCTGGTTTTGAACTGAGTAGGTGATTTCTTACTTCATGAGCACTTATGTCTCATTATAACATCTAGAATTCTGTTGAGTCTCTCTCCCCTTTTATTAGGTAATAGGTGGTAGAAGGTACGAATTAATGGGGTTATCATTACCAAATTATATATGGCTTAGAAAGTGTAAAGGTAAAAAAAAAAAAAATTGCTTCCCCTGCGCGCCCCCCCCATGGTTAACTGTCAGATAGGTTGGTTTAAGTCTAGCACTTGAGCAGCAAACTCTATTGTTAGCTGATTCATGAAAGCAGTAAATTGGTGTAGGCTATATTTTTGGTCCTTGGAAAGTGGCATTTTATTACAAGTATCCATCATCAAGAATTTTGATAGTTAAGCATCAAGACCTTCCCTTTCTTTTCCATTATTCTCTTCGATAGCATTTCAAAATTTTAAAGTTTGCCTCTTTTTTCAAAGATAAATGGGGAAATTGTATTCATTGTCATTATTTTATATGTAGTTCTTTAAGCAAATCATTGTTTCAAGTATTACTGCTGGAAGGCCCGAATCTGGCAGCTAGAACCACTGTGGCACACAGTCAAAAATTTATTGTCATACATACTAGGTTTAGCTGATTCAGCTATATCATCTTACGTCTTTGTACCTCCAGATTTAAAACCTGTCTGAATTTTAGTTACTTGTAGACTTAATTCTTAAAGTATATAAAGTCTTCTATGGGTGCCTGGGTGGCTCAGTTGGTTGGGCGACTGCCTTCGGCTCAGGTCATGATCCTGGGGTCCCAGGATCGAGTCCCGCATCGGGCTCCCTGCTCAGCGGGGAGTCTGCTTCTCCCTCTGACTCTCCCCCCTCTCATGTGCTCTCTCTCTCTCATTCTCTCTCTCAAATAAATAAATAAAATCTTTAAAAAAAAAAATAAAGTCTTCTATTCCCCAATTTCTCAATCCTTCATTAGGCTGGTTTTATTTATCTTGTTTTTGTGCAGCAAGCAGTTCCCTCGACTTGTGACCACATGGGTTTGAAAGGCATGTACAGACTCGTGATCAGAATGTTTTAAATTTTGACTGCTTTTTATTGTTAGTAATACAGTTTAGCAGTTAAAGAAAAAATCACCTCAAATAGGCCACGATGGAAACCACAAGGTATCCCGTCCATGTACCTTCTACCACAATTTTTTTTTCTTTTTCCTTTTTTAAAGATTTTATTTATTTGACAGAGAGACAGCTAGAGAGGGAATAAAAGCAGGGCGAGTGGGAGAGGGAGAGGGAAACAGGGAGGGAGCCCAGACACGGGTCTCGATCCCATGACCCTGAGATCATGACCTGAGCTGGAGGCAGATGCTTTACAACTGAGCTACCCAGGCGCCCCTCTACCACCCTTTTCTGACCAAGAGCTACTTTGAGTTTGGTGTTACCAGGGTCAGAGTCAGTCTTCAGCTTATCAATAAAAACAATTGTAAACCTCTTTTAATCTTACTAAAGATTAAAAGTTGTTTTTTCTGTTTTGTATCTATTTCGCAGTCTGCAAAACTGTATGAATGAAGGAAACGGATTATTTTAATGTTACCACACTGAAAAAATACGTACATACTGGGTTATTTAGCAGGGAATCATATATAAGCAAAAATATTTTCTCATGTGATGAATATAAAATAAAAAAGAGCCCCTTACCCTTTCTTGGACCTTTCAGGAAGGGATAATCATCAAAATAATAACCAAGTATCCTCCCCTACCTACCCCACCAACAAGATAAGTCAGTTTGTCTTTTGTTTCCTTCAAATTTCACACCACATACATTTTCTTGGTACCTCTTACCATGACAGACTTGACTACTTAGCCCATTAATAGCAGCTCCGGAATGAGCATAACTACCCAGCAATGTAAGGACGTTCATCAGTGCCTGCTGTACCTATTTACAGACTGTTCATAACATGAGAGTGGCTAACAGAGCTGCTCAGAAAGAGAGCAAATGGGCATTTGGGAGATGTGACTGCTTTTGATGTGAAGTGAGAGCCTCTGTACTTGGTTGTTGATAGAGAACATACAGATCTCTAAAAAGCAACCACAGCGGGGCAGGTGCCTGGGTGGCTCAGTGGGTTAAATGCCTGGCTCTTGATCTTAGCCCAGGTCTTGATTTCAAGGTCGTGAGTCAAGCCCCACGTTGGGCTCCACACTGGATGCGGAGCCTACTTAACAACAACAACAAAGACCACAGGGATGTGTCGACATGGAAATCCAAACCAATGTTTTCTTTCAGATTTATAGATTTTTAGGAATCTTACTTGACAGTCTGTTAGATATTCACAACAGGGTTTGTCATTCACACATTCACACATACAGGTGTGCTGTATTCTCTGTTCCACTAAGCACTGCTTTTTATTTCAAGAAGGTAAGACTTAGTTCATAGTGAAATGCTCTGTAAAAACTGACTTTTAAACCTTTATGTGAAAATGTGGTAACAAGTAGGATTTTAGAAAGGGTAATCTTAATTCCTTTATACTATGCTTGAATTAAGGAATTTACATTCAGTTTCACTTTGCTCAAAAGTTGCAAAATTATTTTTTGCCTAGGAAGAGGAGAATGTGCCCACTGCTCCTGATGCTCCAAGTCAGCACTTACGTGGGCATGGAGCAGGCTTTTGCTTTGATTCCAGGTAATTTTTCTTTTTCCTGTGTAGAATTTGGGTTATGTAGATGAGTGGTTCTCAAAGTATGGTCCCTGGAAACTTGTTAGAAATGCACATGATCAGGCTGTACCCAGACCTCCTGAACCTGAAACTCTTGGTGTGGGTCCCAGCAATACGTGTGTGTTTTTTTTTTAAAGATTTTAAGAGACAGAGCATGAGCAGGGGGGAGGGGCAGAGGGAGAGGGAGAAGCAGACTCCCTGCTGAGCAGGGAGCTCAGCTTTGGGGGTTTTATCCCAGGACCCTGAGATCATGACCTGAGCTAAAGGCCACCCAGGCATCCCAGCAGTATGTGTTTTAACATGCCTTCCAGTGATTCTGATGCATGTAGTACTTTGAGAACCAGTGCTAATAAATACTCGTAAGGTTTGAATGAATATACTGTTGGGAAATTACAAGTTCTATTAATCTTTATAGTTTTACAGAAGGCATTTTCTGTTAATTAAAAATTGAGAAATTCTTGTTAATAAGCTTCATTTTACATAATATGCTTGATTTTAACAAAAATGTTTTTGTCAAATTGTGAAACTCAATTTAGAGGCTTTATCAGTGGTTTACACAATTGTCAGTAGCAAGTATTTTAGAAGCAGAAAGATTTCTGAAATAACTGAAAACTTCAAGGTAAGTCATTTAGGGTGAATATTAGCTTGACTAGATAAATATAACATTGTCATATCCTGAAGATTATTGCTATTAGAAATACATAATTCTTTCATTTTCCTATTTCTTTAAGCTTTGATGTTCACAAGAAGTGTCCCCTCTGTGAATTAATGTTCCCTCCCAACTATGATCAGAGCAAATTTGAAGAACATGTTGAAAGTCACTGGAAGGTGTGCCCAATGTGCAGCGAGCAATTCCCTCCTGACTATGACCAGCAGGGCTTTGAAAGGCATGTGCAGACCCATTTTGATCAGAATGTTTTAAATTTTGACTAGTTACTTTTTATTCTGAGTTAGTAACACAGTTCAGCAATTAAAAAAAAAAAACAATCACTTCAAATAGACCACTATGGAGACCACAAGGTATCATTTCCGTGCACCCTCTACCACACTTTTTTGAACAAGCGCTACTTTTGAGTTTGTGTTACCAGGGTCAGAGTCCGTCTTTAGCTTAGCTTATCAGTAAATAAAATGGTAACCCCTGTTAATCTTACCAGCTTAAGAAAAGTTCATATGTTTGTATCTTTATTTATTCCCCAGTTTGCAAAGCTATATGAATAAAGGCAATGGATTAATTTAATGTTACCACAATGAAAATATATGTAGTGTGTCATTTAGCATATTTACAAGTTTCTGTTGACCTTGTTGATTGAGCATGACTACTAAATATTATGTAATAAAAGTAATTTATCATTATAGTCTTGCAAAGTAATTCTTTGAATACAGAAACTTCCATAATTTAGCTCACGAAAGGATGGTTTTTCAACCTTCTTTAGAATGGAACTGCATGTAGAATGAGTTCACGTGCTTGCAGTAGAGCAAATACATTTTATATTTGAAATGTTTGCTTTAGGAATAGAAGGCATATTTTGCTAATTTTATGACTAAAACATTTTAGAATGACCTAAACAATTATTTTTAAGCCATCTTGAAGTTGTGTTTCTATCTAATGGGAGAATGGAACAAGATAGGTTAGTGCAGTTGTTTGATATTAAATGATCTACTGAACAGTGGTGTTTGTGGCATAAAATCACAGAAAATGTATCCATATCTTTTTCACATTTTCTTGATTAAAAATGTGATGTTATAAACGCAAATCAATGTGTTCATTATGTCTCTATTCTCATTAAAGAGGACACATTTTTGGAGATGTGTAATTTCATTGTCGAATTTATTTGTGATAGCTTTTCATTAAGTCTAAACTTTTTTTCCCTTGGTCTGGGCCTTTAAACAAATTTCTGAACGGTATTTCTCTTAAAATATGAATGTTAATAAGAATTTACTGACATCGATTTTGCTTCTTTTGTAGTTATCACAATATTTAAGTTTTTCTTAAACGCAAATTAGCGGGGCGCCTGGGTGGCTCAGTTGGTTAAGCGACTGCCTTCGGCTCAGGTCATGATCCTGGAGTCCCTGGATCGAGTCCCGCATCGGGCTCCCTGCTTGGCAGGGAGTCTGCTTCTCCCTCTGACCCTCCCCCCTCTCATGTGCTCTCTCTCTTTCTCTCTCTCTCAAATAAATTAAATCTTAAATAAATAAAAGCAAATTAGCTAGGATATTAACCTGATATTCAGTGTGGTGGCATTTCAGTGTGCTGTGTGTGTGAACTGCATACACATCATGTCGCTTGTGTTTGTTTCTGAAAGCAGAATTTGTATTGCTGGAATCCTTTAAAAATAATTTTGAGTGTAGAGCAAAACAAGACATGGCAGGCTGGAAGGCAGTAGTACTGAAGACTCCACGTCTTCCCTCCCTTGGAGATGCAGGTAAAATATGGTCAGTGGTAGCATTTTCGTGTTGCATCAGTTAATTACGGAGCATGCCAGCCTTAAAAGTATCCTTCCAATATTAGAGTGGTAATGGACACTAATAAAAATAAAGAGCCATGTTTATTTTGGGTCAGAGGCAGTTTATTTTAAATGTGATTTCATTTACATTTATAAGCAGCTTTTCTTGACAGCAATTTTGATTAAGTTGCCTTCAGTTCTAAAACAAACCTCTGTTGCTTTCAAACTTAATGTGCTCTGTCCCCAACAAAACATACGAAAATATAATTTAAAGCACAGTTTTCACAGACACAGTACAATACATTCACTATACACGGTATAACAAAATATTCCCATCCTTACCTGTTTAGTAATACTGTCACAATGAATAAGCAAATAGAAATTGAATTTGTTTTATAGTTGAAAGAAATTTAACATGCACAATGACTATTTTATGGCTGTTTAGCTGTTGAACTACTGATCCAGCCTACAGTTTCTTGCGCTAGAAGGAGCGAAGCTAAATAATAATTGCTGGCCTAAAAAATTTTGGTCAATTGTAGGTAGATATGAAATATCCAAGTAGGGCCTTCTTATGCACCAACTAGTTGCTTCTCATGTCTGATCACCCTTTTAAACATGTAACACTGTATATTCAGGACCAAGACCACTCTTCATAGATCTGAGGAAATTTTTAGAGGGCAGTGTCTTTATAAATACTTAAAAATCCCTCATTATGAGGGATTCACAACTTAAGAATATAGAAGCTTACCCATCTGGCCAGCAGAACTGTCATCCTTTCGAACTGTCTGAAAAATTGAGGGACACCTGCTTCCCACCTGTAAGACTTTCATGAAATGGGAACATGGGAAGAAAGTTATAAGCAATTTGAGCTTGCTTTTCACCAGTTTTGTGGGCAGTTAGTTAGCCATCATCTCAGAGCAATTTTTATTGCATAATGAGGCAGTTGGTAAACTCTTGCATGTTTAAGGAATAGCACTTGGGAGAAAAGAACACTCAAGGCATGATGGTATTGTTGGTGAGAAAAACTTCAGGAATGGTCCAGACGTAGGTCACTCTCTTTGACCACCTGCTGCAAGAAGCACTTAATTGTCAATAAGGCTCAATTTCGTATTTCAGCAAAATGTTTTATAAAGCTAAACAGACATTTCCAGTGGGAATACAGACCTCTACAATGTGATGGAAAAAGTGCCTTTAAAAAAAGTCTAAAAACAATGAGCATGAAGAAGAGGCAGTAAAGGGTCTTAAGAAAAATGTTCTCTTTGAAACGTGCTTGGAATTTTAATTATTTGCAACCCACAGGTTTGTTAGGGCAGTGGTTGCAAGAATTGGCAACACATAAAACATTAAATCTGTTGGCAATAGAGAACTACAAAGTGCTTTAAAACTTCACCTAAAGATGAAGCTAGAACTAAATTTCACACACACAAAATTTGCACTTAAGTATTTCAGAGTGTTTTCTAACAGATTTTAGGGAGAAGTATTATTTCACTAAACTGGTATCTTGGTCCAGAAATATCAACAGGCATAAACCGAATCCCTTGCACCCAGCAGGCACTCAATGAATGTGTGTTAATGAGTGAACTGAAGAGACTATTCTGTACAAAAATGCCATTTATAACACTAAAATGATTGGTAAGTCAGATGGCAAGATTTTCAGCTTAAGGGGCAAAAGGATTTGCAAGATAATATAAAACACAGAAAGCACACCTTTTATGTATGTTATTTAAATATGAAAATATTTTTAGCATATTATGTTAAACATTCTTATTTATATTTCCATTACCTAAAGTCTTTCTACTCACAACTAACTACATTATGTAAGGCATGGTAACCAGTTTGATAATGAAGGTATTATTTTGGTTTTGAACATAGTGAGTTGATGTGTTGAAAAACTTCAATCACATTACAATCTTGGGGGAAAAAAAATCTCAGTGCCAGCCCCTCCTCCCCCCCATTGATATCACTGCAATACAACTAAATAATATGCAACATGCCCTCGATTTTATTTTGTTTTGGGGGAAATGTGCTGAAGAACCTAGAGCTTTTTTTGTTTAGCACCTTATATCAAAGTAATGAAAATGGGTATGATGATTACATGTGCAAATGTACAAAATCATTAACTACAAAGATACATCATTCCAAAATTACAGAAAAAATTTAAAGCATGCATTTAATTCTTTAAAGGGTTGCTGAATGCTTCCCCTGAAAAAAGGTGGCTGTTTTCAAAATCAGCAACTGCTGGTGAGGATTTCTTGGCACAGTTACGACCAGCATGTTACTGCTGCATCTTCCTGATGATCTCAGCCGACACCGGGGGATGGAAATTGATTGTATGGTGCCGCAGGCCCTGAGCTGTCTTGTAACTCTTACCACAACGACATTTGAATGGTTTGCGGACACGAATCTGTGTTCTGTGACCATTCTTAGCGTGGTACTTTATGCCATTCACATTCTGTGGAGAAGACAAAAAGATCACCTATTAGATGCAATCAAAGTGTCAGACGGGGGAGAACCTTGGTGTGGGTCTGGATTACAACTGGACATCTCCTGGATGGCAGGAGTGTACCTAGTAGGCTTTGCAAGAACTCCATTTCAAGCAGTCTAATGTAATTGTGGGCTGTGCAGACTGGGTCGCAAACTATGCCCTTACTCTGAAAATGAAAGTATTGGCTTCCTCAAATTTTACACAGAATATATATTTAAGACTGTATAAGGAAGCACTTTCCTCTGCCTAGAACTTTGCTTCCCCTCTGGATTTTTCTACTTGGAAGAGTGTTAACAACAAACAATTATATAACATATCCTTAGGGTGGCCAAAAAACTGTCTTTTTAAAGAAAAAACACAGGCAATAGAATTGAAGACATCTATAAATCCTTGATATAGAAACATAGCTCATGTTTTGCTTCCAGACAGCTGTGAGAAGAACCTATCTTATGTGCCCAAATCATGCCCTAGCATAGTTGTGTTAAATAAGCACCTATGGGTAGACTGGGCCTTACGTTTATGTACTGCATTTCAAACATACAATAAACTTTAAAAACAGGTTATGGAAGTCTCAGCAACATAAGAGTTCCAAACTTCAAAGTGGTGTACAAATCCCAAGTGAAACAAAATATCAAAATGCCTTCTGGTTTTCTACTAACTGGTTTTGCTGTAAGACTCCATGCCTAGAATCACTCCTACAGACTTACTTTACTATTGTTCATCCCAATTAAATGGTGAGAAAATAGGTATTGAGTAACTGATGGAAGATTAAAGAATAAATGGCAGAGGTGGTATTAGGGCATAGGTCTCAATTCTCAAGTCAGCTATTGCCAGATTTGAGAATAAGGGAAGAGAAAAGAAAGGGTTTGAGACAAAGTTGTAGAGAATTGATTACCGGGAAGAGTAGGCTGTTTCCTAAAGTATTACATGAATTTAGTCCCAATGAGCCTAGTCCTAAGCCCACCTGAAGGATTCCAACACAGTGGTCTTGAACTTTATTCGTAAGATGCCCTTACTGAGCTCCCACATACAGGGATGGACAGCTGTTGTTTCATGAGCTAGATCTAGCACACTGCCTGGCCCACAGTAGATGCTCAACAAGCATTTGTGAGTGAATTTGTTAGAACATGGTTCACTGTTCTGGAGTAAGTTGGGAATTGCCATTAAAATGTGTTGAGTGGTTATTACTATTTACATTTCCCTTTTAGAGATTCATAATGCACATTAATACTTTTTAAAAGTCCTTTGGTAGAGAATCCCACTTGACTTAGTTGAACCCACGGGTGCCAAACGGCAACTCCAGTTGGCTGTGTTCAGAGTTGGACTGATGGTTGTCCACCAAGTCAAAGCACAAGGACAAATACCCTCTGCCCTGAACTTGGCTCTCGGCCTTCTTCACCTTTGTTTCTGTCCATTCATCAGTCCCTCCCTGCAGGGCAAGGAAACCCCTCACTTGTTCTAGAGGCATTCTGGGGATAACGTGCTGTGGGGGGCTATAGGGAGAGCAGGGACAGTGGCAGAATCAGACCCATTAAGATGACGGGTAAGATAACCCCTGCCAGCCTCCTGCCGTTCCAGCCGTCCCAACGGAAGCGGAGGGATTTGAGTAAAAGCCAACTAGTGTGTCAAGCCTGAGCTGACCTCTTACTGCAACTGCATGAGACACCCACGCAAGAACCACCTGGCTGGTGCCCGGCAACCCACAGAACCATGACAGATAATAACAGTTTTAGAAAAGCACCATCGGCTTTCTAAGTAACAGTATAGTAGGAAGTCTCCTGGATCACAAAAACTAGAAATTTGCATTTGTCTGCTTGCTAATAGCCCATTTATTAGCTCAACAGATACTCACTGAGCACCTAGTAGGGTCCTTTTCTGTAGATGAAAGGTGACTCAAACATTTCATGTCCTTGATTTCACAGGGAACTTGTTGCATGATGGGTCAATAAATATCCAGCTACCCCGTGTACCAGTACCACAGACACTTGTCAGAAAATAGGGGGAACCCAAAATAAAAACATTTGACCAACAAGCTTAAATACTCCATCCAGGCCTGATTTTCTATAATTAGTTAGGTGAAGGGAAGTTTGAAACCAGAAATTGCTAAAGCCCCAAGAAGCCAGTCCAACATGACCAGATCCAGTGTTTGCCAGAAGGACAAGCCCAAGGTTGAGGTGATTTCAGCAGGTTCTGTGGTCTGTTCCCAGCTTGACTGTAAACACCGTATTGTGTGTCTGGCCATGAGACTGTTAGGAAAACACAGCTAGCTCCATACATTTGCTTTATTACTCTGGAAAAATCAGTAAGCCAATTGCACATGTGGAAACACGTGGCATTTCCAGGGTTGGCTAAAGAACCTAAAAACCCCACGTTAACTCTCTGTTGCTGTGATTTACAATGTTCACGAGTGTCAGTGGGACAGCCTTATCACAAATGTTAGTACAAGCTCCAATGCGATTCACCGTCTGCCCCATCTGTTCATTCACATATAGCAATGGGAACTTTCTAACACTTGGGATTTAAAAAGATTCATTGACATTTATAATTACAGAGATCCTGAAAGAAGTTTGGTCTTTCAGAAATATGAACAAAAATAAATAATGGCACGCAACTTGAAAACCAAATGCTTCAATCCTCTGGTTTCTGAAAAGAGGAAGGGAACTAACTTCGAAAGGGCAAGGGAGAAAAAGGAAGGGGGGAAAGGAAGGGCAGTAACAAGAGCTTCTCATGCTGAGTATTTGATGTCTCGTTTCTTAACCAGTACTCATGTTTTAGAGAAACAGACACTCCGAGAAGGTGAGTGAGCAGGGGAATGATAGACCTGAGACCTGGGATGGGAACCCAGGCATGCCTGATTCCAGAACCCACATTTCCCCCAGAATTCCATGTACCTGAAGTGCTAGGTACTTAGTAATTAGTACAACCAGCTGGTGGTCTTTGAAAAATCTTAAAAGTTGGGAAGGATTGGGACAGGTCACTCCATCTGGAGAAAATGTCTATGAATTACAGTGGTCTGACACGGGGCTACCACGTGGAGGAAAGGGTTGGGCAGGAGGTCCAAGGGAGGGCCTGACGGGGGCCAGGCAAGGATGGCATCAGTTCATTTCCACGCCAGGTTCTACCATCAGGAACTACCGGCCCTAATGAGGGAACTGAACCAGTCAATGGACAACAAACCGTTTAGAGGTGCCTCTCAAAATGCCACTCCAGATCAAATCATGAAACAAAGTCTGGGCGCCAAGCTGGGCGTTCTACATAAGGAGATGTTCTACATAAAGGAGCGGATGGAGTCACAGGGCTTTGATGAGGAAGAAAAAAGAGACCGAAGCTGGGGTGGGCGGGGGTGGTAATGTCAGCATGGCAAGTAAAGCCTCTTGCAGCAGCGTGGTGACACCAAGCAGCCCACGAGCTGAGAAGCGAGTCGCTCCGGACCGGACTCAACATGCGGGATGAGTCAGGCGGGAATCCCATTTTTTTTTTAACTCGCTCTATTAAAGCAATCTGTGTCCAGGGTAGGCAACTGCCGAAATTTAGAAAATACAAAGGGACATAAAGAACAGGTATGATCACTAACATCTTTCAGTATTTTCCCCTGAGAGAAAACGAGATTGGATTCATCATTACATTTTTTGAAAGAAGGATTTTGTTGGCAGGATTTTATTACGTTTCCCTATTGTTAGAAATTTAGTATTTCCCAAATTTGTGCTGACTGTAAGTAATGTGATGAATACCTTGTATATCAAGTTTTGCATCCCTGGTGATGCGCCTGGGATACATTTCTTAGACAATTATGGAGCTAAGGAATACAGATATTTTTTAAAAGTTCTGATTATTTACTGCCAAGTTGCAACCCAGAAAGGTTGTCAGTTATGCCCCCAGCAGGGCTTCTGATGGGACCCTTAGGAGAGGCAAGGAGGTTTCGATCCACTGAGCGGGGAGAATGGCTGAAGTGCCCTTCTCAGAAAACCTTCAGCAACACACCTGCCTGGCTGTGTATCTAGACATCAGAGGCCAAGCTTCCTTCATGGTGCTGAAACCATAGCGTTCCCCAGGTAGCGCAGGGACCCTTTCAGACAAACTTCCCAGGGGACACCTTGTTCTGCTTTCTAGTTCTTAAAAGTAGCAAAATGCCTTTAATTCTAATAACTCTAATATTAAAAACTATCAAAGGAAGCACTTCAACCCATCTTTTGAAGCCATTCCCAATTACAAGCTGGGGAGTCCTCTCTCTCTCTCGTCTGAAGTCTGAAAAAAAAAAGGGCCTAGCACCAAGGTGGATGGGATCAGATGTTCACCCTGGAACGTGTCTGAGACAAATCCAACAGAATGAATCATCCAATTGCTTTGGGGTTCTGGTGGTCAGCTGGGGGGGGCCCACACTGTCCTCTTCCCCACGCATTTTGCCTCTGTTCCTTTATCTTCAGAGTATCTACTTGCCCAAGACCTGTGCCTGGTGCTGAGGAGGGGTCTATGAGCTAAACGGACCCTTGGGGTGATAAGGCAGTAAGTGCTCTCTAGTGATGTGAACGGAGCATGTAGAAAGGTCAGGGGATAGAACTTCAGTCTGTGAGTGGGGACTCAGTCTGGGAAACTGGTGAGGGCTTCCCAGAGGAGGTGGCATTTGAGCTCTGCCTTGAGGGGAATTCAAATGAGATGTACTGATGGAAGAGGGGAAGGGGGCATCCTAGGCAAAGGGATTAATATGGGAAACAACATGGAGACTCAGCTGTCCTGCTGGGCCCTTCTCCTGCCCTACTCCGTAGGAAGTCTGGAAACTTAGATACCTCATCTTTTGCTTCTGCAAATGCCAAGAAGTGGTGAGAAGAGCTGATCTAGAGTCCGTGCCCAAGAGGCTAAGTGGTTAGAGACTCTCTGCCAACAGCGGGCAAGGAATGAGACAAGTCTGAAGTGAGCCCTGGGAATAAACAACATGGCGGCACTTCTGGATTCCGCCTGACCCCACAGCACACCAGCTCATTAGACCCTCCTCAAACCAATACCCAGTCCAGCAATCCTGCAGTCAATAAGATGCAGTAACTACACAAGAGAACACCACTGCCCCGTGGCCAGTAACTTCCCGGCAGAAAGGTCACACTAGGGAACATGACCACGCTCCTCAAGCAGACGGTTAGGAGGAGTGGTTACATGTTTGTCCTTGTCCCATGTATCATGACCGGGCATTCTGGCCCAGAAAAGGAAACTCACACTTCCCTCATGGAAATCGGGACCACTACTTGCCGCCCATGTCATCTGTCAGTTGGTGGTGCTGAAGCAGGCAGCCTCCGCAGCCCAGGCCTCACTCAATTTTCTTTTGGCCTTCGGGGCAGAAGAGCACTCAAGTCCCCATCAACCCAGATGTAGACAACTGCAGGAGAAATTGCTGGAAACCCAGGAAAAATAATGGCAAAAGACTAATGACAAGCAAACAAGTGACTGGGGGGAAAAGGTTGTGAGGAAGGAATGAAGCTGGTGGGAAGGCGGGAGTGCCTTTTGCTCTTCAGCCAGAATAAAGGCTGTGGCTTCCCCCCCCACCTCAACCCCCCTTTTTTGGGCCAGCCTCAGTCTGGGTCATATCTGCTCCCTCTCTGAACACAGTGGATGTGCATGACATCCCTTAAACAGCGTCCGGATGCTTGAGAGAAGGCAGCCAGCGGCCCAGCCCCGAGGAACGGCTCTGTGAAGCCGCGGGGAGAGACGTGGCATCTGGAGAGCAGGTAGGAATCGAGACTAGAACCCTCTCAGTCTAGCTTTCTCCACTTTGAAACAAACAAACAAACAAAAAGGAAAACTCTCTGCAATGCCGGGGCTACCTTCGGGAAAAACGAGCCTGTCTGGCAATCCCTTTGCTTTCTGGCCTCTTGAGGTAACCACCTGGTGGCCTTTCCCCCTCTCCACCTTCCACGCCTTCCACCAGTCTGACACAGAAGACCGACGTGCGCCACTCTGAGTCCGTCCTGCCCTGAGCGGCTCCCGAGCGCCGAGGGGATCCTCCCGCCCCCACCCAGGCATCTTCGCTTTAAACAGAGCATATCCGGCCTTTCCATGAGAACATCGTCGCCTATTTTCTATAGGCAAAGCCTCGGCCACTTTTAGATCAGCAGCTGGTACAAAAAATACTGAAATAGGGGTGGTTTTGTTTTGTTTGGTGTTCAGGGACACGTTTAAGAGCCGTATGAGAAGTGCTTATGCTATCGCACATCTTTTAAGCCTTTTTAAAAAAGTCAGTCTGCTGAGCTCTGGGTAAATTAGCATATCATCAAATGTACCACACATAGGTTCCTGATTTTTAGATTTCCATCTCCCAGTTGGATTTTAAAGAGCTGCAAACGCCTCAGGAGAAAGTGTGCAAATTTGCTTTTTTAAGGTGCCCTGTGGACCAAGCCTTGAATGTTGTGCTTTTTCCCTTTGAGTTTTCTTAATAGAAAATTTAGTGTCCCTGGCCGTGCGTGACACCCAGTCAGGCTCTCAGAGACACGGGTTCTGTGTCCTCTGTCACCGACAGGGCGCTGAAGTGGGCGGTTTGGTGAGAAAAATATCAAAGCCCCCTTTTCTCCTGATCTTTCATGCCGGTGGCGGGGTCGCGGGGAAGGGAGCAAGAACTTCCTGGGCTGAAAGCTAAAAACCCTCCGTCTACCACCTTTAAGACTTCAAGGTCGTCCTCCGTGAGCCACCTGCATAAGCCGACTGCTGGGAAGGTGTGTGGCAAATACACAGGCGACACGCTTGATATTCTGATAGGACAGGAGTTTGAAGAATGTCAAAAACACGATCCTCCTACCAAACAAACCCTTCTTTTGACCTATAGCTTCCACCTGGATCAGCAAAAGGGACAACCCCACCAAACACCCAGAACCCAGGGGCCTGCCTGTCCCTAGGCCCGCGTCTCCGTGAGGACCAGGCACCGGTCGGCCCAGGGGAGGGAGGCTCTCTCCAGAAGTGAGGAGCTGCTCCCCGACGTGGGCCTGCCGGTTCCCATGCAGTTAATGTGGTTATGCCAAGGGAGGTGGTCCTGCTTTTACCTTGTATCTCTTTTTACATCCAGGAACCGGGCAGGCAAAAGGCTTCTCCTCCCCTCCGTTCATGCACATGGAGCTGAGGATGGCTTCAGAGCTTATGGCGCTCTCCGTGGTCCAGGACTCATCGCTGTCCGACTCCTCGTAATCCACCTCCTCCTCGTCGTACTCGCTGCCTGCGGGGCCAGAGAAGGGCAAGGACAGTCAGCAGCCGTCCTGGCCTGTGCTTCCCTCCAGTCTGCTCCCCCGCCAGCCCCAGGATAGGAGGCATGGCAGTGACCAGATGGGCCTCCTGCCCCGGGGGAGGGCACTCCAGTGAGGGCGGAGACGTGCAGATTAAGGGTTTCCCAACCATTCATGGCCGGGAATTAGCTGAGCGAGAGCTTGAACTGACTCTGTGGCAGGCCAGTCTGTGACGCAGAGGTGCTGGGGAGGCTGTGAGGCCCACACCGAGGACAACCGAGGACGACAGACACCCCTGCCCCAACACACACACACACGCTGTGGCTGACGTTCCATGTTTCCCGCTTACCGGCGTAGTAAATGCAGAAGTCTGTGGGACGGGATTACATTTTACACTTATTAGGTATCTACACTTCGGTGGAAATTAATTAAATCTTCTTTAGAGCTTGAGCCAAGAAGACCATGAGGAAATTTGGAACTAAAAGGGGGTGACCCCAAGCTAGGGAGTAGGGGGACAGAAACGCCTGAAGCTCTGAGCCAAACTCAAGGTCAGAATACAAGGTCCCAGCCCATGGAAGACCACGGGAGCCCAAACAATTCCTGACCACATCTGTCCCCAGGGAAGGACACGTGTCTCTCTGGCCACATACAGCATTCCCTGGGAGGGCGGGCTGTCCCATCCCAGCTCAGATGGGAGGAGAGAGTTCACTTGTATTCCCAAGGTTAAGAGCTCTGCTCAGAATGGAGTTAAAAATCTACTTCACGGACTTCTGTTCAGGACGGTGGGGATGGAGAGCCACTTCAACAAGCAGCCGCTTTTTGCTCTTTTTTAATGAGGCCCAAAGCCATTTATTTTGAGCTTTTGCACAATGCAACCCTGAAGGACATAATTCTACAGATCATAAACAGTGTAAAATAATATGTTGACAAGTCTTAATGCATTTACAAGCCCCGTGGAATAAATAGGAATTATAGCACAACATTAATAAGAATTATATGGTAGCAATTACAGTTGTGAAATTCATCCCCCAGGTGTGAGGCTAAACGGCACCAGGGGCCTGCCTGGGTGCTCCGTGGTCTGTCTCTGCTACATCAATTATTTCAACACCAAATATTGGCATTTTTATTGGGTTTCATTTTAATAGGCATTAATAAGATTGTTTGAAGAGCCAACTGAGCCAGGCACAAGGACGCCGGCCTCTGAAGCGAACACTTAAAAGGACCCAAGAAGGAAGGAAGGGACCTCAAGTGGACTGACTGCCTCTTGTGTTTCGGGCACATTCGATGCATTGTCTCACTGAATTGGCCAGTGGCCCTGTGAGATTGGGGGGGGGAGGGGGGGGAGACTGTCACTTCCCTGAACACAAGGAAACCGAGTCCAGAGAGGTTCAAGGCATTTTCTACTGGCCCTTTGGGGACACTGCTCTCCCCGTCTTGCTTCCCAGCCACCAATGGCAGTGGCAACCCGAGGCCGGCCCCTGCAGCCTCCTTTGAGTTGCTGGGTCTTCACCGTCTACCACTCAGATGGAATTCAGAGCGGTCTGTTTTGAAGCCTGTTTAGAAACTCTTGGGTGGTGCAGAAAAAAACAATTTGGCAAAAGGAGGTTTTGGAAATTAAATGTGGGTTTCAGTAACTCTGCCGCGTTCGGCTGTAGCCTCCCGAAAGAAGAGAAGGAAGAGACCCCGTTTGGAAAGGCTTGTATGAGACGGCGCAGGGGTGTGCTCGGCCACGTTTCTAAGTCTGTGAGCAAATTTCACGATCTGTTTTTAAGTAGGGCATTGTTTAGGACATTTTACTCTTAAACAAATGCCACATGCTGGTGTCCTTTAAATTGCTTGTTAGAAAACTATAAATGGTATTTCACAAAGCTCCTCCAGCCGGACTTCAGAAAGTAGAATGACTAATTTACCCATCTAATTGGGCTAATTTGTGAACCTGAATACCAGGAACCACGCAACATTTACACCTGGGGGGCGGGGGAGCCTCAGACCACGGGAGGGCTTAATGAAGCCCAGAAGATAAAACTTCAAAACTCCACTGGATCAAAAGGAGCCAGATCCTGAGGGCTTGATGCTGTGGACAGTCACCTGGAAACCACGCGGCATCCAGCCCCCAGTGGGGCAGGTGGGGGCCGCCTGTGGGAGTGATCACCAGCGCGGGGACGCCGGGCAGAACACGGCACTTCCCCCGGCTAACTGGGCCACCCCCTCCAGGCACTGCTATGCTACAGGGTCCTCTGGGTGCTTTGTGAAACTAACCATCTCCCTGGTGGGGGGTCAAGAAGGACCTGTTTATACTTAATTGTCTTATAGCGAAGAGCTGTGTGCAGACCTGGGTTCCCATCTTGGCTGGGCATGTCTGCTGCGTGACCAGCTCCTGTCATCCACTTTCCCTTCTATGAAATGGGCACAAATCTCTTCCTTGCAGCTTAAGGATAGAATTCACGTCTAGAGAACATCTGGCACAGGAGGACCTGCCCACAGTAAGTGCTCAAAAAATGGAAAACAGCGTAACACCATTTTTATAATAACATTACATGTACATATTACATATAATATTTTTTAGAAAGGCCTCTTGTGAAACGAAACAAAAACATAATTCTGAAAGATATGAGAATCTTCACTAGAAGAAATACAAGTGGGACTTTGTATCAAGACAGGTGCAGTGTGGCCCTACTCTGCCACTGACCAGCTGTGTGACCCCAGGCAAATGATGCCACCTCTCTGGTCTTTAGACTCATCTGTGAAATGAGCCAATACTACTAACCAGCTCTTAAGATCGTGGTGAAGAATAAATGAGTTCCTATTTTTAAAGCAATACACTGAGAACAATGCCTGGCTGGGAAGCATTAAAGGAGTATCTGGTACATAAACGAGTAAAAGGTCACAAGAGCAGTTTCCTTTTTTCACCCACTGTTCCCTTGCTCTTGGGGGGACTCACTTTCTTCAAGCAGAAGAGTGTGTGGAGGGGCTCCACTGCTCATCTTAACCGTACCCCCCACGCCAGCCTGTCATCACACAGAGCCGGGAGGAGGTGTGAGGCCAGGCCTGCCCCTCAGCCGCTGCCTTTCACTCCGCGGCCAGAGAGCCCGCTGCAGGTGGAGACGGGCCGCGCTGTTCTCCGAACGCAACGGCAGCCGCGTGGTGCTCACATCTGCAAAACTGGCCCGGGGGGGCCTGTAGACAACATCTGCCGACAACCGCTCCTCGTCGGCTTTCAAACATCGTGGAGCTCTAGGAAGAGCTACCCGAAACTAAAGTTATGTCTGCAGTTACAAAAACATCTGGGCCGGGGCGCCTGGGTGGCTCAGTCGTTAAGCATCTGCCTTCAGCTCAGGTCATGATCCCGGGATCCTGGGATCGAGCCCCACATCGGGCTCCCTTCTCCGCGGGAACCCTGCTTCTCCCTCTCCCACTCCCCCTGCTTGTGTTCCCTCTCTCGCTGTCTCTCTCTGTCAAATAAATAAATAAATAAAATCTTTAAAAAAAAAACATCGGGCCAGTCCTCTCTGCTTCGCTTTATTCGTTTCTTCATGTCTTACCAAGGAGAACAGTAAACCCCAACCTGGACCATTTGCCCTGTCTGCTTCATCTGCGAGTTTCAAGACTAACTTCAGAATACATGAAGTCCTGGTAGTTTCCAGACCTTTGCTAGAGAATGTTCCCGCCCACTGCGGGGAAAGCAGGATGGAGCAAGGCCGGTTCCCCCAGCAGTGGCCTCCCAACAATCTGATCCTACATCCCAGTATAAAACTGAGTATGAACGTGTTTATTGTAAACGGCATGTGTACACTAATACGTAACTGTACAAAACAGGCAAATAAAAGGATGAGGATAAAAGAATTTAATAAGTAAATGTATTAGTAGTTCTAATGGGTATTTTATGAAGTGTAAAGGTCTCATGTCTCCTTTCTCTGTGCCCACTGTGGGGCCCAATGCCCTCCAGGCCAGCTGGAGGGGTCCAGTGGGACACATCACAGCCAGCAGCTTGAAATGAGGCTTCAGACTCCCCTAGGGGAGCAGGTGACTCGCATTCATTCACACAGCAAACGCATCCAACACTGGCCACGGGCGGTGCGGGTCATCTCTGAGGCAGCATCTAACCCCTCTCCTATCAGCCTACAGAAGGGGCCGGGCCCCAAGCCAGCAGGCAGAGGGATGACAAGGAAACAAGACGAGTTTCTTGTTCTGAGCCGCCACCACCCAGAATCCATCAATGTTAATTTTCTGCATAATTTTCTAAACAGAAAAAAGTTTAAAAGTATTTCCTTGGTGTAAAAGAGGGCGTTAAAAAAAAAAAAGCAAAGCCAAACCAACAGCCTACCTATCGTTGTAACTGGGGCAGGGAATGGGGAGGAGAGGATTTTGGAGCGTGTGAGTCACAGGAGGAATCAGCCCCTCTGGGGCCCAGAGCAGGTAGGTGTCCTGCAAGGCCGCCCTCTCAGAAAGCTCTGCTGAGGAATGCTGGGTCGTGGAATCCGAATTCCGACACGAGAAGGGACTCCCGGGCCACCGAACCCCGCGTGCAGCTGGTCCATAGTGGTCGATGCAGGGGGCCTCCCTTCTCAGGGCTCTCTGGCTCCCTGCCTCAGGACTCCAGGCAGGAAAAGGTCACGCTCTTTAAACGTCTTCCTCCCTTCTTCTCCCCCCCGCCCCCCCAACAAGGCAGCCCCGGATCCCACAAGGGCCCCACTGAAAGGGACGCGCACTCAGTCACAGAACAGAAAAACACCTATGTGCCTTCACCCCCTCCCCACACTTACTGTTTCGAAGGGCCCAGAGGAAGGCTTCCTCACAACTAAAGAGAATGCCTACAGACTTAATTACGAGAAAGAGATGAAAACTGCTGGCCGGTTTCGTGGCTTCCAGCAGTGGCCCCCGTGCGCTGGGCCGTGCCACCTGGGAAGCGGACGGCGCGGAGACATGGCCCTGCGTTCTGAAACACACATCGGTCGGCCTGATCAGATTTCTCTACTTGACAAACCCGCTGTTCTCTATTAGAAGAGAGACACCCTCACAGATCTGCACCTCAACAGGGCCCGGAAACGGAGGAGACGAAGGAGAGGCTGGGCTGCTGGGCCCACAGGTGGAGCTTGGCCCAAGCAGCCTCGTTGTTAAGACGGTCACTGTTTTTGCTGATGCTCCAGCTGCGAGGCTCCGTGGCCATGAGGGCTGTCCCACCACGAGCTCTCCCAAGCGGCCTGTTCGTTTCAGGGCACAAATGAGAAGGTTTTAGGAAGGTACTGATGACACAAGAACACTGCCTGCTTTTGCTTAGCCTCCTTCTAAGTCATTTGCTCCCCCAATTCTGACACTTCCTGTATACCTGAACCCCTGTGTTTACTTGTATTTCTTTTTAAGATTTTATTTATTTATTTATTTGAGAGACAGAGAGAGCATGAGCAGGGGTGGGGGGCAGAGACAGAGGGAGAAGCAGGCTTCCCGCCGAGCAGGGAGCCCGATGCGGGGCTCGATCCCAGGACCCTGGGATCATGACCTGAGCCCAAGGCAGCCACTTAACGACTGAGCCACCCAGGCGCCCCTTGCTTGAATTTCTTAATGAGAACCGTAGCTAAGAAGGAGCAAGTTGTGTTTTACACGTGCTGTTCTGGACCCGAAAAGAGTTGGGAGCCGCCTCTGCCCTCCAGGGTGGGCGCTCCGCACCCCCCGACCGCGACCACCTTTGTTTCCGCTTCAACAGAGCGCGGAGCCGGGCTTCGGGGCTCCGGGAGATGAGGGGTGTGCTGAAGGCCGCCCGGCTAGAC
Organism: Halichoerus grypus; assembly: GCF_964656455.1. NCBI lineage: Eukaryota > Metazoa > Chordata > Mammalia > Carnivora > Phocidae > Halichoerus > Halichoerus grypus. Next base: position 59,351,096 of record NC_135723.1, read on the forward strand.
ACAGGCCGACTGCACTGGGACTTGGCGATTCGGTCCCAAAGCCTGTGCTCCTTGTCTTCACACTGAGTATCGGCCGTATGAGGGAGACCAAGATGTGACCCTGGGAATCCGGAAGAGGAGGAAAAAGGGACACATCGTGTGGGGTAACTCCCATGACCCGGGGGCCTGCGGGGAGCGGTGGGCTGTGTCTCGGACACGCAGTGGCGGGACCCGGCCCTCCTGGGTGGCCACGGTCCAGTCTTCCAAAGAAGAGCTACAGGAGCTGTTTTATCAGGCTCTTCTCCATCTTAGACATTATGAACTTTAAAATAACATACAGCAATGTCAGAGTTTCTATAAGGAAACGTAATTTCACCGTGCACTGTCCCACGCAGACACTGGCCGCCACTCCTGTCCCTCGGGCGGAGTTTTCCATCGTCCCCGTCCCCAGCTGCACTGTCCCCACGTGGGGCTGAGCTGGGCAGGACAGCAGCTCAGACACGCAGCCCCCAGAGCCCCTCTCGGCGGCTCCGCTCGGGAAATGAGCACAACCTGGCAGATAGGATTTCATGAGAAGACAATCACGTTCTGCAGGATTGCCAGAAAAACCTACTGGTTGTCGGCAAAGGAAGAAAAAGCCCGAGCTGGTCTCATGAATCATGTGAAAACACAAGGTGGTCGAGAACCTCTGTACACACAGACTTGCAGAGTCGCCCCCTGCACCCGCATCACCGCCCGGGAGCCCTGCTGAGAGCCTCTGCCAAGCTCACTGTCACTCGCCCCAGGAGCCCCTTCACATCCTGTCCACCTGCTCACCTGCCCCGTGTTCACCCCGTTACTCCGTGCACGTGGCCTGCTCTCCATCTCAGCCCCTCTAGTAGTCTCATTCCTTGTATTCATAAACATAAAACACTGACATACAGACAGATAAAAATAAGTCAACCTTTTCCAGAAACCCAACACACCACATTTTTCCTATAATGCAGATCATTAATATTCATGCAAAAGTGGTAACTGCAGTGACAGCAAATTAAAAACTCTCCTGGGGTGTCAAATTCTGGCAAATACATTAGCTAAGAGTTGCCTCTCTGCCTTATAGATTTATCATTATAAATTAGCTTTAATTGGTACTGACCCACTTTATAGGAGCTGCAGCAGCAACAGTCGAAATGAATTGGCAACATTACGATTTTGATGGAAGACACGCTAATGGTTCCAGGGACCACGTGCCCAGCCTCGAAAATGCTTGACCTCCTTGCTCCTGGCCTCAGCTCTCTCCTGGAATGGCACCCTCCCTCATCTGCTCCCGAACTACGGAACTGGTCCTGGCTCTCCTAGCCAGAAGTACCCCTTCCCTCATAGGACTGAACCCTTTCTAACTTATTTGGAGGCGTTCGGTCGTTATCTTTGATAATGTGCCCAGGGCGGTGCTTGCACTTAAGGAGCCAATGACATGCGTTTGTTGAATGAATTAATGGGGAACAGACTTCATGGGTTCTAGTAGTAGAAGGGGACCCAAGATTACACAGTTTGTACTCTTGACTGTCTACAGTCTTAGAAAAAGTGAATAAATTATATTACCTGCCTGCTTAAAACTCTCTAGTGGCTTCCCATACCAAGGAGTAACCCACTGCCTGATCATGACCTTATTCCATATCATACTTGTTTGGAATTTTAATATCTGAAGGACTTTTTTTTTTTTTATAAGAAAACTTAAATATTTGTGTTTTGTTTAGTGCTAAATTTTACATCTAGAAGCCTATTTAACAAATATTTCTAAATATCCAAATACTATTAAGTAAATCAAAAAAATTTTTTAATGTAAGCTCTGTGCTCAATGTGAGGCTTGAACTCATGACCTCAAGGTCAAGAGACACATGCTCTACCAACTGAGCTGGCCAGGCACCCCCAAAAATATAATTTTTAAAAATATAATGCTCTTATACATTTAAGTATTAATTACAAACCTGGTCAAATTCCACACATTTCAACAAAATTGTGCTGACTCTACCATTTAAGTAGTTAAGCTTTAAAATACCTTAAAGACCGACAAATCAGACAAATGATCGCAATGACTATAAAACCTACATTTAACCTCAAATGATCGCAACGACTATAAAACCTACATTTAACCTCAAATGATCGCAATGACTGTAAAACCTATATTTAATCATTTTTCATGATTTTCATCCTTATCTTTGACCTTCCTGGGATTACCAGAACCTGGCAAGACCTACAAAAACAGGAGCTGATTTTGGCCAGTGGAAGGGAGGGGTTCTGAGTTACTGACCCACTGACGCTCGGTCAGGTTCAAGAGTGAGCCTGCATTTCCTGGGCTGGACGCCTGGGATCTTTACTCAAGCTTCACCTGCTCAATAGACAGGAATTTTAAAGCCTGTGTCTTTCTTGCCCCATCATGTCTTCAATATAATCACTAGGGCCACTGGAGATAGCATCTCCTGGGGAAAAGGATTCCCTCCCAAGGCACATGGCTCTTCCCTGCATCTTGCAACCCTCCCTGGCGCAGACCCCCTTCCCGCCGTTTGTGACAGGCTGCTAGCTGGTCTCGCCTATGCTCACCCCTGTTCCTACTTTCCCTGCGACTTCGGGGCTTACTCCTAACTCCCTGCCAATCTGCTGACAGAGGTGGAGAAAAAGACAGAAGTCCACTTTACAGAACACAATGCCACCTACGCCAACGCACCCCAGGGAGAGGTGAGAAACAGAAACACGTCCTGTTATTTCCACCGTTCTTCTATTACAGCTACTTCTGGACACACTTTACATTACCTTCTCCACGTGCAGTATCATTTTGGACTCATTTCACAGATTCAATTAATTACCAGTCATCATCATATTCCTTGATGCTCAAATGACTACAACTTGGCCGCTGAAAGCCCTTTCAGGTGGTCTCCTGACTTTACAGTATTTTCTCTGTTATTAATTTACATTTTCTTCTCTTTGATCAAAGTTATCATTGCACACAGTAAAAAGTTAGTTGGATAGTTCTTCGTGGCTGACAATGAAAAAGAGGGGTCCTCTGTCTCATCCTCCCTGCTCCCCACGCTTACATCTCTCTAGCTGGGATTCGCCTCATGGCTTCTAAACAGCACAAGTTTACCACTCCTTTTTGATGTTCTGTTTTGGATCCCTGCTGACTATGCATGATAAGAATTTTGGTCTTTGGGGTGCTTGGTTGGCTCAGTCAGTGGAGCATGCAACTCTTGATCTCGGGGTTGTGGGTTGGAGCCCCACGTTGGGTATAGAGATTACTTAAAAAGGTAAAATCTTAAAAAAAAAAAAAAAAAAAAAAAAAAAAAAGCTTTTTGGTCTTTTACACACAGCCAAGTCTGCTCTGCACTTCCCCTTCTCCTTGGAGAATTGCATTATGACACTCAGTTTCATCGCTGTTCAATGTTTGCATTATCACCACATTGGCCCACTCAGTGAACTGTGACCACATTTTTGTTGTCCTAGGAGTTAATCAGCACATTTCCAGAGCCTATGTGTCCTCTTCCCCATCCTCATCGTCACAAGGGCAGCTGACACTTACCTGGGGCTCCCCACGTGCCATTAACTCATGTAAACCTCACAACACTAAGACGCTGCTACTAGGATTATCTTCACTTGACATAAAAGAGAGGCTCGGAGAGGCAGACTGCCTGGTCTGAGGCTGCAAAGCTTCTCCATGGTGGAGCAAGGGTTCCACCCTGGCCACCTGGATCGGGAGGCTGCGTTCCTAACCAGTATACTGCACTGCTCACTTGAATTCATCCCAAACTCAGCTCAAATGTCACCACCTCCAAGAGGCCAGCCCTGATTACCCGACTACTTCTACAGGCACCATGTCCTCCCCACTGCGTGCCTTTCTCACAGCATATCCAACTTTCTAAATGATCTTGTTCTTGTCTTTGTTAGCTTTCTTCCTCACCAGGAAGCAAACTCCACATCACTGAATTGCTGGAGTCCTTAAAAGTGCCTGGCCCGCAGTAGGCACTCAATATACATTTGCTGAAGGAAAGGCAAGGGCAACAACGTCAGGCTTTCCGACAGCCGAGCCATGCTGCCCAACTACCTGCTGATGTCACTTGGCGGGGAGGAGGGTGTGTGGGGGGAGAAACTCAAGCGTGGGGGCAAAGCGAAGATACAAAGTAATTAGGGATCTGAGATGCAGGTTCCCCTGCTTAATGGCAAATGAGATGCACAAATCCAATTCCCTGTCACCTGCCTCTGTGTTGTTGTTTTTTTTTAAAGATTTTAAGTAATCACTACACACAACATGGGGCTCGAATTTATGACCCCGAGATCAAGAGTCGCACGCTCCACTGACTGAGCCAGCCAGGCGCCCCGCTCTGTGTTTTTTGACAAAGTCGGAAGGGTTACAGGTAGCCGCACTTCCCACCAGGACACTGACAAAAAGGGGAGCCCTGGAGAAATGCTTAGGCTGCCTCCCCCTCCCCCCCCCAAAAACCTGCCAGCGTTGTAAACAGAGCGTAGTCTCCGCCAGGAGGGCACAGCCCTACCTGCCACTGGACCACCGCCAGCAGGGTGAGGGCTAAGGTGTGTGCGGAGCAGGTGGTGACCACCCCCCAACCCCCCAGCACCCCCACCTCCCCGGCTCCTTCATCCTCCATCAGGGGAGTGGGGAGGATGTCGCTCTAACTCCATGGGCTGTGCCTGAATTTGAGGTCACGATCAAGGCTGTAGCAATCAGCATCTTCTAAAAATTGGAAATTCAGATTTTAAAGCCATTCCATGAGGCAAGAGCAAGCAAGTCTGTATTTGAATAGGCACATTCTCAGAAAAAGATGAAAAGAAACACATAGAAAAACTGGCCCCTTTCTCATTAATCCTTCATTGTTATGTCTCTTGATCCTTTTCTTCTCTTCTCTTTGAGACTTCAGAGAAGCGTTCTGTACTTTCTTGTGACCTACTTGTTCCTAGCTCTGATTTCTATCATTCCCACACTCCCCCACGCCACCCGGAAAGGGTCCTCTTGCCAATTTAGAGCTCCCGCTGGGCACTGTTGATGGGCTGGGTACCCCATCTCCCAGCTCTTCATCTTGGTTGGAGAAGAAAGAAATTGCCCCCAAAACAAAACAAAAAAATACCGTCCCCTTTCTTGTCCCCAGCTCTTGGCTATTTTTCAGGAAAAGTGAGCAATAAGAAATGACTTCTCGTATACCCGAAACAAATGTAACACTGTGTGTCAACTGCAGGAAAAAAAAAAAAAGAAATGACGTCTGCTCAGTACAGCACAGATTTCAGCAGTATCCACCCCCTTCCATTTCTCGTCCCCATTTAGGAGTTCTACTCTTTCACCTTGGGGGAGAACAAAATGATGTCTTTTCTCTTAGTCCTCTAGTGGCTGCTGGATTCATGACCATTTAACATAAAAGTTTCCTGTGGCAATAGGCAACTCTTGAGACCTACTTCCAATGCAGAGTCCTAGTGTTTTCAAACTGCAGACTGTGATCCACAAGCGGGTTGTAAAATCAATTTGGTGGGGTAATTAAACAAATAAGGATAGAATGGAAGAGAAAGCGTCAGAGTGTAAAGATGTGTTCATAAAACGTCTGTTTCAGGTATGTGTCTCAATGTAAATAAAATATTTCTCCCTATGTGCCATAGCAAAAACGCTTCAGGCCATTTTTGACCATTAGCATCTTGGTTTCCAGAACTTCTAACTAAAAGAACCATTTCATCCAGATGAGAAAATCACCAAACAATTTTAACCAACATTTAAATAGGATGTAAAACAGACTAAAAGAGAGAAAGGCCATTTTTGGCAATGATCAACGAGGTCTTACGTCAGCTGGCAGGAACCTACACTCTCCCCGAGAAGGTGGGCTCTTGGCAAACTGACCTCTGGACCATCAGGAGGGCCCACACAGACGGGAGCCAACGGGTGACAGGTGAAATGTGAAAGTGACAGGTGTATGCAGTGGATAGAAAGTATGAGGACAGTTCTCCACTGATTCAGGTATCCTTTAAGACCATGTCCCACCACCATCTTTTTCAATATTCTCAAGGACAATCTTTGTTTTCAGAATAGGTGAATCTGGTTCTAAAGAAAGGCCCAAGTCATTCCCAGACCTTGTGCTGAATTAAGAAGGGTCATGCACGGCACCCTGGCCTCTGCCCGCTCTGCCATCAAGGTGCCGAAGAGCATGGGTTCTCAGAGTTTCTAATCCTGCAGCCAAGCCGGTAAGCACCGTGCCTTTGAGGGGCAAGCAGGCCTTCTGGAGCCAATGCTTTGGGCCAGACCCAGAGAATCAGAGCTGCCCAGAACCAGGAGGGAGGTGCAGAACTCAGAAAGGGCAGATCTTGGTGTTTCCAAGGGTAGCTGGCAGCTCCGTCTTCCCTATCACTCTGATGCGCTCACTGGGAAATCACCGTCACTGGGGAACTTCTCCCTGTTCCTTGCAGCATCCCCAGCACCGAGCATTCCTGGCCTGAGCAGGCCTCTGCCAATCTTCGTGGAATGAGGGAAATCCACAGCAGAGGCCCCCGCACCAGAAGGACATTCGCTACGTGATACACAAATGCACACAGGTATATGTATGTACTATACATCTTGTGCTTCGTGATTATGCTTATTTAAAACACAGTATGATTTGGATATGATAAAACGAAAGGAAGCATGTGATCAGGGATCACAGCCTGCGAGATACACAGAGAAGCTTCATCCTTCGGTTAAACCTGATCAGGACAATTACATCTGAACCCTGGCCGGATGCTGTGTGGGAAGGCGGGTCATTCGGGGGCTTGGGAGCAGGCTGCCTGCATGAGGATTCTGGCCCTGCCATTGTTGGCCTCCGACCAGTGATTTCACCTCTTTCTACCTCCATTTTGTCATCAGTAAAACCACAGTAACACGAGAGCTGCCCTCATAGGGCTACTGAGAAGACTGTACGATTTAGCATGGAGAAGGTAATTGGAAAAATTTCTGGCATATAGTTGTGTACTCTATTAGGACTAGCTGGAATTATTATTTTAATCAGTAATTAAAAATTGTCTAGACTTGAAAGAAATGACCAGGGATAGACAAAGCCTAACAAGAAATCATCTGGTTATAGTCGTCTGCCGAAAATGCACGGACAAAAATGTTTGGTTGTAGCTTACATTTCCAGTACAATGGATTAACATACTGATTTCTAATGCTGTCGGGGGGGAAAATGTTGATTTAGGATTGTACTGTGTGCAGTGAGGACGCGGGCACCCTGATGGCTCACTACCACTCCTCCGCCGGGGGTATGCCCTGCTTTTGAAAAACATCAACTCTGAGGGGCACCTGGGTGGCTCAGTCGTTAAGCGTCTGCCTTCGGCTCAGGTCATGATCCCAGGGTCCTGGGATCGAGCCCCACGTCGGGCTCCCTGCTCGGTGGGGAGCCTGCTTCTCCCTCTGCCTCTGCCCCTCACCCCTGCTTGTGCTCTCTCTCTCAAATAAATAAATAAAATCTTAAAAAAAACAAAACCAACCCTGAACTCTGGAGACCGCGGGAGCGGAGCAGCTGGCCTCCTCTGCAGGGAGTACTGAGGTCCCGGCCAGAGCTGGCACTTGCCGTCTGTCTTCCCGCCTGTCTCGGAAACACAAGGTGCCGTGTTTACGGAGTGCGCACCTGCACACAGGGTGCCCGTCTCTGTGTCGAGGGAAAGCTTCGAGAGGAGGGGCGGGGGAGAGGATGATGGACACTGGGAAAGATGCTGCAGTCATCAGGCTGAGAATTAATGAGGGTCCCCCCGCAGGTGCCGGCTTCTCATGCACCGGAGGAACGGTCTCGTCCCAGACACGGCAGACGACGTGAAAATGCACTGCAACAGAAAAGACGTTGCTCCTCTGGGGAGTCACGTCAGGAGAGTCACTGAGAGTTCACACAGATCTCAGAGATCTCCCCATAAAAGCTGAGTTTCACACTTCGTCCCATGTGGCAAGCACAGCCTGGGCTGCATGAAAAACGAGTTTTATGAGAGTACTTCTGATTTTTAAGAAGGCTATTTGGCTTTGTAACGGGGCAGCTTCCTGAAAGCACCGGGATCGTCGTTTTCACATACTGCACGTCTCAGGCTGGCTCGGCGCTCATCGGGGCCGCGTTAAAATCCGGGGAAACGGTACGCGTGTGACAAACCTTGACAAAAGCGATTGGGAGAAGATGCAGCAGCAAGAATTTCCCAGTTAAAGAGCTCGTCTGAAACATGTTATAAAACGGAGTCAGACTTTCTACGCTCCAGGCACGGCTTCCCTACTCACAGCACCAGCCCCTTCCTACACGCTTATTTACCACGCTGCTCCCCACCCCGGTGGTGGCAGGTTCTCCAAGGCCCAGGTCTCAGTGTGCCCATCCAGTGACCCCGATGGCGCTTTCTCTTTTATTTCTACTTTTTCGGCAATATCTCACACGGTCACAAGACGGCACTTTGGAGCCTGACAGCGTGGGTCCCAATGCGGGCTCCTTCGCCGGCTCCCTCGGTGACCCTGGGCAATGCACTCGAGTTCTCTTTGCGACAGAACCCACAGCAGAGCGTTAGAGGGGCTTACGGATACATATATACACCTGCCACTTAGCAGCCTCTGTCGTTAGCGTTTCCACAGGCTGATCAGGACGATGGCTGGGGCTCAGTCGTCTTTTTAAGACCTAGGGTCCGTGACAGACCCCAGGAGCTGCAGAGGGCCGCTAAGCCGGCCACGGGTGCTCGCATGGCCGTGGCTGCTCCTGCCCTCTCGCTTCTCCCTCTTGGCTCGCCCCGGCCTGCTGGCGCCTCACCTCAGCCGGAGCCTGCCTCAACAGCTCTGCCAGCCGGCCACCACCTCCAGATTCATCCACGCTGAGCGCTCCTCGCCTTGCCCCCCGGACAAGAATGCGGGATGGCTCGCTCTGGCCTGACTCCCTCAACGCCCCTCCCACAGGACACGTGTCGTGTGATGAAGACATGATGCTACTTCCTCAGAAGACTACATTCTTCTCTCAGTTGGACACAGTTGACTTCAAAGTGCCTTGGAGCTTGCCCTGTTGCCGTGACACGGAACCAGCAAGCTGGCCTCGCGAGCAGGGCCCCTGGAGTCAGACTGCCAAAATTCACACCCTGTTTGGGGGATCGCAGGCAACTTCCTTCAAGCCCCAGCTACCCCACCTGGAAACAGCTGCCGCAGTGTGTCTCTGACCACTGAAAAGGACTGGGTGGGTACACAGAAGAAGCTTTTCCCAGAGGCTGGCAGAGAACGGGGTTGACGGTCACATGCACCGAGAACAGGAGGTCCTTCTTCCTTGCCCAGAATAGAGGGAGGTGGATTCTCTTCCTCATGCCTTCTTCAGCTTCAGGGTCTCTCTGGACACAGGCATCATCAGACTGGAAATCCTGATTCGCAGGCTGTCTCTTCTCAGTGTGTTTGTAATAAGTCATGTGTGTTTATAATAAGTCAAGTCATGTAACAGAACGATGCCATATAAATATGCCACATGGTGATAAACAAGAGGCTTTCCCATAGTTCAGGAACAAGACTGAGGGTTTATGATTAGATATCTATTGAAGGTTGAAAAGAGGAACAGTCGTGGCCCTAATAAACCACAAGCGGCAACAGAAATAAGGAAAGACCCGTCGTTCTGCCCAAACCCTCACATGGACATATGATGGAGGATATATTGACAAGCCTGACTCCAAAAGCACCAGGTGCTTATGTTCTGTTCTGCCTGAGCTGCCTGGGGCCAGTCTGGATGGGAATTTTTCATACAACAGATGAGGACCAACCAGTTATTTCTGAGACTTTAGACGGCTGTGTCTTGATGGTGCCAGCCCTGCTCCTCCCCTCCTCCCCGCTTCCAAGACACGCTAGCAAACCTACGCAGGGGCTTCTATTTGGGTCACTTCCTTGTGTTGTAATCCCACAGGAGACCTGATGGGCTGTTTTCTGGCCTGTTTTCCAGAATTCTATCCAGGAGCAGGCAGGCCAGGAAGATGCCCTGCCCACCATCTTTAACATGTGCTAGGAAGTAGGCTTTGTCCATAAAAAACAAAAATAGAAACAGAGTGACAAAAGACCATCATGTCATGGTCCTTTTGCCATTTTCTTCTCTTAGAGATAGGAAATGGCATTTCTACCAAGATCTGACTCTCTGCAAAGTAAAGGAAAAATTTGAATGTCTGTGTCTCATTTTCCTAGACCCTCCACTAGCCCCACCTCTCTAATCTCATTTAAAAAGCACCCCCCGCCCCACACCTGGATGGCTCAGTTGGTGGGCGTCCAACTCTTGATCTCAGCTCAGGTCTTGATCTCAGGGTTGTGAGTTCAAGCCCCACATGAGAGCCTACTTAAAAAAATTAAAAATAAATAATAAAATAATAAAAAAAAAAGCACCCCTGCCCCAACTAGCTCCTCTCCTCTGGGGCCTTATAGGAGGCGTTTTCACTACTCTGACCCTCAAATCTCCCTCAGCTCCTGCTCTTCTGCCTCTACTCCAGCCTCCACTGGCCCCTTTCATGTAGGTCTTTCAGCTCTGTTTTCAGTTCCAGGAGAGCCTGGACTCGGTTTTACGCTTCTCTTCTACAAGTCCTGAGTACACCATCAATATATACTTTCTGACTGATTTTAAAATGCCCAAGCTTGACCTTTATAGAATGTCATCACTGAGTCATAAAATGATAACATTTCAAGTCTGGAAAGGACCTCAGATATTGTGTGCCAACCTCCCCTCTGACAGAGGACTACATCAACACCTGGGAGGTAACCTGTCCCTGGTCACATACTCAGCAATAGTCCAGGCAGGGGTGGGAGTTTGGCACCCAGGTCTGGGTGTCCCCTGTCCCCTCTAAGGTCTTGTCAGTGGCCTCATGGGTCAAATAAATGGGAAATCCAGCCTTTGCAAGCCAGGTGATAGAGACCTCCCTTCACTTCACAGAGCCTGAGCGTTAAAAGCTGTTTAAAACTTATTCTCAGGGCGCCTGGGTGGCTCAGTCGTTAAGCGTCTGCCTTCGGCTCAGGTCATGATCTCAGGGTCCTGGGATCGAGCCCCGCATCGGGCTCCCTGTTTGGCGGGGAGCCTGCTTCTCCCTCTCCCTCTACTGTTCTCCCTGCTTGTGCTCTCTCGCTCTCTCTGTCAAATAAATAAATAAAATCTTTAAAAATAAATTAAAAAAAAAAAAAAAACTTATTCTCAGAAGTTTGCTCAGTAAACACACTCAGTCCTCCAACACTGTGTCTACCCAAACAAGCTGCCTGTTTACTTTTCAGAAGGTGATGTTGAAAGAGTAAGTTCTTTTCAAAACTACAGGTAGTTAGCAATGCTTCCCAGGTAGTTTTGACTGAGTCTGTGTATACTCCAGCCATGATCTGCATACAGAGGAGGCAGCTTCATGAATATATAAGAGATAAAAGGTTTAAACCCTTCTCTTAAACTGTTACTCTATTGTCAAGGTAGAAATTGAGTCCTGAGGGGAAAATGAACGTGAGAATTCTTAATTCTAAGTTCTCACATCACTGAGTAACTTTCCTTCCCCGTCCTCCTCCCTCCACTACTATGTCTGATTTGTGGCCAGCACTAAATCCAAATGGTCCATTTTTCAAATCAATCCTGGCTCAGAGGCATAAAGGTCGACCTTGAAGAAGCAAAGTCAGTCCTGTGTGCCAAAGGGGTTGTGATATTTGTAATTCAATGATTATAACCCTTAGCCAACCTTCCATTTTCCAGCGTAGGTCTACTATTTCCTCCCTTGCGTTGTTTTGCTCTGTAAGAAGAATGCACTTTATCCAAAGACAAACTCAATGACCCTTTGCAAGTCCTGTAAGTCATATGTCATCCACAGATTTCCTAAAGGGATAATCTGTGTGTCCTAGACAAAAAAGGAAGTATTTTCCAGTTGCCTAAATGAGTATTAATGAACAGATATTCAGCAAATCTTTGGGGAGACACAAGGAAACCTCTGCATTGAGCATTACTATCAAAGCCCAAGCAATCTGCACAGTAGGCATCTGTAAATTTCAGACTATTTCAGAGGCATAATTTTCAAGTTTTGGCATCCATGAGAAATGTTTTCTATGACTCTGTTTTTCTGAAAAGTCAAAGGTCAGAGAGCCAACCCACAAATATAAATTATATGGTGGTCCCAATCTTTTGGAAGGGGGTCCTACGATTATGAGCGTGGTCCTACCGCAGCTAACTGCCAAACAGGAGCTAGACATGCAGACACACACGTCTCGGGATCAGAGGTGGGAAGAAAAGTCGACTGGGGCTATCACCTGTGCCTTGTTCCGCGGGACTCCAGAAAATCCCGCTGAACTACTTCTAAGGTGCAAAAGCAAACTGCTGTAAGGTCATCACACGAGGTGCTGTTGGGGCTTTATAGCTCGAGTACCCGGAGTCTCTGGCAGCCATTCTGCGTTCTTGCATAAACGCCCCCCCCCACCCCCAAATCCCGCTCTCCAACAGAAAAAGCCCTTTCAATAATGAACAGCCAGGTCTGTTCCACAGAGCACAGGAAAAACATGATAAACCGAGTCACACAGCCTTGGCTGTAAACATATTCTTACACAAGATTTCTACAGCTTCATATAAACAAAACACGAGCTATTAACCACTTGCAGAACAACCACCAAAAAAAAAAAAAAAAAAAAAAAAAAAAGCACCGGGTTTCCTGCAATTACGCTGCAATGTTTTACAGTGTAATTTTATTTATAACTGAAAAAGAGTAAATAAACAAATATATAAAAAGTCCAACAGACCCCTCCCGCCAAAGGCTTATTCTGCAAATTAACTTTGCAGTAATAAAATGTGTGCGAGCTGGACCCCTTCGTCGGGGCTCTGTGGCACAGGCAGCCAAGGCAGGTATATGGCTGAGAAAAAACAAAGTAGGGCATTTTCCACCTTTAGCCAGGGATGTTAATTGAAATTTGGCAAACGTTTAAAGATTTCTCTCTCCATGTTCAAGAAGGAATTAAAACCAGTTGAGCTGGGGGAAAATCAACATCTGTTACTGACTTGCACTCAGAACCACAATGAAAAACATTCATAATTAAAGCGATTTTGCTTCCCCTGCTGGTTAGATCTGTAATCTTGGGTTAAAAATATAAACGCAGAGGCTCCTTATTGTCTTTGGGGCATTCTTCTTACAGCTGCTTGTAAAAAAGGTAGTTTATGCTGGGCTGCATTTTTTTCCCGTTGGAAAAACAATATCAGGAAACAGATTTGCGTAGAAAGATAGGGGATGACAGCAGAAAGCACCTACGCAATTGAGGCTGGTTTTATGAAGCTATGAAACAGTAGTCAAGAAGTGTTTTATATTTGGGAGTTAAATACACTTTACAGCTGTGTAAAAAACCAGAGCCATTTTGGGCTGAACACAAACATTCCAATGTCTACAAGGTTTACTTATGTCGAGCAAGCCGGGCAGGTTTCTATCAACTTGGAGGGATTTGTGTGTTCCACAGAACGGCGTTGAAAAGCCTTCCACATCCAGTCATTTCCCCTTCGACATGCAGAAATTCCATCCAGAAAATCCAATCTGCTCCCGTACGTGCACCCTGGCTATTGAACCAACGTCCTAACTGATCTGCCAGTAGCGTCCAGTCTCGTGCCCTCCAACCTGTCCTCCTTCCACTGCCAGATAAACATTCTCCCAAATAGCTACAGTCCATAATATCGCTCTTCTTTGATTGCCTTAAGTTACCGCTCGTATTAAAAATGCCTCCCCGCTGCCAAGTCTATTAAACACAAATTCCCTAGCCTAGCACTTAAGGCTGTTACATCTGTGTGTACGTGTCGCGAATCTAATACACCAACCAAGCTGGTGTGTGTACACGATGGTCCCCACACCATCTTCCTGCCGTCTGGCAAGGTTTGGGGGCTTGGAATCCATAACACAACACCCACTCCGCCGTATAACCCTTACCTGCCCTCATCCCTGTAGGCCTCTCTCGAATGCTCCTCATCCCCAGGTAATTAAATATTAATTGGATTGTTCCCAAGTAGAAGGGACTGCTCCTTTCTTTGACAATTACAACACTTGATTTTAGGCTCTTAGGTTCAGGGTCTTCTAGCTTTATTTACACACTTGTCTTACTCTGCAACTAGATTCTGGTCCCCTGGAGGGCAGGGATTCTTTTCTCATCTTTCATCCCCTCCCTGCGGCACTCAGAACTGGGTCTTCCAGGAAGAGCATCAGACCCAGTTCCTTGGTTGTCGATATTCTAGAGAGCTGGTGGGACATTTTCTGATCTTTGTCTGACATGCTGCTGCTAAGGTAGATGCAGATGCTTTGATGCCATTATCGTGTGAGCTACACTCATACTCGCTTTCACCAATATAATGCGTAATTTGGTTAAACAGATTTGCCCGGCGTGGGTTCTAACTAGAAGGGTAGTCTTCATTAGTTCCTTTTCTTGGTCAGGCCAAGAGGGAATTAACTGCTGCTACCCATCAGTTAACATTGTTTTGGAAGTACCTTAAAACAGGGCCTCGCCTTGGAAGGTGCCCATGAGCCAGCTCTGGCCCCATTCGCACACCCCAGACCCACTCGAGTAAAGGTGATGGGAAAATCCCAGGGAGGGGAGACCAGAGGGCAGAAAACTGTACACTCTTAGCAGAGCACGAGGCCTTTTTTTTTTTTTTTTTTTTTTTTTTTTTGAGGTTTTGGAAAAGAAGTCTAGATGGTTTTCTTTCAAAGTGGTATTGGTTCAGCACACCTCTCCCTTCCTTCACCGCCCCTTCAGGAACGAAAACCAGAAGTGCTGAGGGAGCTATGATGTTATTTCTGGCCTCAACAAGAGCGGGAAGTGCCATAAATCTCTCGAGAGAGCAGAGGCTCATGGGATTTCCAGAACCAATCCACCAATTTATGAGGATCAGATTATTCAGCAGACATCTGAGCCTTAGGTCCTTATGAAAAACATTAGTATGTGGGAACATTCCTGTCATTTAGGAAAAGGCTATTCTTTCAGGGTTCCCCGCTTATTAGAAATATGCCTGACATCGAGGGAAAAACATCAAAGAAGTATAGCCTGAGTCAGGCCAGTCAGCAAACCTTTCCTTTAATTTTAGAATGACTTATCTGGAAAATTGCTAGTGGTTCAGCGGGCAACAATAAACAGGAGAGATGGTGTGGCATGACAGGGGTTTTGCATCTGGACAGGAATGTTGCTCAAACAGCCTTCA
The DNA here is from genome assembly GCF_964656455.1 of Halichoerus grypus. Lineage (NCBI taxonomy): Eukaryota > Metazoa > Chordata > Mammalia > Carnivora > Phocidae > Halichoerus > Halichoerus grypus. The sequence goes on from NC_135723.1 coordinate 59,366,218, forward strand.
GGTCATCACGACTGGCCTTGGCAAATATGAAACAGCAGTGGCTTGCAAACTAGGTCTGTGGCCTGATGCTGGGCTGGCGGTAATAGAATCACCTGGAAACTGCTAGAAGCTCCCAATTCCCGGCTCTCCCCCTCACATTTGACTAAATTTAGAGTGGATCCCAGGGATCCATATTTTTAGGATGTTCCCAGACCGGGAAAAATTGGGGAACTACTGAAATACAGTCTATCATGACAGAGGTAGTCAATGACTTAAGATCATGTCTTCGTTCTGAGAGTCCTCGACTGTATATTGCCCCTGAAAACCTGTCCCTGCCCCACCGTGCCCAGGAAATGGTGCCACCACCCACTCACAGCTGCTCCAGCAAGGAACCCAGGAGTCACTCCTGCCTTTCACTCTCCATCTCCTCCTCTAACTCCCGTAGGCTCTACCTCCCAACACCCCACGTCCCTCCACAGCTCCACCCTAAGCCCTGGTTCTATCGCTGCCACCTTTCCTGGAGGGTTGCAATAGATACCAACTGCCCTTTCTCCATTCTTAGCCTGTCCCCCAGCAGTCATTCATCAGTCAGAATCATCTTTTAAAAATGTAAGGCAAACCATGACATTCCCCTGTATAAAATCCTCCAGTGGCCTCCCATTATACTTTGAAAAAAGGGCCAACTCTTGCCAACTGGGCATTTTTCTCCCTCCCTATCCATCTGAACCATACACCCGCTTTCTTTTTCTTCATCTAAGAGGTACTGATTCTTAAAACTCAGAGTGAGTATCACTGCCTCCAAGAAGTCCTCCGTGACTCCTCCCTCCAAGGCTGGACTAGGTGTCCCTTCCTTCTATGTACACGCCAAGCTGGTCTCCATCAAGGAACTTAGCATCCTGTGTGGGTTTCATCATCTGTCTCTTCCCCACTTGTCTCTGGGCTACTTGAGGATGGGGGTTATGGCTTTTATCTTGGCACATATGTCTGGCCCATAGTAGGCACTCAAATGTTTGTTCTGCATATTAACAAGAATACCTCTCCTAGTTATTCCTGGAAAATAGTCATCCTAGAGGAAGAGGATGTACTGAGTACTCCTGAAGGGCACACAAATGAATCACATTTCATATTTCACATTTCCAGGGGTCACAGAGGAGAGCAACCAGGAGCGTGCTTTGGAGAAAGGCAGACCTGGGTTAAGATCCAGGCACCCAAACTTACTAACAGCGTGCCCTTGGGCAAGTTACTTAACATCTCTGACCTTTCGGTTTCCATTCAAATATAAAATGGGGATGTGAAAAATGTGCTCAGCAAAGGGCACAGCACTTCCTAGGCGTCCCCACATGGTGACTACCATTGTTATTCCCTTCTTTTTTTTTAAGTAGACTCCACACCCAGCGTGGAGCCCAACATAGCGCTTGAACTCACGATCCTGAGCTGAGATCAAAAGTCAGATGCTTAACGGACTGAGCGCCCCAGGCACTCCTAACATTCTTCTTCTCATTCCTCCAGGTGGGTGCACCACAGGCTAATTCTGATGCCCCTTGCCAAGCTGGGGTAGGGGTCACAGGGTCTTTCTTCAACTGTTTTCATAACTATTTTATTCCATAAGTCCTATCTCCTGATCAGTTTTCCTCCTTAAGTGATCTCTATTTTAACAACATTTCTGGGGCGCCTCGTTGGCTTAGTTAGTAGAACATGTGACTCTTTCTTGATCTTAGGGTCATGAGTTTGAGCCCTATGTTCGGTGTAGAGATTACTTAAAAAACAAACATCATTTCTTAAAAGAAATCTACTGGCTATAGAATTCAGTCATCCGATTCCACTCTACTCAGGGGAGACTCTGATGGGCGACTCAGGACACACCTTACCCCTTCTGCCCTTCTCCCTCCGGTGGGCACGTTTCCACTGTCCAGTGTCACTAACACTATTGTCCTTACAACTGCCCACACTTCGCTAAGTCCCTAACGTGGAAGGAACACCAGGTTAAAAGTCTGAACCCTTTCTCTCTCTCTCTCTCTGGATAAGTTTTGCCAGCCTTGTTTCTTAAAACGTCAAGCATTAAACTGCTTTTATCTCACTAATTAATAATTAGCTTTGGCAAGCAAGAAAGTAAAAGGCACAGCTGGATCATTCTCAAAAATAAATTGTAATAATAAAATCCCAGATAGTGTACTAGGTTTAACATGCAAGGAGATGTGTAAATGCCAATAAAGCAGAAATCACAAGCTAGGTGTCTTTCCTTGGGTGATGGAGTCAGTGGGAGAGTTTCCATTACTCCTCCCGGACGGGGGTCCATGCCCTCGGGCGGACGGCAGGTCCCCACAATGGGCGCTCTATACTTGAAAGCCCTTCAAGACTAGAGGCAGTCTTTTCTCCTGCTGCTTTGTAGCGTGGAAATCCCAGCTAGTGATGACTTTATGGGTTTGTACGGTCTAGACAAGAGGGTTACTCTTTGGTGAAATTGCTCCTCGGGGAGGTTACCGTAAAAATTCCCATACTACTAATCACCACTCGGAAGGGCAGGCTACCGAGAGGACGCTGGCCTTTGGCAGGGGCTGCATTTGGAGAGCCAGTACGCCCAGCTTTATCACCGACTACGTTTATTTTCTTCCCTGTCAAAACAAGGACAGGAAAAGGGGACAAGAGCCCTAGCGAGAAAAATCAACTCAAGGTAACAAGGGAGGACGAAGAGTGAAGGCTGCCCAGAGCTCTGACAGAGAAGGCGGGGCTTTCTTGGAGAAATAGGGGAATGCCGACCCTCTTTCTGCTTTATGTTTTCTACGTAGGTTGTTTCGGCTTTCTCTGCATCTTTAGACCGTTAGAAGGGAGTGCATACAGATCCGGTGGTCTGGACTGGGTATAGGGGGAAATACCTTAAACACCCAAAATACCTTCGATGTGGTGCTAAAACCCAGAGGAACGCACAACTATTTTCACCTCAGGTTTTAAGGGACTGATAGAGGTGGGTGTTTGTACGTGCTCCTGTGATACTTGGAAGAAATCCTTTTCACCCACCCCAGGACGGAGCCAAGAGAAAATACCTGCGTAGAAAGCCTGGGACTCTGGTTAGCTACCTCTCTGGGAGGAAAGACGGGCTTCTGGGAAGGGAACTCAAGGCCTGGATTCCTGCGGGTCACATCCAAATGCAAAACAAGTTCTAGGAGGAGATCCTCTTCTCCAGAAGCCCTTCCAGACCACGCCTGCCTGGCACAGGGGCCTTCTCTGCCCTCTGGGCCCCTCCCTGCCCTGCTCTCTTACCATCTGGCATGGATACGGATTTCTCACTGGCGTCTTATTTGTTGGGACCAGTCTCTTCTCCTTCCCACTGAGTTGCTTAGGGTATAGACTGTACCTTTTCCCACCAGGACGTCATCCTGATGGACCCAGGGATGGTCTTGCAAGCTAAGTGCTCAGTTATCCCCGAGGACGGATAATTGATCAAACAAAGGAGAAACTTCTCGCACCCCCCCCCCCAAAAAAAAGGCAAATAGAGAAAAAGCATTTTTCTTCCTCTTTATGGCTAAACTCTAGTAAAGGACCTTGTGCTTATTCTGGGGATGGGAGTCTGGGAATGTTCTGGGATCTGCAGGCCCAGAAGGCATTGCATGGCTACGGTCTGCTGAGGTCTCGTGAGGGGAGAACTCTGAATCAAACACAACTGGCTATGAAAACACACTCATATTTCGTAGTGGCTGGAGTGTGACAGAGACGGAAAGGACACGAGTAGGAACAGGAAGCTTGGACTCTGCTTTCATCCAATTTGGCGACATGAGCTTGAGCCTGTCATTCTACTTGTATGAGCCTGTAACACTGTCCTTCAAATTTTCTGACCATGATCCAGCGAAAAATAACATTTTATATCACAACACAGAACTCGACATACTCACACATGAAACTAAGTTTCCCCAGACAATGCTTACACCTACTGAGTGTGAAGCACCCTATTTTTTCTTCTTTTTCATGCTGGTGATAGCTTACAATTACAACAACCAAGATGATGGCTGCCTATATCTGATGCTCTTTTATGCCATGTTGGCCTGCCTCCTTTGCTTTCCTCAGTCAGGAGGAGTTTGGGGCAGAAACGCACCTCCTAATTTTAGGGGTGTTAAGAAACGACGACTTACATAATAAAACCACTGCATCACCCACCTGCCACTCTCTTCCAAGAACTCTCTCCCTTGCGATGAAGGAGGGAATGGAGCTGCTCTCCCATCTCTGACCATCATTTTATTATTTTTTTTAAAGTTTATTTATTTAAGTCATCTCTACACCCAACATGGGGCTTGTACTCAAGATCCCGAGATCACGAGTTGCATGTTCCTCTGACCATCATTTTAAATGGAGCAAGAAGTGGAACTGAGTCTCTTCACCCAAGCTATAGAATCTCTGTCTTTTCTCGGCAACAAGTACCAATGGTTTGAGGCATCCCCAGTTTTAAGACATTTACTTTTACCAATTCATCTTTGTCAGTCTCCCATTCTTTTGAATATACCAAAGACATTGGTACCAAACACCAAAGACTGGGAAGATGAACATGTTACAGCTAAATTGAGGTCGTTCAGAGTATTTCAGAGACAGGCACTTTGAATTGTTTTCTACATAATCTTATTTTCACATCCCCTTGGGCCAAGCCAGAGGAGAAAGCAACTCTTTGAGAACCTGATCTGCCCCCGTGTGTTTACCATAGCTTCACCATCTCTTTCTGGAGAGATTTTGAGGGACCATACTACCCGTTGTTTGACATTCAGCTGGCATCAAGGGCATGGTTCATGGTCCTGGGATGCAGTCAATTGGCCCATATGGGAATGAAGCCCAAGGCCTCAGGCGCAGTAACACTGTGCTGGGGTCACCTGAACTAACTTCAAGCCACAGAGTTCCAGATGGCGAGCATCATGAACCCAGGGAAGACGGTTTACTACACAAGACCGTAAAGAACCAGCATGCAGACCTGATTCATATCTTCCTCTGTCAGTGAGAAGAACCAATGACAACTATTAATTGGGCACCTAAGTAACAATACAGTTTATTATGTTAATAAATTCAGGCCACTCAGAATGCTTTTGAGACAAGAACCTGACATTGCTCTGAAGGAGCCATAAATGGCCACCTTCTGGAAGATTACAAAAGAGGCAAAATGTTCTGAGAAAATATCCGCTCACTTTTGACTATCATCTTTCCAAAATATATAATCATATAATAGAAAATACAGACAAAGTGAACAGAAATTCTAGGAGGCTGTGAGATGCTATTTTTAAGAGTGACCGCTACCGTGAACATGAAACTCCTTTCAAGTTTAAATATAGCATAATTTATTTTCCAGTTTGCCTTCCTTGCTTGACAGAATTAAAGGGACGAAGTTCCTCACTGTGCCACATCGATAGCTTTAGCTCAAGGGCTCCCACGTGACAAAGGACGAGCTTTCTAGTCCTGGCAAACCTTCCTCTTATGATGATGCCAGGAAATAGATCTTTGTGGAGAAGCAAAAAAAAAGAAATCCTTTTTGGAAAATTTATTACTGATTCATTTTAGGAAACACGGCTCTATAGATTATTTACACGTGTGTTAACTGGATTCTACCGAACTTTTAATTTGCTGTGTACTTGCCAAGTACCCTGTATTAATTACCAATGGCGTACGCATGCTTCTGTAACGCAAGCTTATGTCGTTATCCCAGAACCTCGGATTGATTTCTGAAGAGAATTTTTTTTTTTTAATTTATTTTTTTTTTTAAAGATTTTATTTATTTATTTGAGAGAGAGAGAATGAGAGACAGAGAGCATGAGAGGGAGGAGGGTCAGAGGGAGAAGCAGACTCCCTGCCGAGCAGGGAGCCCGATGCGGGACTCGATCCCAAGACTCCAGGATCATGACCTGAGCTGAAGGCAGTCGCTTAACCAACTGAGCCACCCAGGCGCCCTTTTTTTTTTTTTTTTTAAAGATTTTATTTATTTATTTGAGAATGAGAGAGAGTGAGTACATGAGAAGGGGGAGGGTCAGAGGGAGAAGCAGACTCCCCGCCGAGCAGGGAGCCCGATGCGGGACTCGATCCAGGGACTCCAGGATCATGACCTGAGCCGAAGGCAGTCGCTTAACCAACTGAGCCACCCAGGCGCCCGATTTCTGAAGAGAATTTTAAAATCCCAATGTTTGTATTTGCAGTTACTTCATAATTTTAATTTTATGGTTTTAGTTTCCAAAAGGGGCTTATTCATTTCCAGGGGGAAAATAAAAACAAAAACCAACCAACCCTCCAGGCTGTGGTGCGTTGTCCACAGGTGGTGGTAGGAACCCATCTAGCCTGTTACAACCAACTCCAGGCCAGGCCCCTCTGGCAGGTCACTTGCAACTGAGCTGCAACGTTTTAATTTTATGTTTTTAAAAGTTAATGATTTGTCAAGTTTTGTTAGTCTTAAGAAAATAATTTCCTTTAGGTACCACATAGCATATTCTAAATCACACACACATATGTTACTGAAACCAAGTGGCTTTAATTAAATAAGTTTTTCAAAGACTATTTCCTTTTAATGGCAGTGAAATACTGTTCAGAGCATCTGAGTGCTCTGCCAAAATTAACTTTATTGAGTTGAATTTTAGGGAGACTTTTTTTTTCATGGGATGAGACTTTCAACATGATTATGGTCTAGAACTTCATGCAATTTTAGAAAGTAGTCATGTAAGGGGATGGCATGGGGGCCTGTTCAAAATACAGGATCATGATGTGTCCCAAAAACATCAGCCAGAATGGAGTGCCCGGCACTGGTCCTTGTGTTTGTGACCATACAGGAGTTCAGCCTAAATAACGCCACACGGTTCTCCCTGGCGGACAGAAAGGGCAACAGGGGCCAACGGAAAAGCACGTTGAGATCCTTGCCACCCCTGATTTTAAGGTTCTATGCAATTGTTTTCCTGTCAAACTTTGCGACTGGAATTTTAACTATGCAGTTACACAGCCTATAGAGAGCTTGAGAAATCTCACACAGAAAACACCTTTTTCACTATTTGCTAAAAGAGAAATCTGCTTTACACATGTTTTTTTCTTGTTACTTGGTATTTCTTGTTATTACGGCAATTCTGAAAAATGTATCTATTTTAAAACTAAAAAGCCCCCAGACCCAGGCTGTAAAGAGACATCTTAGCTGGCTGACAATGACAGGCACTCTCTAGCTACTTTATCTACTTTATTCAAAATTACTTGACGAGAGGAAGAACAGTTTTTCTGAGTGACTTGTTCTCAGGCCTACCTTGGCTGCCTTTTTTGCCTTTAGGAAAAAAAAAAAAAAGTAATAATTGGGTGCCTACGTAGAAAACATAGCACATCATGGCATAGTTAAATCTCAGATTCCTACACAGTTGTCCCCCAACCAACTTCAGTTTCTCGGGGATGATTTTTTATGTGTGTTTCCATGCCAAAGAGACCATGAACTGGCTAGGTTTAAACAAACAAACAACTTATTGAGTCCAGTGGAGTGTGAAACACATCTTCGTTCTGGTAAGATCAAGCCAACTCATTGCTGGTCTTATGGATATAAATTAACACCAGCAACCAGTTTGCCAAGGAGGAATGATGTAAGCTTGGTGGCAAGCTGCTAGAAACCTCTGTGTCCCTGGCACCAGAGAGGGTCCAGCAGCCTAACTTTCTCCCTTCCTGTCAAATACTGCTTTCTTTTTAGTGCATCTCCAGGAAGTCTGCACAAAGCCCTGGGACAGGAGCTGGGAGATTCTGTACCTTGACTGTCTTTTTAGCAGGAACAAATTAGCTTAATTCTTTCCCATTTTTCTGCAGATTCTTTAATGCTGTGCAGCTGGATGTGCCTGGGGATCATTTTATTCTGAAAACTAGACCCACATGGAAAAGACATTAAAATAAGTTTGTTGCCGTGATACCCATGAAGATGAAAGGGCTTCTCTGATTTTAAGATGCTGTATTTTAGATGGGAGGGAAAAGAAAAGCCTTCTTTGGAAACACAGACATTTGGCCGGGCTACAAATTCATCAGGTGTTAAATCCCCATCACCTTTGCAGTAGAGGTGTCCGGGGGAACCGCTCGTCTGTTTGTTTATTCATGTTTCCAGTTTTCCAGGCTTACAATCCATTGCTCTCTTTAGCACTCCTATTTCGGCTCTGGAACTTGCTTTCAAAGGAAAGTTACTGAGAAGTGTGCACTGATGGGTGCCGGCATACGAGTGAGCTCTGGATCTTGGCTTAAAGAGACTGCATTCTTTTTTTTGGAGGGGGGGATAGGGGGGCTGAAGGAGCACAGCACAGTCTTCATGTGTGCCCCTTAAAATAATTTTATCTTATGATCGCTCCTGATATTTTTTTGGCCAGTGCAGAGACCCCTGCTGGGCCAAAAACAAGCAACTCGGACTGAGAGCCAAAGCCTTGACACGAACTGTTTCCAGCAGGAGGAGAAATAGGACTGTCAAGACTTTTAAGATTTCTTGTGGGAATTCTTAACAGTGGACATATTATTCTTCTTGAGTTTGATTAAACACAGTTAATAGTAGAGATGAAATTTTGGTTTATAACTAAGCGTACATGATTAAGCAAGGTATTGCTAAAATGGTAGGCCTCAAAGATGTTTTCCTTAGAAGGTAAATTATAGATACCTCTGTCACTGCAAATATTACATCTGAAGATAAGCTGCTTTTGAGTGATTGCCCATGATAGAAACTGGGTTTATTTAGAGTTTCAGAGGATAGAACTGAGCTGCTTTAATTTTCTTCCCTGAAAAATTCTCAACATAACGAAGCACTCATCTCATGGGGAGCAAAACGTTTTGGCTGTTGGAAGATCCTGATGCTAGAATTTTCTATCAGGAATCCTTTTAGTCATTAACCAATTCTAACTGTGACCTAAAACAAAGCGTTTGGCAACTAGCTCTGCTTGCCCTCTTCTTTCCTCTTTTCTGCCTGCTTTATTTCTTCATCTAGTAGGTATTGCAATTGTTTTGACCATGCTATTGGTTCCTCAGGGCTCCTAAGAAAGCTGAGAATAAGGGATTCCACTTACTGTCAGTCTTCAATGGAGAGGAAATTCCAGAGATTTTATTACTCAAAGGACTGCATGTATTTACTTCCTTTGTTCTTAAATGGATTGTTTATAGCAGAGGAAACGCTATTTGCTCGCTCAAGCAGTGGGTGGAAGCTGTGGGCTCCTGTTCCTCATTTCTGCCCGGGGCCACCAATTCTTTTTTAACTGAGGCAAGTACATCCACAGTGCAGTGCACAGATCTCAAGGGTATAACTGAGAAGTCTAACAAATAGATCCCTTTGTGTAACCAACATCTCAATCAAGATATGGACCATATCACACCAGAAAGTTCTCTTGTGTACACACCCCTCTCTCGCACTCCCTGAGTCAACCACTGTTCTGACGTCTGTCACCACAAATTGGTTTGCCTGTACTTGAATTTCTTATGCACTTTTTTGTGTCTGCCTACTCTCACTCAGTGGAAGGTTTTTCTTTGAGATTCACCCATGTTTTTTGGTGTAACATTTCTTTGTTCCTATTTATTCCTAAATCTGTATTCCACTGTATGGACAGATGACGATTTGTTTACCCATTTACCAACAAGTGAATTAACCATCTGGGGCTCTTGTGAATAAAGCTGCTCTGTGCATCCTTGTACTTGTCTTTTGTGGACATGGTTTCACTACCCTAAATTCCTGGAGTGGAATTGCCAGGCCAACTTCACTTTGGCTTTGGAGCCCTGAAGAAGCTATGTGGTCTCCGCGCGTCTCGTCCCCCTCAGCTGGGTGGAGGAACAGTGACATCTGATGCTCTCACCCCTCCTCAGGGCAGCTCTGAGGATGTTCTCTGCCCTTCACGGGAAGGAGGGCAGGGAGTTTCCAAGATGCTGTCGTCAAAATTCACCTGGTCCTAAAGACCTTGAGATGACCTTTATGTGGCCCTATGACCTAGAGATATCTTATTAGTGCAATGTGTAGTTCCACCACATCATAAAGGGCCCTGAAAATGAAAAAGAAGCTCAAAGTGGGTGCCCCCTGCCTCCGACTGCAGTGGTGGCTGGGCCTGTGTGGCCATTTCCTTCAACATGTGGGGGGACAGAGCTCGTAAGGAGTGTATTTGTTAGAAACATTCAATATTCCATTTTCACAGTGCTTTGAATTTCCACAATTAAAAGGGCTATTATTATTATGTTTACTAAAATAACAAAACAAGATCTAAAAATCTGTGAACCGGCTACCTCTTTACTTCTACCATCCCTGGTCGTAAAGTGGTTATCTTAAATGCTCCCATATTAATAACATATAGCGTCTTTTTTGTTTTCAGATAGGACCACCCCTGCCCCCCGCCCCACCTTCCTTCAGAAAATGTGTCTCTGCCCAGAGCAGGTCATTAGCAAATACCACCTGTAATGCACATTCCTGGAACCAGCCTTTTCTGAGGTTAGTGCAGACCAAAAATAAACATGCACGAGCGGTCCTGGCCAGGGCTGGTGAAATACTGTCTGCCCGAAAGGGCAGGATTCAGTTAAGAGCAAAAAGTGTTTTCTTTGTTTTGAACGTGCGATTCAGCTACTTCAAGCAGCCCTAACTAGCCGGCCTACACTGGCCGTTCCCACCATTGCCAGCAGACAGTTCCTGAACATATGGGGCTTCTATACCCCTGCAGAGTCTTATACAGAGTCGGGCCCTTCCAAAGCCAATGTCCTTTCTGAGCTGGTGGTTTCAATAGAGACCGTGTTAACACAAGGGGATCTTTCCATCCCTCTATCTCGTTCATCTTCACAGTGAGGTAGGATTGCCTCCCACATGCAGATAAGGAAACTGAGACTTGGAAAAATTTAAGGCCAACACTCTCTCCAGCAGCAGAACCGAGATTTGAAGTCAGATCCCTCTGATGCTTAAGGCTCTCACACCTTTACTGCTACACTCCCAGAGTTTTGAAGGGTGACCCAGAAAACCCCAGATTCACTAACACCTTTTGTTAACATATCCAGGTCTGATCACTAAAATTCCCTAAGCTGACATTCGCTAATGATCATGGAGTAGAAAACTGTCTGCCCCAGGTCACTTTCCCACTGATCTCACCTCATTCCAACTCCTTTGGCATGTACGTTTGCCTTACAATATCTAAGACATTTTATGGGTGTGAATATACAGCTTGCAACTGTGCTAAATCAGCACAGAGGGAATGACGCCGTTTGTATCGCTCTCGTCTTACTAATCACCCGTGCTGATAATTTAGGCCATCTGTGTTTATGTCATGTTCATTACGTGTCTGTCCTACATGTGTATGACTGGCTTCTACTAAAAGATGTAAGTTCTAATCCACAAGAGCTATGCCTTATGCTTTTCTGTACCCACAATACCTGGCACAGCACCTATACCAACATAGATACTTAGTAAACTGTGTCGAATGAAAAGATGCCCAGTCCTGGTGCCGTGGAAAACAGTGGCTATGCCATTTGGGAACCACTTGAACTTGGGCAAGGTATCATCTAAGTAAGACTCAGTTTCTTTTGTCTTTAAAGTGGGGTTGATAATGGTGAATGTGAATGCTTTTGTGCACTATAAAGTGCACTAGAAAGGTCTAATCTATTATTATTACAGATCACCACTGATTTCATTGTTTTCTTCCAGTCAAGAAAGAGTTTTGTTTAGGAAGGTTTCTTGTAAGTTGTGTAGTTACGGAAAAGTAATTGAAATACGACTTCGTTGTTGCCATCCTTACTCTACCAACACTTTGAGAGGTGAGAGGAGATGAAAAACAAGTAGCCACATAAGATGGTGGGGAAGGAAGCAGAACTAGCCTCAAGACTGGAGCATGACCCTCAGGAAGCAGCACAGAGGTTTTTACGAGTCAATCAAAAAAGAAGATGAAAGAACAATGATTAGACCAAATTAGAATATAAACAAACGAGCAAAAAAAACCATGGGCCAGGAAAGGGTGTGTTAGTGACCCTGAACATAATGCAGGCCAGATAATACAGCAACAACTTGTCATTCTCCAGCAACAAGATGGCACCTTTATATGAAAAGGGAAATGTAAATCGATGCCATTTTCTTAATAGGAAGATTTTGGGGAATGTTTCTTTGGCATGGTCTCTATACTCAACTCTTTAGGGCAGAACCTGTGAGAAAGACCAAACTATGGCTTCAGGCATTCATAAGTAGGTCACAAAATTCAGTCACGCTGAAATATTTTCCTTTTCTTTTCTCATTTTCCACCATGAAACAGAATAGGATTTCTCTCTTTGAGGTTTTTCCTTCTATTTCCTCCTTCTCCTTGGGTGGGTGAGGGGAGGTATGTTAGTTTAGACCTCACCTTAGTTATCTTTCTCTGAGATTTTCTGCTTCTATTAAGCCTACTTAAGTTTATTTTGTCTTCTAAAAATAAAGGCATGGCAGGGGTGGGGAGGGTCCACCTCAACTCCATTTAAATAGTTTCTAAATGTCAAGTAAAATTTTATCAGTCTATATTGCAGTGTAATTTCCATCCTGAGAGAAAAATTAATACTTTTTAAAAAGACCTGCTGTGGATCAGGAACTCCTGGAAATTTTAAAATCTTATAACCTGAACAGCTTATTGCAAAAGCCATAAAGGAGTGTTAAGGGTCTACTGTAAGGCCAAATAGCAGGAGACACAGAAATACGAAGTAAAATAACACAACATAAAAACTCAAATTATGCATTAATAGATATTATCTGTGACTTCACACTCATTATAGGGAGCCTAAACAAGAAAACAAAAAAATTGGTTTAATTTCCTTGGGTGCCTTTCTCTGGTTTAATATTTGAATCCCCCCCCCCCCGGCCGAGTGGGCCAAAATATATATACAAATATTTTCCAGGAGAGACTATGCAATGCTATTATAACCAGAAATCCAGCCAACTCTTTCCATGGCTTCTCCATTAAGACATAAGCGAGCATCTGTCCAGTCCCACTGGACCCATCTCTGGAGTCTTAGCAGGCAAGGTGGAAATATGTTAACCCAAGCAAGAAAACACACGGCTATGACAACTAGACTGATCACATTTTAAAAGAGCGCTTTCCCAACTTGGGCTATAGGTTAGAATGATCTAGTTTGAGAGAGCTTTTAAAAACTCCCAGTACCGAAGCCCCACCCACATAATGAATCAGAGTTTCAGGGATGGAGCCGAAGCAAAAAGTGGCTTAAAAATCCTCCAGGTTTGGGTGGGTGGGGGTGGGGTGCCTGGGTGGCTCAATCAGTAAAACATGTGACTCTTGATCTTGGGGTTGTGAGTTTGAGCCCCATGTATGGCACAGAGTTTACGTAAAAAAAAAAAAAATTACAAAAATCTTCAGGTGATTTTGATGGAGAGTCACTGTTTTAAGAGATTCAGTGGCAAATATGGGGGTGGGGGTCGGGGTGGGGGGAGAAATTACTTTCTTAACTAATTTACAGGCACTGATAACCAATACAATCTGCAAAAGCTATAACCTTTAGGATGACCTTCTTCCTCCTCCAGAAAAGATAATTAAATTAATTTGAAGAAAATAAATTCATTAAACTCTTTTTTGGAGGGTAGGGGGCCATCAATAATCCTGTTTATACTTCCCGTTATGTGCACTAAACAGTTGTAGTTATAAAGGTAAAACAGACTCATCTTAGTAAATGGGAACAAAGAGAAAGGAGAAAATAACACCCATTTTCCGATCATATTAAGATAACCACAGTTAACTTTTTTAGAGTAAAAAATAAATTGGGATCATGCTGCACATGTGGTTTTGTAACCCAATAATGTGAAAACCTTTCCGTGTCATTACATAGTCACCTAAACATTGCTGTGAATGACTGCAAAGCAATCCATTGTTTGAAACGGCCATTATTTATTGGTGACTGAGGTTTGCTTTAGGTTTATTCACAGACACAATTAGGACCGTGATCCCTTGAATGACAAAGTAAGATTAATCTGATAACTACTGAAAGGATAAACCATTGGTATAATGGTAAAGAGAGAGCGGGTGTGGTGGGGGTGGGGTGCTGATAGGTAGCATTTGCTAATTTGATTGGTGTAAATAGTCCCACCATGGCCAATTTCAAGATGATCCTTCTAACAATGGGTTTGCAAACCTGAATATTTAACAACTGGCTCTCTGGAATCAGTTCCAGCTCATTCTTAAAGAAAACCCTGGCTAAACCAAAGTGGTTAGTTCTCTACTATTTGAATGGTAGAATGGGAGTTCTGTGAATGAAAGTGAACCACAGTTCCAGTTATCTTAACATGCTGTTGTATTTTGGGATTGGAACTGTCAAGCTGGTAACTGGAGCAGCTAGATGGCTGAAGGTCTAATAAGAGTTTTCTAAAAGGTCTTAGTGTGGAAAGTGCAAGTACACTGGAAAGACCACATTTTTTGAATAGACAGACGTGGGGCTTTGTGAAGTTAACCTTATTAAAGCCTCTATTTCTTTAATCTGCATATGGGAATAATAATGTCTCAGTCGAGCTGGTGTTGGGATTAAAAACATCATACATCAAATATACAGTAAGCATATAATAAACGCTCTACAAATGTTAGCTGTCCTTCCCCCTTAGTAATTATTACCTCTAAGGAAATGGGTATGAATTCTTTTGACACTTTATTTGCAGGGAATTTAATGAAGTTGATCTTTAAATTACGTATCTTTATGATTTAAACCAGGGGTTGGCAAAATATGGCCTGTGAGCCAAAACTGGCCTTTTTTTTTTTTTTTTAAGATTTTATTTATTTATTTGATATATAGACAGAGACAGCATGAGAGGTAACACAAGCAGGCCGAGTGGGAGAGGGAGAAGCAGGCTTCCCACTGAGCAGGACCCTCGGATCATGACCTGAGCCGAAGGCAGACGCTTAACGACTGAGCCACACAGGCGCCCCAAAACTGGCCTGTTTTTATAAATAAGGTTTTACAAAAACTTCTAGTTTTGAAGGAAAACACCATGCCCGTTCATTTATAGAGTTCTACGGCCGCTGTCATGCTACAAGGCAGGACTGAGTTGCTGGAACGGAGACCACAGGGCCTAGAAAGCACGAAATATTTACTATTTGGTCCTTTACAGAAAAGGTTTGTTAACTCATGATTTAAGCCATTCTAACTTTCCTTAAGTGAATGCTTTCTTTTATATTTACATATACCTAGAGAGATATATATATTCAAAAAAACAAAACAACTTAGGATAGAAAATGAAAAAGATGAGGTAAGAAGATTCTCCTAGGATTTAGAAATTGCAAAATAAATATTAGGTCGAAGAATACCTGAGAAATACTTGAAACTCCAGGATAAAGCTGAGCTCTAATTCAGTCAAGACAGTATATTTTAAAGACTATTTTATAAATGAGATTTTCTACAAGAGGGACTATTACTTCTGGACCTGGAATACACCTTAAATGTGGAACTTGGAAGAGTGAATTCAGGAGGCAGAAACTTGGAATATTATTTATAACTTGGCAATGAAAGTGAACGAAGAAACCACATTAGTCAGGCAAAATAAGCTGATCTCTCTAACTACAGGTAAAATAACATTTCAAACGTTGAAAAATGCACACAATCAAAACTGTACAGGGTAGAGGTTTAAGCAACCATTTCCCCTA
The DNA here is from genome assembly GCF_964656455.1 of Halichoerus grypus. Classification (NCBI taxonomy): domain Eukaryota; kingdom Metazoa; phylum Chordata; class Mammalia; order Carnivora; family Phocidae; genus Halichoerus; species Halichoerus grypus. The sequence continues at coordinate 59,381,760 of NC_135723.1, forward strand.
ATTTTTGATGTTTACATGGAACGTTCTTCAAGCAGCAAATAAGTTACCAATGATCTTGACAGACTGAAATGATACATCTTTACCACAACATAAATTAATTCTCTCAGTGGGAAATTGTTAAAATAGGCAAGGTGTCAGAAAGATTTCTTTATGTCTGAGGGAAAGGAAATGATTCCATTTCTTCCAAACGTTCTTACATGAAAAATAATAAACTCTCACTTTTAAACTGTCTATTTTCATGGGGTTCTATGGCACCCATTACTAATTGGGGCAGTCATGGTTATCTGGTGCTGGCCACGAGTCACTTCACATTAAGTCAAGTATAAAACACTCTCCGGTATAAAACTGCCCCCATAATTCATATTATATACGAATAAATATTCATAGAAATACCCAGAAAAGCGGAGCACAGAGTTATACTATGTTCTCATAGCATTCCTTAGATTTACATAGCAAATATTACACAAAGATCCTGGAAAGTAAATCTTCACAGAATAAAATATAAGGGAAATATGGTGACCTATGTAAAGGAATGGACAAATGCCCGACACAAATGAGCCAATTCATCCTCTACAGGAGGGTGACGCTGATTCTGTTCCTGAAGCAACTAGTTGAAAACTCCAGACCACAGAGATGAACATTTATTGAATGCTGGGGGTATACACATGCTCTCACACTTAACTCACACAAGAACCTAGATAGTGGGTATTATTAGTGATGTGTAAAGGGAGAAGTACAGATAGGAACTCTGATCCGTCTGTCTCGCACGCCTGTCCTATCTTCGAAATGCCTAATCGTGATAAAACACAGGGTGTCTTATCAGCCATGAGTCTCCCAAACTGCCCTTAGAAAGGAGGTCCCATAATCAGAGTCAACTAAGTTTGGGAAACTTACTAAATCCTTCCCTTGGAGAATAACAAGGCCTGCATTAAAGAAATCAGTGTACTTTGGTCTAACCCATCCCTTTCCCTATCTTATTAGGAAGTGCCTTTCCCTCCAACTACTATTTTGTGAAGTAAATATTCTGAAACACAATTTGAGAAATACTACCGTAGTCACCTCCCTTGATAGGAGATGGTTGAAAGAGAGAGCTGCAAACTGTCAGAGAAAAATCAACTTTTTAGCCACAGTCAAGGGGGTGATGGTACAGAGATGATGGTGTGATTCTAGGTGGCTTCTCTTTGCTCTCAGGATCAACCCACAGTGCCCTGGTCCCCGCCGAATGCCCTGGCCTCGCCTCACACGGGTCAGCTGGCCTCTTTCAGTACCTGGGACCTGCCAGGCTCTTCCTCACAGAGCTTCTGCAAAATGTTCCCTGGCGGGACGTTCCTCCTTTCCCTCTTTACCTACTTGAGTCCTACTTATCTTTCAGGGAAAGCCTTTCCTGAATGTCTGTCGGGATGCTCTCATATCACTGAGTTCTATATAGCACTTGTCATGGTTAAGGTTATATTTATTTACTGCCTGTCTAAACTCCAACTGTGGGGCAGGGAAATATATTCCCTGCCTCTCGGATGGGAAAAAGAAGAGGAGGGATCTTTCCAGCCTCCTTTGACTGTCCTTACTCATTCCTGCCCATGGAGGAGCAACTACTTAGTGGCTCTCTGAACTGGGGAGAAGGGGCTGTGCATGCTCCTCTCAGGGCGCAGGGTGTACTCGGGTCTGCTCGGCCTCCGTGTAAAAGGGCGGTTTGGGAAATAAGTTGAATTCAGAGAAGACATACTAAGAGAAGCCCAAAGGTTATGGATCCAAGTTCCGTTCTGCAGTTTGGCTTTAGTCACTAATAAAGTTGATTTTGATCTTTCCTCTGGCTGTTGTTTAATTTTTCAGTTGCTTCTACATCTGGGAGGGGAAGACAAGAGTGTGCTGGTTGGCCCCCTACAATACCAACGTCTCCCACTAGGCCTAACCTCCTCCGGGAGGGGGATGAGGTCTCCTCTGGCTCACTATGGTAGCTTGGTGCCCGCCACACAGGAGGCACTCGGAATTTTTTTTTAACGTTCATTATGGAAAATGTTTAAAATAAGCAAAATAGGGAGAATGGTCTAACGAACCCCTGTGTACCCATCACCCAGCACCAACAATAATCAACACATGGCAATCTACAGATGGCAAAGGCTCAAAAAAATACCTATAAAACCATTATCACATACAGACTACACACGACAATTGATATTTCTTCAGTGACAGAGGACTAAATCAACAAACTCACAGAGACCAGTAAAGGGTCTGAATTGTCGTCGGTCCCCGGCCCCCTTTGCCCCCAGCATACCATACATCGCACTCACGCGCACGCTGTTCCCCAACAACTATCCCCCCGCACCCCTGTCCAGATGGTAGGGCCGAGCCACTCACCGGTGGGCGTGCTGCTGCGGAATGAAGAGGAGGGGGTGATGGGCGGGGTCACGGGAGGAGTAAGGCTTCCACTGCTGTGGCGTGGCGGAGTGGACACATTCCCTCGAGACACTGAGCTGGACAAGGTCAGCGAGAGCTTCGGCTGAATCTTCTTCTTTAGGGACTCCTGCTCTCGGCGGGCAGCATCTGTCATGAATCTGAAGCAACAACGGAAGGTGAGTAACCGGGCCCATCTCTGGAGCATGAGGCATGATGACAGCTCCCCCAAGTTTGACAGATGCCCCACCCTGGGAAAAGGGGCTTGTTCACAATCCCAAAGACTTACAACAAATTCCCTTTTCCTATGGGATGAAATAATCTTCCAGCTCACTGTCTTCAGGTTCCTCACGGGTAGGCCCCATTTCTCCCTGAGGCAAACCCTCCTCGCGGGAAACTTGTACACACAGACTATGTCTACACCCGCTGCAGTGCCTTGGGTTAGAAGGCTTCCTCTCTCTCAGAAGGTCCTCTCTTTTCTTTCAACTCATAGAAAGCCCACCCATTCTCAAAGTTCCCCAGCACTTCCAGGTGGAAAGGGCCTCCTTTATTGGTGGGTGGGCAGGATTTATTGTTCGTACTGCTTCACTGCCACTCTACATATGCGGCCTCCTGAAAACGGATTCTTTTTTGTCCTACTCCAGATCCTCAAGTTGTTATTTGGATTTTTAAAAATTTTCTTGGCAGACTGAAGGTCTTGTCTCCCTAACCGTTAGCTGAAAGGAAAGGACACTAGTCCCCATAATTGCGGCGAGCACACTGCCAAGTCCATCTCAATTAACATTTATAGAAGGAGTAAATCTGCCCAAGCAGATTCCAGAAGAGAGCAGTACAAGGAGGAAGATGACTGCTACAGACCCATTTATGTTGTGATTTTATTACCCATAAAGGGAAAGGCGACTTTTCCTGATCATTTCACTTTGGAAACTTCAAAGTTATCCCTTCCACACTTCTGTTAGTAACATTCAAACCGTTCTTTTCTCACTGTATAACATTTCATAAATTCATGTAATACAAGATTCAAAACAATCTACGGTGTATCTCTTATCTAAAGAACAAATTTTTTTTGGACATCATACAATTTTTTTTTTTTAAAGTAGTTTCCCTGCCCAACATGGGGCTTGAACTCACAACCCTGAGATCAAGAGTTGCATGTTCTACCGACGGAGCCAGCCAGGCGCCAGCAAACTTTTTTTTGTATTATTGGCAGGCAGGCTCTGTCAGCTGCATTTCTGAAAACTGCAGCAGAAAGCCTAGCGAACAGAGTGCATGAAAGCATTTAGGGAATGAAACAGACACTGTGGTTGAAACTCACTGCCTTGGCTAAGAGGACATAACCATGGCCTTGCTCAAGTCCTCCCTGTACCCAACCCCCCATCATTACATTCTATTTTAATACAATTCATCATTAACTCCATTTGACTTAAAGTGGTATTAATGACCCAACACATTTCACATTCTGTCTAAAAAATTTCTTAGTATTTGTCTTCATTATGCTAAGAAGTTTTAGAAGTCAACAGATAGTTCCAATGCCTGGTAAAAAACTTAGCCAATCAAATACCCAATGAAACAATATTACAGTATTGTTACAATGTCTTAAAATGTCTACTCTTATACTTGGAACATGGATGGCACATTTCTTGAATGGCTTCTGCAATACAATCTAGATATATAATAAACCAGATTTTTATGAAGAACTGAATAATAAAGCTACATGCTTTGCCTCGAGCTCTTAGGTTTTGTGCTACAAGATGGTGAAGGCTTATTTATATTTTTATTTTTTTTAAAGATTTTATTTATTCATTTGACAGAGAGACACAGCGAGAGAGGGAAAACAAGCAGGGGGAGTGGGAGAGGGAGAAGCAGGCCTCCTGCCGAGCATGGAGCCTGACACGGGGCTCAATCCCGGACCCTGGGATCATGACCTGAGCTGAAGGCAGCCGCTCAACCGAGCCACCCAGGCGCCCCAATGGCGAAGGTTTAAAAAGAATAAAGGAACACCACCACAAAACAGAATTGTTTGCACCTGGTAGCCAGGTACTCATTTACTTTCAGATGCAAAGTTGGCTCTACTGTTCTTAAAACTGTTTTCCACCCCCCACCCCATAAACTTCTACTCAAAATATGGACTCTCAGAGAAAAGCAAAGAACTAGTGCTTTCTTCTATCATTCTAAGTAGAATTACTAACTAGCACAGTGCCAAGCTTCTCCAACTGGGGTACATGGTAGGTGGGGAGTGGGCAAAACCACAGGATAGACATACTGCTTCTTCCAGAAAGACCAATGGTTCTCAATGTAGGTAATTCAAGTCAGTTTTTTGTTTTGTTTTGTTTTTAAAGTAAGCTCTATGCCCAGCGTGGGGCTTGACTCACAACCCTGAGATCAGGAGTTGCATGCTCTATTGATTGAGCCAGTCAGGCGTCCCTCAAGTCAGTTTTTTAAATGGTAAAAGAAAGCAGATACTCTGTGGAGTAGAACATAAAATGTGCATCTTGCACCTTAGTGAAGAGTATGGGACTTGGAGCCAGGCAGACCGGGGCTCCAGCCCTGCTTGTGTTACTTACTATGTGACTAAACCTCTCTAAACCTCACCTTTATTCCCCGTAAAATGGGACTAATGACTATAGGCAAAGGGTCAACATACATCTTTTCCCCTTCTGCTGGAGAATTTGATCTTTGGTTAAGCTCAGGTAATCTGCTAAGATGGTATGTTAGCTATGCTAACAGTCAACACTCCTTAAGATCACACTGACCCCTAACTGGTAAATCGCTTCTGGACTTGGAAGAGTAAGAAACCATTTATACAAACTGGATAGGAAGTCAGAGCCTAGACTTCCTGAGTGGTGATCTTGTACCTAGTACGTCCAAGCGGGGAACCGAGGAGTATGCCCGTGGAGTGTTACAGGACCTCTGACCCCTCGTCTACCAGGGCAGCTCTCACCTTTGCCTGCGGGGCATCTTGTCTACCTTGTACCAGTGAGGACTCCGCAGAAGGCATGATGCTGCCCTGCTGGCAAGCTGTGGCTCTGCCCACTATTCCTCTGACGAGACCCAGTGCCCACCGTGGCTTCTGGTTATCTTGTGAGTCTGAATGTTCGTGATCGAAGAAAATCACCCATTGATGGACAGGATAGTGCTGACTTCAGAGGACGGTTCTAAAGATTAAATGAGGTAGTATTGCTTGGGTGGCTCAGTTGGTTAAGCGTCTGCCTTCGGCTCGGGTCACGATCCCAGCGTCCTGGGATGGAGCCCCGCATCGGGCTCCCTGCTCCGCGGGAAGCCTGCTTCTCCCTCTCCCACTCCCCCTGCTTGTGTTCCCTCTCTCGCTGTGTCTCTCTCTGTCAAATAAACAAAATCTTAAGAAAAAAAAAAAAGCTCATGCCATTTATTGTAAAATACTCTCCTACAGCTCAGATATAAAACAACAACCATAAGAAACCACAACAACGTGCCCACACATCCCCTACCTTCACCCCGACAGGAGTTTGGTCAGCTATGGATAACAATCTATTTTAGGCTTATATCTGCTAAGTCCTTTCTAGAAGTGAGAACGAGACACCATGTTAAAAGCATTAAACATGAAACTCATAAAGCACTTCTGCCAACCTTCCTCTCCCTCCACCCTCCCTTCTCCTCTCTTGGATTGCTGGTTGTGAACTTGCTCACAGCTCAACTCGTAAATCAGGGCAACCCTGCCATACCAACATACACAGCTGCATGATTTATTCCCAGGGACCACACACACACACACACACACATACACACACACACACGCACACCCCACGGGTACACACCTTGGGAGTGGTGATTACAATTCACCAGCTTCTCACTGGCAATACTGCCCAGCTCTTCCTCTTTCACTTATCAACCATGACTTTACCTATTTTTTGATACCTATTAAACCCCAAAGTTTTAAAGCAATGTTCCACCAATACAGCTCTTTGACAAAAGATGGGCAGATTCCCAATGGCAAGGCATCCCTTGGGGAGCCAAGTTTATAAAGAACCTGATGCGACAGAGGAAGGCTGTGAGTACAGCCAAGAGCGGGAGACTCGAGTGGTTTGGCTTTGACCAGAAAGGCAGGTAAATCTACTTCCCACCTTGAAGGCAGCTGCACTGTGACACATCCTTGAAGGACCACAGCCCCGATCTTTCCATCGTCCCTATTGGAAATGTCCCCCTGTATTCCCACGGCTGTGAGGGAAGTCAGGCTTGGGAAGCCACATCACCCTGTGGTCTGCGTTTTTCTTGATGTGTTTTGACATGATGGGTCATCTTTTCTGAAGCCCTCAGTAATAGCAGCCAACATGGGGGCGCTTCAGAGCTGGAAGAAACCCAGGTAAGACAGATCGCCTAGTCTAACCCCCTCATTTCTCACATTAACTGGGAACTGAAGCGGAGCGGCCTATGCAAGGTCACTTTGCTGGCGGGGGGCAGAACTGGCATGAGAGAACTTCAGCCTCAGGGCTGCACCCAATGCTCCCAGCTCTGCCATGGGCATGTCAAAGACCTCGGAGCTTTCTTGCTTTTGCTTCAGAGTCCTGGTCTTCAAGGTTGAAAGGGCTCAAGGACCCAGAGCTTAGGGCGTGGGGCAATGTAGAGGGAACCCCTCTGGGGGTTTATATGTTGGAAGTGGGGTGGGTTGGGAGACAGGAGGCCTCATTCTCTCCATGTCGGCCAAGCTCTGCTGGGTGGGGCTGCCTGACTCCTGGGTGGGGGGGACCCTGGCTTTGTAGCCTCACGGGGCTGTGATGTGAGGAAGCCTGGCTGTGCCTGCCTCCCTGAATTCTTTCTGCTTTGCAATGGGATCTGTTGTAATCTCGTAGTAGTAGTGTGCTATTGTGGGTTTGTACTGGCTTGTGAGAGCTGGTCATTAAATTTTCAGGGATTCTTGCGAGCCAGTTGTTAAACACCCATTATTAAAAATTAAATTATGTGAATTTATAATTAAGTATATTTTTAAAAAGGTAATATGCAAAGCTCATCAATTCTTATTTTATCCCATTTTACTATTATTTAAGTTTTCGGGGTTATTTGCATTAATATCCTACCTCTTTGCTGTAATTATCATATAATGGTGTGCTACTATACACCTCTTCCCAACTCTGTTCAATGACACCATGTTGGTAGATTGAAGTTGTTCCACAGTGGGAGTATTTACACCATGGAAATTGGCAAATATTACCAATCAGGGCTTTTTTTCTCTCCAAAAGTCAGTTATTCAACATTTATCAGAACACCTTGTAGTTATTATTATTGTTTTTTTTTAACGTAGAAAAGAGCACTTGAACCAGACTCCTTGCCTACTCACTAACAGAGCCAATCAGGGAAGGGATAAAGAATATATAATAAAGTCTTCCTTTCCTTTTAAAAATTATTAAAATATATATCATTGAAATACACTTATATAAACATTTTTATGGGTTTGTGGCTCGTGTTTAAAAACTTTTTTCAAATTGTGGAATACACATGTACACACACACACACACACACACACACACAAATGAGTGTACATATTGACATGCGCCGCTTAAAGAATAAAATGACAGTCTATAAACTCACCAGCCTATGAAAAAAAATATTACCAGAAATTTTGAAGTTTCCAGATACAGGTATGGTTGATTTTTCAGGGTATTTTCCTTCGAGTATTGCCTTTCTACACAGAGAGAAAACTGAATATTTCTTAAGGAAAAAAAAGTCACCTGAGAGTTCATTCACTGTTGACTAACAGCCTGGAAATCTGTGGCCAAGCAGAGCCATGTTTTCATTTTGAAACTGAAACTGCTGTAAGATTAACTTTAACTTTCCTACAAATCAGAAATGCCCACGTTACTTTAATTTAATATGGCCATTTGTAGTAATATTTGTTATTGCTAGGGGAAGTACATATTCCTTAAGTAAATTTTCAAGACTCCATTATAAATCTTTTAAATCCTTAGACCACAATGTTCATTCAGTCTGACATGGTGAATGTGGAAACATGAATATAACACCACAGGGGGAAAATGTCAAACTGCTGGTCCAGGGAGACCAGTTTCAACCACAAACTCAGGAAATTTACAGATTTCACTGGAACCTGGGCAGAAACCCCACTGCCACCTACTCTATGGCCAAACACCTGGGCCTAAGTGTCCTGCTGGGGAGAAAACCACATGGCTTTCCCTGGCTCTGGAGAACCCAGGCATGGAAGTGACCACTCGAAACTTGGGTCTCTCTCGGAGAAACTTGAAAAGAATCCAAACTACGAGATGCATGGTGTGGTTTGGTTGTTATTATAAGACTCTGGAGAGAGCGTGTGGTCCAGAGGCCTGAGCTGTGCGTCGGAAGGCTTGTTCTGGGGCAAAGAAGCCAGTGGCCTCCGGAAGTCCCAATGCTCTCTGTTCTGGCCTTGGTTTGTCTACTTGTTAAAATGGAAGCGTTCAGGGGCGCCTGGGTGGCTCAGTCGTTGAGCGTCTGCCTTCGGCTCGGGTCATGATCTCGGGGTCCTGGGATCGAGCCCCGCATCGGGCTCCCTGCTCAGTGGGGAGCCTGCTTCTCCCTCTCCCACTCCCCCTGCTTGTGTTCCCTCTCTCGCTGTGTCTCTCTGTCAAATAAATAAATCTTTAAAAAAAAAAAAAAAAAAATGGAGGCATTCTGTACTATGGTGAGCGCTGTGATTTGTGTAAGACTGATGAATCATAGGCCTGTACCCCTGAAACAAATAATACATTATACGTTAATAAAAAAAATTAAAAATAAAATGGAAGCGTTCTGGCTTTATGGATATATGTAATATATCACCCCTAAGTTCCTTCCCAGCTCCAACAGTCAATGATTTCAGCAACAGCATCGTGCAGTGAACTTTTATTTTTAACCTCAACCCGTTGTAAGAAGTGAATGTCATATTGGGAGCCTGTACACAATATGTATAATTAGGTCTGCAATCTGCAATTTTGAAATTTCCAAAGCTCTGAAAACTGGAAAACTTTTTTATAAGTTTGGCAGAATTCATTGGGAGGCAAACCCTGAATTGAACTGCTTAAAGGCTACTTACACTATTCATTGTATTTAATGTAAATATTCACATGCCTCACTGTACAAATATTAATGTGGTTGATTCCAGGGGCTGCCCCAGACCCTCTGGACCACACGCTCTCTCCAGAGTCTTATAATAACAACCAAATATGTAATATGTGGCATTTGCACCGTATTACCTTTCTGAAATCACAAAAAGTATGAAAAATTTCTGAAGTCCGAAAAATTATAAAACATATCTGGATGCGAAGAATTTTTATGTAATTTGTCTGAAACAAAAATTTCATGAAACAATCCTTCCTACGTGTGATATACTCTGATATCTTTCTATTCTATTTCATTTTAACAAAATATCCTGGTCACTGATTTCTTGACCTACTAACAGGTCAGAGCCTGAGTTTGAAAATATTAGTGTAGCAGTTAAAAGGGTGGTGGGCTTTGGAGGTAGACCATTTAGATTGTAATCTCTGCCCTATGCTCTCCAGCTGTGTGACCCTGGGCCAGTTACCTCTCTGTGCCTCAAGTTCTCTCTCAGTAAAGAGTGACATGTTAGTCACAGGTCCCGTCCTACAGAGTCGTCGTGAAGATTAAGTGAGTTAATACATGTAAAGCATGTATTTGACCTTGATAAATGTTAGGTTCCTGGTACATAATGGATACAAATGAGATTTGTTCTGGAAATCCTAATTCACAAATCTTTCATCTCTGACACTTACATCAGCAATTGGTTATTTCTGAGCCGAATTACTGAATAAGAGGATAAGCACTTGCCATCATTAATTCTGCTGATTCTGAATGCAAAGAGCCACCCTTACTGATTCTGAGCATATTTATCACCCTAGTGCTGCAATCACAGGAACATTTGAGAAGGTACTTTTAGTAGCTAGAATACAAACATAAGGTCCCTCTGAGGGACAACATGCTTGGGGAAAAGGGTGCTATCTATAAATCCCCACACTTCCTCTTTACTTCTCTGAGAAGGACCAAACTAACTTCTAACACGGCAAATGACAGGAGACCATCCACACAGCTAGCTGAGAGAAAGACGTCTTTCGATGAAGTTTAAGCCTGCCCTCGCCTTGGGAGATTCCTAAAGTTGCACAGGGCCCTGTCTGGTCCACAACCAGACCCTCTGTACAAAGCGTCGCATCCAGCTACTTCATTGGAAGTCAAAGCTTTGTTCTGCTTTTTCAATGGCCCCTTGGGCATTGCCATTTCTCAGTGAAAACAAATTTGTGAAACCCAGAAAGCCTTTGAGGAAAACTGCAGGGGGGCTGGCAGGTAGACCATGAGGTTCCAAGCACTCCCAAATCTGGTAACTCATGGCTCCAGACACAGGATTTCTGACCTGACAAGGACACAATCGATCTTTCCAGTGCAGAGTCCAAACTGTCCATTACTGATTTTTGTTTTGTCTGACTAGTACTACATGCAATCCAGGACAAAGATGGACAGAAAGCCAGTGAGGAAGTAAAACCACCCACAGGACATTTGAATACAGACCGCGGGAAATGAGCGCGGGAATAATGGGTACATTTTGGCATGCGATCATGTGTGGCCCGCATGTCAGAAGATCTGACCGCTCCTCTCAGTCGCCTTGTAATGATGGCTTTCAGAACACACATCTGCTAATCAGCTCATGAGGTAAGTCTTCACATTTTAGCAGCAACTTAAAGCCGCAGTGCAGCTGAAGGAGTATTTCGTTAAAACAGCTGGTCAGTGAAACATAACCTGTAAGCAACAAGTGGAGTAATTGCTTGTCCACACCCCTTTATTAACAGAGGGCGCTTTTCTGGTGATCACTGGGAACTTAATAAATAAATGTTCTTCTCAGTAGACAAAAGTAGACAAAATTTAGACTCCTGAGTAATGCTAATTTCAGAAGGTTTCTAATCATGTTTCCAATAAGCATACGTTTCACTTCTCATTCCAGAGATATTTTTGACTTCACAATCTGAGGTCAATGGGGTAGATTTTGAAGCTTCATAAAAATTTTTGCAATGTCACCAAAACTCTGAGCCTCTTTTAACATGCTGTTATTAAAAATTTAATGCTAAATAATAAAACTAAAAGCAGCACCAGGCAAAAACCCACACCATCTGATCAGATCAGTGTGGCATTTAACTTGTGAGTGAGGGTTTTCTTGCGTGTGATTTTCATCTGATATTCACATGGGTTGTGGGCATAATTTGTGAAGTACACAGCCAATGAATCAGATTTTGTTCTTGGGTACCAAACCAAGCTGACAGATTTATTGCATTAAGTAAGACTTTTCTCTCTCTTTCCCCCTTTTCTTTATCTGACACATACAGAATATTGTTCCTGGACTCTGAGGTGTTCTGGTCTAATCTGCACAAAATAAATTAACATCGAGGGCAAGCCAATTTCCTATCAGATTTTGTAGCTCATTTTTCTTATAAATTTTCACTTTATTTTTGAGGACAGCAAGAAGGAAAAAGAGAGGGGAGTAAGAGGAAAAAAACCAAAAAGCCAAGAGGTGATTTTAAAAATATCTACTCTCGGGGTACCTGGCTGGCTCAGTTGGAAAAGCACGAGACTCTTGATCTCAGGGTCGTGAGTTTGAGCCCCAATTGAGTGTAGAGATTATTTACTTATAAATAAAAAAACAAATCTTATCATATTTCCTTTCTTTTTTTCTTTTTTTCCTTAAGGCAGCTACAGTTAATTTATATTTTCTATGGCATCTAGCCTGGATATTCTAAGCCTTTAAAAAATATTTAATAACTAACATTGGTTTGCCAATTTTTATATTACCAAGTGCCGATTTTTATATTGCTTTATCTACCTACCATCTACCATCACCAGCCTCTCGTTGAAAAGAAAAAGCCATTTTAACATAAAATAGGAGGACATAATCTTAAATAAAATAATCTTTTCTTGAGAAAGATTGCTCTTTATTCTGTGATTGTGTTAAAAATAAACACAGGAAAAAATTTACTTAAAAATTTTTGAGATGCAGGGATGCCTGAGTGGCTCAGTCGGTTAAGCGTCTGCCTTCATCTCAGGTCATTATCCCAGGGGCCTGGGATCAGTCTCACAATGGGCTCCTTGCTTAGCGGGGAGCCTGCTTCTCCCTCTCCCTCTGCCTACCACTCCCCCTGCTTGTGCTCTCTCTGACAAATAAAATCTTACAAAAAATTTTTTTGAGATGCAGAGAAGCTACAATATTAAATGTAATTTTATCATTATTTTATAATCACATCATTTGTACACTGTATTGTTTATAGTATAATGTTTATAATTATTCTCTAGATACAAGCTATTAATAATATCTACCTTTATTGTCTATCACTGCCATTGCTAAAAATTCTGTTTCAAGGAATGCTGACTAAATGGAACTCCTACATGTGGGAGGAATCATTTGCAATATGCTGAATGAAATGAAAGAAGCCAAATATAAGAGTACCCAAACCCAGGAGCTTCTCTAAGAGCTGGGAGCAAGGTGGAAAGAGCTGAGGGTCCTCCTACAGCAGGGCACACAGGGGGGCCATGGGGTGCTGGAGGCTCCCTGCTCCCTGGCCCTGAATGTCCTTGGCAGCTTGGAGACTGTACACCAGTGAAAACATCCTGATGAACAGCATCATTCAAAGACTAGCAGCTGTTCTGTGAATAGTACTTAGAAATGATTTTTTTTTTTTAAAGATTTTATTTATTTATTTTGACAGAGAGAGAGACAGAGAGGGAACACAAGAAGGGGGAGTGGGAGATGGAGAAGCAGGCTTCCCGCAGAGCAGAGGCCCGATGAGGGGCTCGATCCCAGGACCCTGGGATCATGACCTGAGCTGAAGGCAGACGCTTAACGACTGAGCCACCCAGGCGCGCCCCCCCCCTCCCTTTTTAAGCCAACAATCTCTTCTGGAATTTTAGCACTCAAATGAAATTCATGTACTAAAGCCGAATAACAGCAATAATGCACAAAATCCCATTCCTGCATACCATTACTCCGTATATTCCCAATAAATATTGGGTATTTTCTAACAACTAAGGAGTAATAAAGTCAATCTATCTTAATGAGAGCTCTAGCTCTGGTTCCAGCAACCACTATTTTAAGCCACAGGTCAGCATAAATTATCAGTGAAGCAATTAATTTTGATTTACTTTAGCCTGAATAGAGTAAACCATGGTCATTTTCATCATCAATGCCAAGAATAAAAACCACTTCTGAAAACTACATGCACAAATCTTTGGTTTGGAGGCCAACTGGAATGTCCCTCTCCTGGCAGCATCTCTCCCTCACCCTTTCCATCCCTTTTCCATTTTCATCGAATTGAGAAGAACCGTGGCTGTTTCTTACACATGGTTTTCATTGCTAATTTGACATCTGTGTCAAAACCAATGAACAAAACAAAGAAGTTGCATTTTATGAGGTTTTGTGTCACAAAACTACAAATAGCTTGAGTTTTTTTGTTTTGCGTCCTCTGGCAGTGAATTAAATGAGTTATTTGAGGTTTCCATGTAAACTGCTAATGAGATGATCCGTAACTCTCCCCATAAGCAGGGAGAGGTTTAAAGACTAAAGGAAAAAACTGGATATAGGGTCTCTGGAGTTTTAGTTCCAATATCGCTAATGGCTGTGAACACAGCCTAGTGGTTGAAAGTCTAGGCTCTGGAGGCAAACTCCTAATCTGGTTTGCTAGGTATTCGAACTTGAGCAAAGTACTTACCCTCTCCAGCCATGGGATCCTAATTCATAAAATAGAGGTAACTCTAAACACCTACCTCATCCGGTTACTGTCAAGATCTCATTAGATAAACAGATGGAAAGCAGTTGGCCCAACATAGTACTCGACATGTATCAGGAGGCCGCTCAGAGTCTTGGTATTTCCATGGATGTGAGCCCTATGCACCTGACTCTCACCCAGGAACTATGAGAAACTGTTCCTAAATCTAACACTCATTTGACTGGATAATCCCTATATAAGAGAATATCTTGCGGGGGGGGGAATGCAGTCCATAGATGGGCTTAGATAGATATATTAAGTCTAGGATCAAAAGTCTCCATTTCTAAAGAGAAGTCCTTCTCTGATGCTGCCACAATCTTCTACTTAGGTGAGCTCTTCTACCAGGTGAGAGCTGACATTTAGCTGAGAACAAGTGACTCCAAATGAATCCAGCACTAGGGGATGGGGTGCACTAGACAGCTCAGGTTAATGAAATGCTGGGTTGAGAAAGGCGAGGAGACGTCAGGGAGATGGTAGAGGACTCTCAATGTCAGAGGAGATCTCAAATAGGCAGGATTTGTTTATGCCAGGGGTAGCATGTACCATTCCTCTGGGGCCATTTGGAACCCACTCTGCCCATGAGAGCCATCACTAATTGATCAGAGCACTCTTGTTCGTGCTGCTTTTGCATTCCACTTTAGCTTCTTCATCACTAGGCCTGACATGGCCACTAGCCACTGATTAAGGTTAATGCATAAAATGAAGGTGTATACCATCTCTGATTTACACATTTTCCCCTAAAACACTGGTATTTCTACTAATATCCCAGTGTAGGCATATCCTAATTCATTTGGACTATACTATATCCATTCTCAGAGAATCAGGGAGCAAAGACGGCAGACAATAGACATATCTGAGAGAGGGGTGCCTGGCTCGCTCAGTCGGAAGAGCATGTGACTCTTGATCTCAGGGTGGTAAGTCTGAGCCCCACATCGTGTATAGAAATTACTTAAATAAAACTTAAAAAAAAGTATTTGAGAGAGAAAGCTCTGTTCAAGACAAGAGCTGTCTCCAAAGTTAGGCAAGCATGTTAAGCACACATTCAGATAACTGCATGTATTCATGAATACAATTATAAGGCCAACTGCTCACTGAAATTTATTTTTGTACATATGTGACTCACTTATATACAGAGCAGCAGTCAGTGGATTAGCATTGTTTGGGGACAGAGTGGAGTCAACAGCAATTTTTCTTAAAAGGATTAATCCATTTAGGCAGTGAAATAATTTGGGGGGCAAAGTCAGTTCTGTAAGTGGGCTGTCCTTCACAATGTATACATCTGTGGGCATCATATGCTTATAGACCTCAAGTTTTATGGGCCTTGGGGGCTGATTTTTTTCAAAGTGATTTGTTTTCCTTTTGTTGCAAGAGCTCAGTTAAGCTGCTTCTGGACTAGAGTTTGATTTTCCCTGTTTTTCAGGAGGCGGCACTTGATAAACGTGTTTAGGTATTTGGTTCTTCAAATGAGCACACGCATCAGGGGACTGAATTATTTTTTAAAAAAAATCAAAGATATGAACTTCTATGTCTTCCTGCTTGAGCAAACTCAATGAGTTTGTGAACGTGCAAGATACTAGGTAAGCCATAAGGTGTATGTAAACATTGCAGCTGGAGAAGATGGGAGGTTGATGATGGTGATAATTTATACTTTTTATTAGAGATCATTTCAAAAGCACGCAAAACTAGAAATTAGTATGATGAATCGTCTTGTTATTAATATTTTGCCATCTTGTTTAAGCTTTCTCCCTGCCTACTCCCTTTTTCAGGCCATGATTATTGATCATTCATATATATCCCATCCTGTGTTCATATAATCACTTGAAAACTATACAGGGATTAAAAAAAAAAAAATGGAAGAAAAGAGAAGGGGAAAAAAAGGAGAAAAAAGAAAATTTTCAACATAGTTCCTGGGAAATACCTAATGAAGATTCAAAATCGAATAAGAAGATGGTTAGCAGCATAATTGCAGGATCGGTCTCTCTCTCTCTGTCATTCACCCACCCCTAAACTATTTTGCTTGCAAAGTTTGAGCACTATTATACAGAGCACATGCTATTGAATGACATAATGAAGGTTTGTTAATTTGGAAGGTCTGAGCCAATGGTTCCTAACTCCTTCAGCCATGGGGACCCCCATCATATAGTGTCGGATGGTGTGCTTTCACTATTATAATGGCATTTCTAGTGTCCCTTAGATTGTGTGTAGGGGGAAGAATAACACAAAACTGCTATTCAGGATTGCTTTGAAATGAATTTGTATTTTACAAGATCCCCCAGGCACCTTTCCTCCACAAGTCCCACCCCAAACGGGGAATTTACAGGTTATTTAGGGGAAAAAAATTCAGGTGTATTTGTTGTTTAAAATTTTCAAGAATGTCACTGTATTTAACTGCTAATGAAGTGTTTCTTGGAGGGGGGCCTCCAGCCCTTCTGCTGAGTTTCAATGAACAGCCTTCATTTGCATGCCAAAAGCAGGCACTAATCCTTAGCATCAGCTGGTTCCCAGAAATACGTGTGCCCCCACAATCCTGTTTATCCTGCTGATTTATTTCACAAACCTTTTCTTCACAAAGAGTACAGGCCCCCATTTCAAGCAGGCCAACCTGATTATCCCAAATCCCTAATTAGTGTAATTAAAGCTTTAATGGATTGCAGCCAAGATATAAACCATGCAAACCCCTTTTTTAAACTTGTTGATTGTGCAGGTCTGGTCCATGCCAGAGGGCTTCCTGTTGAGGCGCTGAGGGCCCTGCTCTCCCAGAAGGCCCTGGACACCCCTGCACCCAACACCCAGGCCATTTCTGATTATCAGCCTCTTCGTCAGGTTCACACATGCAAACCAAGCTGCTCCCCCATACAGTGTCTACTGAAGCAATGGGCATTTTCATTAAGGCGACACCTCTCAACCCTCCTACAGATACTAGTCTCGTGGGGATTTTTCTCCTGTCATTATGCCCTGGAAAACAAAGCCAATGTCCTAACTAAAATATTCCAAGCAACCTAGGAGAATCTTGTTAGGTTCTGCAGAGCACTCTTACAATAACTCTTGCACAGAATCGCTCAGAACTTTTCCAATAACCAAGGCCTTCATCTTAAACCCATGGTGTATGTTTTTTTAAGGTGTTCCCTGCAATATGTAAACCGACCCATTCTTAAAATGGCCCTGGTGAGTGTTCACATTATCTAAGCTCTAGATGGATATTTGGAAATTAATATTAGAGAAGGGTAAGGGGAAAAGGATCTACAATTCAAAAAAAGCCTTTACAGCGTGTACTATGCTAGATGCCCTGTAACTATTACCTTCTTGAATCCTCATTACAAACTTGTCAGGGGTTATTATTAATATCCTCTTCTCTTCTCTTCTCCTCCCTCCCTCCCTTCCTTCCTTTCCTAAGCAATCTCTACACCCAATGTGGGGCTTGAACTCACGATACGAAGATCAAGAGTCACATGCTCTATCGACTGAACCATCCAGGCACCCCGATCAGTTCCACTTTACAGATGACAAAGTTGAGCCTCTGAGACATTAGGTAGTTTGCCCAAGGACCCACAGCTAATAAAATGCCATAGGAAAGATACAAACAAAAAAATTAAGGATATGATGTCCAATCCAACAGCCATCAGCCAAGTGGGGCTACTGAACACTTGAAATGTGGCTAGTGAAGCTGAGCAACTGTATTTCTAATTTAACTTAATTTTTTAAATTATTTATTTGAAAGAGAGCACAAGCAGTGGAGGAGACAGAAGGATAGGGAGGGGAAGAGGGACAAGCAGACTCCATAGCAGGACCCTAAGATCATGACCTGAGCCCAAATCAGCCACTTAGGGACTGAGCCATCCAGATGCCCCTTTAAATTTAATTTAAATCTAAATAGCCACATGTGGCTAGTGGCTACCTTATTGGACAGCACAGAGAACATTCTCCTCATCACTAAGTTCTACTGGACAGTGCTGCCACAGTGGGTACAGTTCAGTTGTGGATATGCTAGATTTGAAATGGCAGTGGGACATCCAAGGGGTGTAAACAAACAGCTCAGCAATCTACATTAGGAGTCATCCACTCAGAGGAGGAAAGCAGGAGAGCATGTAGGGAGAGGAGGGAACCAAGGTCGAGAAGAGAAACTTGGGAGAAATGCCTACATTTTATTTTATTTTATTTATTTTTTTAAAGATTTTATTTATTTGAGAGAGAGAGACACAGCGAGAGAGGGGACACAAGCGGGGGGAGTGGGAGAGGGAGAAGCAGGCTTCCTGCCGAGCAGGGAGCCCGATGCGGGGCTCGATCTCAGGACCCCGGGATCATGACCTGAGCCGAAGGCAGACGCTTAACAACTGAGCCACCCAGGTGCCCCGAAATGCCTACATTTTAGACAGGAGGAGGAAGAGGAGCCCCCAGAGTTACTGAGAAATAGAGTTCTTATACTTTTTTCAGGCTTGATAATTTCTCCTCTTACATTTTTAGATGAAATTTGGGGAACAAATATATTGCGATTGAAGATCTGCCTTTTGTAATGAAAAAGTACATTTGTTTATTCATTCTATCGTTTTGTGCAAAAATGGCCTCCCTTTGAAAGGCACGATATTCACACCTTCTAGCTCAGACCCGGGAACACTATATTCACTAGCACATTAGCAAGGGACGCTGCATCACATGGCTTTGATGCAATGTGCAGGAAGTGGTTTAAATTCAATTTCAAAATGTACCCAAACCTCCTTAAATATGGAGATCCCCAAAACTTGCTGAAATAAAAACTCTGACGCAGGTTCCTGCGGGGAAGGGTACTTTATGATGGTTTTTGCTTAAACCCCCCTTTTCGGTTGCCTGAGGGATTCTTCATGAAGTTATCTGATCCTGTATTTCTTACTGCGTAACCAAAGTCACTCAGAGAAAGAGCCTAATCCTTTTCCTTATTGGGAGTGAAAAGACCACTCCCGAAACCTCTGCAGTAAGGAATTTTTGTTTGGTAAGATCTGAGACCAAACTCTGTTTTCCCTTGGAGAGGGTGAGAAAAATCTTAGGCCAGTTTACCCCATACTTTTCATCCTACAGAATAGTAGAGTCTGGAACTCCCAGTGACTTCAAAAGGGAATTCGTCACCAACCCCGTCAATGGAGGGGGGCGACGCAGAGGGAGGAAGGAGGGGTAGCGAGAAAGGTATTAGCAAGGTGATAAATGAGCCTGCTAACATTTAGGTTAGAGCTAAAACAAAAACCTTGAAGTTCAGAGTTCTGAAAAGCCCATTAAAACATTTCCAACTTTTTTCCTATATAATTTACAACACGGCTTTGGTGAGTACTCGCAATGCATGTGGCCCTCAAATGCACAATGCAGAACTGGAGAGAGGAATTCTGGGAGTTAAAATGTGTGAAGCGTGCAAACAGAAGACGGGCATTGCCTATTAATACTGGGGAAGGACTGGAGGATGCCAAAATTAAGTTCCCATCCCGCCCCCGCCCCTCACTCCTGATTGTAGCACATAGTCTTTGCTGAATTTACATACCGCGGGCTTTTGCCCCATTTGTGCAATTAACCACATTTTCTCTGTGTCGGCATCACTCCCTGGGAGAACATGAGGAATTTGCAAGGAGACATTATATCTTTCAGGATACCTGGGAGCCATTTAGTGGGTAATTCACCGAATGGAACCCTAGTGCCTTTGAAAGAGTTAATTCACCTCCTGAGGGTCCCCGAGAATGTGCTTCATCAGGCCTAATGGGACCAAAGGGAGGTCATTACAGAATAGTTTATGATTTTTTTTTCCAGTAACCAAATTGACTTTTTCTGATCTTTTTTATGTTAAAATTTCCACCACAACAATGCAATGCATTATCAAGAAAAAAAAGAAAACACTAGGAGGAGGACATACTGTTTGGACAAGTAGGATGGGTGAGGAAAAGGTAATCTTTTTAAGGGTCGGCAGAGGAGGGAGAGAAGGTGGAGACCCCTCCCCCCTTGTGAAGAGAGCTTGGTGGGCCAGGCCTAGGCAGCCTTGGAGAGGCGCTCAGGATGCTGGGGGGCGGGGGGAGGCGGTGGGCGGTCAGCACACTTACTGCTAAGGATGGAAACAATTTGCTCTCTTTCAGGCTGGGTCAGAGCTCAGTTCAAATCCCTCCCTTCCCCTCCATCTCTCGCCTGACTGAAATTTCCAGATGAAGGAATTCCAGCCCATCTGTGGGAAACCTTCCAGATGCCTCATTCCTCTTTCTGACCTACACTGCTTTTACTAGAACCGAAGCTTAATTTCTCTCATTCATGCTCGGTGAGGTTGCTACTTAGCAGGGGCTGTGGTAAACAGGAAAACAAAGGTGGGAACTGCAAGACATGTATCCAGCTCTACCACAGGCTCATTATAAGCCTGTGTTCAAATTTTAAAACTCTCTGGGCCTCAGTTTTCTTATCTGTAAAATGGGAGTTTTATTTATTCATTTATTACTACCGGTTCCAGAAGAATTAAAAGTGGCTTTGCAGGATACATGAAGTCCAGTAAAAAAGAAAGAATGATAAGGGCAGAAGAAGTAAGGCAAAATAAGGCAGAGAACATAGCACAGAAGCAGGAACGGGGCTAAAACAAACTGGAGTGGATTGAATGTTCCTGAAAATCCCCGCAAATTGGAACGTTCTGAACAAACGTAAGGGACTGCTTGCCACATTAGCAGTCACTGAGCGCAGGACTGCACGTGCTGTGATTCCACTGAACGGGTATCTGTGGAGGTACCTGGGCCGAGGGAGACACGGACAAGGAGGGAGACGGCGCCTGCACTCCAAGGCTGTCAGCTAGCTGGAACGGGGAGTCTGAGGGGAGCACAGGTGATTCTGAAGGGGAGGACGTCAGCAACAGGGTGAGGCTTAAAAAAGCAGGAGAGCGCTGTGTACAGCTGGGCTGTGGTCCTGGATAGTGAGAATGGTGTGTGCGCGTCACCCACAGCTCCTGGTTATGTCTGCAGGAATTCTGTGTACCTTTTGTTTCCAGACTGCACTTCTGACTCTCACGTGTTCAGCATGACTGCCAGAAAGCAGCCCTCACATCTCTTGCTAAAAATGGAAAATTCTGCTCACCAGCCAAGGATAAGAGGGGCGTAAGGCCAACGCTGACCTCGCCATTCTTACTCAGTCCCCCGGAGAGATGAACCACTTCTTAAAGAGGACTAGTTGAGGGGCGCCTGGGTGGCTCAGTTGGTCAGGCGACTGCCTTCGGCTCAGGTCATGATCCCAGGGTCCTGGGATCGAGCCCTGCTCCGCGGGAAGTCTGCTTCTCTCTCTCCCACTACGCCTGCTTGTGTTACCTCTCTCTCTGTCTCTCTCCCTCTGTCAATTAAATAAAAAAAATCTTAAAAAAAAAGTTTCTATAAAAAAAAAAGGACTAGATGATATGAACTTTATTTTCACACAGGGTTCTTTTAGTGTCTTATATATATGTCTGTTCAACCGTGACTCCCATCTCATGCTCAACGTTCCCATAGAAAACGAGCCTCTGAATTTCCCAAGACACGCATAGGGCTCCTCTTTTAGAATCTCCTCCTCTGGTGTGCTAATGGAACACATTTTATTTGTAGTAGTAACCAGAGCACCATTTACTTTAAGTAAAGAATTTTAGCTGATGAAGAAATGAGCCCCAGCTCTTAAGCAAGGATTAGATTCAGTCTCAGTAACCAATAAGATGGCAACCGCCAGCCATTTTAGCTACAAATTACCGTTAAGAGTTTACTATCAGGATGATCCCTTCAAGCAGGCCCTATTAAAAAAATAATCACCATCTGCTAGACTCCCTTCTTTTTTATTAAACTGGTCATTAATTACTGGTAACAACTAATTTCGTCTGGATTTTATTGAGTAATTATAAAATAAACTGGGGAGGATATCAAGCTTCCTGCCTTGCTGAGGGCAGGAATTCTTTATAATGCTACATTTCAAAAGGGGGTTGTAATAAACCACCAAATTCCATTTAATATGGTAATTATAATTCTCAAAATTCATCCTTCCTGTGGTTAACGAGTGCCTTCTTTCAGCTTAGCTCAGCCTGACTTCAGCTTGGGTCATTAAATAGCAAACTAGTTTTCACCCACTGGTAACAATAGATCTTTCATGGGTTATTGCCTAATTAATTGAGGTGCATAATTTGATCACTACAACTTTTTAAAAAATTTCATATTCCAGGTATCATGTAACAATATGATATTATTGTAGAGTAATTTAAAATGGAGTGAGTTTTAATGTTTTGATTAGAACAGGTTTATTATTCTGGATAAGGTAAAGTGCAAAGTTTTACTAATGTTTTTCAACTACAACACTTAGGTTAAAACATTTGAAACAAGTCATTAATTTAATAACATGCTCATCCAAAACAAATCATAACTCATTTCTTTTTACTGCAAAAGTAATTGAGTAATGAATAATGAAAACCATCCCACTAAAAAGGGCAGTAAATATGTTGACTTTATTATTAATACTCAATTTTGGTTAATAAGGCAGCTATTAAATCTGAAACATGATGGACTTGATTTATTGACTTATTCAAGATAACACTGAAATATTATCTAGTAAATTCTGGGGCTCTTGGGAGAAGATCCGATCATGAAACAAACTGGAATTTAACTAAAATTTCAGTTCACATTAGAACTATTTGACCTCAAACCTCTTTCCCCTGTACTTCACGTGTTCCTTAAAAGTATTTCAATTGCGTGTGTGCACGTGAATGGGGCGGGTGAGAGAGAGGAGAGGTGTGTGTTGGGGGGAGGGACCTAAGAGCTTTCCATATCACTCCGCACCCTTGTGAACTGGAATTCTCTGGTGAATCAGTATTGCTTTGGTTGTTTTTAAAGTTCACAAAATATACCAAGACGGCATTAGTTACACCTAAAAGGTGGTCTGTAGCCTCAGTCTGAAAAACAGCAGGTTAGTGATGATTCAGGGAAAAGGAAAAAGAATTCATTAAATGTAAAGGGGACTAATGGAATTTTCTTTTCCTCCTGTAAATAGAATTACAGTTGCTTCTTCAGTTATTCACAGTCATTATGTTTTATAAAGTTGCTGCAAACATTGAATTAGTGAATACTGAACCACTGTGTCACAGGTATTGATTCTGGATTTACAAAGAAATTTCAGCTAGTAGAATTCATAAATAATGAATCTGCTAATGATGAGGATCGATGATGGTACCTTACATCACAGGCTTATACTACTCATTCATCCATATGTTGTTGTTTGCTTATCCACTAGAATTCTTTTTCACTTACAAGAATCTCTGCCTTATGACAGGCCCTTCATCCCATGGTATGGGACAGAACATACTTACTTTATTTAGTAAAGCCTGAAAAAGCCAGAGCTTACAAACTGATGGTCTATGGAATGCTGACCCAAGATTTAAAAATAAGATTTTACAGGACAATCCAGTCCTTTTGGAAAATGAGTGGCTCTTACATCACTGAGCCCCAATTCTTACACAGCAACAGTGAGCCGAAAGCAGAGAAGCAACCTGCCTCTCGTGGGCTCTCAAAGTCACTCCCTATTTTTCCAGCAGCCAGCCAGCTCCATTCATTTACATCACTTGTCTGACATTTTTTTTTATATTTATTTGAGAGAGAGTGAGAGAGCAAGAGAGAGGAAGCAAGAGCGAGCATGAGTGGGGTGAGGGGCAGAGGGAGAAGTAGACTCCCTGCTCAGCAGGGAGCCCGACGCGGGGCTTGATCCCAGAACTCCAGGATCATGACCTGAGCGGAAGGCAGACACTTAACCGACTGAGCCACCCAGGTGCCCCCATTTGTCTGACATTCTTAAGCACTTGAATTTCCCAGCCGTCGCTTAGACATACACATCTTCAACCACACTTATTCAGTAAGTATTTATTAGATGTCTACTATGTGCTGGTTGATCTTGCTTTCTGAGAATAGCCAAATAAGCCCCCTCCAATTTGGAGAACCTGAACTAGATAGAAAAACTAATATCTAAACAAAAATCAACTAATAAATCAGTGATTTTTTTTTTTTTTTTTTAAAGTAGGTTCCATGCCCAGCATGGGGCTCAAACTCAGGACCCTGAGATCAAGAGTCACATGCTCTACTGACTGAGCCAGCCAGGTGCTCCTAGTGATTCTTATCTAGGGAAGGGAAGAAACGAAGTTTTAAAATGAGCCAAAAGGGGGGTACCTGGGTGGCTCAGTTGGTTAAGCATCTGCCTTCGGCTCAGGTCATGATCTCAAGGGTTCTGGGATCAAGCCCCATGGCAGACTCCCTACGCAGCACGGAGTCTGCATTTCCTTTTCCCTCTGCCTCTCCCTCTCCACCCTTGTGCATGTGCTCACAAGCAAACAAATAAAATAAGCCCAAAGGATTTTAGTTGGCAAGGGACAATAAAAATCAAATTCTTCCATGAGGAGTTGCTCATGTACCTGAGTGTGCTGAGGCAGACATAAGGTAATAAGAGCCACGATATTAGATGGTATTTGTAGGATGTAAGGGATCACTTTAATTACTTGGATAGGAAGAAGTGGATCACTTTGGGAAGGGTTTTTCTTGTAATGTTAAGTTGGACAAAGAGGCCTCTTGCTTTGATACCTGCCCTCTTAAAATATACTAAGAACCTGTGATGGGTTTGGAAGTACTTAAATAGTCCTTCAAGTCTCATGGGCCCCTCATAACTCATACAGATCTATCTGCAAAGGGGCCACTTTGCAAACGACTGTATCATTGTTCTAGGTTTCAGAGTTGAGTTAGCTGACATAGTCTTAAGCCTGTTCTAGGGAGGCCCTGCCTATGCAGTGGTGTGAGCAGAGACTGATCCATGGAAGCTCCAGGACTGAGACAGTGGGGCCCAGACAACAAATCTGAACTTGCTAAATATCCTCTTTTGAACCTGGGGCACTCCCTAAGACCCCGCTGACTGTGGAGAGTACAAATGAGAACCCTGATATGTGAACTGTACACAGTGGAAGAATCAATAAGGTAAGAGACAGGACTACTTGCAGAGCCAAAGGGGGTCTTCTGCAGAACAGACTAGCAGGGGACCAGCGATTCAGGTGTCTCTGATCCCTGAAGAAGCAGGAGCCTCCTGAGAACTGTGGCAAAGCAAGGACAACGCTGTGGGTAATAGACCAGAACTTCTGTTCCACAGCTGGGATGATTCTCTGCCAGGAATCTCATTAACACAGAATTTATCACCTACAAGTATGTTGGAAAAGGGTGGTGCCAGGATGACTAATTAATTCAGTGGCACCAAGGATTCCAGTTCCTTCCATCTTTTTATCATCCCTAGCATGTTGGATGTTCCTCTGGTTGCAAGAAGGTTGTATCAGATCCCATTATCACATATTTTCATGGAGATGCACTCTCTCTCAAAGATAATGAGGACCTTTTCCAGAGTGCCTTCCTTCACCCTCCAAGCCAGGGCATGTCCCATCATGTTTCATTGGCTAGACCTGCACCCCAATATTAACTGTCCATTGGTCAGTGGCAAGGAGAATGAACTACCACCATTAGCTTAGAGCAAAGTTTCTGATTCAGGTCTGGGGAGGAACCTAAGAATTCACATTTCTTACAAGCTTCCAGGTGGTGCTAATGTTGTTGGTTTGAGAACCACTAAGCTTAAACTATTCGAAACTTACCACCTCAACAAAGTTAGGGCTCTTCCAGCAAATAAGGAGAGGGAAAGTTTTGGGTGGACACCAACAATGGCAGCTACACACACTCTTTATGGAACATATGAGGTCTGCTGAAACACTGGTGAGGGTGCTATCAAGTGGGCAGCTTAAAGAAGACTAACAACTTGTATTCCCAGTTACCTAGATGGAAGCTAAAACCAAGCAAACTATTAAAATCCACAGAAGGTAAACTAGAGATCATCAAGCTATGATCACCTTGCATAAGAGGTTTAATTATTGGGGCTCCTGGGTGGCTCAGTCGGTTAAGCGTCCAATTTGATTTCAGCTCAGGTCCTGATCTCAGGGTCATGAGATAGAGCCCTGTGCTGGCTCCATGCATGGAGCCTGCTTGGGATTTGCTTTCCCAACCCCTCATGCATCTGCACACTCTCTCCCTCTCAAAAAAAAAAAAAAAAAAAAGTTTTAATTACTAGGTACACCAAGTGTTACATTCTTTCTAAAGATTATTGATTCTGCTCTCCAAGTGTCTCTGGCTCTCCAGTTTCTGGGCCCAGGATCGGGCATGGCCATGTGACTGGATTTGGCCAGTGAGATATGCATGACAATAATGGCCCACACTGAGATTCCTCTTGCTGTCATGATTGCAGATCGTGGGTCAAGCTTTATCAGATTAGGTTACTGAATAACTAAAATGAATAGAGCATTCCTCCTGAGCCACAATGGACATACACAGTGGGCAAAAAATAAACTTTGTGGTGTTAAGTTGTTAAGTTTTGGAAATTATTTGTTCAAGCAGTATAACCAAGCCCATCCCATCTAATATAAAGTATATACAATTTTAATGCTGCGTTTAAATTATTTTTTCCCTTTTAGCTCAGAAACCCCCTTTAAAAAAAATCCTAATTATCCTTCAAGCCCTGGCTCACCTTACATTTCACATTTTATCATTGCTCACTTGTACCTCATGTGGACACCCAATTCCAACTACAAGAAAATCACAAGGTTCAGTACTTGGTTATTTTGTAATTGCTCATAAATAGTAATATCACATCACTGAGTAGACTGGAGACTTTGAAGGGCAGGGATCATGTCACAGACATTATTATATACTCTTGAGCAAAGGAGGGAAATTAGCAGCTTACAGACAGAATCTAGCTGAAGAATAGAGCAGTCAATAGTTTATAGTATTTTAACTTTTCCATTATTTGCATACAATCAGAAGTTATTGAGCATGTTTTCCCTGTAGTTATATTGAACATTTGTGAGCAGAGTTGCAAGTGGTCACTTCATTAACTGCTGCAATTTTTACCACCTATGGAAATTTCCATTTCTCTGACTATATACTAATATTGACTATATACTAGCTAATTTGACTATCAATTGGCCTGTTCACTGTATCCTTCCCCAAATGAACTAAGGAGTGGAAAAGAAAGAGTGGTGCCTATAAAAGCCGTCCATTTTGTGCAAGTCCTTCGAGCGCCTTTCTATTCGCTGGTTGGGATGCTGCCTGATTCATGAATTGCTGAATGAAGCCAATTAGATCTTCAAATTTACTCAGATGGATTTTGTTTTTTTTAACACATTTCATTAATATCAATAATCTGACTTGGGACTTTGTGAAGTCACTTAGCCCAGCCCTCTATCTAAAGATTTTTGCTTTCAAACCATGCAAAATACTAGAGTTCTTAAAAGCAGATGGTAAGAGGCTCACTGAAGGTTACCCGCTTAATAAATGATCGACGTAGTATTGAAACAGAACCTAGTAAGGGGCAACATTAAATACTCAGCATAGGCTGGGTGGACTATCCCATCAGGATGGAATTACATCTTTTGAGCTCTCAGGAGAAATACTTTGGACCTGGCCCCAAGTTATGAATCGGATCTAAAAAGGGAAAATTGGAGGCATAAAGCAATAAAGAATAAAGATAAGTCAATCATGCACAAATCTGTGATGAGGGTTTAAAAAAATCTATCAATTGATTTTTCAAAGGTAAATGGATTCAGGTAGTCTGGGGCGGCACCTGAAAATGTGCATGTCTAACAAGTTCCCAGGTGACGCTGATGCAGTTGGTTCAAGAATGACTGAGCTTAGACTATGCAAGATGCAAGCATGTCAATAATGCCTGAAAGCCCTAGAGGAGCATATTTTGTTGTGAAAAATGTAACCTAGCAGTGCCAGACAGAACAAGCATGAGGAGATGTTCTGTGGTAACAGGGTGACAATATGAAAATAACTAAAATAATGCCAAATTTGTTGGAAAGCACACAATAGGTTTGAGTGAAGTCTTAGAAAAGAGGGGTGACTTAAGGTTACAAAAGGAAGGCGTGGGCTCAATTTTGTGCTATCTGAATACAGGAACACTCATGAGGAGTGTGGCTTCCAGAGAGCTAAGAACATTCAGGGCTACCAGTAGTCCAATTTTACCCCGCCTTTTATGAAAGAATTAAAAGTAGCTAATCCATTCAAGAAACACAAGTTGGAAAGAGGCTCCAACTCTAAATACCACTAATGACAATGTATATAGAGGAAAAACCACTCCTTGTTTACAGTAGTTAACTTTGTGTGCAAGTGTATAACCCGCACAGAGTTAGGATCCTCCTTGATTGCCACCCTCAAAATCCAATCACACGGATGTCTCCTAAGTGTGCATAACTTAAGGCAAGTACCTCTGGTCTTTGAGGAACCAAAAACCTCTGGCCCTGACCTGAAGACTAGTCCATAGCCTTGTGAATTACATCCCAAAGTAAAGATGTTATAGTAACGTTTTGTACACTGAGTCCAGTAGCTTTTTCAAAACTTCAGCTTCATTTGGTAACTGATGCCTCTTGGGAAGCAAAATTACTTACATCATTAAAACTTCATCAAGTAATAATTTTATTACAGTTGTTAACATAAATAACTGCAGTAAGTAAGTACAGGGTGATCGATTTGTTCTTGATAGCTCAAGGGAGTCATTATTTAGCTCTGATACAGCAAATCAGGACAATATTTATTTGAATTGCAAACTACATATCGACTATCCATTTGGGCATGTTTTAATTTGTTTTAGGTTTAGCACATTCCATAACTGAGCTCTACAAGCAGGTCGGCTTCAAAAATAAGGTCTCGCATAACAGCTAAGTCTAAATGATGATGTGTCATCTGGCAGGTCAAATATTTTTTCTGATTTCTCCTGCTTCCCTTCCTGACACCAGCGAGGGGAAGGGGAACCCTGTTCTAATGAAACGTAAAATGAAATTCTGCTAAAATGTGAAAAAAGGAGGGAACGTGTGCATAAATACGGAGTACCCCCTCTTTCGAAGTCAGCAGGAAGTGTCTTCAGCCTGTTTGGACTGCCTCACCAGCAGAGGACAAATTTTTCACTAGATTCATGTCCCCCCTCACGACTCTACTGCTAACAGAATAAGATATAGCCTGCTAAGATAGATTACCATAATATAATGATTGAAGGGAAAATATATGGTGTAATACAGAGAGGTCTAAATACCTGTAAGTGGAAAAAAGCATAAATGACTGTTTTAATTAATTTCCTAATGTAAAACACAGCTGCAGTAATGTTGGCAAGTCTCACCCGCCTGTTTTAAATTTGTGACATGAAATCATGCCACTTAATTAAGTCTTAATGCACAAAAATATATTTTATTTACTTTTTATGGAATATCAGCATTTAAAGCTTTCTATTTATGTGTGTAAACGCTTTATAAATTACTTGAAATACCGAAAAAAAACCCTACTAATCGGCAGTTACAACGTTACCAGTTTTGGTTTCAATAATGAAATGCCTTTTTGGTGGACTCCTGCTGCTACGTGAACTAGCTCTAGGCTATTAAAGTAATGAGTCCGGACAGAGTCCTCCGATCTCTTGCTTGATACAAAACCCAAGGAAAAGGACTTTGCCCACAATTCCTAGTCTGTTTACTGACCGCCACCAGGCTGACTGACTGCAGGAACATTATGAAGCCTCTGGGCTTCCCCTTCCCCCTTTCAGCAAGTATGGCCTTTTCACTTTTTCCAAGTGAGGGCTAAAAAAACGCGGTATTAGAGAGCCCTCTGCAGGCCAGAAGTTTTGAAGGAGCTTACCAGCACGGACTTAGATTTGCAATAAAATCATCATTGTCAAAACTGCACAAATCGGATCTCACTGGAAAGCTATTTGTCACAAAGGCAAGCAGACGTTGACTCTTCCAAAAGACTCACTTAAAAAATAACACTTTTGTCAACTCACACTGCCTTTTATACAAAGTTTCCGCAAGCCCCTGGGACCTCTTCCTAAAATGCATTGCAAAGTATTAGGGACATTATCATCATTGTCGCCACAAAAATTAAGATTAATCCGTGAAGAACATGGGACTCTGAGCAGTTCACTTAAAAAAATAATAATAAAAATAAAAGCAATTTCTAGTACATCTGAGCTTTAGGGGTCAGAATATAGTGAAGAAGAAACTAGAAGTTAGTTATGTGGACAAACGTCATGATTCCCTCAGCCAAGTTTTCATTCTAGTGAATGAAGTGTATGCCCAACAAAATCCAGTGAACCTCTCAAGTGTTTTAGGGAACTTAGTGTAAATTTTTACAGGGCATTTTATATTGTGTCTTAAACTTTTTGGATAGAGCAAATATAAATCATTACTGGAAGAAATCCGTATATAAAGATAAATATGAGGAAGTATACTGAAGACAGAACAAAAATGAAACAAGCTCTCATTTTCATTTAGATGGTACCTTTCAAACCACATTTTATGTTGGTTATAAAATATTCTTATAGTCAGCAAAATAACCAACAACTTTTAATAGGAAATTTTTTCATAATATTTTCAAGTCAGCAAAAGTACTAACAACTTTTAATAGTGGGTGATTTTTTTTTCCAGAACAGTCAAGAGAGTATTAATTTAAAAGAGGAAGCATTTGACCACAATATTTCCTTTTATTGAGTTTAATCTGTGCCAGGTAACTCCTATAGTTCCTGGAGCACCCAGAGATACATGCTTCTAATAATTCTCAAAGGGGCTGGGGCCGGCTCCTCAAAGTTCCTCTCTCTGGCAGGAAAACGGTATGGTCTACATTCATCTGGAAGCCAGGATAAGTGGAATAAATGGGAAGTCATATGATGATGGAAAAGAACCTGATATTGTAGGTATTAAAACTTCCTTCCAGGGACGCCTGGGTGGCTCAGTTGTTTAGCGTCTGCCTTTGGCTCAGGTCATGATCCCAGAGGCCTGGGATCTAGTCCTGCATTGGCTTTTTGCTCAGGAAGGAGCCTGCTTCTCCCTCTGCCTGCCGTTCCCCCTGCTTGTGCACGCGCGCGCTCTCTCTCTCTGGCAAATAAGTAATAAAATCTTAAAAAAAACCAAACAAACAAACAAAAACTTCCTTCCTCAGGACTTTGAATCAGTTAACACAATCTTTTTGAAGGACCTGTAGGGAGTCAAGAGACAGCAGTGGTCTGGGGCCAGGACCACGGCTGCAAATGTTTGCAGTCAATCTGCAGATGAGTCTCAGTGTTTCCCTGGGGACCCTGTGACGGTCTAACCAGCAACTGCACATTCTCTGCTGGCTTGACTGCTTTTCCCAAGGATGTGCATTCGGTGTTGGAGGGTTTTCTCATCTCCTCGACTCCAGGGTGTAGACAAGACCAACATGTTCTTAGGGTAATGTCAGCAGACGTTTTGGTTCCAGTAAAATGACTCTTGCAAATGAAAACCCCAAATTAAAACGCCGAGTTTCCAGCTCTGTGGAGTTCAGAAACAAGTGCTCTCAGCATGAACTGTCAACAGCCAAAGTTAAAATAGGGCAGCTGCTGGTTTCTGTGGAATCATGTCCACACGCCCTATCCCAACCTCACAGAGTTGAATGTCAGACATTATTCCACCGGGCCTGGAATCTGGCTGCCAGGCTCAGCCTCCTTCACTGGGGGCTTATCTCCCACTGGGAGGCTGTAGCCGACTGGATGGAAGCGCACGCTTCCCAGCAGATGTTGGGCTGCCAGCAATGGGAGCGCGACCGGGCCTGGCGCCGCCAACATTTACAGTCATTCCTCCGGCCCCTGCTCCCCACGGCCCCCCGAGCCTAGTCCCACCAAGGCCTGGCCTGCGAGCCGACTTGGCCCACGAGGAGTGGACAGGTGATGAGGATTAAGCCGAACGTATTTGCATATCCTCAGCACAGGGAAGGAAATTAACACCACAGTGACATGATTTACTGGCTGAACTTAAACCCGAGAAAGCCCTAGACCAATTTTTGAACACCAGGCGACTGAGGGAAGGAGATCTGAAATGCAACACATCTGGCAGGGATGGGCTAGTCCAGGGTTAATGGAAGAAACAGAAAGAAAGCCATCAGTTTGGGTCCAAACTGTTGCTTAAAATTTACCCAAAGAGTATGCATGGGCTTTCTTCTTGGACACAAGACATGCCTCCTTCATCTCCTTCTTGTTGGATGGTGGGGGTGTGTGTGTGCTGATCTGGGTCATTATCACTATCTGTGCAGGTAGCTCTTCCAGAGCCTTGCGAGGTCCACAGTCATGCTGCCCACCATTTGCCTGTAGCCAAACTCAGAAACAGTCTGACAATTAGGTATTTCAGAAATTGACCATTTTTTGGAATTTTTTTTCACTATAACAAGTAGCAGCATAAAGACATTTCTTAAACCTCTCACAAAAGTCGAGTGACTGAATAAAGAATGAATTAGCATCTGTGAAGTATATTTTCATCTTCCTAAAGCCTTTTCTTTTTGGCAAGCCAGGAAGGGAGGTGATATTTTTTTTTTAAATGAGTATTTAGGCAACTGTATCATCCAACGGAAGCAGGCACGAAGGTGGCTCATATTTCAATTTACTGTCATATTAACATACCTAGAAAAACAGATGCCATTAAAAATTTCTTATTTTTATGAAGCCAGTAAGGTACTGCGTGCATTCTCTGGGCAGATCTGCATAGGCTGCTCTAACATGTTTTTTGGCTAAGATAAGGAGTTCCACTCTTAGTAAGCACAAACCTAGAACTGCTCAGAACACAAAACACCACCCCCGCCCATAAACACAACACTTTAGCAGTGTGCTATGCTAACTATAAAGTAACCAGACTATTTTAAGACAAATGCCAGAGCACATATAAAAAGATAGGGCTCGCCTCTTTCACGCAGCCATCTTACGCGGCCATCTGTACTTTAGTCTCCTATGCGGCGATTTCATTACTCAAAAATATCTTACACTTCCTCCTGAAAACAACTCTGGAAAATGCCTGGAATTCTGAGGAATATCACTGAGGGTGTAACTCTTTGTCACTTGCGGAGCCAAAGGCCATTTTGTAATCCAGTTTGGAGAAGACGGGTGGATTCAGCCCCCAAGGCCCCTAAAGGGTAAAAAGCACACAACACAACTCACCCAAAACAAATAACGTGTGGCTAACTAGGAGTCTAACCCTCTTCTGCGGACTGAAGTTGCTTTGAAGGCCATGCCAAAAGAACAGCTGTGGACATGTTTCATGTTTCGAGCAACAGGAGCTTCGCTGAAATACACCTGCAAACATCTCCCAGTGGGACACCTTTGAAGGACAATACTCATTTGGATGGGTCATTCTGGTGCATGTGTGTGGTAGAAAGTAAGCAAAATGGCCATCACAGGTGTCCTTAAAAGTCACTGTAGCCTTTCCTCTACCAAGGTCAGCTAGCTGCAGAACGTCTTTCTTTCGGGTAGACACTTGAATCTTTATAACTTAGTATGTGTCTGCACACACATATAAAATGGAAGTTATGAGGAAAGGTGTACTAGAAACTTCGGGAACCTCACCACAGCCAGCCTGGACAATCCCCTGCGGTATGTGGAACCTTGTGCTGGTGAGGAACTGAACCCATCTGCGTGTGTGAGAAGAGTCCCAAAAGGAGAGAGAGGTCACCCCCAGGGCAGGAAGAATACAGACAGATGGCACGGGCTCAAGATGGAGAGTAGGGCTGGTCTGGAGACAGCATGTGACTGTTAGAAGCACCTCTATATCCAGCTTCCTGGTGCAGCACTTGGCTTTGGGGCTAACAGTAGGATGATGAAACAGCTGCAGCCAGAGTCCCTCGTGGGGCTCTACCTTGGCGTGGGCCATGCCTGGACCTGCAAGCTCGGCCTGACAGCGGAAGATGTCTCCTTGCAACGGACAGGGCACGTCTCCCACAGCAGCACAGTCAAGAACAATGGCAGGACAGACCTGCCGAGGACCTGGCTTTCACTCTCCCCTTGGCATCTGAAGGGGAGGTGAACTGTCTGGACTGAACCACCACTGGGCTCTTGGATAATCTGTGCATGTGAAGAGAATCTCAGCATGTGGGTACTCTCCCGACTAACTTGCAAAGTTGAGATGTCACCATATCGGCACCCCAGCCTATTTTGTTGTCCTCTCTTGTTCATTTCCTCATCCATACTGGGCATTCCACAAATACTTTGTCAATACAGATGAAGATTTTATGATCCTCCCAACAAAGTGATGTAATTTAGAAAAGCATAAGAGCCATCTTACAGACAAGGAAACTGAGGCACAGAATGGCTAACAGGTAGTGCTTCTGGAGAAGTTCAAGGATCCCTCCAGGCTGGTGATCGTCCCAGTCCATTCCATGCTGGGAACTGGAGATTCAGCAGACCCCAGGCTTGGTGGCAGGAGGCAACAAAGAAGTAGGTTTTCCAAAAGAGGGTACACGTCAACGGCATTCATATTAAGGGAACAACAGCCTTGTTCTCTTCCTTCGGGCATCAGGCCACAACCTGTGGGTTCTCGGGGAACAGGAGGTCTCCCTGGAGAGATCTTCATTTTGTAATGGACATACTTCTGCCTTTCATCTCCCTGGTGTTGCCGGGGTCAAAGACTTGAGTGGATTTTTCTGTGAACCGATTCAGATAACCCTAAGGGCTCCTACAAGTTGAGGGAGGCAGGAGAAGGGGAATAACTAGAAGTCTGACCCTGAACATCCCCTGCTCCCCCAATACTCAAAAGAGTAGGGCTGTATGATGAGTAGCTGGGGCTGCACCAGGAGGCCAGAGGCAGCTTCCTCTTCTTCACAGCTCAAGGTTCTCAGAGGCAGCAGCTGCAGCTCTCTCCCGCTCAGTTGAGAATTCCTTGTGGAATCCCTACCCCCACGCTCTCCCCTGAACTTCTATTTAGAGTATTTCCTATAGAAATGAACGATGAAGCTCTCACTGTGATGAGGGTCCTTTAGAGACATGTTAAGTGGACAATGAGCTCCAGAACCACTCTGCAGTTTTTTGAATCCCAGCTTGACCATCTACTCTCTGTGTGAGCATGGGCAAGCTACTCAACATCTCTGTGCCTAAGTCTTCATTGTAAAATGGGGGCAAGAGTACCTTCCTTATAGGACTGTTGTAAGCATTAGCTGATAGATGTGAAGTGCTTAAAACAGTGTCTGGTGTGCATGCATGCGCGCGCGCGCTCACGAAAACACACACACACACACAGAGATATATGTGCTCAACAAATGTACTCCAGTATTTTTATTATCATACTACCAGACACTGCCTTTTACAAGTATTGAAATTTTAGTTCCGGGGCGCCTGGGTGGCTCAGTCGTTAAGTGTCTGCCTTTGGCTCAGGTCATGATCCCAGGGTCCTGGGATCGAGCCCTGCATCGGGCTCTCTGCTTGGCAGGAAGCCTGCTTCTCCCTCTCCCACTCCCCAGCTTGTGTTCCCTCTCTCGCTGTCTCTCTCTCTGTCAAATAAATAAATAAAATCTTTAAAAAAAAAAAAAAAGAAATTTTAGTGCCTTTTTTCTTGTTTCCCCAGCTGTAAGCCTGCCGAGGGCAGGGACCATGGGATCTATTTCGTAGTCGTCAATCCGTATTTCTTGTTGGAATAAGACTCTCACAAGAGTATCTGCATTTTAAAAAAGAACTATGGCGAGAGGTTACAAAAAGGAGTAATTCATAATGGTTGATTTGGGAGTGCTATTTGCGTAAGGGATCCTCAGCGCCCTTTACATCATTCCAAATGCTAATTAGTATTCTACAAGACAGTCAGAAGCACTGCTGGAAGTAAGAGTTTCTTCCCCGGAATCTGTGTTCAGGGACCTACAATGAAGACTTCTCATGTTACAGGTTACTGATAAAGTGAAATAATAATTGAATCTACGAGGCCGGTAGGCAACATAAGGTCATATAACTTTGTGTCAGCATGTTCCTGTATTATCTGAATAGTTCGTTTGTATTTATTGAATCATATATTTACTGAAAAGCAACACAGACTTGAACCGAACTGTGTCCAATGGTACGTACGGGTTTGCTATACTTAAAATGTTCAGGTTATTTTGAATAGAGGGATTTATTTTCTTCTTGTAGCTTTTGGAAGTCTGGACCTATCTGGTTTCAGTTAGGCAACAGTCTTTGGCCAGCATTTTCTGGTACATTTGAAACTGTTGAACAATGAAAAGTAAAAACATGTAATTGCCAGCACAGCTTAAGCCCTAATGCAGATATAAACACAGTTAAGAGCACTTTATTTAGGTTCTGCTTTATTATTCTTAACTTTCATAGTAATTTTCAATCACAATGCATTAACAAATTTTTATTAGGTTTCCCAATGGAAAGCCAGTTGCAGTCAAGGCCTTTTATGACTCTCACTAAAGAACTTTGCAGTTGATTTTAGATTTACCTTCTATAACACAGAAGAAAACAATTGTTAAAATCGTGCTTTTGTTAACTTTTAATTTAGTATGCTCTTAAGTACACTAATTCTCTCCCTTGCTCTTTGCTAATGTCCTCCCCTGTATTGTGCAACCAGCTTCCTTAATCATCTCTGAGTTACAGCCTTTTAAACAGAGCACAGGGCAGTCAGCAACAGGAGCGCAGGGACAGTGTTTACCTGAAGGCTCTAAATCGAAGCATGGGCAAGGGTGGGGGGGGGGTGTTCAAGATTTGATTTAAACTGGCAGCTCAGTTTCCTTGCAACTAAGATTCTCAGCAACCTCTCCCTCTGGACTCTTCTTCAAAACTTACAAGGGAAACAGTCTTCTAGGGGCCGACTCCTTCACAGGAGCTGCTACCTTCTGTTTTAGGATTTATTTAGCGGTTCAATCTCCATGATTTAGGGTCGGGTGGCTCCAGTGGGCAGCCAGGCACTGCCCCACGGCCTGTGGGATGGCCAGCATATGGTGTGCTGCGGCCAGCAGGGGGAGGGAAAAGTGCCAGCCACTCGGAAAACTCCGGTGGCCGGCAGGCCAGGGAGGTCTCCGGTAGCCATGTGGAGGACAGCCAGGGTCGCAGCAGGAAGTGAGGGTCATTCTGGAATCTTCAATGAAAACACTCAGGACAGGGTGCACTACAGAAGAACCGCTTTTACTAAATAGGACGTTAACCACAAAGACGTTCCTTAGCTTGCCAGATTTAAACACTAGCTTATTGACGAGACACAGAAGTTTGTAGGCAGGAGAATACAGTGCGTAAGAGTGAGTTTAGGGGAAGGCTGTGTGACCTTGGGCAAATGATTCAACCTCCTGAGTCTTAAGTTTCTCAAAATGAGTTTATTTATTTATTTTTCAAAGATTTTATTTGACAGAGAGAGACACAGCGAGAGAGGGAACACAAGCAGGGGGAGTGGGAGGGAGAAGCAGGCTTCCCGCGGAGCAAGGAGCCCGATGTGGGGCTCGATCCCAGGACCCGGGGATCATGACCTGAGCCGAAGGCAGACACTTAACGACTGAGCCACCCAGGCGCCCTCAAAATGAGTTTATAATACTTGCATACCAGAGGGATGCTCTAAGGATTAAATGAGACCAACGTACGAAGCTGTTAGCAAAACATGTAGTCAAACCAAATATTCGATAAACGGCAGTATTATTTTTTTCTCAGAAAGCATAATAGCAGTTTTTAAAAACTCATAATATATATGAAAAAAGGTCTGGAAAGACACTAAAATGTCA
Source organism: Halichoerus grypus (assembly GCF_964656455.1). Classification (NCBI taxonomy): domain Eukaryota; kingdom Metazoa; phylum Chordata; class Mammalia; order Carnivora; family Phocidae; genus Halichoerus; species Halichoerus grypus. The sequence continues at coordinate 59,419,408 of NC_135723.1, forward strand.
ACAGCGGTTATCTCTGGGTGGTGAGATTGTAGGAATTTTTCCTTCTTTGTGTTTTTTTTCCTGTATTTTCTGCATGTTCTATAATAAACACATATTACTTTTTGAGTATAAAATTATAATTAAACTGTATCTTACATGAAAATAATAAAGAAATGGCTACGAAGAACAAGATGAGAAAATGTTATTGCAATCCTGACATTTGTCCTCCTAAGTAGCCTCTGGAACATTCCAACCGTTATCCTCCATTTTTCCCCAGAAAGAACACAAGTGGTCACACTGATGTTAATGAAAAAAGCACATTTGTAGTGATAGAAAAAGGTCAATACATATATATATATATACACACATATATATACATACATACTTTTTGATAACTTGATTTTGAGGTTTTTTTTTTTTTTTTTTTTTTTAAAGGAAATATCAATTTTTTCTTCATGGAAAAAAACATGACTCAATAGTTTTCCTCAGATGCTTTCATAAGAACCCCACAATATAGATATTTGCTCTACCACCAAGAAAATGTTCATATAATTTATGTTCTACATAAATTTATATTCTACATAAATTTATATTCATATATTTGTTCTACATTCTTTTAAGAAAATGTTCATATCTTACCACTACAATACAAATATTCCACCCAATATTCTACTATAAATTGAAAGCAAATTATAAAAAAAAGAAAATGTTAAATGTTGAGAAAAAGTATATGCTAAATATGACCACAGTCAACGAGGGCAGTGGCCTTACATTCAACACCAGCACCTTGGAATCTCCAAATATATATGAACAGGAATTTGAAGTTGTTCTATCACTTTGCTCTCAGAAAAACAAAGCAGGTGTTAACAATCACATCTTTACAGAATGTGAAACCAGACCTAAGGAGATTAAATGACTGTGGCTACTGACCCTTGGCTAAGTTTGTGGCAAAGGAGAATTTCTCAGTGGAGTACTAAATCTTTGTTTTCTGGAAGGCCATCTGCAATGAGATTAGATATAGGGCACGGGTCGGCAAACTTCTCCTATAAAGGGCCAGATAGTACATATTTTCGACTTTGTGGGCCAAATGGTCTCCGTTACTAGTTAACTCCTCCGTGATAGTGTGACAGCAGCCCTAGAGAATTCCTAAACGAATGGGTGTTGCTGTATTCCAATAAAACTTTATTTACAAAAGACAGGGGAGGGCCAGATTTGTCTTAAAAGCCATAGTTTGCTTGCTGGTCCCTGGTGTACAGGAACAAAACAATTATAAAACCATTCTTTAAAGGTTTTTTTTCCTAAAAATGAAGAGCATAGGACTATCACATTAGGAGAATAAACTTTGCTGTGGGGCGAGAGAGATTTGACGTAGCCTTGGGCAGTAGATGTATGGTTTGGACATGATGATGAAACTCGGGAAGAATTCTCCCTGAGTCATCACGGGCTGAGTCCTGAGCAGAAACTCATTTGAGGGGCGCCTGGGTGGCTCAGTCGTTAAGCGTCTGCCTTCGGCTCAGGTCATGATCCCAGGTCTGGGATGGAGTCCTGCATCGGGCTCGCTGCTCAGCGGGAGGCCTGCTTCTTCCTCTCCCACTCCCTCTGCTAGTGTTCCCTCTCTTGCTCTGTCAAATAATCTTTAAAAAAACAAAACAAAACAAAACTCATTTGATGCACTAAAAGAATGGGCTATTGTAATGTTTTAAAAAGGGGCCAAGGGAGTGACAAGCCTAGGGAAAAGGGGCAAGGACAGAGAAGAGTTACATGGGTATGGAGAATAAGAAAGGAAAAGGGAAACCCAAGGTTTGGAAGGCCATTTGGGATCGGAGGGGACAAGGCAATTTGTTAACTAAGGAATTTTCCCTAATTGTTCTAAAATTCTACCCTGGATCAATGATGCATGGGTTGTGTCAGCCCGTGGGTAGCTGGAATGCAGTTTGAAGTCGGCTCCATGGGCAGTCACAGTTGAGAAGCACGCTGGTATTGGACAAGCCGCATCATAACGTAGTACTTGACGATGACTACCGCTATGTAAATTGTACCTCATCATCCATGAGGCAGGTGCAGATGCGAGGGCAAGTGTGCTCTTATTCATCTCTGAAATCAGCCTGAAACACTAAAGGAAACTTGATTCCCAGCATAAAATATAGACTTTCTTTAAAAAAGAGACTTTAAAAATGAAAGTTTTGGTCACACATGGTTTATCCCAAACCATTTTAATGTGCATCCATCTACAGCACCCTCATCTTTTCTTTAAATAGCTACAGCTAGAACTAAATCAAGACCAAAGATGAAAAACGAAGTCTTTCAAGATGTGAAAATGAACTCAGTGAGGATATATTTAATAAGACTCCTCACTTGCCCTCCTGCAAGCCTGTAAGCTGTATGACTTTAGAACCATTTAAGTGTGTCGTGAGCTGGTAGACTCTTGAGAAATAAGATTCTTCTCTTCTAGCTTTGAAGTTTACATACTAACCTAAATTAAACATTTTTTACTCTTCTTTATGCTGCTGATGTTTTTTGTTTTTCCAGTAGGCTCCATGCCCAGTGTAGGGCTTGAACTCACAACCCTGAGAGATCAAGAGTCGCATGCTCCACCAACTGAGCCAGCCAGGCGCCTCTATGCTGCTGATGTTTTTGATATTCTGTATAAACATGAACGGGCTAAGCCAGAGATCTGTAAGAAATCAGATCTATAAGATCTGGTAATGATGGCTGTCATTCACAGAGCATTTTACCAGGCAGGCCAGGAAGCACTTTATAAATGTTAACAGGGCGGACATGCTCACAACCTTGTGATGTGGGTATTATTTCTATTTTTTAAAAAATATTTTATTTATTTGAGAGAGACAGATATAGTGAGACAGAGCATGAGCAGGGAGGAGAGGGAGAAGCAGGCTCCCCACTGAGCAGGGAGCTGGGTGTGGGGTTCGATCCCAGGACCCCGGGATCACGACCTGAGCCAAAGGCAGATGCTAAACCAACTGAGCCACCCAGGCATCCCTTATTTCTATTTTCTAATAAAGGAAGGTGGGTTCAGGGATGTCAAGATGTCCATGGTGACCCAGGTCCTATATGTAGTGATCTGGGGCTCAGACTGGGGCCTGACTACAAAATCCATTAAGCCATACTTCCGCCTACAATAAATGTGAAAAATTCTTGAGTGAATACCAACCAAAGAAAGGGACAGGCCATAAACATCCAATCTTTCGGTAGAATTTTTTTTAAAGCTCATGTGTGCCCTTCACACACAGAAACCTTCAAAAGCTCCCACACCTATTCTGGTGTAAGAATAAATGAACACCATGGAGGCCTCTGAAATCTTAGGAAGAAATGCCTTCATTCAGTTAAAGTCAGGGGAGGATTCAAAAAACTTCCCTGTATGGTCTCTTGTTCTTTACAGGTCAGATAACTTCTCTGGGGAGAGACTTTTTTTTTTTTTTAAACGTTTAGATTTATATCTTTGTTCACTCCTTTCCTCTTTTCCCCTCCTGATTCCTAGGTTGGACTATTCAGAATCACTCTCCCTTTTCCTTTCCTTAATACTCCTGGAGTACAAGGAGTATTTCCACTTACTTCCCTCTCTTCTCTAATTAAAATGTTCTTAGACTATAATACTCAACATAAACAATCACCTCCTTCTATTCAATTAATTGGCTTTTTTTTTTCATTTATCACGCATGTACAAAATTCCAGCTACACTATGGCTGGATGAGCTTTTGTGGGCTAACACATGCCCCTGGCCACTGTGTAGAGCACTGTTTCTGTGGAAAGGGTCTTTTTATTTTTTGTGGTTGATTTATCAATGGACATTTGCAATCCAACCCATCGGGAAGTTCGGGGCTGCCTATAAACCAGACGTGAAGTAGAAGGCGGCATTTTTGACTGGTTCAGCGTTCTGAGGTTATGTTACCCAACGCTGCCCATAGTCACTCAAAGGTCAGTCCTGGTATTGTTCCCATGTGCTCATGAAGAGCTCCTCCCAGTCCCGTGGGTGACAGTGCCAGTAAGTGGATTCCCAGGCACAGAAACAAGGCCAGGGCACGGTATGGGCCAAGAGCAACCCACACCTCCCTTTTAACTTGGTAAAAAGCAGGAATACAGAAGCAGAACAGAGACCAAATCATCACCTTTAATAAAATACCATCTCCATCCATCGAAACTCCACCTTCTTTCTTTCATATCACACCTTAATTTTGACTGGGTGGCGGCAGCTGTCTAAAAGAGCTTCTGCTAAAATCCAAAGACGACCCTTTGTTTGAAGAAGAAATACAGTGGAAAACTTCATCAATAAACTCCTAAGTAATATGCCCAAAGAAAAGTCATCACTATCTTTTCTTGTCTGTTCTTGGCTAGAGCTTCTGCTCCAGGAGCTATGAGTACAATGCCATGCCACAAACCCTGATGGATACCTACTTGGGGCCGGCGCTGGGGTAATCACAGGTTAGATATTAAAACAAATTGGAGTCTGTCACCTCAAGGAGTCGACAGTGCAACCGGGGCAATACATACAAAACTCAGGATAACTCAAGGCGTAGATAAACATAGCAGGGCTGTTCAATGCTCCCTTCAAACACTTCCACTTTTGAAATTTCACTGTTTGTTTTTAGTAAACATATTCAAATTCTCACTCTTACAATTTGTCTTTACATGTGGCCCAAAACGTTCCTGGTAAAAGTAGGCCAAAGAGGATCAATTACCTTTTATAATGCACTAAAATCAGTGGTTGAGGGTTTCATAAAGATTGCATTCACTCCACAGTCAAATAGACATGCAATTGGTTTCAGACAGAGAAGGCACCAATAACAATCATTTAGCTGACCGATAACTACTAAGCAGATATTTTTCCAAAATAATACTTCAAGCCCTGGAAGGTAAGAAGCAACGGAAATGTACGCTCCCGAAAACCAGCAGAGCAGCTCTACAGTAGCAAAGAGCCGACAGGAAAATCTCTTCCGGACCCTCCTTGGGGACTCTCCGATTTATAAAACAACACACGAGTATTAAGATATTTTGTGTTAGGAAAATGTCCGAAGAAAAACAGGTAGTCTGGCCATCGAGGTCTCTTCCCTAGATTTAGAAGTTCTGATCTCTGAATCACATTTACAACAACAGAGTCACTCTAGCGAGCCATATTTGACTAAACATTCTTAATGGTTTGCGGATATACTGTATTTTTGCACACTTGTGGACAAGATGTTGGCTTCATTTTACAACCAACATCTTGTCCACATCAGGGGAGCTTTCTCACACAGACACGCATACCATGTGGGCTACCTGCTGAGTTCTGGCAAGCTTGGCAGACGGCAGAACATAATGGGAAGGCAGTTGGAGTGGAAAAAAACCTTCCTGGGAATTTTTTAAGTGGTTAAAAAAAAAAAAAGGCATACCGTGTCCTAATGTCCCACACTGTGAGTTGGCACAGGGAAGATAATCCAGGAAATGAGATGTAAAAACTGTACACAGGTTCCCTAACAGAAGAGGCATTTTGCAAACCTCTTTAGGAAGTCAACCACTTGAAAGTTACTTTTTAATTAGCCACATGGAAGTTAAAAGAGCTGGAAATCATCATTAATGCCACATGGAGATCTTAACTAGTTGCACCGGCACTTCTCAGAAGCCGCCAGGCTCACTTGATGGTTAAGGCACACATTCAAAGTCACCGAGGTGGAGAAGTGTCTCGGGGAACGTCGACTATCAGGTAAATGTCATCTAAATGCAGTATTTCAGATTCCTACTTTGGTGTAATGTTTTCCTTCAGTAAATTATGTGGCACACCAAAGCAGAACACACACCCTTTCCTTTTCAAAGCCAAAAAGAAAGAAAAATGAGGAAATGCAATAGCACCACCTAAAGGGCATTTAAAGGCAATAAAAACAAAACAAAGGTTAAAAAGCGGTAAGGACTTTTCATGTTGCCCCGAGGAACAGTGTGCAAGATTGCTATGATAAATGTAGTTTGACAGATGGTACATTGTGGGATAATCTCTGGAGCGGTTATATTCTGGCCCTACATCCGGTCTGAAAAATTGGACAAAACCAATCCACAGAACAGATCATTTTGTAAAGTTCAAACTCAGCTGAATGAACTCAAATGATTCACAGACCTAAATGTGGGAGTTAAAACTATAAAACCCCTAGAAGAAAACACAGGAGTAAATCCTCCTAACCTTGGGTTAGGCATGGTTCCTAAGATAGGATGCCAAAAGCACAAGCAACAAAAGGGAAAAACAGATCATCGGACTTGAATAAAACTAAAAACTTTGGGTTGCAAACAATGCCATCAAGAAAGTAAAAAGACTACCCACAGAATGGGGGAAATACTTGCAAATCCTGTATCTGATAAGGCACTTGTATCCGAAATATATAAAGAACTCATAGCTCGATAAGAAGATAAATAACCCAATTTTTAAAATGGGCAAGGATATGAACAGACATTTCTCCAAAGATGATATACAAATAGCCAAAAAGCCTATGAAAAAAAATGTTCATCATCAGTCATTAGGGAAATGAACACCTAAACCACAATGAGATTCCATTTCACATCCACAAAGATGGTTATAATCAGACAGACAGACAATATTTAGTGTTGGTGAAGATGTAGAGAAATTGGAATCCTCATACATGGCTGGGAGGGGAATGCAAAAACGGTGGAGCTGCTTTGGAAATTAGTTTGGGAGATCCTCAAAATGGAACTGCACCTCAACTGATTAACAGATAAAGTAGGGTATATCCATATGCTGGAACATTATTTGGCAAAAGAAAGAAAGTACTGATACGTGCTGTAACATGAGTAAATCCTGAAAATATTGTGCTAAGTGAAAGCAGCTGAGACACTGAAGGTCACATATTGTATTACTCCATTTATATATAATACCCAGAATAGGCACATCTAGAAGTAGATTAGCAGTAGCCTTGGGCTGGGAAAACCGGGGGGGTGGGGGGCGCGCGGTGTGCAGGGAGGGGAATGAAGCAAAACTAATGTGCATGTGATTCCTTTTAAGGGTGATGAAAATATCATACAATTAGGTTGTGGCAATGATCACATAACTCTGAATACACTAAAACCATGTAAGTGTACTCTTTAGGTGAAATATACGGCATGTGAGTTATATCTCAATAAAGCTGTTAAAAAGATTCAGTCGAAGGGTTTTCAACTGCTACTCAACAGCAAAATGGAAGGTATTATACAAAAGAAAAAATAAAAAAATCTTCATAGCCTTTGTGAAGCTGCCCCTTCCAAGTCCCTACCACTATGTTTCAGAGGAGGAAGTTACAACTTGGTGAGGTCCCATAGCTGTTTGCAGCAGAAATGGGACCAGAACCTGGGCTGCCCAAGTTCCATGCGGGTTGGGGGACCAGGCTGAGGCCAGAGCATCTGCAGCATAGCATTGAAGGAGGTGCCACTCTCGGTCCCTGCTTGCCTGGCCTGGCCTTGGTTCGTGCACCCTCTTTCTACATGGCCTCCCTGCGAAGCTCAGAATGAGCCCAGCTGTAAATAGGAACACTATTGTCAAAGCTTCCACCGTCATTCCTCATTTGTTTTTCCTGCAAATATCCGTAAAGAAAAATAAAAGCTTTTTCTTCCCTTTTACTTGAGGGAAAACAGAGATGACCCCAAGAATGAGAGGTTAGGCAGAGTTTGGAAGGAAAACCAAGTGAGAAAAAGTACATGCTTGCCAAGAGGACATGTTTTCTCTGGTGACCAGAAGGGACAACATTGCTTATTTTAACTATTTCGTTTAGCACGGTCTTCCTTTGTAACGTGTCTACTACAGCTGCCAGCTCAACCAGTAATTGGAAAACCCTCTCATTCGTCTGTGTCTATACCAACATGCTTCTTGTCATTGGTCGAGCGTCTTCGTGAGTGCAATGAGTAAAGATTTCCATCATGGAAAATACAGCTTATCAGTGGCCATGGTCTGTTACAGTAAAAATGTTGAATTATTGCTGCTCGACAATCCTTCCTTTTTTATTTGCACATTTACGCATTCTCTCTAAAGCGAGCTCAGCCCACACCCTTTGCCGGTTGCTTGGTTTATATCTCCAGTGCACAAAGTCAGGTACAAAGTATTCCTGAAAGAGTCGGTAGGCTTTCAGCTTTATTTTGTCTTACTTCCACCAAGACTGATAACAGATGATAGTAGTAAAGATTAAAACGCTCTCCCACGTCTGCCTTGATTACCTATCTTGCCTGTTGATGGCATAAAATGGCTCATAAGGCCAGCCTTTCTATTTACATGTTCTGATTTATTTGCTGTTGTCCAAGATTCCCTATTATCCCCTCCAGAATGAACTGCATGCTTTAAACATTTTCATACCATTTCCTGCTTTAATTACAGCCAAATATTTGACATCACGGACATGCTTGGTGACTCCAAGTTTTAGGATCCCATTACACAGCAAGTTAAATAAGTGCCTGGGCTTTAACGTTCTAACGTTTAGTTTTGCTCTATTTGTTTCCCCAGACAAGCGGTTTACTCATTCCTAAATCCTCATGTGAGGCTTTGCCGACCATGTTCGGTTGTCTTCATGTACTTATAGTACCTGGTGTCAACTAGAGTTGTTGAAGTCTTGCCAACAACTTTCTGGGCATAGCTCTTAGAGACCGAGGAGATATGGCCGTTACAAAGAAAGCTTTGGTTCTCAAGCCATTTACTCCATGGGGAAGCAGTTAAGCTTAATGGTTAACAAGGACTCCGGAAGAGTAACTCAGAGAAGGTCTGAAGCCCCAGACTACCGCTTACCCTAGCTTTGCCTTGCCTTGCCTTTCCAGAGAAACAGGGACCAATATAATACTCCAGGGGGCCTAGTGAGGAGCAAATGAGGTGCCTAGCAGTTACTCAATAAATGAAGTGGCTATTTTTGTTGTTGTTGAACTCGGCCTTTTGAATGCTTCTATGATGTACTCTTACTCTGATTTGCTCCCAGGTAACCAAAATATGATCTCTTTCTTCCCAGAGCTCATCTACTGAGTGGAAAATAAATTGTTGACTCGAAAACACTCAAAATTATCAGAATGGGGGCGCCTGGGTGGCTCAGTCGTTAAGCGTCTGCCTTCGGCTCAGGTCACGATCCCAGGGTCCTGGGATCGAGCCCCGCATCGGGCTCCCTGCTCAGAGGAGAGCCTGCTTCTCCCTCTCCCACTCCCCCTGCTTGTGTTCCCTCTCTTGCTGTCTGTCAAATAAATGAAAAAATCTTAAAAAAAGAAAAAATTATCAGAATGGATTTATTGCTTACAAATAAGAAAAAAAATTAAGCAATCTGTGTTCTCTCTTGTTTTTATCGATATATAACAATAGAATCAATATGCTATGAAAAAGCTTTATATCCCATTAGGAAATCTCATTTACCTGACTGCATAGGACTTTCCATTAAAACTTGGTTTTTATCTGTTTCTTTGGAATTCAAAAGCAACATATCTTACCATAAACATCAAAGTGTTACAGAATTATTTACAATGTAAAAAGGGAAGTTTGTACAGCCCATCCCAACCACTGTCAGTTGCTGGGGCTGACTCCAAATTGTATTTTTCAGGGTTTTTTTTTAAGATTTTATTTATTTATTTGAGAGAGAGAGACACAGGGAGAGAGAGAACACATGCAGGGGAGTGGGAGAGGGAGAAGCAGGCTCCCCACTGAGCGGGGAGCCCGATGTGGGGCTTGATCCCAGAATCCCAGGATCATGACCTGAGCCGAAGGCAGACGCTTAACGACTGAGCCACCCAGGCGCCCCTTCAGTGTATTCTCTTTACCAACTTTTAATATATACATATATGAAAGACTGTAGCACTTCGCAAAATTTTTTTTTTTCTTTTAAGCTTAGCAATATATTTTGGACATATTTTTAGGTCACTACCTCATGGTTTTAAATAGGATGAATACACTTAATTTACTGAATCAATCTCCAACTGAAGAGCATTTTGGTTATTCAGTTTTTTTTTTTTTCTATCACAAACACTTTCACAGCCAAATTCTTAACAGATTCATGGCTTGACCCAGTCTCTAGCAATTTAACAAAGGTTCTTCCAAGTTTCATTATCATCTGTTGGAATGAATGGCCAGATGCAATCCTCAAGTGAACCCTGCTCTTTTAGGTCTTTTTCGCTTGAGGGAACTTAGGTTCTATTGTACGTAGGCACATGGCTTCTTTGTTTTTAACATTAACTTTTCCCTGAAATACAAACAACCTCCCCGCTGCCCCCAAGCATCTGTGTTTGCGCTCAGATCCTCTGGAAACCTGTTTCTCTGTCCTGGCCCTGGCATCTTGCTGCAGCCCCACGGCTTTCCAGAGCATATTAATCTCAGCTTCCCACCTCACAGGTGCTACAGCCTTGGATGAGTTACTTACTATCTCTGTGCCTCAAGTACCTCATCTGTGAAATGGGGATCATTCAGCTATGAGGCCTGCACGACTTAACGCAATGCAAAATGCTCTCGTGTGGCAAGAAGTGGTCAGTAAATGGTAGCCATTACTGTTAACAGTTACGTGCTTGCTTTTAAGGATTCTTTTTTAAAGACCTGAAAATTGTGAGTTCTGACCCCCCCCCCCCCCATGGGGAGTGCTTCTCACCCTTGTTTCCCTAAGGGCTTTCTGCCTCTTTTACCTTCATTGCTGTTTAGCTAGAAACCAGACACTTGGGCCATGTCTCTAAAATACCCCTGGTGTTGCAGAGCCACACCAGTGGCTAAGCAATGTGGTTTGAGGAGCACAGAGCAGACCTTTCCACTCCAAAATACACTAACAAAATGCTACAGTTAGAGATTCATTACTCAGGACCTTGGGAGCGATTTGGTTATTAGGAATTCACTGCTTAAAATATCAAGATTCCAGGAAGAAAACTCTTTAGTTATCAGCTCTCTGCTTAGCAAAGATGAACTGACAGGGAGCTAAGCCAAGATAGGTAGAAACAACGGCTCGGGGTGGGGAAGGACGGAGAACCAGGATGAGGAGTAGCCTAGAAGGGGAAGTGGGATGGGAAGGAAAGCCTCACTGTCCGTGGTGCAGGTCACAGACCTGCCTCCGCCCCCAGCACTCGGAGAGCAGCGAGCCCGGCTTGCGGGACTCCGGATCTGCAGAGAAGGGGATGAGCTACGCAACCCTGGCGTAGGCAGCCCTATTACTTCTGCAAAAAGTAACAGCGGCCTTTTAGAAGTGGGATGATCCCGCGTGTAAGACCACAGGCTAAATGTCACCTTGCCATCAGTGACCCTAACATGCTGTTTTTCTTACATGTTGGCACTCACCATAGGAGCCTGGTTTTATGGTTACTTACCGGTGTGTCTCCCAACTTCATGAGAAGCTCTGAGGATTCAGATCTGCTTTCGTCCCTGGCTTCCCATCACAAGATCAACACACCGTTAACTGAGATGAATAAACTGGAATCGGGGCCTCTGCTTTCCTATTTGTCTGTAATTAACCCTGTCTCTTTCCAGCTAAGGTTGAAAGCCTATTCTGTGGCTGCCATGGCCAATGAGGAGGGCGTGGAGGGCTTCTCACAGGCAGGGGGTCAGACTTCGGGTGTGGATCGGGACCGCCAGGGTGACGGCAGTGAGCAGTCTCCTGGGAAGAAAGCCAATTCCTGCCACCTGTCCTCTGTCCCCCTCTTACCTGCTTGCCACCCAACACTCTGCCAGTCCTGAGCACCCACCATTGGAAATGAACTCCGGAACACAAAGACCTCTTCAGTTTATTTCTGGTAAGTTCCCTGGAAGGGCTGGTGAAAAAGGCAACACCTTTCTGCGCTGGCCACCAAACCCTCCCATCTCTCATGTGCTCTCTCCTTTTTCTCCCCCCTGGAATCAGTCTCCCCCTGGCAGCTCCTGACCTCAGGACATCAAAAACCCCCTCAGCCTGGTCCCCTCAGGCCCTCAAGTGCCCTGTGTCCTAAACCCACCTCAGAGTCCCTGCCTCAGTCTAATCCACTTTCTAGAGCTTGCATTTCCAGTACACAGAAGCCCTGTCTCAGGAGTTCACCTATCATCTTTCTACGGAGAAAAGACTGCAAGCAGAACTAGGCTTTTAACAAAAGCTCTCTGATGATGACAGCGATCTGGCTGAAATCCCCCAAGTCTGATAACAGCACCAAGATGCCAACGATGGTCCATGCCAGCCAATGACCGTTGGTCCCTGAGTGGGGGTAGGCTCCGGTAGGGGCTACATGGGTCTTGGGTCTGCAGTGGGGGTTTTACACCCATGATGCAGCCCTTGAAATTAATTTTCTATTAAAATCTAAGCCTCTCGGTCTGATAAACAAACTGCACATTTGCTGGGGATTCTGTATCTGACCTTTTACACAGGTTTTGTCAACAAAATTTACTGTATTCATAAATACTAATGTTCTCATTTGGTTCCCTATCTTTAATATACTGTAAATTATCAGCAAGTACATAAATGTCCTGGCCTGGTAATATAGTGGCCTGAAATGACTTCCTTTTTCCTTTAAAGATGTTGCATGTTTTAATGGTAGGTGTTTCTAATTAACTTGAAGTGCCATAAACTGCCCATGTATGAACCATAGACAAGCGAGTTGCATTAAATTAAAAGTGCAGGATCTGACTAATGTTAACAAATTGGGCATGCCTTCAAGATGCACAATTTCTCTGTTTGGAATTGTCATCTTATTAATGCAGAGATATCAAGGCTCCCAGTACAGCCGTGCCAAATGAGTCTTTCAAAATTAATACTTTTGGCAATCAGTTAGGAATAAGATTTCAAGCTTTAAAAAGATTCCCACTCAGGCATCTCAACATCTCTTCTTCCTTCATAAATGAGCTCGATTTGGGGATCTGATCTTTTTGCCAATACCAGTCTAAGTTAGCACTGTAAATATTGAAATCAAATGTTACTACTTGGCCTAATTCTCTTTCAGCCTGTAGTTAATCTTTATTCAGCCTTAATGAGTATTTATCGTGTGACCCTGACAGCTTGCTACTGCTGTGATAAATTATCTGACTCAAGTCCGATTAAAAATGCAACCCTGAGTGCTAATTATCTCAACAGACCTGCTTAATAATAGCATTTCTTGTCAATTATGGAATCTCAGCATGGGTGTCAATAGCAACAAATGCACAGGCCTACCTTAGATGCTGACTTCCCATAATGCCCTTTTACTTGCCATATGTAAATCAGAGCACTTCTGTACCTGTGGTGACCTTTTATTAGCAAACTGTCAAAATGATAAAACTAGCCATAGCAAAACCCCCACCACCAGACAATTAGGGGCTACAGCTTAGGACAACAGGAGGTCAATCAGACATAGCTAATTATGATGCATCTTACTTATGGCCTGTCCAGCAGGAAGAATTAGCTGTTTTTGAAATTTATGCCAGCTTAAGCATGGCCCACAGGAGGGAAGTTACTGGAAAGTGGAGGCTAGGGAGGCGGAGGTGTAAAATGGCACAATTCTAGGACTTTTCAGGGCATCCGGAATCAGGATCTGAGTTCAATTTCAGCTCCGTCCCTGAAGTGCTGTGACTTGGAATAAATCGCTTCAACTGAAGAATGGAACTGACACCATCCCCTTGCTGACTAGGGTCTGGGTGAGGATTAAGAGGTAACAAGTGTAGAAACACTTAGCACGGTGCCATCACATAGTGGGGGATGAATACCCATTTACTTTCTCCCCATTTCCTTTCCCATGATCAAGATAGGATCAACCACAAGTGACGTTTATGAACCGCTCACTCTGTGCCCTGCACAATGTCCTACCTGGGTCCTGTCACTCAATCTCCCTCTCTTACCCTAGTCAGAATTTAAGAGGATAGCTGAGCTGAAAGTTACTCCCACAGATCATTCACTACAGCCTCCTACCGATAGGTACAAATGCCCTCAACTATTCAAAACCAAAGCTGAGACTCTTCTGAACGATCATCGGAGGCAAACACGGCAACCTGCCCTGGCCTGAGGGAACAGAGCAGCATTTAGTGAAATGAGCATTTATTCCAGGCCAGTCCCTGGTGGGGAGTGCTTTCCTTTGTTGAATCCACACGATATCCCTCTTATCATCTTCCCTTCAGAGACCACGAAATAGGTTAAGAGAGATGAAAGGACTTGCCCAACATCCCATGACTGGTATGGTTCAGAGCCCAGGGCGGAGTGAGCCAAAGCCAAAGCTCCCACTTCCCTAAATAGGCAGGGCCCCTTGGTGGATTTTATTTACTTCGACAAATGCTTTTAGTGGAAAGGATGGGAGAGATTGACACTGGCCTGAGAATATTACCCTACGCTGTTATGTGGCACTTCAATTACGAGGCACAATAAATAATACATCCCTTTCTGGCTCTCAGCTGTGAAAAAGCACAAAGCATCAGGGTAGGACCAAGCCTGAAACATAAGCCTCTATCTTTTCATGGGCACAGGGGGTTCTGGGGAGTGAGGCAAGAGGGGGGACGATTTCACCACATGACTTCACGCATGTTCAGCCATAGGTGGTAATTTTGGGGCACAGACCTCCTCTCCCCTGGCTTTTGTGATTCCTGGGAAGCTTGCTTTTTTGAGTGGAAATACCACCACTGTTCAATTCTGCCACAGGGCCCCTTTCTTGCCTCACCTGCCTGCCTTTCCCAAGCCAGGCTGCTAAAGACCCAGAGCAGCGCAGAGGTTCTGAGCCTAACTTGAAGCAAACCTCCTCAAAGATGGTTCTGAATTTTCCCAGATTAGATGGGCCCCCTCTCAAGTGGACCCCTATGGAAATACAGCTGTTCACATGCCCTCCTCCTGGGCCATGTGGTCGACGCAGAAAGGACAGAGAACTCACCCTGTCCGGTGAGGGGCCACATCCAAGATGGCTTGCTCTGAGAAGGATTCAAGGCTGTGGGAAACGCAGGGAAGGGGAAGGCAGGGTAGACGCCTCCATGCCAGCAGGAGGCTGCGAGGCTGGATGGCTAATGAGACCCAGATGAGGGTCTCCTGAGACAGATCCGGGGAGATGCAAGAAAGGAATGCGGTCATTTCCTTCTGAAATAATGTGTTCCCTCTTCCCCGATACCTCGGGCCTACTCCATTACTTCCTTCACGTACAATCTCAAATGAGGGAGCCAATCTTTCCCCTCCATACGATGCCAAGTTAGTGCCATGAGGGTGTAAATCAAGTGTTTCATAAACACCGTGTGGGCTAGTTTTCTTTCCAGTGGTGCTTCGGTCATCCCCCAGTGTGAGCATTCATTGCTGCCCCACCAAGTAAGTGCTCCTGCATTTGTTCTGATGAGCGCTGCTGTCATTTTGGGGCAAGATACACAGCTCCTTCTCCAGGGAGTTAGTGGAGACTCAATGTGTGCCACAGAGAGACCTGGCGGTCCAGTTTTCCATATCCTGAAGCTTCTCCTTACCTTGCTCTGTTCAAGGTAAACTCAGATTTTGGCTGGGAATGAAACCTCACGGGCTTAAGTCTGTCTCCTGATTTTCACATTTCCTTGGATTCCTAGGACACGACGCAACGTTGATGTGGAAATTGCTTTGTACCACATCCCTCCCTCGCATGTTCTTAAACATACATTCAAATTCCACATAAGGTTTTGCAAAAACTATGGAAACACATCCTCTACAGACAAGTTTTGCATGCAAGTTATTGCCCCACTGGGCAGAGCTCAACGGCCTGATACCATTTAACTCTCTCAGAACACTACAAAGGCAACTAAATCTTTCCAAACACTTTAGTAATAAGGAATGTGATATGTGTGCCCGCTGTGCTATTAGTCATATTTGTATCCTCCGTATTCCCAGTTGTTCTCCGCGTGAATCCAGTTCAACGCAACGTGTGGCTCAAAGGCAGAGTCAACAGTGCATTAGGTTTTAACAGGCCTTTGCTTGCCTGCAGACCTATCCCTTAATTTTCCAAGTATCCTACCATTTGCCATTTGGCCTCCTATTTTGAAAAATAGGCCTGTCGACACATTTCTACCAAAAAAAATCAAGTAATCTGAAATATAAACTGTGACTTAAGTGGTAGACTATAATTTGTTTTGTATGTGGATGCCAGATTTAAGCAGCTATTATCAGATTTTTCATTTTATAATGTTGACCACATCTTAAAAATTAATTATGCCTGCTATTTATTTCACAGTCCTGGTCTCAGGCCAACAAAATAGTTTCTTGAACTTGCTTGAAACATATGGGCGCGGGATTTCATTTATTGTTTCTGGTAAAGTCACGTTTTTCCAAAAATCATGCAGGGGTCACATGAGAATCTTGGGTGCTGTCATTTGCCTGAAGCTGTTTCCATTAGCAACAATATTCATAAAAACACATGTCAGCAGTTAGCACTCCAGCAGTCTGAGTAAAGCCAGCCCCAGGGAGCTTCATTTCTATTTTGGGGCCTCACTGTCCTTCCAAGGGGCAGAAAAAGATTTTGGATCATTTGGCTCTGCAGGAAACCCCTTGCCTAGCTTCTAGTTCTCGAAACCGCACCCTTTTTGGAATCCTATCATAGCTATGATGGGACTATTCATACATTTTGGAATTCAAGAAATAATCTTTGATACCTCCCCGCTATGCATTATCATCTTAAAACCCATCACAAGACTTACAAGAAAACAGTCCTTCCATCTCGGATCTTTGGGGAAGTGTCTGAGAATCCACTTTGGTACTTCTGGGGTACTGAACTGGGTGGGGAGGGAGCCTTTAAAAAAACCTTTCAAGGCCAGAGCTTAACCACACAGCTACTGGGCACACTTTTAAACAAAGTAAAACAAGAAGGCATTATTTCCCACAGAATTAAGTGTGTAGGTATTGGCTTTATACAAAATTATGACAGAGCTGGTGTATAAAATATTCAATGAAGCCCAGTGCTAACCCAACACTAACTTTCTAGACTGTAAAAAGCAATCCTCGGGGTGCCTGGGTGGCTCAGTCGTTAAGCATCTGCCTTCGGCTCAGGTCATGATCCCAGGGTCCTGGGATCGAGCCCCGCATCGGGCTCCTGCTTGGCGGGAAGCCTGCTTCTCCCTCTCCCACTCCCCCTGCTTATGTTCCCTCTCTCACTGTGTCTCTCTCTCTGTCAAATAAATAAATAAATAAAATCTTTAAAAAAAGAAAAGAAAAGAAAAGCAATCCTGATTATCCGCACTGAGCTTCTTGTGGCATCTTCGAATCTCTGACCTTGAGGTCGACCAGCAGAGCCCTCTATACCTCCTCTCAGTCCCAGGGCCCGTGGGTCCCTGCAAGACAGATCTTCCCAGCAAGCAATTCCTACTCCCCGCCAACAACACACCCCCACCCGACTCACCACCACTTCCCCCACCAGGTTTGATTACACCAGTCAGATTTTTATGGTTATCTGATTCCCTCCATACCAGTAACCAACACATATCAGGGGTCTGGTTCATCACGGTACCTTTGCCAGGGGTTCTTAGGATCGGCAGCATCAGCATGGCCCGTGTGCCTGTCAGAAACGGACTCTACCCCAGAGTTATGTAATTTGTTTGTAGCACTGGTCTGGAACTGACAGACCTTTCTTGAAAATAACTAATTTCTAGGGGCACCTGGATGGCTCAGTCATTAAGAGTCTGCCTTCGGTTCAGGTCGTAATCCCAGGGTCCTGGGATCAGCCCCACATTGGGCTCCCTGCTCCGCGGGAAGCCTGCTTCTCCCTCTCCTGCTCTGCCTGCTGGTATTCCCTCTCTCGCTGTGTCTCTCTCTGTCCAATAAATAAATAAAACCTCAAGAGTTCACGAGTGATCTAACAATCTGGGATAGTCCTCAGAATATCGGCAACTGTAGTCACTTTCTAAAATCTCACCGGTGAAATGCTCACTCTACTCGGGGAACCAGGAGATGTGTCTAAATCTGCAATTTATTTAGTCTGGAAGGGAAATTAAATATTCTAGTTACAACACACACACCAAATAGGGATAAATATTATTGAAGAATTAACCTAAAGACTATCTAATATGCAATTCTGAAGGGACTTCGGGATCTCGCAGGGCCTCACATTCAGCACCAGCAGACAGGGACTAGGGATGAAGCGACCTCTGTGTTACTTGAACTTCTACTGAAAAAAAGAGTCAAAGAGTCTCCATGATCCCCCTAACAACCAACTAAGTCTCCTTGAGAATGTGGAGCCCTCAATGCTCATAGGGTTGTGAGTGGCTTCCAAAAGACAACCGGGAACATTAGAATACAAATGCCTGGGCTGCACATCACTCCTTCTAGACCAGAATCTCCAGAGGCTGGAGCCCGGAGTTTGCGTCTTTCAGATCTCCTTAGGTGACTGGGGGGAAGGTCCATAAATAGGAGCCATTTGTTCTAGGCCACTGAGTGGCTCCAAAGGTGGCTTGAATGTTGCTACTATTTAACTTCCCTCAAGCAGATTTATAGGAAGATTTAGACTAAGTAGGCTTGTGAATCCAAAGGTGAAGAACGGTTTTGTAGACTATTTCAAGGTTGTGCCCACGTGCTTAATAGTGAACTATGTCGGTCTACTCCTTACCCCAATAACCAAGGACAGACTATCCTGACCAACAAGTGCCACGGTCCTAAGAAGGAACGTGCGTCCAACAGCTGTGTGTTTAAGCTCTGGTCTTGATTTTTCAAAGGCTCCCCCCCACCACCTCAGTTCAGTACCCCAGAAGTACCAATGTGGATTCTAAGGTCTTGTGATAGTTTTCAGATGATAATGCATAGTGGGAAGGGTCAAAGATTATTTCTGGAATTCCAAAATGTATTAATAGTCCCATCACAGCTTATGACAGGATTCCAAAAAGGGTGCGGTTTCGAGAAACAGAAGCTAGGCAAGGGGTTTCCTGCAAAGCCAAATGATCCAAAATCTTTTTCTGCCCCTTGGAAGGACAGTGAGGCCCCAAAATAGAAATGAAGCTACCAACAAGTGCCACTGTCCTAAGAGGGAAAAAAGAATTCAAAATGTTCTGGATAGCTATGTTATCTTGTGCCCACTTAATCAGAAATGGTTCTGTATTTTTTGCTTTCAGGAAAACCTGCCTAAGGTCCAGATCATTTTAGAGTAGGAGCACAGAACAATTTTTCCTCTCTGAGATGAAAATAAAAGCCTTATGTCTGTTCCGCGTGTCATGTTAGCTAATATAGCAAGTGATAATTATGCATTTTGATTATCTTCAGAGAGTCTACGTTTTTGTTGCTTTCTAGTAGGGTAGATTATTTAATCACCAAGCCCAAGGATGCTCATAATGTCATATTTGCAAAATAGTTTTAAATGCTTTCAAATACTTCCAAGATTAAAAAAAAAAGTCTTATTTTGCTCTCTGTTAACAGATCAATTTCATCATTGGCATACTTTTGCTAATGGATTTATAACCATTACATAATAGTAGCCATCTATAAACATAATAGGAACTAGTTTACTAAGAAATCTACCATTCAGTAATTCTGTTCTTTTTTGGCATTTGTGGCTCGTCAGAGCTTCTGCTTCTTTCGAATGAATCTTTTTTTTTTTTTTTTTTTAAAGATTTTGTTCATTTATTTGAGAGAGTGTGAGCATGCACGGGGGGAGAGGGACAAGCAGACTCTGCCTTGAGCTCAGAGCCCACCAGGGGACTCGATCCCATGATCTGGAGATCATGACCTGAGCCAAAACAGAGTTGGGCACTCAATCGACTGAGCCACCCAGGCACCCCCAAAATGAATCTGCTTTAATACAGCATTTATTTCTTGACATTTCACATAATTTAGTCAAGTCCACACTCCTTAGTATTTCCCCCTGGATCTGTGATACTCTGCAAACCAACCAAAAAACGTAAAATTCAAAACGTAGCAAGTTTACTACCCCCCCCTTCTCTTTGGTTATTTACGTCTATAGTGCCATACGGTAATAAACTGCCATCACCAGCCACTCCTCACTGTGGATCAAAGCCCAGGTATGCTTGCTGAGAAGTTGCTAGACCTCTGCCCTGTTGTTAGTGCCTGCTGCCAGTACTGCCTGGACACCATACTGATGACCAACAGCCAACCCTGCCTCCCTCCTCCAGGCCTGGCCTCCACTGGCCTTCCTCTCTCTCTTTCCTCACCTTACTGAGGTCTTTGGTCAGCTTGTAGCAGAAGGTGCCAGAGAAGCCAAAAAGCCTGAGAGGATGCCGGGGACTAGGGGGTGGGTATGACGTACACAGGCCTTCGTGCTGATGACGGTGACCAGGGCTACTCAGCAGGTTGGTGGGTGACAGGTGACTTGCTGATTTGGGGGAACTGGGGACTCAAGGGACCCCGGGAGGCCGGGCAAAGAGAGAAACTGTCTGAGGTACTCCAGCTTCTCGCCACAAAGGTGGTCAAATAGACACTACATGCTGCTATTTGGTAAAAATTATATAGAAGGCAGCGTGTCTATTTTTTTCCCCTCACAGGAGTTTCATGGAATCAAACAAATTTGGTGATAAATATTACAGACTTTAAGGTCCAAATGAAGCATTATTTTTTTCTACATTAATTTTTCCCACTACACTACAATGCCTGTGGAAAAACAGCCCAAGAAGAAACCTCAGTAATAGTCTCTCATTACCGCTACAATGGATGACTTAGCGTTTGTGCATCCGTGTATTTTCAAGGCGCTGGAATAACCCCAACAGCCCCATATTCTGAAGATCACCTCCAGGCACGTAGGAGGATGTGTGGCCAGGGTGTAAGGAACAGGAGTAGAGCAATGGTCTGTAAAGACTGATAGTCTACAAGGGCTTGTGGATAGGTCTACAACTTTCAAGACTTGGAAAAATCTGGGTCAGTTTTATTCATCAGTTCTCATCACAGTAATGTTAACCGAGCTAGAGTCCTTCCTGTAAGCCATATCCCATCTTTTTGGTGGTTTAAAAAAATGGATTACAGGATTTAAACTATCATACTTGAGTAGTGGTTGAGTTCTGGAGCTCTATTTTGGAAACTGTCTCATCTAGACCCACACAATTGTGCCAATGTTCAACCCCACTCCAGTGATCAGAACACTTGGCAGCTAACATCACTAACTACCGCCTGCTCTTAGAAGACACCCATTTTCTGGATGCCTGGAAGGCCTAGGACATATGCTAAAATGTGCACCCACAAATTCACAAGGCTAGATAAAAGGCTGCTACGTTCAATGGGCCCCATTATCAGCTGCGTACTTATACCATAAAAGCTGCTCCCTCCATCAGGTACATGCTTTGCATCACTACCCAGATTGCTACTCCTTGCCTCCCGCCTCCCCCCAACTCAAGAATCCTCCAATTCAACAGTCATTCTGATACATTCTGTAGAACAAGACTGCTCCGTATCAGGATTCTGGGAGGCCACGGAGGGGTGCGGAGAAAGGGAAGAGTTTGTGGTAAAAGACAACTCTCAACAGAAGTAGCCTGGTTGATTCTGCTGACCCTTGGGCACCACCTGACTCCCATGATCCTTTCTGTAGCTGTGCCCACCCAACACTGCAATATTTTCCTTTTCCTCTTTTGTAGCTGAGGTCCCCACACTGCCAGCTTTCAGACTGCATGTGTAGTCCCAGAATCCACTTCCCTGCCGCCACGCTCATGACAATGAAGACCACCTTTGCCACATGGCTCCTGACCCATACAGTGGGCTCTGTGGGCATTTAGAAGTTGATCTCCTAGCCAATGCCAGTCTTCAAGAAGCTCTATCTCACAGCTCCACCAGGTTCATTGGACGTATGTCAGGAGCCTCAAGTTTCCCCTTTAGATTCAGGCAAAACTACTTCCCCACCCCCAGCTCCTAACTCCAACTTAGAAACTTCCTGGGATTCCTGACTCTAAGTGTCCCTTCCATTTACTGGATACCCTGCATCAGACCCATTAGAGATTTCCCTGCTCTTCATGATACTCTTTTTTTTTTTTTTAATTTTTTTATTGTTATGTTAATCCCCATACATTACATCATTAGTTTTAGATATAGTGTTCCATGATTCATTGTTTGTGCATAACACCCAGTGCTCCATGCAGAACGTGCCCTCCTCAATACCCATCACCAGGCTAACCCATCCTCCCACTCCCCTCCCCTCTAGAACCCTCAGTTTGTTTTTCAGAGTCCATCGTCTCTCATGGTTCTTCTCCCCCTCCGATTTCCCCCCCTTCATTCTTCCCCTCCTGCTACATTCTTCTTCTTCTTTTTTTCTTTCTTAACATATATTGCATTATTTGTTTCAGAGGTACAGATCTGAGATTCAACAGTCTTGCACAATTCACAGCGCTTACCAGAGCACATACCCTCCCCAGTGTCCATCACCCAGTCACCCCATCCCTCCCACCCCACCCCCCACTCCAGCAACCCTCAGTTTGTTTCCTGAGATTAAGAATTCCTCATATCAGTCTTCATGATACTCTTGGTACCACCTCACCCCACAGCCCTCCACCCCTGTTAGACATGGGCATACATTTGAGTTTTCACAGACATCTGTTAACATTTTCGAGGTTCAAACTTTTGTAGTACCATCATGAACATAAAAAATGAGATTACACTTAGGGGTAATTATGTTAAACACCTAAATTACTTAGGGGTTAAAATGTCTTGTAATCTACAAAGTAATATAGAAGTGATTACTTGGGTCAGCCAGATCTCAGTGGAAGACTTCCCCTTTTCTTTGCAATGTTGTTGAGTCTATATAGTCTGAAGTTACAGTAGGACACCTGGGTGCCACCCTACATGGTTGACAGTAAATCATTTGAGGGCCTAAATAGGCAATGCTGCTGTATCTTCAAGATGGTTCAGTGTCCTTTGGCATGCTTAGAGCATCTGCTCAGAACTCTAGCCCTCCCAAGAGGGGCTGGGATTGTCCAGTGACCCTTATCTAAGTGTGATGAAAATGCATCTATGGAAGACAATCCATGAATGGACAACTATCATGGGCATGGGACTTCTCTGAGTAATTCTAGAGAGGCACACATTGTACCAATAAAATGAGCTTATGATAATGGCTCCAATAATTGTCAACCCATAGTAATTAAAAACCACAGATCAAATACAGGGCTGGATATATGAAGTCATTTTAACTTTGAACCAAACTTAGTTAACAAAACTTGAACTCCGTATTGTCCTACTTAGTAGGACTATGTACTATGAGCTAGATATTTCATTTACTCCCATACTTAGTCTACAATGTGCTGTACAGAACTACACTAAGTAGTTGTCACAGTATCCACAAATTAATGGTTATTCCAAGGCCAAACACAGGACACAATATTATAAATTGGCACAAAAAGTTTCTATTAAAAATGCACTGATGGCTCAAACGATCTGAATTTCAATCATAAAAAAGACATTCCCCCTGCACGCAGGAGAACTTAACCTTTCTCTAGTTTTCTGCAAACACAAAACAAGGCTACTACATTTTCCTTTTAAAATGGTATTTAAATAAATGGTTGTATGTATTCCATTATCTTGCCCATTCTTTTATGAACGTAAACCACTTAAACTGGACTTATTACTTCTATTCACCCATCCTACTCAGGAAGCTTGGCTCAGTGCCTGTCATACAGTAAAGGCTCAAGACAGTTATTATTATTATGCCCATCTCCTCTACGTAAATATGTGCTTTCATTTAAATCTGGGTTTGATAACTTCCTTAGGAATAATATTGTAGTTTACCCTCTGATGGCTTATAACAGTCCTTACCCTACATTCTTGGATGCATTAGTTCTGCTAAGCTGAAAGACTACCACTACGAGCCTAATTAAACATGGAGGTCTCTGATATTTAATAAGGAAATTTTTACCAGGTTCTAAAGCACTTGCTACCACAGTATATGCAAAGAAAAAGTAAAAGCATGCATTTGAGATGTTAAAGCAGAAGCCATATGCTTATTTTTCTGATCTCGGTCATCTTTCCTAGGCAACCATACTCGCTGTGTAGCTACAGCAATCTAAATGTGTCTATTCCTACATGATGAATTAGTTCATTCAGCAAACATTCAAATTCTGGTATTCAGGATTCTCAGTAAATACTTGCAGAATGAAAAACTGGTTAATGATGAGGCTAGTGGGGTGGGTCAGGACAGCTGCATTAGCAGCAATTCAATTCAGTGTAACAAGGAGTTTGTGTTCAGTTCCTGGCATGAAAAAAAAAAAAAAAAGTCCCTGCCTTCAAAGAGCCCATAGTCTATAGGGAAGACAGGCACACAGAGAACCACAACCACTTTTGCACAAGCTGAATGCAACACTCAGCACAGAGGAAGGAATGATTAACTGTAAGGGGCAGGAGGGGTCAGGGAAGCCCTTCTGGGGAAGCTGGCTTTTGAGGGATCACCTGGAGTTCATCAGAGAGAAAAGGGGATTAGGGCATCGATCCTGGCACACCGTGACATGGTTCCTAGGCTTCACCTGTGTCACTGATCCAAACAGGGGTCCCTCTGCCAATGCAGAACAGCCCACGAGTACAAAATTACAGCCTAATCCACTGATTCTCTGTTCACATTCTTTCATAGGTCTCGTAAGTAACGCCAACAGCTGAAATACAGATCTGGCTCAAAGAAATCAAATCCCTTTAGGCCTTCCCAAAGTGGCTGAGCTTTAGCTGGGAGTGGAGTTCTCTCTCTAGACAACGAATCACCAAGGAAAAGGGGCTGAAGAGAACCATAAGCAGCTACAGGGCTGGGAGAGCTAAACAAGCATGTTCCTCTTTCATTAAAATCAGATGTTACCGACTTTAGTCCATTTTCTTCCCTTTATAAGTACAGATGCAGAAGTGCATTTAAAACATGTTCAGGAAAAAACA
Source organism: Halichoerus grypus (assembly GCF_964656455.1). Lineage (NCBI taxonomy): Eukaryota > Metazoa > Chordata > Mammalia > Carnivora > Phocidae > Halichoerus > Halichoerus grypus. The sequence continues at coordinate 59,444,037 of NC_135723.1, forward strand.
CATTTAGATATTTTTATTCTTATGAGAGTACAAACATGGTAGGGATTTGAAGGCACCTGCTATCAATATTCAATATAAAAAGTCTTACCTATTTGATCCCTTAAATGGTACCAAATGGAACCATATCCTGATCAACAAAGAGCTTCATATATTAAACAAAATCATCTTTAGCAGAGAAAAAAAGGCATTTCTTTTTTCCCTGCTCTAAAGGCAGTAGCATGGGATATTAGTTACAGTATTAGCACAATCCTGAGCTTACTTTACTTTAAAAGCATGGAACACATATTTGATGAGGCCTCAAGTTCTACCAAACTCAAGTTTCTCCAGCTGGCAAACATAATCTGAAAAGTTAAGTCATATAAGGCTATGTAGTCCTATGTACTAAAAATATTCTCTCCACTTTCTCAATTTTTCAAGCCCCTCTAGTCCAATGTGCAGGTGGATAAATTTTAAGCTTGAACAACGTTTTGAGCTGTGGGCTCTGTGTTAACTTCAGCCAGGAGGTAAAAACTGTCCAAACCCAATTCTGGCATTCATCTGGAAGGTAACATTTGAGATTAAAATTTATGTGTATAAAAAGGATTTACAAACTTAATGCTGAATCTGAAATGTGCTGTTTTAGTCACCAAGGCAAACGACAAATCCAGCCGCTTGACTTCGTAGTTAGCAGAAATGCCAGCAATGTAATTTCAAGCTCAGCTTCGAAAGGGTGAGCCCTGCATTTTGGCTGGGGTGTGCGACCTCAGAACTGACCTCATCAGAAGGGTCCAGATCCTCAGAATCTCTGTCTCTAAACAGGGCTCCAGGCCAGCAGCACATACACACCCACATTCTTTTGTTGGGGGAAGACACAAAACAAGATCAATTTGCCTTGAACAACTGTAAAACAAGTACACTGAAAATGATGCTTGAACCCCTTTAAGATCAGACCAAAGATCTGGAAAAAACATACCTATTGTTAAGTCATGGGCTGAGTCTGAGAGAAGGTAAGGAGCACCGTTGCTCCAACAACCCAGCGAAAAGATGGACTGTTTATCCTGGACCATCAGAACGCAGCCGGCTCCTCCCTGGAGATTTCACCCGAGAAGCCACAGTGACAGTGTTCCCATCACCCTGGCATGGTGAAAGAGGTGCTGTGACGTCTGACCCCCCCCCCCCCCGCCCCGGATCCTGCCAGCCCCTTTCTGCAGTGCACCTGCTCATTCCTCCTCCCAGGCAGGCTGTCCAGGAACCAGGAAAAATGAGGCTTTGAACGTCTACCTGCAGGCATCCCAGAGGCTTCAGACAGACATCCTTCACCCCCAGGGTAGGAGCCCCCCTCCTCAAAGCTCCTAATGGTACACACATGGGTTCACAGGTGCCACAGTGTTTCTTTTACCTGATTCCCTTCATTGAATTTTCTCCAACCACCCTTCTCAGCCCGACTGAGGGCCCTCGGGAAGCTCAGGGTCTGCTGCTACCTGTAGAGGAAGGGCTAACCACGCAACGGGGCGGGTGGGGGGGGGGGCAGTGAGTGGGGCTGTTTAGTCTGGGAACACTTAGCATGGTGGCTTTTGTGGGACCTTCCTGTCCTCCACCCCCAAAAGAAGTCCAGCCTGTACTCTAGCAATTTTTCACTCTCATGACTGGTCAGACCATATATGAAGGCCAGATTCAGCAACTCAAAGAAAGGTGGCTCAGGGTGCCCACCTGTCATGTGTATATGTGATTACTGTGTGAAAAGTCAAAGGCACCACAGCAGAGGTCCTTGTGGAAGACAAGGCAGGCCCGGCTCAATCTGTGCGCAAGATATCTAAGCACCACCCTTGACTTTTCAGGCTCAAGTGGGATGCTCTTAACTGACTTCTTCTAACTTCATGACAAATAAGGAGGCTGGCCAATGAATTCCTGTGGTTTGGCCTACCTCGACTTCTCAAGATATATATTAGTCTTTTACATATTTAACATTAGTTTCTGCCAGATTTGTGGAGTAATAGAAAAAAGCGGTAATAAGTGAAACATCCTTTGTAACTCCTATGAAAATCAAGCCAACACGCATTCCCTGAATTCAGTGTTTTTAGAAAAAGAGGTGTAATTTATATCGTTTCATTTATAACGGTGCTAAGTTAATGCTCTTGGCTGCTTTTGACAGAGACCTTTCCAATCGGACTGCAATGATTTGTTTCCGTGAAACACTTTCAGTACTCAAAGCCTTTTAATTAGCTTTCTAGAGTGTTTTCCTGATGGACATCACCTCCCCAAAGCCCTGTAAGTTTCCTGGCTTCTAAAATTGAACAAGAAGTTGACTCATATTCTTCGAATTTCAGGCTTTCTGTGGGTCAAGAACAAACTGTTTGGTGACTCTGAGTGCAATGGTGAGGGATTCTGGTGGACAGGCGTCCCTCTATCCTCTCACTCAATCCCCACACCTGCTCAGCAACCTGCCTACCTTCCATTTTACAACTGATTGTGACAGTGTCACTAAAAGGCATGTTTTTATACAAAAAAACAGCTCAGAGTGATAGTAAGATAGAAGGTCACCATTAGGCATGATCTTAACTTAATGTAGCACTTCCTAAAGGGTTCTACAGTCAAATACAGGTGGGAACCCCCAGGCTAAACAAGTTCATCAGAGATATTTGTGAAAATAAAAATTCTCAGAGGCTTTAATCTGCATTGTGAATCTTTCCAACTTGCACCACGAATAGGGATCTATGATGTATAGCATCTCCCAAACTTAAATTGACCATAGAATCCTTCTGAAGAGCATCTCATGGGATATAAATGTGAAGAATTCACTTTTGGACACGCAGACTTCATTTACCAGATTAACGGAGCACTGGAGGAACAAGGAGATGAACTTATGTTTAGATGGGGGTGGGGAACTGTAGCATGGATGTAGTAGAGGGCCAGCCAAGTCCCAGGGCATAGAGGATCTTAAAGATCAAAGAGAAGGACACTTTCTTCAGCTCTGAGAACTTCAATGAAAGAGCAGGGTAGAAAGTGATATATGGGCTAACACCTATCTAATTTGGATTTACCCTTTACCCTCCCCTTTCATGTTCCCATGAGAGCAGGTGACCAACTAGTCCTATAAAACAAGGGGTCTGCTGACTCAATTACTCTCTGATTCTGCCATGTGTCCAAAGACTCCTATTAACATCAAGCTCTTTGGGTTTATGGCTCAGGCATTCAAGAAATATTTTAACATGGGAATGCTATCAGGGAGGGTAATGTATTAGGCTGTGATTAGCCAATGCCCTTTGTATATGAACCTTATGAGCAGAGCTCATTATTATTCCCTAATGCCCCTCTACTTGGAATGGTCATTTATCGCACCCCATTCTCCAACCCCAACCAGGACTCTCAAAGCTTCTGAGAGGAAAGGTTTTTTTCCCCGTCATAACAATGCCAGGAACTGCTTTCTGGAGGAGGGCGCCTTATGGGGAAGGGCACACGTCCAGAGAACACCAGGAAAGTCATACGAAGGAGGATGGGTGAAAAATGCAGCCATGCCAAACTTCACCTACCTCACCATTTTGGTTAAGGCCAGGCCTGGCTGTCGCAGACACCTGCCTCCATGACACAGGGCCAGTGTGAGGAGAACAGAGGGGCAGTTACCTTTGTTGAAGTGCTATCTCTGAAGAGTCTATGTATTTGTGATCCTGGAATCAAGGCTGCACAGGAATAATGGCAAATCTTAATTTTTCTATTAAAACTCAAAACGAAGTCTGGTAACTCATAAAGCCATTTGTTGATGGAAAGTTTATGCTGCTGATTCATTTCTGTTCTGTCCTGAGTGTGCATTTGCCAACCCCCTTCCCCTCTAGGGACAAAGGCCTGTTTCGATCTGACATACACATCACCCTTGGTTCTCTCCTAGGTAAGTGAACTGTGTTTAAATCCTCAAAATACTCCTCCTGTGACCTTTGAGGACACCAGCTTAAACCTGATATCACTTGGCCACATTTATTCCAGAAATTTCTAGCTTTTTGTATCCTAAACATTAGGCCTCACTTGGCATTTCAGAAGTGGTTTTTAAGTGCTTATTTATAAAATAAACCTATTTTGTGCTTTTTATTTTCTAGGGAATGGTGACACAAGGGATCATGTCACTTGCTCTGAGACTACCTTGAACATCTTGGGCTGGTCCAATATAAAGACCTTTCTTTTTTTTTCTCTTTTTATTTTTATTTGCATTTATTCTGCAGAATTTACTCCCGGGCCATAAGTTTTTGTTTCTTCAGTTTCTTCTGGGATATCTTTTTCTTCTGTGCAACCTCCTCTTCTGGTTTAGGAACAATCTGCTCTTTTTCAGTAAGGATCATCTCAATGTGGCAGGGAGAGCTCACGTATGGGTTAATCTGACCATGAGCCCTGTACGTTCTACGCCACATTCTGGGGGCTTTGTTCACCTGGATGTGCTCAATGACCAGAGAATCAACATCTAAACCCTTAAGTTCAGCATTACTCTCTGCATTTTTAAGCATGTGCAGTAAAAATTCAGCACTCTTCTTGGGCCACCGACCCTGTGTCCAGCCCCACTGTTTGGCCTGGGCACACCTACCAACTCCACCATTGTAGCGATGGAATGGCACACACTGCTTCTGTAAAGTGATGTCTTTCAGATACTTGGTGGCTTTTCGGATATGCATACCCTTGATGGCCTGGGCAGTTTCACGTGTGTTCTCAAAGTGAACATGACGATTTGGACCTCTTGATTTACATGATTTCATAGGGTTTTCTGGGTCAAGCGAATAGCGAACCATTTTCAGAGGTCACCGCAGGCCGCTTAGGGGAAGAGCTGTAAAGACCTTTCTACAGGGTTTCAAGCTGTGCAGCTGGTATGAAGTGTTCTAAATTTCCAGAACATCCACTAGAGAGGCATAAAAAAAAAAAAAAAAAAAGAATAAAAACTGACTCAAAAATAAATCCAAATGGGGTGTCTGCAGGTTTTCTGGAGTACTCTATCTCCCTCCTTTGCCCCAGCTCCATTGTTGCAACATTCTCTCATCTAGAATATCCTATTTTAGGACTCTAGCTTAACAAATGCCCCTGCTTCTGTACTCCGACTACTGCAACATTACAGTAAGATTAATGAATTCACAGGCTGTTCCTAAGGATTTAATGACTTCTTAATAGAATAGGGTGCACGCACAGCTAGACTACTATGACAAATCATAAAAGCTTAATAAGAAACCTCAATTAGTTAATTAAAATTTGCTAATTGAAAATTCCAAGAATAGCATGTAAAATACTCCAGACCTCTAGCTACAGCAATAAAACACATCTCTAACAAGCCCACCAGACAAGTTCTACCTATCTGTGAAGTAGGAGAACTTGGTCAGTGAAATAAGAAATGAGGGACTAGGTCATCACATAGAAACCTTGAGAGCAGTCTAATATATCAGGAATGAAAATGGGAAATTATTTATCACAAAGAGTGCAGGTACAAGGAATGAAGGCCATCCTTATTAATTTCCTCGCACATTTCTTAATCCTCCCACTCCTTTACAGAGTCCTCTCTCTGCAGCGTCATGAAGCCATATTGAAGAGAAGCATGGGTTTTTACCTATTCTGTATATTTTAACGTCTTTTCCTGTTCCTAAAGGATGCATCTGATATTCAGGGTGGCTCTACAAGAAAATGCTCAGAATAAACATCATTAAGGTGACTGATGCACCGTTTCTATTAAAGAGCAGTTCAAATGTTGAAGGGAAGGAATGTCTAAGGTAAGTAGATAGAAAACATTTTTAAAAATGCCACACAACCAGTTCCAACTCAAGGGGAAGGAAGAATGACAAGAGAGCTATGGGACCCCCACCCCTGCTCAGCCGGCCAAACTAGCCTGGGTGCCGTCAGGCACACGGCTGCTGTCCAAGCAATCAGCAAGCTAGACCTCACTGCTCATCTGAAGCACCCCTGGAGCTGTGCAAAATGGTCTAGGGAACTCTGTGGCCCAGTCCATGTTCTCTGATGCGTTCTTGTTATGAACCAGAGGGCCAGTTCCATGGGACTCATTTTGCTCACCATAACTCACGGGCAACGTGAGGTCAAGTGTTTTACCTTTGAATTCAGTCTTGGAAGATGGTTTTGCAGTCTGGCCTACACCAGCCCCACCCTGCTGTGTCCGAGTCAGGTCTCCTTACAAAGAATTTAGGGAGCAGAGAATGGACGGCAATGGGGGTTGGGAGAAGGGGACAATCAGGGAAAGAGCTGGGCTGGGACCTGCCCATAGAAATCAGCATAGCACTATTAGGAGTTAACAGTGGCTGTAATAGCAGGAACAGAAGTAGAGAGCAGCGGTAAGATTAGAAATAGTGCTGCTGCTGGTGGAAATGTGACAGCAGCAGGGAGATCAATAATACCAGCGACCATTCGGGGAAATGCCTACTGAGCGTTCAAGGCTGTTGAGATTTTTTATTCAGTTTTCTTTATTCTGCTCACTTTACAGATGAGAGAATGGTGGTTCTGAGGTTAGTCATCTCAAGGCCACACAGGGAGTAAACAATAGACTTAAGATTTTAATTAGGATGTTCCTGATGTTTTCCCATCATACTTAGCATCCTCTGGACAAATCTCAGGAAAACACCTCTAAGCCTTTCATTCCTCCATCCTTTTGCATGAAATGCTGTTCTTTTTTCCTCTCTACTAGCCAACTCCTATTTACACTGCACAGCCTTGTGACTTTCTTCCTCCTCTGATGAAGGTTCTCTGATTGCTTCAATTCCTCCGAAGTCACTGTGCCAACCATCTCAGTTACTCAGTGCAATCCCCTGGGACACACTTTGCATGGTTATTTAAGTTTCCATGTGTGTCCTCTTATTTGAGTATATGGACTATATGTTAGAGCTCTTTGTCTCTCCTCAAGTACCTGGCACTTTTAGTGTACATGATTTTTATTCCACGGAAGATAAGGCAAGGTAAGTACGGCCCAGAGCAAGGCTTGGGTGAAATCCCATAACCTTCCACTTAACTTTACTTGGCATAAAAATGCATTCACATTCCCCAGATTCTTCTCTTTAGAAAAGGTATACATCTGTGAGCAAATTTCTCACAGAAGAAGGCAAATTTTAGAACATGAAATCTTCCCAATTCATTAGACCTACTGTGTTTATTTAACCAAACAGCCTTTTGCTGGAAAATGTTACACAGTTAGCAATTCGAGGGTCTCTTTTAAACCATGGGACCGAAAGTACCCAAGGAGTCCAGAAGTGAGAATTTACTCCTTTGGGAGAAAAACCTCTGGTTTCTAAGTGCTAGTTCTTAACCTGCGTTATCTTTCTTCCCGGGGGCAGTGCACTTATCTTGCGCAGGAAATTTCTTTAGGTTACATTCATTTTAGGATAACCTTTGATAAATGAACCTAGTACTGGGAACTTAGAAGAGACATGGTGTAAAATCATGACAAGGCTCTAAAAATTTTGGGTAGTCTTTGCTGGTCTGTTTTTCATGCACAGGGAAGTCATGCTGTGGCCGGAGGGGGACCCTCCGCCTGGCCATGAGTGACAATGGCGGGGTTGGCACATTCACAGTGAGAACTGGGGAAGTCTCATAGAACGTGAAGCTGCAGGAGGATGACATCCAAGGGGAAGAGTTCCCAGGAGCACCCAGGGGGCCAAGGCAGCACCTCTCCAACTCAACATGCACCTGCCGCTTACAGCCTGCTGCAAAGCCCGCTGGGAGGGGAGCAGGGAAGGACGAAACTACAAGGGAAGAGTTCAGGGAGACCCTGAAGGTGGGCAGAACGGACGGCAGACACAGCAAAGAACAAGAAGTCGAACGGAAGCAGGATGGACCAAAGATAATGCAAGAAAAACAGGGGCGCTAAAAAGGGAGCATGTGTGAGAAGGCACTGGAGCAGCCTCGTGGGTAAATAAAGGCTCATCGCAACAGAAACCTGGCATTGGAAGGCTTACTCTTTAAAACTTCTTCTGTGAGAAATTTTGAGGACACTAGCAGCTATCAACCATTATAGTGTTTATTATGCACCAGGCACTGTTCTAAGTGCTTCCCGTGTACTACCTTATTTTTAGCACTAACCACAATCTATACCCGTGGGAAAACTGAAGCACAGAGACGTTAAGCACCTTGCTCAAGACTGCACAGTTTACCAAAGGGAGAGAGGAGATTTGAATGCACGAAGTCTGTCTCCAGAGGCTGTGTACTTAGCCACTGGGCTATACCGTCTCCCACAGACACATGGCAAGCAATTATAACACAGGGTACAGGAGTTGTACAAGAGCTGTAATTGCCTGAGGCAGGACTTTGAATTCTCTCTGCTGCCCAAGGCTGGGGTGCGTCAGTGAGCAGCACAAGAGGAGACCTGGCCCCACCAACAACCTCATACTGCCTCATGATTGGGAGTGGTCTATTTGTCACCACACACGTGCCTAGAATACTGGTGAAGATGTTAAAGTATTTATTTTTCAGAAAATATCTCCCCCCACCCCCAAAGAAAGCTGACAGCGAGAGCTAGTGATGGCAGGAAAGACAGGATTTGCCGGAATTTGTTCTTGGATAAATTCAAGAATGGAACACTGGCTTTGATCAGCCTAGGATATAGACCTGTCCACCAGACAGTTTATCTAAAACAAGGAAATGTCATCATTAAAAGAGTTTCAGTAAGAGCTCCAGCCAAAGGAAGCCTGCATTTCCACTGTGCGCCCATGTGACGGTATTTGGGAATCTAAAGGTTTAGGGTGTTCTCAGGGTCCTTCCATCATGGGTGTCAAAGGTGTACTATCATCAGCCAGAGGCAGAATGCTGTGCCAGTCCAGTGCTTTGGAGCCTGTAAGACCCAAGTTCAAATCTCAGCTCTGCTACTGGTGAGGAACCTCTATTCTGCTTTAGTCTGCTCATCTAGAAAATGATGATGGCACCCCAGCCATAATAACTGTTTAAATAATTTCAAAACTTCCTGCTCTTTGCACAATTTTTTTAGCATGAATTCCTGACAGTCTTCTACAATTCAGCACAAAATGGGTATTTTCACTCAACATATTGAGAATCTACCATATACAAGACTAGCTACATAGTAAAGGAAATGCATGTAGATAAGAACGATCAAATCACTTTTCTTTAAGCTTTTCTGATTGTAGATGTGCTTATTAACTTTGTTGACCTTATGTTAGAAAAGAATAACGACGATCATTATAACTATTATAACTATTTGGGAAAATTACTACAAGGTCCATGGCCTTAAGTGTTAGGAAGGCCAGCTCACTGTACATACCCATTGCTTATGAAGTTTATCCAACTTGCTCTAATGATTGGGTGATTCACAGTCTTCTTCAATCCCCGAGAGTCAAGATTTGCTTTTCTAAAAACAGAAGGCCTTCATGCTAATCCTGGGCGCTCCAAGAGACAAGGGGAACCAAAGGGATCAGAAATGGTGGATACAAGTTATATGTGGAATCCCATACTGAATGCAGAACTAACAAATCCACAGAAGAAAGGCAGAAAGGCTTTGCCAGGCCATAAATTAATTACCTTTAATGGCCAGGCTTAGGGTAAAAGCAAATAGACATGCAAGCACTTCCCTATCTGCTGCTTTCATTTTGGTATTTAGCACTAGAGTTAAAATCACTTTTAATCAGCAAGAAAGGCAGTTGTTTTTAAAACAGTAACATGCTGAAGAGAGAATTTCCCCTGATATTGAAGGGAATTTGAACTTTGGCCCCGGTTGTAGAACAACCCTACATATGCCTGTCTGGAATAAACTGCAAATCTTTTTTTTGTCTCCTTTAAATCAATAGGCTAAAGTTCCCCAAAGGTTAACATAAATGATTCCACCCACCATCCTTTAAGACCTCAATCTATAGGGTTAACATTTACCTTTAATTTAATAAAAGCAGCAAACTGAACATAGCAAGCTTTCAGAATTAGGGAATTCAAATTCCAAAGTATATTGTGCTTTGAAGTGGAATTCTTTGGGATTGATTTTCTATAAATCACGGTGAACACAGATAATAAGTCAGGATTTTCTGGGGAATATACCCTCAAACATACCATGTATCGTTTGGCATATAGCATTCTGCAAATGTATTAATTGTTAAAAGTCAATGACAATTTTAGGAGTACAAAAATAGTCATCTTCTATATCACAGCTAAGTTTTAATTAATTCTAAATTTGAAACAACGTAGCTTTGGGGCTACATTTCCACTGTTAAGAGGATCAAAGCTAATTTTTGGAAGAGAAAAGAATTACTCTGCTTCATTTCAAATTCTGTCCCTGTAATTATTCCTATTAAATTAAAATGGTGGTGTGGGAGTGGCCGTCCACTCTGCACACAGTTGTGGCGCTGCCATAAATAATCGCACAGGTTAAAACACACAGATTGATGTTCGTAAAGGACTCCATTTTAAACAAACTAAGGTAGACTTATGGTTAACTGTATGCGAGCAGTATTTTCTCTTATCCTTACACCATTTCTTATGGTGGACAATGATGCCAACATATGAACTGGTTACTTACGGACCTATAATATACTGATGGCAATTGTCAATTTCTCTAGTGCCTCCCTATACTCTCCCTCCTCCAAATGCTTTGGGATTTAGTAGAAATCTGTTTTCCCTTGGGAATGTGTAATGAATATTATCATCCAATATGTACATTGTGGCAGAAGTTGGAGACTCAGTGGTAAATAGCATCTACTTCTGAGAAAAGGTCCTATGAAAATAATCTAAAAGGACAAAACTACTGGCACATTAACTGCTGCTTGCTTCAGTGTAATCTACAATAATGAAAGTTTATTATTTTTTTAATAATGAAAGTTTATAAGCTGTCATCTGACAATATGGAGTCCCTGTCTCCATGAACTCTATCTTAGGGAAGGAATATCATGTGGTCATTTTACAAAATAGTAATTTTGAAGATGTGGCAACATAGCAAGTCCTCATGAAATGACACAGTTAAATGTATGTCACAATTATAACCTTCTACAGAGATCTACAAAATTAGATTGAGACTCAAAATCAAAAGGAACACAAAATATTGTCCTAAAATTGTAGAATATAAATAATCCACTCCCAGCCCACCATCTTTAAAGCATACCTTAGGATTTCCTTAATTTAAAAAAACCTTTTTTTGTGGTCCACAGAGTATATATAAAGTTTTTTGTTTGTTTGTTTTAGGAAGGAGTCAAGCCGGGGAAATGACTAAGGAAACCAGAGGAAAAAGGAACCAACCCATTCTGGTGGTTGTGAAGCTTATTGATGGTTGGTTAGGTCAGTAGAGGTGCCAATGGTAGTAACTCATGAATCTGTTAAGTCCTTGAAACGGTAGCTAAAATGCCCAAGCTAATTTCAAGAAAAATCAGAGAAAGAGAGAGAGAGACAGAGAAAGAGACATTCCCAGTCTATCTCGTGGTCTGGAATCTATCGTGGTATCTGTGACTGAGTGTGTATGTTCGCATGTGTTTCTTTTTTCTAACATTATCAGCATGAGAACGATTCGGAACGTGCTGTAGATTTTTCAGAAGAAGTCAAGACAGCTGTGACAGCTACAGGGTTTCATTTATAGACACTGACACTGCACATTTCACTACATATCAGACTCAAAGGTTAAAATATGTACATATTGTTCTTCAGCATGAAATCTAAGCAAAGAGCATAACTCTGACAGTACCAAAATGTTGCATTTCTTATTTTTTCAAGTCGTTGTACACCCAAGATAACTTTGTTCCATGATATTTTTTTTATAACACAAATAAGCCAACAAAAAGTCAGGCGGCTAATGAAAAATGCATCCATTCTATATGCAAAGTCTAAGATAACGTAGATCTGAACGTGTTCATTGTTACAGTCAGGTTGTCTCACACAGCATAAATCAGTTTTCCTTATGGCTATTTAACATACACCAAGGTCCATCACTCAAAAGTCTTCTGACATCTCAAAATTACTCTTTGAGATGAATAAAGGCCATGGATCCCAACATCCTTAAATTTCCCCAAATTTGACTACATGATGAAGACTGGCGAATGTCTCCCTATTTAAAAAATTTATATTTCTATGTGATACATCTTTGAGGGGGGGTATATTTGAGTATATTCCATTGAGTGCTGATTAACCCTTCTTGATCTTTAGTCCTGACAAGAAAGGAAAGAGCCTTGTATTTTATAAATCTTCAGACTTACCAAAATCTAATGTGCTCAAGCCTGATGAAAAACGGAGAGAAAAACAAAGCCAAAAATCATAAATCCTTCTCGACTAGAAGGCATTCCTCCCTTATCCCTAAAAGAAACTCATTCCCGCACATCTTGTTTGAATTTAACTTCTGAAGTTCGTCTCGTCCCATCCCTAGAACAAGTCAGGAGGAAGGGGGTAAAGATACGACTACATGAATAAAACCACATGACCAATCCGGCCGCTGTGCACACAAAAACAAGAGAGAAAAATACTGTCAAGTGACATATCACTTGGACACACGTGTTTCTGTATTTTGTCATGAACGTTCCATCGGAAAGCTACTGGAAGTATCTGAATCCTCCTTTCCCTGCTATTACAAAACATGGAAATGTAATCAGGAAAAGCTCATGCTTTATGAGCGGCATGCTGGCAGCGCTTTTCAGTTCTAGAAGATTTGCTAAAAGAAAAAGTATTCGACACATTAACACTGCACAATGCATTCGGCAACTCCGCATGGCAAGGTAAGATTCCCGCTAGCAGAAGGCCAGGTTCTTCCGAGAAGGTGCCTTGCACAGATGGTGGGTTTGAGTTTAACTTGGGAAGAGCGCTGTTTTTCTTTTATCCCCACCCGCTCTGTCTTACACCAGCCTTACGTGATTTATAGTATTTTTATTGCAAATATAGTAATGAAACCTCACTTTGTGCAGATTGAAGCGGTGACGAGGGAATTGCAGCGGTTTGGCGATAAATGGAAGTGGAGATTGAGATGCAAAATTCTATTCCTGTCACAACTGAGAAAAACATAGTTCAAGGTTGACCCTGGACACAGTCATATTCGTGGGGGCAGGGGAACCCCTAGAAGGCAAAGGACACCGCTGGTGCTAGTGTCTGGAATGCGGCCATGCCTGGAAGGAGATGAAGCCCATATGCAGCGTTATCCTTTTGCTGAGCCTCTGTAAAAACAGAGAAGCAGGATAACTAACACAGGCTGCCACAATCATTACTGGTGGCCAGATCTCTCTGGTGGGAAAGGCAGGTTTATTTTCATGCTTTCATATTGGTTGAACCTTTTGGATAAACAAAATTCTTAGGAAACTCTCAAGGGATAATCCTGTCTGACCTTCCCGTGGTACCCTGCTTAGAAAGTTCTTTCCAGTTCTTTCTTAATTCCTTTAGAGGTCTGGGATGCTGATCTGGTAACTTGCAAAGCAGCAGCGCAAGCAACAGAGAGGAGAGTGGCTTCACCTCCCAGCTGCTTAAGCTCAGACAAAAAAAAAAAAAAGAAAGAAAAAGGAAGGGACATCCAGGTTGACTGCAAGATGGCGTGGATCTCACAGGCCTAAGGAATGGGGCTAGTCCGGGTCCACCTGTAAAAGCCAAGGGATCTGAAAAGGCCCAATTACCATTTCCTATTATAGTCTCTCACCTTAGACTTCTGCACATGTGGGGAGGATGGAAGGGAAGTCGGGGGCTGGAGGGAGTGGCTGTTGAAAAAGAGATGGGAGCAGAAATCAGCCAACACCACCTTCTCTCTTTCCATCCCCTTACATCTGGTTCCCTCCTCGTCTACGGCCTTTGTGATTTTCACAGCCTGATTGCAAATGGTGGAAAGGAAGGAACAAATCTGAGTGCAAGATGATCTTTGATTCCTCGGAAATCATTCAAATGTTTAGTCACTCAGTTTCAAGCAAGGGACTCTATAATTTTATATGAATGATTTGATCATTGTTCTACAGGGACTGGGGCATAAATTTTGGCTTCTATCTGGATCTCATATTCAGTACCCTTTTGAAAGGAATTCCAGAAGACAGCTTGGAAATTATAGCCTTCCTTTATATGTTGTTGAAAAGATCTACTAGCCCTGTTCTAGTTCATGGCCCTGTTTACATGAAAGACAGATTCATCACACTGGTCATTCACAAACACTGTGTACTGACATTTTCCTTAATATTAAATTGGCAAAGTTTTAAAAATGGTCATCCTTAATGCCAGCAAGGAAACAGTGAAACAATATTCTCATTCACTGCTGGTAATAAAAATTGACTAACATCCTTTATGGAAATAATGTGACAATCTCTATCAGTGAAGTGTCTACACTCTTGAATCTCCATTCCAGAAACATGTCGAAGGGAATCATGGCATCCTTCGTAACAGTGAAAAATAGAAAACTATCCAATGACCGATGGGAAATGGTTAAGTTCCAGGTATTAATGCTGCCAAATGATTATTTAAAAAAACATTTAGAGGCAAAAATGCTCACCATATAGTTAAGAAGAGCAGACGACAAAATTCTATGTATGGTAGGATTCAGAAAAAACATGCACAAGAAAAAAAACTAGAAGAAAATACCCAGAAATATTAACCATGATTAACCCTGGGTGGAAAAATTTAAGTATTTTCATCACCTTTATTTTACCAAATTTCCACACTGATATTACTTTTGTAAAGAGAAAAATACATTGATAAGATAGAAAATCAAATAGATGAAAATTATTAACAATGGGATATGCTTTTTGGTTATTGTTTAAATTTTTCAAGCTGGGAAAAATGCAGAAGAATCCTAGGGGCACCTGGCTGGCTTAGTAGAGCATGTGACTCGATCTCAGGGTTATGAGTTGGCGCCCCATGTTGGGTATAGACATTACTTAAAAAAAATAAAATCTTAAAAAATCCTAATCATCACTGTGCGTAAGGAAGGGCAAAATAGATAGACACCTATATATTCTACACTGAAACATTTCTGAAGGATACTTTGGTGAAATATATTAAAATCTCAGTTGTGCATATCTTTAGACTCAGCAACCCCCTGATGGAAATCTATCCTAAGGACATAACCAGACTAGTGTTCACAAGATATAAATACAGGCTGTTCAGTGTTACACTGTTTATACAGTGATTTAAAAAAAAAAAACAAAAAACTACCTAATGTTCACCAAGAAAGGGTTAAAGAAATTTATAATAAACCTATATGTAGGCTAATATGTACCCATTAAAATGATAATATAGCTGTATTTATTAATGTATAAATAGTTCCACAATGAAATTTGTTTAAAAAAAGGAAAGTATAAAAATGGAATATAGAGTATGGCCCATTTGTTTTGTTTTGTTTTTTTTTTTTGGTCTCTTTCTATATGAACAAATTCCACTACGGAAGGAACTATTTGTGTTAATATATATATTATATAGAGAGAGAACAGAATACAAAATCTTGGAAGAACATAGGCCAAAATGTTAAGAGTGGTATTTCCTGTGCATGGTGGCAGAAATAGAGGTGATTTTGGTTTCTTTTATGTATTACATTGATATATACATCATTAATAACGAGAACGAACTGTTTACAACATTTAGGATTTCTAAATGGTCTGAAGAACACTGCCACAGAAACTTGTAAACTCACCCCCAGCTTAAGAAATAAAATGCTAACAACACAGGTGAAGCCCTGTTTCTAATCCTTCCTGTGATTCTTCAGTCCTCAGGGAGAACTACGATTCCGGATTTTGAAGTTCTCCATTCCATGCACTTTTTAATGTTTTTATTACACACGTATGTGTACCTAGGCACGTTGCTTTTTTCCCCCTCAAAAAAATAAAGCTGTTCTCATTTTTGCAAAGAGAAATCTGACACAGCTGTGCCGTCCTTTGGCTAGCTCTGGGCAGTGGGTCCAGAGATGCATACGAGGGCATCTGGACGTGCTGCGGTGTAGAAGCTACAGGCCCACTGCACCCCGTCTGGTCATCCCTCCCTGAGACATGGGCAGGAATGGCTCATGACACCCACGGAGTTCTCTGCTTGGACACAGGAGGAGAAAATAGAATACAGGGACATCCCAGTTTTTGGACTGCCCACCGCTGAGGGTGGTAAAGGGAGGGATTCAACAGATTGACACTTTTCTTTGTAAAAAGATGAACTGATGTCTTCTTACCACCCATATTTGTGGATTCAGATTAGCATGGGTTTTTAAAAACCACCTATTACTGCAATCTAGAAAACAAATGAAAAGGCAAAATTTTATAAATAGTTTATCATTGTTAAACATGTGAATAAACTCAAAAGCATTGTATTTGTTCATGAAATCTAAGCATTATTTCTTTCAGTTTTTAATTCTTTCAGCATTTTTACCGAGCAAAAATAAAGAGGTATGATGGATGGAAAAGGAACTGCTCTAAGTACCATTATACAACCACTAGAATACTAAACTTGGAGGGACTGACAACACAGAGTATTGGCGAGTATGCAAAGCGACTGGAAGTCTCTTACCTTGCCTGCAGGAGAGTCGTATGGTTCAACCACTTTCTAAACCTGGCTCTTTTTAACAGCTAAACACCATACCATGCTTCAGCAATTCCTCTTCTAGTAATATACCTAAGAAACATAAATGCTATCCCCACGGAAAGACTGGTCCAAGAACGTTCATGGACGCTCTCCTTATGATAGCCAAAGACCATCAACAGAAGAATGGATAAATAAATTTGGTAAGTCATATAACAGCATACTATGTAAAGAACAAGAACAAAACTTGTACTAATACATCCAATAATATGGATGAATCTCAAAAACATGTTGGACAAAAGAAACTAGACAATTAAGTGGAAATTAAAACAGAAGATCAGGGTGCCTAGGTGGCTCAGTCAGTTTGACTCGGGTCATGATCCCAGGGTCCTGGGATCGAGTTCCACATGGGGCTCCCTGCTGCAGGGAGCCTGCTTCTCCCTCTGCTTGTGTTCTGTCAAATGAATAAATAAAATCTTAAAAAAACCCAAAAAAACCCAGAAGATCACCTGAAACTCCTGATTAACTTGCTTTGCCAACACAGTATTATCTGATACATAATAGAATGAGTCCTGTAATTCACATTCACATAATAAACTTATCAACAGATGGGAGAGTTGACAGCCATGAGTAAAGCTCTGTGACTTTGAAGCTGGATTAAAAAAAAAAAAAGACTTACAGCAGGTAGGATTCCAGAGCC
Source organism: Halichoerus grypus (assembly GCF_964656455.1). Lineage (NCBI taxonomy): Eukaryota > Metazoa > Chordata > Mammalia > Carnivora > Phocidae > Halichoerus > Halichoerus grypus. The sequence continues at coordinate 59,461,114 of NC_135723.1, forward strand.
AAGACCTGGTATTTTTGTATTCAATAGCTTTCAGGGGCTACTGGGGTGTTGGGTAAGCTCGGGAATTAGAAATTGAAGGGGTTACAATAGTTTTTCAACTTTGAATTAAGATTTGATACTATAAATACACTCATGCCCCTTTAAAAATCTAGAAAACAAGACCTTGATACAGTAGCCCTAGAGAAATCTGTGCTAAAGACCAGGAAAATAAATTTTTTTAAGGGGTAAGGGACTAAGAGCATAATGTACATTTATTATTAAAAGCATTCTGGGTTTGAGTTTTCAAAAATATGGCTGCTGTCTAGCAAAGATTAATGCAATACAGAAACCAGCTTTTCATCATACTTGTTTGGCCCAAGAGAACTCTCCATCACTGAATCTGGTTGGTGCTGAACACAATAAAGTGGGCAATAAGGAGCGAATGTTTATATGAGCACAATGAACAAGTCTAAGTGACTTCGAAGCTTAGCTGCTTCAAATTAATCTGTCCCAATAATGAAAATGAAAAAATCAAGTTTGCACCAACGATGGATTCTATTTTTCCTGGAAGTCAACAGGACAAAGGCATCTGTAGCTGATGCGCCTGCCCGAGTGCCCTAGCACTTTCTTTAGGTTTAAGGACACCACTTATCCTTTTCCGCTAACCTTCGTTTGGGCAAAGAGCAAACTTGGGAAGTAGCTGATAGAAAAGAGGCAAGCACACAAGTTGCCAAAGTGATGGCTGTGTTTTCCGAGAATAGCTCTAACTGTTGCTCAACCCTCTCAACTGGAAATGAAAGATGGAGTCTGCTAAGTCAGTCACAGGCAAGAAAAGATGTCCACAGACACTGCTGAGAAGGCAGGGAGCACTCCAAAAGCCAGATCAAGTCTCTGGCCTCAGCACGCCAAATCCTATCTCATTAGAAGAGAGCGCTAATTGGCAAGAACTAATTGTAAGCTAGCCCCGCCATCTGTAAATTACATGGGCCCACATCGTCACTTAAATCTGTGTGGATATTTCAGCGATCACGGAAGGTGGAAGCCACTGGAAAGCCTTCTTTGCAAATCCTTCTGCTTGTCGAGTATCACGTTTATGGCCTTAGCAATGGCACAGAATGGATTGATTGTCAAGGAAAATGCACTAACTCGCATCAGGCAAGAGAAAAAAGCCCCTGGGACAGGAATGACATGAGTGCAATGACCAGTGACTAAATTATCACCTGCTTAGGGTTGAATGAAAAACTCTCCTTGCTTGTTGTTTGGTTTTATCGGCAAATGAAGACAAGGACATAAAATACAAGCTAGCACTTAAATTATTCAAGTCTGGTAACTCCACTTGGTCTGCATATCTGATTAGAGAATTCTATGTGCACAAATTCCGAGTGGTAGGTTTTTAAAAGCGATGTGTGAAAGACAATGGAGGGGGAGATTAGGAGACATGGCCCTCATCCCGGACGTGCCTGGATTCCATGTAGCTTTGAGAAATCCCCTGACTTCTTTTTACCTTAGAGTCTAGGCAATCCTGAAGAAGGACAAGAGGGCTGTATAACAAAAAGATTTGGGAGTTCAAGTCCCAAGTCTGCCATTTACTATCTGTGTGTGAACTTGGGCAAGTCACTGCATCTGATCCTTGACAAAAACGAGGAGGTAAGAGCAATCTTTTATAGTAGAATCATGTCTCAATGGAGAAAATGTGTGATTTCATAAGAAACCAGCATACTTGGAAATATTTGTGAAGTTCTTTGTAAAATAAAAACCCTTTTATTTTATACCTATTTTATGATTTGCTTTCACCATGACCTACTCCACACACAGCAGCCTGATGACATGTAAACTATGTGAAATTCTAATGGTGAGCAGAGCAAGAGAATGAGAAGTTACTAGGACATACAAGAAAAAGCAAAGACCTTGGAGTTGCATACATTTGGCCTGAGTCCACCTCTAAAAGCTACTTAATAACTGTGACACCTAATGGAGGTGTTCTTAACCTGGGGTCTGGGTCTGTGGACCCACATGGGCCATTGGTAGGATTCAGGAGATCTGTGCACTTGGATTAAAAAAAACAACTGACATCTTTACCTCCAGTAACCTCTAAACTGAAACTCTAACTGAACTCTAACTGAAATGTAGCATTTCTTTCAATAACGAATCTAGACAATTGGTCACAGTATTTTCACCGTACCTATGACTTTGCATCCACAGAAGTCACGAATAATTTGATACCATAGTAGAATTGTAACATGTCTGAAAATATTTATACTCATCACTAATTTGAAATTATGGAGGCTATGAACCCAGCACTTAAGCTTTCTTAAAGGCCTTAATAAAGCAACATGTTACCACACCACAAGTGTGTAATTTTAATATTTTGATGAGCGCATTGTAATATAATTCATTTTCTTCATAACCCTATGTAGTTTGGTTTACGAATTTTACAACATTTTGGGAAACAGTCCATAAGCTTTACCAGCTCTCCAAAGGGGTCCAAGGCATTAAAAAGATTAAGAGCTTCCACCGCCTTCTTGGGAATTCATTAGATGTACAAGGGAGAGAAGAGCTGTGACATAGGGTCACTGAGATGACAGATTACATAGCCAAGTGCACTGCCCAGCGCCCCACAGAGTAGGTGCTCAGCAGAAGCCACTCTGTATTGAAAATGATAAGACAAAGTAATTTTCTGTATTACACATTTCATTTTTCCTTAGCATGACAATTTCCATAAAACTTAGCATTGGTCTTCTAAGGAATTAAGGTTAATGCTTTCTTATACTAGACTCCTCATTTGTTTAGGCTGAATGGTCTTGTGTTGTTTGGGATGACATAGCTGTGTGGCTGTCCTAAGTCCACATTGCTATTGCTGGAAACAACCTACACACAAACCAGAGGTGAGAGCCTACACTGTGGCTGAGGGGGAGGTCTTTCTGGGGACATGAGGCTGACCTCGCTGCACTACTTTGAGCCAGCAGGCAAGGTCTTGGCCATGGTAGCGGAAATGAGAACAAGTTATTTAGAAACTGGGAACACAGAGCTACTTTAAAGCTTGCCAGTGATGGGACCTTCAAAGGCAAGACTAGTCTTTAGGCTCAGCATAATGAACCTCAATGTGAGAAAATTAAGTAATGTTTCAACTTGAGTCCCAAATCAACAGTCTCAGCAATATGAGTTTCCCACAAATGGGAGTGTGCTAGAGCTATGGAGGGAAGATTCATGGCCTTCTTAATTAACTCCGAGGTGCTGCACATAAGGGGAAAACGATAAATCAAGTAGATTACTGCCAGTGATCTGAATTTCCAAATGAAATAAGAGAGGTATAGTGCCTTGAGTCGTTTTGTAAATGTGTATGGTGGCGGGGAGGAGGATGGGGGGAGAATCTCCAAGGTCATCCCTTATGTTAAGATTTGCCACTATGCACAACAGTCCCTTGATTTCAAGTACTTGACATATAGTCAGGTGTGAAAAGGCAGGAATTAGGAAGATGAGTAAAACACATAATGGGAGAGCAACACAATACACACACACACACACACCTGTGATTGTTATTCCCACATTTTTTCAAAACATAGTTATTGAAAACCTATGTGTAACAGGCACGAAGCTGAGGATATAGTGATGACCAAGATAGACAAAGTTCCTGCCCCCATGGAGCTCATACTCTTCATGGGGGAGACAGGTATTCAACAGACACAATCCAAAACAGGAAGTTAGAGGCCAAAGTAAAGACAGTGGCAGGGAAAGCATTCAAGAGGTGATTAGGGTGCATACGTCACAAATTTTGGGGCTTGGGTATTTGAAAATGGGAGGAAAAGAGATGGCAAGCAGAGAGTCCAAGCTTCCTAGATTAATGAAGGAGTAGGTACCATTAAACATTGTAAATCCAAAAAGGAGGATCAGTTTCGGTGACAGATGTGAAATAACGGACCTAGCACTGGATGAGTGGAGCCCATCCTGCACATTCGCGGATCAGTAAGGAGGGGGCAGTTAGAAACAAAGACTGGAGGGAAGCTAGGGCTACGGGCTGGGGAGTCCTTTCCACAGAGGCACTCATGGAATGGAGTGAATATATACACGGAAAAACAAAATAGTAGGGATACAAGTTAGGGAGAAGCCTCCATCTGTGTAAAGAAGTAGGAGAAGAAAGAGGACAGAACAAGTTAATGGGCACAAGAGAAGAAAGGGTTTCAGAAACAAAGTAGCCAATGGCATCAAACACAGGGAGGCCACGTAGGTGAAGGTGGTGTCAAGGAAGATGCCTAAGTCATCCACGAAGAGGAAATGGGCAGGGAACTCTTGGGACAGACAAGACCTTCGGGGAGATGTGCTGTTACTAAATGAAGCCAGGGAAAGGGATTTTGAGGCCACCAGGATCAGAGATGTGTGTAGAGTATAAGCCGTGGTGCCAGCTTTGAACAAGGGAGAAAGAATGAAGACAATGTGGATGAGAGATCCAGATGAATTTGGAGACAACGAAAAGGGAAGTTGAGGGTGGACACAGAAAGTCTTTATATGTGCTGGTAAGGGGATTGGGAATTACTTCAGGAACTTCAGTATAATGGGTACACCTGAAATTGATGGTGATAAGTTTAGCAAGGTTTTAACAGAGGATGAAAAAGGATTATGGGACAGTCCTGAGGGCCCAGCTAAGGTTGGAAAGGTTATGTTTGTGATGGGACAAGTCACACTGCTAGGTGCTTTTCTATAGTGATTCTCAGCAGCTAGCCTGAGTAGAGGCACACTTGTTAGTTTTATCTGAAGCTGAAGAGTAGAGATAATGAGTAAGCAGGGTCAATGGCACATTGGAATTAATCTAAGTTGATAAATTCAAAGTTAATATCCAGCAACCAGCCCAAATGGGGAGGCAAGAAAGGAAGGTCTGAGACACTAGGGGTTTCAAGGTGAACCTATACAATGCCAGGGAGAGAGCAAAAGAGGTGGCACTGGACACTCTGATCAACAAGGAAATGTCACAGTTGGAAATACTGAGAGTAATCTAACTAAAAAGAGCAGAAGACATGAACAGACATTTCTCCAAAGACGACGTAAAAATGGCCAACAGACACATGAGAAGATGCTCAACATCACTCATCATCAGGGATACACAAAGCAAAACTACAATGAGATATCACCTCACACCTGTCAGAATGGCTAAAATAAAAAATACAAGAAACAACAAGGGTTGGGAGGATGTAAAGAAAAAGGAACCCTGATGCCCTGTTGGTAGGAATGCAAACTGGTGCAGTGCAGCCACTCCGGAAAACAGTACGGAGGGTCCTCAAAAAATGTAAAATAGAGTTACCATATGATTCAGTAATTACACTACTGGGTAGCTGCCAAAAAAAAAAAAAAAAAGACAGAAAAAAAGAAAATGCTAATTTGAAAAGATACATATATCTCTAGGTTTATTGCAGCATTATTTACAAATAGCCAGATTCTGGAAGCAGCCCAAGTGTCCACTGATAGATAAATGGATAAAATGGTATGTGTGTGTACCCAAACACACACACACACACACAGGAACATTACTCAGCCATGAAAAGAATGAAATCTTGCAATTTCCAACAACATGAATGGATCTAGAGGATTTAATGTTAAGTGAAATAAGAGAAAGACAAATACCATATGATTTCACGCATATGTGGAATTTTAGAAACAAATGAACAAAGAAAAAAGAGGGATAAACCAAAAACCAGACTCTTAAATATAGAGGACTGATGGTTACCAGAGGGGAGGAGGGTGGTGGGGGTGACATAGGTGGTGGGGATTAAGAGTGCACTTGTTGTGATGAGCACTGGGTGTTGTATGCAATTGTTGAATCACTATACTGTATACCTGAAACTAATATAACACCGTTAACTATACTGGAATTAAAAAAAAAGACCAGTCATAAATACTGATGGTGGACACAAGACAGACTAAAAAAAATAGCCTAACAGGGAGCTATATAAGCAACTGGCTTTAAAACACTGATTGCCCTAAGAACAAACTGGACAACAAAGAAGTAAGTTATGCAAGAAGCCCAGAGCCTAGCAAGCAAATCATATCACCAAGTTCTGCCAAGACCCCTCTCTCACCATGCCAGCAGCATAAGCTAATTCTGCTGAAGGAAGCCAAAATGTCACATAAGGGTTCTTTCCAGCTTCCCAGTGTCCCTTGAGAGTATACGGTTTTTGTAAAACACAATGAGCAAGCCAAATCAGGTTAGAGATATTACAAGGAAAATCTGGCAGGCAGCCATCTCGGCTTTGTTTCAACTGATGTTCATAAAAAACACAGGTTAAGAAAATGGTAGCACAACGTCTGGTGTTTGAGATCTAACAGCATGCAACATGTTTATGGCATACATTAGGCCACAAACTTCAGTATGGGGCTGGGGCACACAGAACTTCAGATCTGGTGGACAAAGGATGGAAATAGGAAAGCATGTCTTGTATTGTAATAAATACAGACTGCTCTCAGAAGACCACAAGCAGGTGGTTTCATTAAAACAAAACAAAACAACCCAAAACCTACTGCCTTTAGATTAAAAAAAAAAATTCATATGTTTTAGTCCTGTATAAAATAGAAGGTCAGTGCACACTTGGCTAATTACAGCTTTTTTTATGAGGCTATGACAGACTATAATCTGGCAAAAACGAGTCCAACTGAAACAGCCGGAGTGATGGTTTGGGGGAATTAGGTGAGGATTTCGAGTGGGAATAAAAGTGGGGGAAAAGGAAGAAAGCTTTCATTAAGCAGTTTATACTCTGGTAGGAGGATTAAAAAAAGCATCCCCAGACTGATTTTATTTTCATTCCAAACAACCTCTTATTTAGTGTATTTTTCCTTCAAGTTCTTGAACACATTTATGATGATTGCTTTCAAGTCTTTGTTTCCTAAAACTAACATCTGGGCCATATCAGATGTTAGGGAGGGTCTCTACTGACTACTTTTCTTCCTTGTCTAAGATTTTCCTGTCCTTCATGTCTAGTAATTTTTTACTGCATATTAGACATTGTCATATCGGATTCATTCCTATGAAGACTATTGATTTTTGTTCTAGCAGGCAGTTCAATTTCAGGCTGATTATGTTGAACTTGTATAGACCTAGATTTATACCTTCTTAGAGCAAATCTGTGAAATGCCCAAAGTGTTTCCCAAGAAGATCTAACTTGTCAGGACTCATGTTCGAACTTTGTCTCCTCTGAAGATTGTACAGAGGCTTGGTTTTAGGTGTTGTTAGAGTGGCTCTAAAGCAGGCTCCACTCTAGGACAAAGTTCTTATTTCTAATATCTCAGTTAAAAGAGTAGGATGTTAACCAGTCATTTCCATGCTGGCTGGGGTGGAATGCAATGCCTACCAGCACCACCTCACCTCTGGTCTCATGGTTTCATTCTCACCCATGTATTCGCTGCTCTTTGGTAAGATTGACAGTCTTACACCAAATAACACATGCAGCTCACCCTGAGCAATGGACTCATGAAGGAGCCTCATGCAGACTTCTGTGGCCCTCTTCTGCACAGATCCCTCATCTCCAGTCCCCTATGCTACAGATTCCAGCAGCTTTAGTCACCCCACCACTGACCTATCTCTTCTGAGGATGGTGGTACTGCTGTGCTGTGCTTAGGTTCTAATGCACTCCACTGCAGTAGGGAAACTGTCCTCAGTGTGAGCCAGTGATCAAGAAGGCTCACCTCGTGTTTCCTTTCTTTCAGGGACCAGTCTTTACTGCCGATTATCCAGAGCTTACAAACCATTATCTCATAAATCTGTCCAGTTGTTTATGGTAGGAGAACTAGTGATAGCCACCACTTAATAGATCTTAATAGTTCTGCATTCCATATGAATGCTGAAGAAAAGTACAACGTTCCATTTTTATCATGCAGCTCTCCCAATGCAAGTGAGTATCAGAGGCTCCTGAGGGCTCACAGAAGCATCCCTAGAGTTCCTGGAATCCTCCATTTATTCACTCTTTGACTCAGACACAAGTTCACAATGCATTCATTCACCCATTCAATAAATACTGAGAGTCTACCATGTGCCAAGCACTGTTCTGGGGACTGGGGACTGGGGACCCAGTTGTGGGAGACAGCAAATGTCCCTGCCCTCATGGAGCTTATTTCTTGCTGGGAGTGGTTCTGGCCCCACTCCAAAGCAATGCTTCCCCTCTGCATTTGTTCCTCTAATTATTGACTTGATAGAGAAAAGGGTGACTTGCATGAGCAAAATATCAAAAATAATTTAAAAACCTATATCTAGGGGTGCCTGGGTGGCTCAGTCGTTGGGTGACTGCCTTCGGCTCAGGTCATGATCCCAGGGTCCTGGGATTGAGCCCCGCATCGGGCTCCCTGCTCTGCGGGAAGCCTGCTTCTCCTTCTCCCACTCCCCCTGCTTGTGTTCCCTCTCTTGCTGCCTGTCAAATAAATAAATAAGATCTTTAAAAAAAACAAAAAACAAAAAACACCTATATCTATGTAACACTATGTCACAGACAGTTGCAGGTGCTTTGTATGCATGAATTAACACTCAAAATAAGAAAGTGTCATCAGAGAGGAGGAAACAGGCTGAGACTTGCTCACAAAGCTCATGAATAGCAGAGACAAGACTCAAACCTAAGTAGTCTGACTCCTCACATATTTTTTAAAGATTTTTAAGTAATCTCTACACCCAATGTGGGGCTTGAATTTACAACCCCAAGATCAAGGGTCACATGCTCCACTGACTGAGCCAGCCAGGCGCCCTACTCCTCCCAACTTATAACCACTGCATTGTTCTATTTCTCAAAGAGAGAAGAGAATTACATTGGAGATGGGGGGAATAAATTGTGATAGTTTCTAAGCAAGAAAATATAAGTTTTATTTAATAGAAGCCAACTAGGACCTGGGAAGGTTGTGAGAAGTTAAAAGAGGCAAGAAGAGGTGGCTCAGTCGGTTAAATGTCTGTCTTCAGCTCAGGTCATGATCTCAGGTTCCTCTTTCCCTCTCCCCCTTACCCCTCCCCTGCCTCACTCTCAAACAATAAGAGAGGCACAAGACAAGTTGATTGAGTTACTATATAAGGGCACAATTTTCTTTGTCCCACTGACCATGAGGAAAAAAGTAGTGTTCTGAATCAGAAAAAGAACAGAAAGCTTTCCTGAATAAAAGGCTTGAGGGTTCCTTGAGGAAGTTGAGCATATAGGTGAAAGTGATGTAATTCTAGCAACCCCCCTACTGGTATATGCAGAACTAGTCCCATCAGATGCTTCAAGAAAAAGTGCTCTGGGATCAGGTCCCTATGAGAAATATATTTTCTTTGGAGACTTAAAATGCATAGCAGCAAAGGAAAAGATCTGATAAATCCTATAGTAAAGAAACCCGTTTTATTTAACTCAGAATTTCCCAAACTTAATTGACCACAGAATCGCTTGTGAATAAATGAGGTGTGTGTAAGAGACAAACAGACACAAGAAAATACCTCTTGGAATTGCTGTTCTAGGAAACCCATTTTAGAATTTGCTATTTAGTAGCAAACACGAAGCTAACTAAAAATCCATTTTCAGAGGAGGTCAAACCTCACTATTGTGGCCATGCAGAGTCTTACAAAGAGAATTCGAGTAGAGCTGTAGTTTAGGTATGAGAAAATATTAAATCTTTATTAGGTAGTAAATGACAAGGAACTGACTGCAAGAAAGGTACCAATTTGTGCCTAAGCAGGATATGCCTTTATAGCTTACCCCAAAATGATATACATATTTGAAAAATTAAAGTTAAAATGAAATTTCTAAATTAAGAAAAACATTTTGTAGAAAAGATAGTACAACTAGCAGCCGAGGCCATGTAGGTTATTAGGTCTTTAGGTTATCTCAGTTACCCATTTTGGGGGGTCACAGGTTACTAAGAAGCTATCTTGTCCCCTCAAGGCAGCCACGTGAACCACATCACAATAACCTGAAGGAAACCCCCAGGTGTAGGCTAGTGTTTCTCATCAGCCTTTTTATGGAGACTCACATGACTTCACCCTGCAGCTCACCTATCACTTGCCTATTGGGGAGACTGTGGGTGGAAGACAGTTTCTGCCCCGCGCTTGTGAGCTCCGCCCTTTCTCTCCTCCTGCGATAGGAAGGTGCCCCTCCGCAGGACAGTGGAGGCCTGCGCCACTAGGATGTGCCTGGCACACTCAACTTGCTTCGCCCGTAGCAATGTATCACTTAGGAGTTACTGATCGCCTCTCTCATGGCAGGTTTAGCTCCTGCTATCTCCTACTGTTTTTATTAGGTTGTTACCCTCCGGTTATCTACAGCATGGCAATATACTCTGATCTTCAGGTATCTCTGTGTCCCCTCTGCCCAGCTGTCCTACCATTCTTTCTAACATTAGTTTTCCAATTTTTTCTCTTACTTTTCTAAACTAGTCTGTTGCTCTCTGATATCCCAACAAATCAGGCTGTACAATGATTAGGAACCTAGATTCTGGAGCCTAATAATGTAGGTTTGAACCCAATAATCCCCTGCATACCACCTGGGGACCTAGGACAAATGAAGTAACTTCTGCACCTACCTGTACAGTGGAGATCATCACAGTACCCCCTTCATATGGTTATTGTGAAGACTGAAATAAGCAATGTAAAAAAATGTTTAGCATAGAGCTCAAAGCGTAAGTGTTATGTTTGCTCTTTCTAGTTTTTTTTTTTTTTTAAGATTTTATTTATTTATTTGAGAGAGAGAAAGAGCATGAGCAGGGGGGAGGAGGCAAAGGGACAGAGAGAAGTAGACTTCCCGCTGAGCAGGAAGCCAGACGCAGGGCTCGATCCCAGGACCCCCATGACCTGAGCCCAAGGCAGATGCTCAACCGACTAAGCCACCCAGGCACCCCTGTTATTTCTTCTATATTCTCTCTCATTCAAAATCTTGTAGCCTTTCTTCTTGACCTTTATATTTCCCAGGTACACGAATATTATACAGACTCAGTAATTAAATTTCCCATTACATGGACTTATCATTGTTCCTCACATCACAAAATTAACAGAGCTTCCTATCCTTAAAGTTCATATCCATCTCCCCCGCCCCAAAGCGTTCCCATAACCCTCACTAATTCATTCAGTCTCATTCTCATTAATCTATTTATATTTTAAAATTTGCTAGGTGTTGTAATAGACCCACGTTTCAAGGAATTAAAGGTTTGTTCGACACACTATGTTCAAGAGAGTAAAGCAATTTAAAATAGGTATAAATAAAGGCTCCAATTTCCACTCAGTTCTTTTCTTTTTAGAATCCAAAAAGCTAGCTCCATTTTAAGGACCCACACTCTGTTGCTTTCAGTGTTTGGCAACGTTCTTGCCAAAGAAAGTTTCATCTCAATTTTGAGATGTCCAAAAGTACATTAGAGTTGTATAAACAGATATATGACCAGAGAAATATTCTTTTTCCATCTTCACTGCTCAGCAAAATTAGACCATTTTCCCCTGAGGTTGGAGAAAAAAAACCTTATTTGTTCAACTTTATTATTGTTTTAATAGTACTCTTTCTTGCTGTATTCAGGATACTGCTGTCAAGCTGACTTTCTCTCCAGTTCCCTAACCCTTATTATTCTCTTCTTGAATCTTGTACTGGCTTCATGTGAATTTCAAGGTTTCCTTTCTACGTCTAAGGGCCCTAAAACTCCTTTTAGCCTATCTCTCCCTATGGCCAGACTTGGCTTCCTCCTCAGAGCTAGCCATGGCTCAGCCCTCTCATTTACTAGGTGTTTATCCATCACCTACAAATATGCACAGTGTCTATCATGTGCTCAGTACCACATTACCAATATGACACTGTCCACAAAGGGATCTCGAGTGAGAAAGGTTGTTAGTAACCTGGGCAACTCTCCATACACAATCCTTCTCTTCACCTAAAGATCAGCAGCAAACCTAACCATCCCCTCATAGGTCTACTCTGTGTCATCTGGGACAGGACGTGGAGAATTCGGAGTTAAGAAATGCATGTTCACGTTGTTGTTTTTCCTATGCCAAGGTTCTCTGGGATTCAGGCTTATCCTACTACACAGTTTATGCTAAACTATCATACTTGATTCAAGTTCTCTGGTGGTTTTTTGTGTGTGGCCCTTGTCCCTATTCTTCATCTTCTTTTATAGTCCCAAGTCACACCTGGCAGGGTATTTTTTTGGTGAGTAAAACCCCTGCTGCCTACATGGCTGACAATATGAAGACTGACTGTGAAAATCTCAGATTCTTAGTATAATAAGGTTTGGTATTATAGGAATTTGTATACACATAGGTAACATTTTACCCAAAACACAATAGCTGCACTACTAAAAAGTCCTATTCAGTGCCACAGTTAATCTCTAAGCCTATTGATCCTCTTGCCCAAAATTAGTAGGCTAATTAACATATCACATACACATGATTCTAATGTATAATTAGGGACTTTTCAAAACCTATGTTAAACACCAGAAACCAGTTTTGTGAGAAATCCAGGTAAGCACATACACCTTCATTTGTATCAGATGCAATTTTGAAGGTGTTCTACTTAAAATATTTAAAAAATGATGAGCAATGAGACCCTGCAGATACTTTACCATCAAGGCCGGTAAGCAGGAAATCCACAGTCAATATGCAGGTAGAGGTTTATGTTAATGAATCATTTTAAAAACATGCTTTATAAAAGAACTTGAAATGGAACAAGGCAACTGAAAGCTCTCTAAAGATTTAAGTAAGTTTTCCCCAAAAATGCCTTGAAATGGAACAGTACAGATAATTCATTCCCAGTTTTCTACTTCAGACCGTGAACCTCAGCTCTGGTACCAAGAGATGGAAACCACTCTTCGCCTCATATAAAAAAAAAGGGACAGTTGATAGAAATTCATGCACTGAATTATGAGCAGAATTTTTCATTCTCATTAAAAGCCAGTCTTGCTTTTGCTTTGCCTTTTTCCTCTTTGGGGATGTGTGTTTTCTTAACATAAGTTGATTTTAGGTTGTCCCCAGAAATCACGGTCTCCTTAATTAAGTTGGCTGAAACACCAAGTCCTCTTTTAGACCTGATAAATCAAGTTCTAAGTGTTCTCTCAACTCATGCTCACACGTTCAGTTTCAGTAAAAACTCATGTTACCCTGCACAGATGGGGTCGGTCGCCGAGAATGTTTTTTATTAAAAATGAGCTGCTATTAAACAACTTTCTGATATTAAATTATTTGTTTGTTACATCCTGATATATTCTGAGATTCCAACAATGTTCTGAATTCATAAAGTACTTCTTCACCCAGGATTTAAAAGTTTCACTCAAACATAAATCCATTAATCTCTCAAACTGCCCTATGAAGTCAAAAGAGCATATTCTAACTCTGCATACAAAATACTTCCAGAATGAGCTTATCATAAATCAGTCATGTTTTCAGCCATATCCACAGAAAACTACAATCCCACATCTCTGCAATAGAGAAACAAGAAAATTCTGTATAGAGGTGGATGTTAAATAATCTCCAGTAAATATTTTAAGACTGCAAACAATTTTTTCTACTCTGTTAAAAAGATACATTTAAAAAATAAACATGCGGCAGATACGAGGTTGCTATAAATTCTGAAAACGGCTTACCTATTAATGTAACTGAGGGCAACATAGGTTGGCTGCTGTAATTCTTGTTTTTCTAAAACACGTGGATCTGTATCTGTAATAAAAACACAATTACGATTTTTCAGCTTTTGCATTAGAACATATGAGGGTGCCTAACAAAGAAATAAGGGCTAAACAGAGAAAAAGATTTAACATTCCTCTTTTTAAAGAAAACCCAGGCAGGAAAGCACCATCATTTGCTCATTCATTCATAAATAACAAGATATTACATTACTTTTCAAGGGAATTCCAAACATCAACAGTGATAAAATGTCCATCTGTCACACAAACTCTTGCACAATCCCCCTCATAAATATTGGTTTTCACTGCTTACAGTTACAATGTTGGCATGGTTTTTGGAGGGTAATCGGCCTAAGAAAGAAAGTCTCTGTTAATTATGCTCACTTGAATGCTGGAACAAATTAGTTGCCATTGGAAAGCTCCATCAATTTGAAAACCTACTGAGTATTGTTCTTGCTCACTGAACACTTCCCTGGGTTTGGATTCACTTTCTGGAGGGCAGCTCTTCTTTTTAATTGTATAATGAGTTTATTATAACTTCTTCTAGACTCTCAATCAGGAATTCTCATGCTGGTTCAGAATCCACAAATACCGCATTCATCAGAGGGGCTTTCCCCCCTGAAGAGAGCGAATTCAACACCATAGCAACCTTCTGTAATGGTGCCTCTCCAACATGGCACACACACAAAATGCACTTTTCACAACTAGAAATGCATTCTCAAGCTTCTCACATGGAGCAATGATTGCACTAAACACATGCAAAAGCAATGTTTATATAATAAGACTATAAAGGGGGAGAACTGCACACATTTTCATTTTCCTAGAAAAAGGCTCAGACATTTCACACAGATTTCATTATAACCTCATTTAAAACCATCTCATTATTAGAACTCTTCCAGCTGCACTTGGCAATAACACCTTCTTTGATGTAATGACAGATGTTGTTTCAAGCACCTTTGTACAGGAAGCGTTTACTGCACGTGGTTGATGTAAGATACACTAACTCCAAAGCACATTAACAGGTGAGGGGAGCGGGGGCGGGGGGGGGGGGGCAGGCACAGTGGCAGAGAGCACGGGTGGCAAAAATGATAGCATAAAAAAATCAATTTACAATGCTTTTGACTCCCAGACTAAAACTAGGCAGTAGTGGCAATTTTATTCTTGGTGTTAAAGTTAAGAATCTCATGTTCACTTTATTGTTTTTCCTATGCCAAGAATTTCAGAGACCTACTATTCAGAAATCCTGCTTCCTGGGTCTTTGCCATTGCAGGTCTTTGAAAGCCAAATTCTGAAACAGACAAAGATTCTCTGAATGGCTCCATCAAGTCGGGTCTCAAGGTTTTGGCAAGACGAGTGAGAACGAATCAGTAACCCAGCATTTCCTCTCCCTCTTACAATGATTACATATGCAACTGTAGCTGTTTGTAGATCACTAGCCTGCAGATACAACCCACGGTTCTCTACATACTGGAAAACACTCTTCAAGGGAAACTTAGGTTTTCAAATATAACCCTTCCTCACACTCATCTAAGTTTGCTGTGACCCCACAGCATATGTGTTTCTGAGAAACACTTTGTACACTCGCCCTGTGTTCGCTAGAGGAGTCAGTAAAACAGTGCTCACCAGGGAAAGGTGTTTTATCCCCAAAATGGTCCACTGGAATGCTGGGCAGGCCATGTGTGCAAATGGTGACTGACAGACCAATCCTGCAAGGTCTTTGTAGGTGCTTAACAAGGTAAGAAACAAGAGATTGGAAACAAAAACCATGAAAATGAAGAGGAAGATAAGAAAGAACAAGGCAATGATTGCAAAGGTCTATGTGGAAAATTTCTCAAATGATCACAAGACACTTTGACCTCAAGTGGAGCGCCTGATGATGGAAACGCCTGATGATGGAAGTGCTTAGCTTTTGAGACAAGGGCCTGAACTTGATTCACTAAAACCCATTCCTTCAGAGCCATCTGGCACATGATTACATAAGGTGTATTATTTTGAAAGAAAAGAGCACCATTCTGAGTCTAAAGTGTGTGTTTAAAGGGGAAAAGAGTTAGGAGGCCAATAAACATTTTTATATCTTCCACTGTTGCCTTTATACTTGTAATTGATGCTCAGTCTGTTTTCCCACAAACCATCCTTCGAAGCTTTCCTTTGTTTCCAAGTCATAGAAGTTCTCAACTCTTTTAAATACTGCTTCTCTAAGCTACCTTGACTTTTACTTTTCTTTTACTAGGTGTGTGAGTAGGTATACACACAAACATACATTTATATTATTCCTTTCCTCTTCACATTCCAAGACCTCTTTGGGGAAGGGGAAGAAGTACCTTATACAAAATCCGTTAGTTCTCTAATGCTCAAATGAATGGTGTTGGCCACAGACATTCACAGAAATTACACCCTGTGATTTTTCACAAACAAGAATGTTTGCATTCCAACCGCAAAGCAAGGTACTGAAATATTGTTTTCTTCGTTTCACCACCTTCTATAACCTATGCTAGCCTTACGCTCACATACCCTCAAATGATTAGTGGTGAAATGGACTTCCAGAAGCTTCCAAATGCCACCCTCTCCATGACAAAAAGACCATCTGGAAGCACCGCAAGCAAGATTCTCTTTTTCTAGAATGTCGACTCTGGCAACCACAAGAAAGCTGGACTTCTAGACAGACTTCCACCAGGCTTTCAACATCTTTTTCAGATTAAATGTTTCCTTGGACAACCTTGAGAACATTCATTAAAGCTTCGAGTTCTTAAAAATGAAATCAGGCACTTGGTGCCCACAAACCAGGAGAGGTCTACACAAGTGCTACCGGACAAATAGCATCAGCTGCTGGTTGCAAATAAACATCAGCCCCGTCCCTCGCTTCCTGGCTGACTGGTGTGCCGTGATCATGACTCACCATTTTATGGATTTAATGACGCCGTTGAGCACTTCACATTCAGTACAAGTAGAATAGCTGCCTTTATTATTCCTCCCTCCCTGACAGAAAAGGGACTGCCTGCTGCTAGAAACTCTACAGGAAAGGATTAGAGCAACAAGAGAGGAGGATTTTCACAGCGGGACGATGACGTGCTCCTCAGGAACACGGAGCGTCCATTGTCAGAGTGAGCTGGAGAGAGTAACATTATCCACTGGAGATTACTGAATTCCACAAGAAGAATTTCCTTCTACCACGTGCCACACCACGGAGAAATTTTCTGCATAGGGTAAGCCGCTACAGGAAGAAATGGGATCTCAATGGCAATGGCTAGAGCCCACAATCTCCCTGACAGTTCTCTCGCTTGTTTGTTTACAGTGCCAATAAAAACCTGTAACTGGAACATCAGCTATCGAGGCCCAGAGATAGAATCCGCCTCGGTCAATGGTCTGTGGGATAGGAACACTTGATTTTTTTCATCACCGCAAGATGCTCCTCAGGCTGGCAACTGGCAAGGCGGCAAGCCTTTCTATCATGTGGCTGTCTGGGGCCACACAGAACAGCACTCTACCACTTTTATAGCACTAAGAAGTGAGAAGAAGATAAACCCAAACTTTTTCAGCAGGGCAGGGTATAGCCAAAAAAGCACGGAGAGATTCTGGTTTTCTGCCTCATGCCACCCCTTGCGTGCTCACAGATTCCAAGTTGACTGAAGGCTAAG
Source organism: Halichoerus grypus (assembly GCF_964656455.1). NCBI lineage: Eukaryota > Metazoa > Chordata > Mammalia > Carnivora > Phocidae > Halichoerus > Halichoerus grypus. Next base: position 59,478,312 of record NC_135723.1, read on the forward strand.
AGAATTCAAATGTTAAGATGTATCACTACCACGGTGATAAAAACCTATCAGCTTGCTTCAGTTTCTAAAACATCTTCTAAAATAGATGGCTATGTGCCCCTTCTGGCATTGCTCCCTCAGGCTAACACTTGAATGCTCAGCTGTATATAAGGACTAGCCACAGGTACAAAATGGAAGATTCCTGTAACTCACAGGGTCCTAGGGACTCATGGCTTTACAGATTCAACTGCATGGCAAAGGGCTCAATGTCACAGCACTAGCTCCCACGACTTCTCAAGTGGTGGGGTAGGGTGGGGGGAGGGGGAGAAGAAGGCACGCCAGATGGGAGAGATAAGGATAGGACAGCCTTCGGACCCTTCTCAGTAGGAAGTGGGATTTTGACAGGACCAAGAAAAGGCCACCCTGCTCAATCAGTAAGGCTCCTGTTCCTCAGCTCTGCTGTCTCTGGTGTTGGGAACCAATGGCAATTAAGTGGATTTGTGACACACCTTGAACCTTTTGTTGTACTATCTTCAAGTCAAAATGAAAACTATCAAGGTTATTTGCTGGGTTAACAAAGGCTAATTAATAAGCTCATGGGCTTCGGCTATGCTTTAGCTAGCCTACACTGTTAGGATTTTATAGGCCTGAATTACTTATAAATTTAAGAAAGTGAAAAACCAGCTGTCCTACCTCTCAACAAGGCTAATGAGGCCTCTGTTAGCAATGAGCTATTTGCAAGCTGAGAGGCAGCAGTTGGGGAAGAGGGGATATCATGTCCCCCCGAGAAGGCCTTCTTCAAATTCTGCATCCTCCCAACATCAGGCTCTTTCCTCAGTGTGTACGGCAGCAGTGGGAGGTAGAGAGGATGTGGGTGGGCAGGCAGTGGGCGACTGGCAGTGCTGGAAGACCCTGGAGAGGCAAAGGCCCACCCAGTCAGATGTAGGGTTTTGAAGATCCGGACTGGATACACCACTTTTCTTTGGACTCACTCCGTAATAATTAATGGGCACAGTCTGTTCTCAGTCTTCTCCTAATAGCTGAACTCCTAAAACCACAGAGTGTTAGTTTATTCAGTGTGGCCTTCCACAACACCCCTGGCTGCATTCACCACATCCCCTTCTCTGCACCACTCTGCTGCCAGCACTCCTTTTATTTCGGTCCCCACAGAGGAATCATCTGGGTATACCCTTTTCCCTTCCATACTTCTCAGAGGTGAAGAACTGTCTCATGTTCTCTTACCTCTCCAGCTCTCAGCTCAGTGCCTCACGTGTAGGAGAATGCACACTTACTGAACATATACGCTCATTGTAGGACCAGAAAGTGGAACTTTTGGTCGAACATGGCAAACTGATCAAGGGCATTGGTTGCTGTCACCATCCTAGGCCCCACTGAAGTAGAAATAAAGCAGTAGAAAACTCCCCAGGGATAGAAGAAGGGGAGACATCAGCAGTCCAGTGATTTTAGCCAGGATTTTGGAAGATGGAAAAGCCCTGCAGGAGTGGAAAGTGACCCAGGGAGTAGGAGCAGCTACACCCTTGAGTGGCTGAGGAGACCCGTGAGCCAGGAGGTGAACCCGCTGTGGAAGCCCTGAGAGGCTCTGGCTTGGAGGTGCCAGGGGAGGTGGAAGGGCAAGGAAGGGGAAGTTCAGAGCAGAAAACAGGAAGACTGTTTAAAGGATTCATTAGCCAGAGACACTGAACCAGTGAAACCAAACATGGCAAAGGGGGAGAAGGGACAGACCAGGTCTGAAAGGGGGATGAAAGTAGAAAAATGCCTACTACCACTGCTTCCAAGAACACCGGCAGCTAGTTAGAGGATTCCTCTGATTATGTGGGCGCAGAAAAGACACCATCTGATGCTGACATCTGGCAATTCCCTGATTAAATGATCTCCCCACAGTTACGTCCATGATCAGCAAGCCTCATCAATGCCTCCATCCAGAGCCTCCCATCAGCCTTCTATTGCCTCGGTCTTAAATATGAGCCAAGAACAGTCAAGGAAGGATCATCAGACATTTGGAGGAAAGTCGTGAAGATGAACGGGATACACGATAACAATGGTGGGGGAGGGAGATGTGGAGACAGAAGCAGAGCAACAGACTTGGGAGGTCAAGTGACATGGCTGCTCGCACAAACCCAGTTAGTGGTAAGGCTAGGACCGGAAGACCTACATCCTGAGTCCCAGTAGGTCAGCATTCTGACCTTTCAAAAGGCGGCTCATCCTCTGAAGTCAACTCATTGCAACTATCCAGCTGTAATGCTGGACCCCATGCAGATGATCTTTCTAGCTTTCTTAAAAGCCCAGCATAGTTCTACTTCAACATTCGCTCCACTTTCAGGACTGAATTTGATGAACCAACAATTTACAAAGACAACTTTTAATTCACGGCTAGTTTACTCCAGCTGCTGAAATAAATATTTCTTGTTGGAAATGGTCCTTTCAAAAAAAAAAAAAAAAAAATCCTACAATTGCACATAACCAGCCTTTGAATGGATCAACTTTTCCTTAGTTTATAGACCCGTCATTTGAAACTTTTCCCAAGCCATAATTTCCATTACAGGGCAGTCAGTGGAAATTACAGTGAGATTCTTGCCTTCCCAAATTCAATGTGAAATCCAGATGCACTTAAGTGTTGCTGTAAACTTTATGAGTTAAATATCTAAAAGTCAGGGACACTGTGCAGCACAATAACACCACCTATTAAAAAAAAAAAAAGCATTCACGTTCACATTTGTAGCTGGAGTTTTCCCCTACAAGTGAGTGAATAAACATTCGACTGTAGGGACAATGCTCTAGGAGGCCAATTCATACACAAACACGACATGTTGCAGCCTTCCCAGTTTCTGGCATGGCCAGAGGGTTCAAGTTATTAGAAATAGACAGTTCTGACTGGATGCTTTCTAACTTTTTACCAACCCATCAAATTCCTAAGGTCATTGAAGACCCCTTGAGAGTCACAGCTATTTTTCCTAAGTATGAAATGTGTAGGCCTGATATCTATGACACAATCAGTCCCTACTCTTTGATGGTGACAGAATGTTATTTATCCACCCAAGCTCTCACCTTGTTACCTGGGACAAGGGGACCGGCCAGAGACCAACGTGGCCACCAGGCATGCTCGTGTGCTTGTGAAGTGCACAACCTGCCCCTCTGTATACAGCAGCCCTGGAGACGGAGGTGCTAGGATTACATAATAACATTCTTTCAAACAGGAGTAAGGCCAAAACTTGGTCCCATTTAATCCTTCATGAAGGTGTGTGTACACATAAACCTACAAGTCTACTTTCCCCAGAAATGAACCTGATGATGGATCCAAGCAGTATGCCACATAAAAGAGCACAAAGGAGCGTCTATGTCACTCCTGGCCAAGGGAAGGGTCTTTAATAAGCAGGCATCTGGAAGAGGAGATAGCTGCTGGTGGGTAAGGCTAGGTGACAAAAGAAAAGGCAGGGAGGATGAGGCTCTGAAGTCCTCCCTTCAAAGCTGGGAGGGAACTGTTTATGCGAAGACACTTCCATTCCTTTTGCTTGAAATTGTTTACCAAAGGAAACCCTACCCATCCTCCAAGGCGTTGGCCTCTATACTACCTCTACCATCTGTTGTGCTGTACATATTTGCAAATCCATTTGAACACCCCATCAAAACGGAAGCTGCTTAGGGGACCAGTCCTTAGATGACACACATCGTAAGCCCAGTGCTTTGTAAATAATCACTGTGCATTAGGATGTAGGCTGAACACATAAATGCATGCCCTGGACATGCATAACACAAAAGACACTACGATAAGCATCCAGCTCAGACAATTCGACTAATAAAGTCAGACAGGAGAGGAAAATAGACCCATGTAAAAGGACCGTACCAGTATATAGAGATAGTTACATGAAAAATATACCTATATTTGTTCAGAGGGCAACAAAATGATGCAATATTAGAATGGGGGTGCAGATAGGGTTAATTTGGGAAGGACTTACTGATGAATGGGAACGGAGTTGGGTTTTAAAGGGAGGGAGGCAAAGGGAGTCACTCATAGGTAAGGTTAGGGAATCTAAAAATGACTAAGTTTGAAGCAGAAAGCATAGGCGAGAAGTCTGTAGGTACTATGGAAAGGCCGGAGGGCCAATATTCATTAGTTATAGAATATTTATGGAGGAATTTTCGAACGGTGGTTCTGAACTGTGGGCAATTTTACACTCTGCCCACCCCAGGGATGTTTGGCAATGTCTGGAGACAAGAGGGGTGGGGGTGGGGCTGCTGTTATCTAGTGGGTAGAAGCCAGGGATGCTGCTTAAATGTCCTACAATGTGCACATGGGACAGCACTCTCCTTCTTTTCCACCCCCCAACAAAGAACTGTTTGGCCGAAAATGTCAATAGTGCCAACAAGGAGAAAGCCTGCTTTAGAGCAACACGAACATTATGAGAAATGGAGCTGTTGCTTCTAGATTGCCTGTCAATGATAATTTTCGTTATTTTCTATTGTCTGAATCCAGGAAGCCAAAAGGCTGTTAGGAAGGTGCAAAAGGAGGATACAAGAGGTTGTTTGGACTTAGAGAAGAGCTTGGACTTTCTTTATGGAAACCAAGAAATAGAATTCGTTTTGAGAAAGACATACTGAATTCTTGCCACATGCTAGTTGCTCAAGGGAAATTCTAAGTCAGTAGGTCCACAACTGAGCAAGAAAAATGACACAATTCACAGTTAATAATAATCCAAGACAGACTGTGATGTATGGCAATAGAGAGAATCCTACTAAGTGCTGTAGAAAAAAACATGATTCTCTGAGAATGAGAAACTTCTCGAAAGAAAATCTTACATGAGTTTTGAACTAAATCTCTAGTGAGAAGAGACAAAACGGTAAGTCAGAATAGAAAATAGTTTGAGCAGATGAACAGAAGTAGAGATGGGCAAGACATCCAGTGCGGCTGGAACTCTGCAAGAAGAGTCTTGCAATTCAGACTGGGCCCACATCCTGGAAGGTCTGAAATGCTTGGCAGAGTTCAGACTTACTTCTGTAGACAATGGAGAGCAGCTGAAGGGGTCAACCGATAGGTCTGTGTTTTAGAAAAATAACCAGTGGTGGGGTGGAGAACTGAGGAGAAAGTAGAAGACAGAAATAGAAAATCTGGTGAAAGTAGAAATGGAAAGACATAATTTTTCTATGTTACAGATCTGAGTGCCTCATTATCAGAAGTAAGGAAGTAACTAGAAAGTGAAAAGGGTTTGACAGACAAGAAAAGGAGGTCTGCTTCTGATGTGTGGGGAGACATTTTGCAGAACCAAGAAGCCTGGGCCTCAAAGCAGGAGAGATAAAGGAGTCATGATACACACAGAAACTGAGTGCTGACGATCCCATCATACAGCCACACATTCCAGCAGGCCCTTGAAACAGAGCAAGTCCCTTAGAACAATGATATATAGTAAAAACCCAACTCTGACTAAAAACTTGGTTATCATATCACTCAGCCAACTAATCGGTAAGTACTGACTGAGGACCTACCAGGGATAAAGAAATCCCACCCAGTATGAAGAAAAGCCAAACGTTGTACTGCACTAGAAACCAAGTAATTGGTAAATTTCACAGGAAAGTGTAGCAGGGGCTGGGGGTGCAGAGTCACAAAGGGCCCAGAGTTCAGTGTTTTTTTTTGTTTTTTTTTAAGATTTTATTTATTTATTTGAGAGAGAGAATGAGAGAGAGTGAGCACATGAGAGGGGGGAGGGTCAGAGGGAGAAGCAGACTCCCTGCTGAGCAGGGAGCCCGATGCGGGACTCGATCCAGGGACTCCAGGATCATGACCTGAGCCGAAGGCAGTCGCTTAACCAACTGAGCCACCCAGGCGCCCCAGAGTTCAGTGTTTTACAGGATCTGGTACCCGAGTCTCTAAGGCTCACTCTTGCAGTTACCCTCTCACTGGAAGCCCTGCTCCCATTTCTTGGTGTTGCTTTAGGATTTATAACGTGACCCCCACCCCCCAGTCAAACTGCCTCAGTTCAATACTAGCTGTATAACCTCTTTAAATCCTAGTTTTCTTCATCTGTAATGTGTTGATAAAGGTATGGGGCGCCTGGGTGGCTCAGTCGGTCAAACGTCCCACTCCTGGTTTCGGCTCAGGTCATGATCTCTGTGTGGTGAGATCGAGCCCCACATCTGGCTCCACGCTGGGCAGGGGGTATGCTCTTTCCCTCTCCCTTTGCCCCTCCCCCAGCTTGTCCTCTAATAAATATTTTTTAAAAAATGTTGGTAAAGATAATACTTTTGCCCTAGGGCAGAAATGAAGGATTAAATGAGCAGTGTTAGATGTAGCTACTACTCAATTTTTCAGCCCATGAAGTGTTTTGCAATTAAATGCTGAACTGTTATAGATTATCTCCATTTTATAGTCAGAGGCAGAATGATGCAGAGAAAACCCAAGAACTCATCATTCACACAGTGTGGCAAAAACTGTTGGCTGCCATCCAATAGTCCTTTTCTGTTCTTCCTCCACAGTGATTAGGAACATCACCTTCCTGTAGAAGTCTACATTTCCCAGCGTGCCAGGTGCAGCCACGTGACTAAGTCCCCGCCGATAAGATGTAAGACTTCTGGGAAGCCTCCTTAAAAGCATGCACCTTTCTTTGGGGTAATTTTCCCTCCTGCCAGCTGGAAGAATAACTGGAGCTCCTGCATCTACTCTGGATAGGAGATAATCTTGAGAATGGAAATCCGACATGGCGGAGCAACACAATAGGAGTCTGGATCCCTGATCCTGTGAAGCCCCATACCACTCCAGGACTGACTGCCTCCAGATGGCTGGAAAGTGAGAGATACACTCTTCCACTTAAGACATTTCTGTTTAAGGGTTTTAGTGAGTCATGTGCAGCCAAACCAAATCAACCAGAACACAGAATAACTGGAATGCTAGTTTGTTTTGTTGGACCTAAAGTTCTAAGCTGAATCTGAAACTTTAAATATTTTTTGTCTTACCCTTTTTTTGGCGGGGGAGGGGGAACTTAAAAAAAAAAAAAAACTAAGAATTTATCATAAAACCCATGGAAAGAAAATCTGAGTAAAATCATACCTGCATCAATACAACATCTGTGGCTCACTGTTAAACTGGAATAAAGAATGGGAGAAAGAGGAGGAGGAAACCATCATGTCAAATTATAGCTCCTTTGGTGGCTTTAGGACTTTCTCCAGAATTGGTTATTAGTGGGCAATAATGAAGCAAATTGCACATGCATATTACTTCTGAGTTATGAACAATGCAACCAGCAGTAACCTTTGAAGCTGTCAGGATCTTTTCAGGCAAGCAATTAAAGTGAAAAATGAGAGTGTGCACAACTCCCATCACCCAATACTACATGTAATAACACCACCTACAAACACTGACACAAGAGTGGGACTCAGTCTGAATATTTATTAATGCAGATCTGTTCCCATTTGTTCTTCTTTCTTCCCCTGTAACCCATCCCACCCCCACCTGCCAAAATTTTTTTTCTTTAAAGGGCAGCTCTGACACCATGAATTGCATTCACCTGAAACCTACATCCACTGTGACATCTCTCCCATCTGCACTTGAAGAAATTTCCTTCCTTCTCCCTTGACCAAAATATAAATTTAGGACAAGATTGGATTCTACAGGAGAAAAAGTTGATAAGGAAGTGAGCCCCAATCAGGACATCAAGATTAAAATAATAACTGATATTTACAGAAGGCCAAATAGATATCACGTTTTGGGTGCTAGGCCCTGAAGACCTCTCCCTCCCCCAAAAAAGGTCCCAGCTGTCGAGGAGACCAGACATTAGAGGATCTGACTTACATTGATCTTTAATAAAAAATGATCTAGCATAGAAAGTATCTGCTATTCTGCTAAGTAAGTGTAGGAATCACCCACTGTTTACACAGGTTTTGTGATTTAAATACTTTCAAGGGCTCTGGAGAAATGACAGGAATAAACGCAGAGGTGAGCCAGTTAGAAAAGGTCTTTCCAAGCCAAGAAGAAACCCTCGTGGCTGGAGTTCTGACACCGGATGCCTACAGGTCCTATAAACAAGTTTGGTATCATTTGATTTCATTTCTATATCATCAATTATCTAGAGACCAATGGTTCTCACCCAGAACTGCATGTTAGTATCCCCTGGGTAGCTTAAAAAAGAATTCAGATGCCCAGGACCCATCTCCAAAATTCTAATATGTCACTAGGGTTGACAATCATTAATATGACTCTGAGAAGGCTTAGGAACCAGGAAAGGGATAGTTAACTGGTTGGGAAAGTCATTAAACAAAAGTTTGCATTTCTAAAAAGGAAACTGTGAAACTGGCAATGAATTATTGAAATTGACTTAAAGGTTTTATAAATAAATCCAACATCCAGTAAAACCTTTTAAATTCAGACTTCACTTGGAGCTCTGGTCTCCCCTCTTTTACTTTCTATGAAGTGTTAAGCTTAATAATTATAGAGACAGGTTAAGGTGTTCAAGTATTTTTAAAACCAAATCACAACCAACCAAATATCAACAATCCTTGAATTGTGAGTGATTTTCATCTATTCCTAAGAACATCCTGATAAGACCACTGGCCGGAAATTTTTTCTTTTTTTCGTCACTGATTTTCTTCCCAGTGTGGTCCTAAAATTAATAAGACTGCATCACTTGAACTATTCTGTGGCTCAGATTTTTCCATAATTCAGATTGGCCTGAACCCGTGTGGTTTTCCTGTGCTGTTATTATTCATCTCAGTTACAAACCAGGTCACAACCAAGCATATTAGTTTTGCATTTTGGAAGCCACTTAAGTCAAGGATTTGGCAAAGGGAATCACCCTCATTACTTCTCATCTCTCAGGGAAGCCGAATCAAGAGCGAGCACACGCGCAAGCGAGCACGCGCACGCTCAGGACCTAGCGACCTGACTGTCCTGAGTCGTCAAGCAGGAGCACGCACATCGGCTGCAGCTTAGGTGGCTCAAGGTCTGATCTGCGGAGCACTGGCTGGCTGGCTGGCTATGGGATCATGCAGACCACCGCCTCGTTGCCCAGACTGCAGCCAGGAGTGCAGCGTGCAGGCTCACCAGCTACAGAGGTGATGAAGTTGTTGGGGATTCATTTTTCCCCTACTCTGAATTCTTCTTCTGCCTTCATTCTTCTTGCTAATGAGTCGGGGTTCATGCTGGGCTGTAACTCAGATCCCTCTTGCGGATTGGGTGAATCTGGGCGGCTGGGAAGTCCCGGGCACCTGGCAGATGGCTCCTGGCATCCCTGGCTTTTGTGGAAGGACTTCTGGGAAGCAACTGTGGACTTAATGTCGCCTTTTTTTTTAATAAGGCTTACTTTCTTTAGACCGGCAATATAATATGGTAGCTACAGGCACAGTTCGCTGCTTACTGTGCAATTTGAGCAACTTTCTCAGCCCGTCTCAGCTTTCTGATAGGGAAGACAGTGACTTATGGTTCCTACACATTATGAGGTTATTAAAAGGATTATAAGAGATAAGCCATATACAACACAGAGCACAGTGGCTGGTACATGCTAAGTACTTAATAAATCACAGCTATTACTATTATTCTTTTAGGCATTCAGGTCTGAAAGCATTTAGTGTTTACATTGTGGCCTACATTTGTGATCAATTGTTTTTGTGTGTGTGTTTTTTTTTTTAAGATTTTATTTTTATTTGAGAGAGAGAGGGAGATAGAGCATGAGCAAGGGGAAGGAGGCAGAGGGAGAGGGAGAAGCAGACTCCCCGCCGAGCAGGGAGCCCGATGCGGGACTCGATCCCAGGACCCTGAGATCATGACCTGAGCTGAAGGCAGATGCTTAACCGACTGAGCCATCCAGGCGCCCCAACAATCAATACTGTTTGTAAGGGGCGCCTGGGTGGCTCAGTCGTTAAGCGTCTGCCTTCAGCTCAGGTCATGATCCCAGGGTCCTGGGATCGAGCCCCGCATTGGGCTCCCTGCTCGGCGGGAAGCCTGCTTCTCCCTCTCCCACTCCCCCTGCTTGTGTTCCCTCTCTCGCTGTGTCTCTCTCTATCAAATAAATAAATAAAATAAAAAAAAATACTGTTTTTAAGTAGCAATAACAACTGATCATAAAGGTATCATTGCCATTTGCCACATCCCTACTATGAATCAATAAGGAATGGGCAGGCCTCATGAGAATCCTGCAAAGGAAAGATCTCCCCCATCCCTTTCCCAAAAGAAAATATAAGGCTCAGAAAAGATCCAGGTCACACAACTAGGTAATGAGGCCTCAGATCCAGGTCTGACTTCCAAGTGCATGCCACTGACCTTGACCACCACCTAGTCCTAGCACACTATTCAGTATCAGTGCTCTCAAATTGAGTCCCATGCTCTACCGACTGAGCTAGCTGGGCAGGTTCAATGCCCTCAAATTAAAATCGCTAAGTGGCTTTCCCTCCCTTCCCCCACCAATAAATAAATAAATAAATGCTTCTTGGATAACCACTGGCATGCTTCAGAAGCACTGTAATGAAACACAGGGCCAAATTTTGATGGAAACCAGGACTGGTGACACAGGCTTAACTGTAGTTACTACATCTGCATCTCCTATTCAATTACTCCTTTGGTGCCTGATCTTAAAGGACACAGATTTAGAACCAGAAGATACAGATTCTAGTCCTAGTTCAAATTATTTCTAACCTACAGCTTTTAGTCAGTTTCCTTACCTGTGAAATGGAGAGGATAATGCACCATCACCCTCACAAGCTTGAGGTGAGAATCCTGCATTTAATTGAACTATTACCGTAAACTCCAAGGCTCTGCCTCCAGCTGCCAACTTAAGGTGGCCTTGGAGTTATTCCTTCTCCAACAGGAATAACTCAGTGCAGCCACATACTTACTTGTTAGTCTCTCTAGTAAATACTGCATGGAGAAGGCTTAAACTATACGTTAAAATAGTGACCAGGGTTATCTGAACTTAGATTTCATTTTCTTTTGCCATTCCTGGAGCTTCCAGAGGGCGTGCATATGCACCTGCGTTAATTTCTCCTGGAAGAGTCAGGAAATTCTCCAATTGCTTTTCCAAAGAGCCACAGGTCTTTTCAAGTAGACTGAACACTTTCTGGCTAGCTTTCAGCTGACTTTATTGAAAGCCATTGTGACTAACTAGAAAGTGTGATCAATTAACTTGCTCTACAGATAAAAGGAAAGCCTTTCCATTTATAAACCAAGACACATTCAAATGATTTTATCACACATTCAAACCAAATACAAAACTCTATAATGCTTAAGGGAAATAGACGTTACAAAGGAACTGCAAGACATCAGATTCCTCTGAGAGGCTCAGGAGACTTTTGGGATTTGGTAAACATTACTATCAGCTGAGCTTCAGAAAAATGGAAGGCAAAGACTGATAGATTTTCTTGGCTTATTTGAGATGAGGTTTAATACTCTAGACATGGATTCAGTATCATAAAGATATTTTAAAAGGAACGGCTTTAAAAAGGAATGTTGAGATAACATATACTTTTAAATGTGTGTGTTAGATGCCAAATGTCTACAGCCACGCTGCCTGCTTGACCTTCTCTCCTCCCCTTGGTGCACCTCCACGCTCTAACCAACAATCTAGCTCAGTGTTTTCTCAACATTTACCCTGCAACACAAAGTAGGATATATATTTTAAATTATAACCAGCACACTACCCGTACAGAAATATACAGAACTTTCACAAAACATCACTCAACTTCACCACATGCAATGCACTCTGATAATATATCTTTAAAAATGTTGGGACAACCCATTAAATTGATTTTATGACCCACTGATGAGTCCCAAATGGTGATTTTTAAAATGTGAATCTTGCTAAATTACAAATCAATAATATCAATGCATTAAGCCCACCCGCAACATGGCTCTTTATTGCTTATAGGATTAAAAAAAAAAACTTAGGTAAAATATATAGAAGATCATTTACAATTTGGCTCCAAACTCATCTTCCTTAGTTCTGTTCATGCTCTCTACCCTCTAGCAACTCCCAAATCCTTCCCAGCCTCTGTACACACCTTGTTCATGCTCTACACCTGCTGTTCTCATTATGTTTACCTCTCCAGATCCACTGCCTGCCCTTCTCTGCCCTGTCCTGTGCCCCGAGCTGGTTCACCCAGACTCTCTGCCCTCTGGTCAGGTTCACCAGTGGGAAGCACCAGTAGGAGATTACAGGGTGGGAGGAGAGAGAAGTATTCTGCTGATAAGACTTTGTAACATTGGCCCCCTCCCCTACTAGAAACCCCTTCTCCTCCCCACTTCTGTTGTCATCCTCAGATCCATCCTCCAAAGTCTACTACAAAGGGTTCTTCCCCCTCCAAAGCATTCTGGGAAACTACCTGGTAGAATTCACCTCAGTACATACATCTATTAAAAGTATGAATTACACTTGAAAGTGTTTATGTTCCCAACAGACTCCGCTTCTTCAAAGCCAGCACCCCGTTTCTCTTAGTCCCCAGCATTTAGCAAAGAGGCTGGCAAGTTAACTGTGATTACTGAAAAGATCTATAAATGAAAGGTAATAGGATTAATTATTCAATGACGTCACAACTGTATAATTGTGTAATATGTCACAAGGTCATATTTTCTAACAGTAGTGTCCACAGAGCTACTTCATCTAAATTCCCATTCTGGGGTGATCTGGTCTATTTCCTCTAAATGTAACTGCGGGGAGCCAGCTTGTGGCAAGTGCTGCTTCCCGCGTGGTGATCTGGCTATCTCTGGCGGTGACGAACTAGCTCCCACAACCCCCATCACCTGGCAGGGTGTTTTCTGCTTATTATGCTAATTAGATTTTACTTGAAAGATGTTAATTATTGCTGCAACCCACGGAAATAATTAATGGCCAATTTTAGTGAGCAAAATATTCATTAATCAAGTCAACAGACACGAGACCTGCAGCGTTTAAGGTCCTTAAAGAGAAAAAAAGATAATCACCTAGAGATTTCTCCTTTCCATAAATAGAGGTTAAATCTATTCAATTATAGTCTCTTGAAAGTTTACATTTCAGATTTAGTTCAATGACTCCTCATGAAGTCTAGGTTTTAACTTTGGGTTCTAAAACGCCCTGCCCAACAGAATTATTTAATCAGTTTAAGCATGAAAAGGTGTGATAAAGAGGAGATAGCACTCATCTACTTCGTCTCTTTAAAATGTTTATTCATTCAAGGATTTCTAAACACAACAAACATCAGCCTCTGCTCTTATAGGACTGGTAGGCAGGCAAGTGTCATAATGAGACCACTATTCAGTTTGTTGGGCATTTACATCATCTTTGTCGCTTATAAACACTGCGCCTTTTAAACCTGAGGGTTAGAGGACATTTTAAGTTCTTCTAACACCTTGATAATCAGAGCCCAGGGAAATATTTGCAAAGAAAAACAACAACACAGCGATCCAGAGATCAGATCAAACATACACTTACTATTAAAAGATATTTCAATCCCAAGGAGCATTGTCCCTCATAAAACATGATAAACTCGCTCCAGACTGTTCCCCACAGCCCTTCTCCTCAATGCCCTTTTATAATATTCATGTCCTCAGATTTATGTCGACTGTATATTTACTAGACGTGTCTCCCCATTACATTATCAGGGGCTTAAGGGACGAGAGGAGATAGGCCACAGAAGGGAACATATAATAACTGACAGTCAAGTTTATTTTTTAAACCCAAAAAAAATCTCCATGTTTTCATTTGATTTTAAATGCTAACAACCATATTCCAGCCTTCACATGCTCATAAAGCTGTTAAACAGTCCAGAAAGAAAAAAATAATTTTGGTTTAAATAATGTTCACCATCCACATCTTAATAGTCTGGACACTGAAGCATTTTTCATTCAGAGTAATGATCTCCAGGAGTAAAAATAATATAATTATAACTGAACTACTTGGTCAGCTAAATCACAACCAGAAATGCACCGGTATATTTCATTCGCTGCGTCAAAAAATCTTCATTCTGGACCATCAACACAGCACTAAATTTTGATCTGTCATTGAAAACAGGTCGCTTCTATTTCTGGCTTACAGCATGGTAACAGGGTACAGCAATTGGTAAAGACAGCTAATATTTCACATTAAATCTCCCCACCTGACCTTCTGAATCAAAAATGGAGACTCATGAATAAGGAATTACTATATAAACATCCCCTCCTTAAAAACAAAAAAAGTTTCTTAAAGCATGGAAAGAAAGATCAAAATTCTTGGAAAATTTGCTGATAGGATGGCACTGAACACCAGTGAAAGATGTAGGTTATATCCCTGAGCTGCTTCCTCTTTTTTAAGGATTTTATTTTTATTTGAGAGAGGAAGACCGATCAGAGAGAGGGAGAAGCAGAATCCCCACCGGGAAGAGAGCCTGACGCACGGCTCGATTCCAGGACCCAGAAATCATGACCTGAGCTGCGGGCAGATGCTTAACCAACTGAGCCACCCAGGCGCCCCTGAGCTGCTTTGTCTTAAAAACAGAAGTGCGAACTCTAGGTCCTTGAGACACAGTCAGAATAGGCATTTCCAATGAAGGAACATGGGATGAAAGGGCATGCCACCCACTTTGGGTGTTGGCTCGCTGGCCCTTTACAGTCTGCTGCCACTGAGAATTAAGATGCATACAGGGAGGATGAACTACAGGCACTGTAGAAGAAAGCCAGTCTCCTGAGACTCTCCTCCACAACTTTTTGAAATCACTTGTGGATCCATATTTAAACCACGTTTTTACCTTCCTTTTAGCTTTCCTTTAAAATAAAACTTTCAGAAAAGCTTTGCACATTCTTCTACCTCTTTATCCCCCAACTCAAGCCTGGAGAGAGTGACCCCTGCGTTTGCTCCCACCGAAGCCTCTGGTTACCCCCGTTGTCACGCTCACTATATTGTGTGAAACTGCCCGGCTGGCGTCCTCTCCCACAGGCGGGCATTTCTCACAGGGGAGCTTTATAAAGTAGTTTACACCTGGGTACTGCCCCAGAGATTGATTTAATTGATCTGGGATGAAAGACCCACTAAGTGAAGGCATCTGGAGTTTTAAAAGCTCCTCAGGTGATTCTAATATACAGCCAGGGCTGAGAACCACTGTTGTATTCAGCTTCCCCAGGATACGGACTGTGGCTGGTTCACCCTTGATTCCCCTACCCTAGACCAATCTTGACACCCAGGACAGAGCCTGCTCACTGAATATTAACTAACTAAATAAAAGATGGTTGCCCAATGATTGAAAAAAAAAGTGGAGAGCCTCTACAACTCAGGCTGCTGGGCCCCACTCCCAGGGCTTCTGATCCTGTAGCTCTGGGCTGCGCCTGAGAATCTGCATTGCTAATGGGTTCCCAGGTGGTGCAGATGGGGCTGGTCTCAGGACCCCACCTCCAGAACCACTGCACTGAATACCACCAAAGCCGCCTCCTAATCTCCGATGAGGTAACACGTGACAACCCAGGCTGCAGGCACCCGATTGTGTGGCCAAGGACAGTAACACTGTGGGGAATGTCATAAGGAGGGACGGCCCAGGTCTGTAAGCCTTTGTAATTGCTGGCCGCAGACCAACGCCAAGGAAACCGCCCCTCTGGGCTCCCAATTCAATTGACAAGCTTTAATTTTCAAGGCTTGAATATCTGAATCATCTATCATGTGCTCACTACCATTCAGAATGAAGGTGGAGCCATCAACATTTAAGTAAAAATTACAGAACACTTTCCTAGAAATAGGCCCAAGATCAAATTTTCCCAGAGCACCAGTGGCAGACTTAGGCCAGAAAACAAACCCAGGGCTGCTTGTTAAATCAATTCAAGCACTAGATTCTACAGCTGTAAAAATACAGTGGTTTAAAATCCAAGCTTCTAATAGCCACCCAAATAGATGCGGTACTAGAATTACTAAAAAAAAAAAAAAAAAAGCATGCTCTCTTTTCAACCACTCTCAGTTCAGAAATCTTTCTTAAGAGACAAAGGTAAGGAATAAAGAAAATGCCCAGTGCGTTGGGTTTCCCCACCACCGCACTGGTGACTGGTCCCCGGTTCCCAGAAACGGGGAGGAGGAATTCTTGCCAGCCCTTCTCCCACCCCTCCAGTCACGCGAGCCGCGGCGCGGCGGCCCAAAAGGCGTTGTGACAGAAACCGGGCAGGGCCTCTCTCTGCACATCTAGTTATCAGTCCTCTGGACTCTAGCTAGTTGTCGTGAATCTGGGGGTTAGGAAACCCAATACGTCCGGGTGGGGAAACAGTTAATGGGCGAGGAGCTCTAGAGCACAAGTCACCAGGAAGCTGTGGCTTCTGAACAACGCCTCTGTCACAGGAAGAGCGCATGCGCAGGGAGGGCTCACCCGCACCGCGGCCATAAACCCTCACCCTCACCCACAGCCTCGGCAGCGCAACGGCGCTGGGAAACGACATCATGGCCGCTCCCGGAACCGGAAAGGGACGTGAGGCTAAAAACTCAGGGAATGCGAAGAAAGTCTGAACTTCCGTTCGTTATCAGTTTGGTTCATCGTTGTGACAAACATATGACACCACCGTAAGATGTTAGTAACAGGGAAACGGGATGTGGGAATACGGAACTCTCCACCATCTGTAGTTTTTCTGTAAATCTGCAACTATTCTAAAATAAACCAATTAGGAACTGGTGCGCTGAGGCATTGGCAAGATGGCAGATACGCAGGTGGGTGTCTGTATGTTTAAAAATATTTTTGAAATATTTCATAATTTAAAATATTTTACCATTTGAGACTATAAAAATTATACATAGACACACAAGTTTCTCCCCCAGAAAAGGACTGGTGTTTTGTCCAGATGAGCTGCTGTGCCGGAAGTTTGAGGGGACGTGATTGGCCCAGAGAATATGAGGTTTCATACAATACTGGATGGTACTTGTTGTAATAATGGGTTCTGGAGAGGAGGGCCAGATAACTGCCAACAGTTGCTACGGATCCTTTCAGTCTGAGGACCCCAGGCACTGCCAGCTCTGTCACCATGGAGGGGACACCCCTCGGGATTATCCCTGGAGAAAAAGTGTGGAGGACATGAACTTGGGCCCGCGTCCTCCCCCGGCTCCAGTCTCTGGCTCTGCCTCTCACACCGACCGCATTTCTTCCATAGCCGGTCGTACTCACATCCTCTGGGGCCTCACGCCCGGCTAGACGCCTTCCGTGTTAGCGGAGAGCTGCCTCGGAATGGCACTCCAACAGCAGAGGCGGTTTAGTGAGGGCAGGGGACAGCCTCTGAGCCTACGGGAGGGAACGGGGTGGTGGAATTCAGGGCACTCTGAGGGCAGAGGGCTCCCCCGCCGCCCCGCCGTGCCTTCCGACCAAGCCACGTGGATATTGCCCATGTGCCTTCTTTGCTTTAGATTAGACCGCATTTGGTCAGAGCTAAAACCCATTCCCTGGCCTCTCTGATGGAGTAATGCTTCCATGCCAGTCCAGAACTCTGGATATCGCAAAAAGTAATTAATGCACCGGTTCACGTGTTTTCCAACAGCCGAAGGAGTTAGAAACAGGTGGTGAACCCGCCAGAATGGGAACGCAGCGGAAAGGGGGCCTAGAGGCCTGGACGGCCTATAAACTGCATTCTAATCCCTGGAATGGTGGACGTTCATGGCTGCCCACACGTTCCTGAGGCTGCCTAGTCTCATTCGGCTGTTTTAGCGCCAATGCCAAGGATTGTGTGTGGCGGCCAGCCTTTCCCCGACACCTCTGCCTTGGGTCTCAACCAGACCAAGTGAGTGAGAATGAGGGGAGGGGGGCCAAGGGACATCATTTTGGGAGTTCAGTAAATAAAACTGAAAGCTTACTGGTTTGTTTTCTACACCAGACAGGTCAGTATTTTCTATCTACAGGCTCCTCCTTCCCCTTATCTGAGCCGTTATCTCATTCTGGGCTGTTCCCCCTCTACCCCACCCTACACCCCAGTGGAGTACAATCCAACCTGTCCCGAGAGGGCCCATTAAAGCCCTAAATGCAGCCAGGGTTTCTCTTTCTTTTACCCCATTCGTTCTTTCTCTACACAAATATTTATTGAACACCCACTATATGGCAGGTCCTGTTCTAGGCGCTAGAAATATGGTCAAGAGAGAATCCCTTCTGTGTGGAGTTTACATTCTGGGAAGGGAAAGCGTCAATAAGGAAATAAGTGAATATATACTAGTATGTATACTATATCAGGAGAAATCTAGAACAGAGGTTGGGAGGCTGGAAGGACGGTTTTCCTGGTCTCTTAATTGGCACTTAGGATATACCATTACTTAACCTGTTTCCGGGTTGCCTCTTCAGCTAGATACCCTATGTTCAAGAAGGACAGGAGCTGTTTTTGGGCTTCTGTGAGTGAGCACAGGGCTTTGCACTCAGTAGATGTTCAGCCAATTCTGTTCAATGAAAGAATTTATATAAAGCAGCTGATCCCTATTTTCGAACCTTAGCACAAGTCAGGAGAGGAATGGATCTCGGTGGAGTCACGTGCGGTGAGTCATGCTGCATGGATGCAATGAAGGCAGCATGTTCCTACCTCCTGGGCTCTGAGTGCGGCACTGACGATCGCCAGTGAATTAGCCAAACATGATTCCTGCCCTCATGGTGTGTACGTTCTGGTGAAAGACAGCCAAAAGATAAACAGGAAATAATTTCAATGTGTGACCATTTCTTTGAAGGGGAACAGGCTGGGAGATGAGAAGAGCAACAGCAAGGAGGTCGGGGAAGGTTGTTCCAAGAAGCTGAGGGATGACAAGGAGCCAGCCAGGCAGAGAGCAGGGACAGTGAGAGCGAGGCTCCTGGTGGAGGGGACAGCCCAGGCAAAGGCCTGAAGTGGGAATGTGCTGAGTGTGCTCTAGGAAATGGGTGAGCGCAGAATGAGGCTGGGAGAGGGGCAGGGGCCAGCGTCCACAGGCCCTCGTGGCACACTACAAAGCGTGGGTTTTATTCTAAGTGCCATGGGAAGCCATAGAAGCAGGAGAGAACCTGAGATTTATATGTGAAGAAAATTAATAAGATACCTGCAGAATCAGGGTGACCATATGTTACAGTCTGTCGGGGACAATGTCATTTTATGTGGATTGCCCCAGCATGTTATTAATAGCACCCCGTTTCATTCTCCAAAGTGTTGCAGATTAAAAAAAAAATTATATGGCCCTCCTCTCCAGAACCCATTATTACAACAAGTACCATCCAGTATTGTATGAAACCTCATATTCTCTGGGCCAATCACGTCCCCTCAAACCAAACATTCACAGCAGGAGATACAAAATCTTCTGTAGTGTCAAGTGAAGCCTGTCCTCCAGCCACATAATTATAAAAAGGCCCTACTGTATTCTGGTTTTTTTTCAAGAAAGGAAGAAAAGAAAATTCTATAAACGTCTCTCTGATGTAGTCCCTGTTTCATAGCTGCTGCACAGGGAAAACTTTTCCACGGATCGAATCTAAAAATTTTCATGGCTCAGCTGGAGTCTGTCCTCACTTGATATGGACAAACAGGGTCAGTCACTGCTCTCTGTACTGAGATACTGAGAGTCCTGTTCTCGAAGAAGCCTGCCAAAGTCACCTCCGAGGAGCTCCAGGTTACATAACCACTGTTTCTCTAACCTCTCCTCTCAGGTCTTATTTTTCAAATGTTCAGTCATCCTTGTGACTCCTCTGTTTATCCTCGCCAAGCTCTTCACACTGACACAGTACTTCTAAAGTTATATTCCAGAAGCACTCTGCTATTTCCCCTACCAAATCTTTCCAGAAGCTTCAGATCTGCTCTCCTCCACATCTAAGCCATGGACTGGGAAACTGGAACCAATCCGGCCATACCACGCTGGCCCTCCTGTCTTGCTTTCACCTGTCCTCCTTGGACCAGACCACCTAAAGAGAGGATTAAGGATAATCTTACCGTGTCTGGTTTACAAAGGCATGCATGGGTGGCAACCTCCGCCGGCTTGGATTATGCCTCCCTTCTCATATTCCATCCTAGAACCACAGACTGTCAGGGTAGAGGCAACCTTAGCAACACTCTTTTCATTTATCAGATTTATTTAAGGCTGATCTAATAAGGAGCCCACAGAAGGGCTGGAACTCCTCCTGGACTGGAGCTCTGCCCTCTGCTTTGCCATCCCTCCACTTAGAAGGAAATGTCAATGCCCTCTGATTGTTTTCTGTTGACCTGTGTGTATACATGTCTTTTCCTGTCTTCCTCCTTGACCTTATTTTGCTTCTTGAGGGCAGAAAATATATTTAATAGGCCTTTGTATTCTTCACAACATAGTATCTTCTGGGTGGCCAGGACTTACAGATACTTGCTGTCCAAGGCATGCATGGATTCTTAAGGTTCCTCCTCGCTTTTTATGATACAGTTAAACAAGAGTAACGGTATCAGCCTTTCGGGGGGCACAGGCTCTGGGCATAGACCCAGGTCCAAATCCAGGCACTGCCACTAGTTTAAGAGTTACCAGTTAACTGACCATGGGAAAGATAATTCCATCTTTCTTCATCAGAAAAAAGGGCCTACAAGCAGCACACAGCAGGGCCTCAGCACACGTGTTCTTCCCTGAGCACCACTTTCCCCCCTCTCCCCTGCTTTGCTTCGTTGATACAAGCTCCCATTTTCTCTCTCTAGGTTAAGCTTTGACAAAAGGAGGGAGGAAGAGAGAGAAATCCAACCCCAACGGTACTATTACTAGAGATGCTACATTTTTTTCCCACCCTGGACTACTTAAAAACCCTCCTCAGATAAGAGATAAAACTACGCTGTCACTTAGATCCTTCTGGAAATTTTTTAAAGTGCTGAGAACACCAAAATGGGGGGGGATTCCTGAGGTTATTTGTGACCTAAGTAGGAGTTAGGAAAGTATTTAAATTTAGAGCGAGCTCTAAGAAAAGCCTCCTGATGAGGTGTGAGCCAATGGAAAACTGCACAGGGAAAATTAATAGGAAAGGCAGTATGCGGGCTAATACTGCAGCAGAAATAAAGGGGTGAAGCAATCCCAGGGCCTTGACCGTGTCTTCCTCTTAGGATTTATAAACCGAGCGCAGCCCAACAGTGCTTCTGACACCCAGGACTGATACCATACTGACATCTTGTGGCTACAAGTATCATGACACATAGGTGGCCCAAAGCAAAATGGACCTGCATATTCATATTACTACCATCTGTCAATTTTGCAGCATTTAAAAAACTTCCAGTGTTTTCTCCAGCGCAAGCTCACTGTTTTCACACCATGGAAACAGAAGTGAGGGAAGGTAGCCGCTGCTGTACAAGGAGCACGTGTGCTGGAGACATTGGCATTTGGGCTCCGACTGTGGCCGTGCTGGTATTTCTAATAAATGTCACTGTTCTCAAGCACGTGCAACTCTTGGCTGAGCATTTCTTCTTATCTGGCACCTGAGGTTTCGGGTAGGAGAGTTACTGAAACTTATTGGTTGTTTTAAAAGTGAAATGAAAACGGCAGCTGGAGCTTTCAAATACCAGCCATTCTCCCCCTACCTCCCCCCCCCCCCCACCTCCACCTCCATGAGGTCTAAGAGAGGAAGGAAGGAATAACCTGGTTCTTTGGAATTTCAAAATTAAATTTCTCTTCGCAACCATACCCAAGGAGCAACCCGGTCATGGATGTACGCCAGAATTCCTCCAGCTTGCAGAATCCCACGGGGTACTGAATGTCTAGCTGCATTCAAAGCTCTCAGAGGGCACATGGCCCAGGAGGAGGCAGACGTGGGTCCTGGTACCAGAAAGCAAAGGAGAAACGGAGAGAGGCCAACATGGGTCAGGAGAGCTCTGGTGTGGGAGACACAGGAGAGGCTTCTGTGCAGCGCTTATCTTTTAGGATGAGAGTTTGGGGCAAATAAAGATGGGCACGAAGGCATTCACAGCAGACTGGCTAAAGTCACGGGCCTTGGGAATCAGATGCAACAGGACTCAATTCCTAGGCCCGTCTCTTCCTAACTATACATCTGAGCATGTTCCCCAAGCCCTCAAAACCTTGTTCTCCGCATCTGAAAAGCAGGGACGCTACTTCCTTCCATACTGTAGTTCTGAGGAGTGAATGACATGCAGAGTGATGGTTCAGCACATACTAAGGACACACAGATGATAATGATCATTGTTAGCAGCTGGAGAGAGCTGCAGGTGCAGGGAGGTGGACACAAAGGCAGGAGTGAGCACGGTGGGTGCATGACGGTCAAGGACATGAGTGGGGGGCAGGGCGAGGGTGGGGGACGGAGGTCACTGGGCACAGGGCTGAAGCATCTGACCGGCTCTTGCCTCCTCTGTGCTCCCCAAGTGTCGCCTGACTCTTCATCACCTAGCTTTTTCATCTCTGTATCCTCTGTCCCCAGAGGTTGTTTCGTGTTTGAGGGCACGGACCACATGTCACAATGCACCCAGCAGAGGGCTGCATGCACAGCGGACACTCAAGGAGCATTTGGCCTAAAGTCTCACTGGGCTGGGTCACTTTGGGCAAATGAATCAATCTCTTTTGGTCGCAGTTTCCCCACCAGTAAAATACGAGTAAAGAACAATACCTGCCTCCTTTGGTTGCTGTGAAGATTGAGATAATGAAGTGATGTGACAGGAGACAGACTCGAAAAAGGACAGCTGCTATCTGAGCCACACCTCGCTGTTACTTCCTAAGGAATCCAGTCCCAAAGACCCTTAGGATCAACTGGGGACGATGGCACAGTATCGCCACACAAATATTTTGTAAGGGATTTGTTAAAAAAATTGGGTTATCATCTTATCCTCAGCATTATGTAACTTCTCGGTTCTTAAGCACAGCTCCAGAAACACACCACAGCAGCACTGCCCTTAACTGCTTTTCCAGACTAAACCTTTGCAAATTTCCACCAGAAGAATGTAGTCGGCACCACCTCATGCCAACTATCCTAACAAATGGGTAAATTATGTTGCAGTAAGATCATCTAGCCCCCAAATCTTTTCCTAACAAGGTTCTAACGATAAATAGGGCAGAAAATTATCTTCTTTTAAACAATAACACTTTTTTTGTGCGTAATAAAAAATGATATGACTGTAGACAAAGTAGGAAATGTAGAAAATGATAAAAAATAAAAGTTACCCATAATCAACTATCAGAACATAGTTCCACTTGTGCCTTTTGCTGCATTTCCTTCTAGTTTTCCTTGCATATATATATTTTTTTAAAGATTTATTTATTTACTTGAGAGAGAGAGCAAGCTAGCACATGGGGGAGGGACAGAGGGAGCAAGAGAATCTCAAGCAGACTCCGCACTGAGCGTGGAGCCCGACACGGGATTCAGTCTCACAATCCTGAGATCATGACCCGAGCCGAAATCAAGAGTCAGATGCTTAACCGACTGAGCCACCCAGGTGCCCCTTGCATATATATTCTTTAATATGGGGTCAATCTTATCTTTCCACATATTATAACCTAAAGATTTTGCTTAATATTTAACTTCATAAAAAAAAATTACTGAGCACTCATTTAGTACATAAAGCTGAGCTCAACACTAAGAGGTATTCTAATACATGTGAGATGAATTCCATGTCCTCCAGAAGCCTGGGCTTTAGCTGAGGACACATGACGACACACAGGAAAAATAAATAATGGTCTACAGTAATGATTGCAGGAAAGAGTAGTAGAAATAAAAAAGTCTGTAAGGGGCTCGAACCAAGATGAGCTTACCATGGCCTAGCATGGTCTTGAGAGGGTTTCATGAAGGAAGACCTGAGTCCAATCATGAAGCACTACCATTTTACAGATAACTTGGAATTGCTAACGAGTCTACTAATTTACTCCCCTTTTCCCAAAATGCAGATGATAGTTTCAATGAAGTCATTCCCATTGCTATGCCTTTGCTATAATGGACAAAACTGAGCTCCTGCAAAAGCTGTTTCTTAAAACACCATAAATTCAAAGCAATTTTTATTTTTTTAATTTTTTATTTAAACTCAATTTAATTCATCACAGCAATTTTTAAATTATGTTTTTATTCCTGAGGAAAATCAGACCTTCACGTGGAAATCAAGAAGTTACCTGAAGAATTAGAAGTGAATTTTGAAATTATTCTGAAATTCCAGATTCCTGGTGTCTAAATAATACCCGATGCGAGAGATCACGTATGCAACATTAGCAAGAATAAAATCTGTTAGGTAGACACAACCCTATTCCACGTAGGATTTTCAAGTTTGGAACCGCTTATCAACCAAACTTAACCCCTGGGGAGAGATTTTAATGATTAGCCTGTCTTCAACCACTCATTCATTCAGAAAATACTGGTAAGTATTTGGTGGTGTCTGTTCATAAGTCCAGCCCGGGGCTAGGTGCTGGAGACACAAAGGTGAAGGGAACCAGATGGACAATGTTCCTGTCCTCCTGGAGCAGACAGTTGAGTAGAAGAGGGGCTGACGAGCAAACAGACAATTACAACCCCATGTGATAAATGCAAGGCTACAGAACCCAAATGCTGTTTGTAAATGCTAGGTAAGGAATGAGCACCTAGAAGACGCACTATATTAACACAGGCTTGGAGAATTAGGAAAGGCTTCTCAGAAGGGATGTTATTTAAGTTGAAGGACGAAGAGGAAATAGGTGGGGAAGCCAAAGCGGTATCCGGGAAGAGGGGTTAGCATGTGAGAAGTTCTAGAGTAGGGAAGAACCATGGCGAAATTGTGGGAAAGAGCCACTCAGAATGGTGGGGTCAGAGTGTGGCAAAGGGAGGATTCTGATGAGAGATGTGGCTGGAGCGGAAGACGTACGTACACATGGACATCCGTCTGTATGTATATGTGCATATAGACACACGCACACTCGTTTAGACCTCAAAACAACCCTCTCATGATTAGCCTCATTTTACAGATGAGGAAACTGAGGCATGACAGAGTACTACGTGATGATAAACAACAAGTAGCCAAAGGATCCTGAAGAGGAAAGGGACACGAGGGATGCTGCATCATTGGAAAAATACTGTCAATGCTTTGGAGAGGTGCAGAGTGGAGGTCAGGGAGGCCTGTTAGGGGTGGGGATGAAACCTTTACCAAGCTTCCCGGAGAGATGAAGGGCCCATGTTCTTTCACCTGACATTTAAGGCCCTGAGCTTCCACCTTGAGAAACTCTATGACAGATAAAACAGAACCTTCGTCCTCAGGGATTTATAATCTACAGAGCTACGTGCACATCGGGGCACCAGGAGCAATCTGTGGCCCTTGGTGTAGATTCTGTAGTCCAACTGAATAACAGGTTGTGGTTCCTTCTTCTTAAGAAGGCCAAGCTTCTGCCAGGAAAAGGAAGTAAAGGCCGCAGGCTGGGTGATGCTAGCTACAGTCTCAGTACTTCTCCGGGTCTGACACCCTGTGGTGAAGGGCCACCCCCTCACACCTTCCTTTAGCTGCACCGGGCTGACCTAGTCTCCCAGCAACAGTGTTCCCACGGCGCCGCAACTGTCCAGGGCTATTCTTGGCTCGACTCCACTCCTGACCTCTTGGGATTTAGCTACTCTGTCCCCTCATTGCTGAAAAAAATGCCATTTACAAGTGATACCTTTCTCTAGACACTTATTCCCATTCTTAACATTAATCCGGCAACCTCTTATCCCCATTTCCTCATAGCTTTGAGTAAGGAGGAGAAACAAAATGAAAATAAAACTCAGAAGTGTATCTAACAGGCTCCACACAGCAACAACATATCTAACACCACTTACGACAACCACGGGTGAGGATACGCTTGTCCTCATAAAACGGACGACAAAACCGGAAGAGGTAAAGTGCCCTGCTGTCGTTCACATGGTTGATGAGGGCAAAAGGATATTCAAGCCCCATTCTGAGTCCAAGTCCACACTCAGACTCATTCTACTATATCATTTAATTATTCAAAAGGAGAAACATGTCATTTGAAAATCTACTAACTCTGGCAAGTTGGAAGATACTGTTTCCTAGAGAAGACTGGTCGAGAGCCCAATCCGGGGTTTAAGATTCTACTTTGAAATCATACCCTCAACTCCTAAACTGTCATTTCCGGTGTGGTGGTGTATTTAGTCTTCTTTGGTGTGGCCCTCACACCACAAGATGCTGGACTTACGTGAAATGGAAAGTTTTCTGGCCAAGCCTCTGAAACCCTAAATTCTAGACCAGCCTTCCCTAGTGGCTACAGGCCCATGAGAGGCGGGGTGGGGCTGGGGTACTCTCGCCAAATGCACACTGTTACTATTCCGAGCTTTGGCACCAAACTTCACATGGGTCTGGTAAGAGGGTGGGTTATATGTCAGTGACTCATGAGTAGAGTGATCATGTAATTTATTGTCCAAACCACTGGGACACCTCTGAGAGTGAAAGGGGACACTATTAATAATCACGCCAGAACAAATGTGTAAACCAGGTCGGGCCAGGGCAAAGCAGGACTTACGGTCACTCTGGTCATGAGGAGCTCTTCTACCTCTAGCTTAAGGTACAGATTACAGCCCATCTAGAGGCTTTGTTGGGTCTGGTCCCAAGCTTGCAACTGCATCCTGTTGCTAATAGCAACAAGTGGCTTCTAAAGATGAAGCGAAGGAAAAGTGCTCCAAGGGAGAGATAACTACAAAATGCATTCTTCTCTGAAGCGCAGAGCTAGCCTAAACCACCTGCCCTAAGCCTTAGAGCCGGGTGGACTGTAGTGCAGGCAGTTTTTCTCACTACATCTAGGCCTAGGGCCAAGAGAGTATCTTCCCCCAGAGAGGGATACGAAAGTAGGAGACCGTAGTGCTGACACAGACACTTCCGACCTTGAGGGCACCAAACCGACAGTGCATGGCACTCGTGGTCCAGTAAGAGTCCTGATTTGGAACCTATATCAGCTCCTTTTCCCCTCCGAGACTGGAATGCCCCCAACACGTGCACGAGATGTACGCTGAATAATGTATCCCTCTAGAATGTACCGGTCATGAGAAGTTCTCATTGTAGGGGGACCTGACCAACAGCGCCGGTATCATTAGTGTAATGATTGCCAGCACCATGCAAATGCTATTCTTTCCCAAGCATAAATAAACATAAATGGCCTTTATCATTTGTCTTTTTGTAAAAAGAATAATTCTCAAGGAGACTGGCCAGCAGTTAAAGGCCCAATATCCTGCCCCTAATATAGCACTCTTTACCTAGTAGTCACTTAACTAAATGTTCCCTCAACTGAATAGAACCAAAGTAAGTATTTTTCAAATGACCAGCCTTGGAAATGGGAACAAGCGGCTCCTTAATGCTGACTGGTTAAAAAGTGATGCCTACAGAGTGGCTGAGGTCGCAAGACTTACTATCTACCCCTTACCTCGGTTTTCCACTGCATCAGGTCAGAAACTGATTTGATTTGCTGCCCCAAGTAGGCTTCACACCTTCCCCCCATATTTGCCAGTGTCTTTTTCCATTACCCATGTTTAAAAACAGACTCTTTAATTTATGAGCATTTAGGGCTGGTCAAAGACTCCAAGCCCCAGGCTCAGCACAGACTGAGGCCCCTAAATGGTAACAGCTGAGTGGGTGCATGTGCGTGCGCACATACGCGTGTGTGTGCGTGCCTGAGCATGCATGTTCGTGTGTGGCAGGGGGTGGCGTGATGGCCCTGTCTCCTGTCCCTGGAGAAGCAGTCTGAATAGACAGGCCTACTGACCCCATCCCCATGCCCGTCTCAGGGGCTGCTCCAAGTAGGGTTCATTGAGAGGGTAGCGTCGCTTCTGTGGTAAAGAAGAAAAGCTTCTTTCTTTGTGTCGATGTCAGGAGAAAAGAGGTTCCTAAACGCCCGTCCCCAGACTGGTTCTGCTCTCTAGCAAGAGATAAAATGTTTTAAGGACAGTCCTTTACTTGAAGGTCATATTCTGTTTAGGTTATAAAAATATCCTGACTTTTGTGAAATGATGCTGACAATAGACGGCATAATTTTTTAAAGTTTTTAATTGGCAAAGTGAAAAGTTAGCATTGGTACGTTGATAAAAGTTTTTTTTGGTAAAATTTTACTGGCCCGTGAAATGCAAAAGTGTAGGAAACACTGCCTCTGACTCCAGGCCAGGGCTCCTGGAGAACAGGGAAAGGGCAGGGCACCTGGCTGGCTCAGCTGGTAGAGCACACGGCTCTTGATCTCGGGGCTGTGAGTTCAAGCCCCACGTTAGGTGTAGAGATGGCTTAAATAAGTAAACTTAAAAAAAAAAAAAAAGAACAGTGAAGTGGTAATGGGGGTTGAGGGGGTGGGGAGAGAACACTCTCCCCTCAGAACTTCCATTCAGGGCAACATAAACCATACACCATAAAAGGGAAGGCAGGATGTCTTAACCCCTACTCCACAACAGGCTCGGCTCTGTACTTACATTATTCCAGTTAATCCTCATAACTACTCGGCAAAGCAGATACTGCATTTTCCATTTTACAGCTCAGGACTTAAATAGGGGCCATTGATGCAAATGACTCATCCAAGGTAATGCCACGTAATTGGTGGGAGGCTGGGATTCAGCACCAATGCCTGTCTACTTTCCCTACATTATGGGGTGCAAAGCAGGAAGGCAGGGTTGTCAGACCTTGATTGAACAAGCACAATAAAGCTTCCAGATTAATCTCTGAGTGGGGGGGGGAGCCTATTGCTAAACTGAGCCTATTGCATTATAAAATCCGATGACTGCAAAGACATTACAATGGAATTTTGTTTACTCTCTGTATTTGCCAGTTTATTTGAAAATTTGGTCTCTGGAACTGCAAAGGCCCTGGCTGGAAATGGCCTTCATCAAAACAGGCCCAAGTTCAATACGAAACAACAACCTAATGTCAGATGTTATTCTGCAAAGTAACATTATTCAGCCAAATCTAAATTACCCATGTAGTCCTCATCCCTTTTTTCTTAAAACCTTTGGGTATTTCATTGCTTGCTGCCTTCTCCAAAATAAAAGGCGAGGGTAGACTCAAATGATTGTTCCTTAAAACTATTAGAGTTTAAGTGGAAGGATTTTGAAAAACATGAGGACCAAAGAGTTCACTCGAATATTATCTGTAGATTTAATTTAACCATGTGTTTGCTATTTCCAAAATGGTACAAATCACACTACGGCTGTATCCTTAAGGTTCATATAGCATTTGGTATTAGTGTAATAGCATCAGTGCATCTAATTGTGGTCACAAATAATGATAGGATTTGGCATCTCACTTGGAAAATCTCCTATGCCTTAACAACTCTATCAAATGTTGGTGAATAACACTAGGCATTCATTCATACAACAAATATGTAGTGTCTATTAAATGCCAGCCATCTTTCAGGATGACAGGATACAGAAAAGGGAATTAAAAATACAGACAAAAATCCATGCCATTATGGACTTTTTGTTCTAGTAGGGAGGAGAGTGATGACAAAGTGAAAACTGTACTGCTTGAAAATAAAATGGAAAATTTTAATTTAAAACAAGAATTTTCACTTCTGACAGTTTTCATGGTATAGAGAAAACCCGTATGAGTTGCTTAAATTTCTTTCTTTTTTTTTTTTAGGTTTATTTATTTAAGTAATCTCCACATGCAATATGGGGCTCAAACTCACAACGCCCAGATCAAGAGTCACATGACCTTCTGACTGAGCCAGCCAGGCGTCCCTCAAATTTCATTTCTTCATATTAAGAGAAAAATTATTTTGCAAAGGATTTAAAACAATATACCTAAGTTGAAGCAAAATCATGTAGACATCTTCTGTTAATATCCATGTTCCTGAAATACCCTCCTTGCATTTTTTCACTTGTAGGGGTTGGAGTGATTTGAGGGACTTAGCTGGATCCTTTTAGAGAGAGGATGGCCCCAGAGAGGAAAACAGTTCCCAGCATAGGACTCTCTCTTGAGATGTCTTGTCAAGCCAAAGTTACTTCGTATAGTGCCAACCACTCTTCTTTATGCTGGACTGTTAATATGGCAATGTTTTATTCAGAAAACTTTGGCAGAAACTTATGAAATACTCCTTTTTTAAAAGATTTATTTATTTATTTTTAGAGAGAAAGAGAGTGCGTGAGAGTGGGAGGAGGGGCAGAGGCAAAGAATCCTCAAACAGACTCCCCGCTGAGCACACAGCCCAACGAGGGGCTCGATCCCATGAAATCATGACCTGAGCCAAAACCAAGAGTCAGATGCCCAACTGACTGAGCCACCCAGGCGTCCCAGAAACTTATGAAATATTCTAAGAATGAAGGCAAAAGAGTGATGATGAGGTAATGCAATCAAGAGTGAGCATCTGATACACGACACTTCTTTTGTTGTTAGGAATTGCTAACAGATGAAAAGTCAGTCCTCTAAAAATCCCCTCTAAAATCATCACCTATCAGGTACATACAACAGAGCATACTGGGATCCTCTGGGAAGTTACTACAAAGGCAGCTGCTAACTTTCATTATCCCAAGCAGACGCCTGGTAGATAAAAAAGGCTGCAGACCATGGTAACACCTAAGCAGAGAGTGTAAGGCTACAGGGGGGAAATCCATGAAATTCCATGATAATGACTTACTACATGAAATGAAGACCGTTTTTAAAATTTGAGGCAACTGAGACATAAAAAAATTATTTTTCATTTTGTGTCCAGATCTTTCCTTACATTTTACAAGCTAATTGTGAAAAAGCTTAAAAAACAGAAAGCGAGGTCACTTTTATTATTTTCATTTGAAGTAATCAGAACCAAGTTTGCTGGCAAGGTGAAGAATTATGTTTACCCAAGTACTGACTGGAGTTCACTTCTAAGTGGTGAGCAGATCACAAAAACCAGTTGGAAGAGTCATTCTAAGTAAAGCACATGTTCCTTGAAAGTCGGGCAATGGCGGTGCGACAGAGCCCTTCCTGGTGGACGCGCCGACCTCAGGTTCTATCTAGTTTAAAGCACCTTTACTTTCAACTGACAAACAGCAAGACAACAACACAGCTTGACTACATTACAACAGAATATAAAAGCATGAGATTCAGAGAACATGGACAAGGACTCTGTGCGTTTTGCATCTCTAGATTCAGATTTGAGCAAACCAGAAGGAACAAGAGCCCTTTGAGCGGTTGGTGCAGGGTGGAGAATGTTTTTAAAGAACTGAAGAGGAGTGTTCAGTTTAAATATACATATGTAGAATGCAGCCTCAGCCCTGACTGTCGTGCAGCGGAAATTTTACAGGCTTGTGGAAGGCAGGCACGGAGTACAAACAAATCAATGCAGACAGGAGTAAGAGATAAACAGTTTTAAATGTCTTGTACAACTAAGATGTTTCTGCAGCCGGCTTCACTGCCAAAAGGAGAGACTTGGAAAATTTCAGTCTGGCTATTGCAGTTACAGGGCTTTATGGCACCACACAAGATATAGCGGTGCCTTCCTGAGAAAAGCAATGATGCAGGTAAATCTCCAAGGAGAATGGACTTGTTACGGACAACGCCACCTAAGGAGGACAACGCTATTACTAGCAAGTTTTGGCTTTCATTCTTTTTGGAAGGGAGTAAGGAAGGTCTTGTAAATTTCACATTATCTATTTGTCAGTTTGAGACTTGCACTGCTAAAAAAAAGTACATGAGTTACTACGAACCTTTCTGCTATTTATAATGTAAAGTACAGGTCGTCAGTTACCATCTTGACTTTAAAATAGTTTTTATTTATCTTTGTGCTGGTTTAAAACTTAAACTTTAAATAATGTCTCCCTCTCTTTTGGTTTAGGGGGAGAAGAGAATAAAACTTTTGATTTCTATTTTGGTCCTGACCAAAAGTATTTCATAAATATTTACTAAGAAGATTGTCAAGTCTGACCTAAACTGCTCGCATGATGAAGATACGAACCTTCAGATGAATATATTAATATATTCAGTCATACCAAGAAGGGCAAGTTATCTTTAAAAGTGACCAGAGTTCACTGGCACCTCTTTTTTTTTTTTTTTTTTAAAGACTTACGTATTTGAAAGAGAGAGAGAGCACGAGCAGAAGGGACAGAGAGAGAATCTCAAGCAGACTCCATGCTGAGCACAGAGCCTGATGAGGGACTCGATCCCAGGACCCTGAGATCACAACCTGACCTGAAACCGAGAGTCGGATGCTCAACCGACTGCACCACCCAGGCGCCCCAGACCGGCACCTCTTTAATTAACCAAGGTACCTCTTCTCAGCAGAGCCTGGTTGCTATATGTGAAGTGTATTTATATCTACCAAGTCCATAAACATCTCCTAAAATTCCTCCAATGGGTAAGGTGTAGAGCCTTCGAGAGCTATAAAGACACCTATCCCAGGTCCACCTTCCTTCCTATCCTTTCTCTATTGATGGCAACCTCATTCATTAGATCCTGAACAAGAAGTCAGTCACACTTTCTGAAGAAGAGTCTTCAGAAGCTGAAATGGGCAAGAGGGAAGGATCCTGGCAATGGCCTTCTCTGTC
Source organism: Halichoerus grypus (assembly GCF_964656455.1). Lineage (NCBI taxonomy): Eukaryota > Metazoa > Chordata > Mammalia > Carnivora > Phocidae > Halichoerus > Halichoerus grypus. The sequence goes on from NC_135723.1 coordinate 59,510,562, forward strand.
TGTATGACCACACGCAGAGTAAAAGTTCACCGAAGGCAAATACTGGCAGGCAGGAGGATGGATGGGGAGTGGCTGATGGGCAGGAGAACGAGAAGGCATTTCGTAGGAAGATACCTCCCCCATACCCCACCCCTCAAGCCCTGACAGCTTCTAAGGATGGGGAGCAGAGAGCAGGATGAATAGCGACCCAGTGAGATCTTACCCTGCTCACAAGCGCTGCACTGTAGAGTCGGCCATTTGTATGCGTATGTTTGTGTAAGTGTCATTTTTTCATTTAGAAACTGGGCTTCTTTTCTGTGATAAAGATCTTCTGGGGAGAGGCAGGATTCTTAGCTTTCTCACATGGGGGGACTTTCAGGGGGAGAATGAGGATGTTTTTCTGCACGTGGGCGGCTTTGCTTTTTTTTTTTTTTAAAGATTTTATTTATTTATTTGAGAGAGAGAATGAGAGAGAGAGCACATGAGAGGGGGGAGGGTCAGAGGGAGAAGCAGACTCCCTGCTGAGCAGGGAGCCCGATGCGGGACTCGATCCTGGGACTCCAGGATCATGACCTGAGCCGAAGGCAGTCGCTTAACCAACTGAGCCACCCAGGCGCCCTGCTTTTGCACAAACACTTGTCAGTGTCTCACATACCCAGGAGGGAAGACTGGGAGCTGGTTCACTAACTCATCTTTACAAGTATCTAAAAGTAAATTCTGGGTTGGCCTATGTAAAATTTTATCCTGAATTGGTAAAAATAAAATATGGGCAACATCTCATTTACAGCGTGATCCTGCCCCTTGCTTACACATTTACTGTCGCCTTTCCCTCTTCTTTAACCTGAAATCTCTGGAAGAATCAATACAGAGTCTCCACATTGTGGACAGAAACCAAAGCAAGCAAGCACATCCTTTGAGAGAACTAGACAAGAATGAAATACATAGGCCTGCAATTTGAAAATTTAAAAAAAAAAAAAGTTATGGGACATTCTTTGTAAGAACCACAGAAAATAAATACATAAGTTTGGGAACTGATGAAAGAGAAAGAAAAAATGAAGCTCTGCAGTGCCCTTCCAAAAGCATGCTCTGCTTTGGTGTGTTTGTAAACAGCACGTTTTCCTTTGCTCGTGTGAGCGACAGCTGGAGAGAGTCTGACCCACTACCTCATTCGCTGATCGGGTTTCCTCTTCTGTTTGTGATAACTGAAACCTAATCTTCACTTTAACGAGAATCTGTCTGATATGTTTAGAATATGAGGTAAGGCTATCCCTGAAGAAACATAGCTGTCCCTGTGCTTCATGCATTTCAAGCTACGTCTAAGAGCCAACGCAAGGAGATGGAAGGCTAAACACTTGAGTTTGGATAATTCTGATCAAGCAGAGACTCCATGACCTGGCAAGTGTCATTACCAGGTAAGGAGGTAGCATTATCACAATGGGTCTGTTCTTTGACTATCTGCAACCCAAACACACGTCCTTACTATGTCTCATCCCACCCCACACCTGGCACCTCTCGTCATCTCCCCACCTGATGCCAAGCATCCTAAGACATGGGTGTGTCCTCAGCATTTCTTTTGGTCCTTGACTTATCCACCTTTATTTTCTACAGACGTGACTATAGCACCTTTCAAGTTGAATTTAGCCCAGGACCTACCTAATGTGGGTTGTATTACAGTCACTTGAGCACACTAGATGATGGGCTTCTAGCTCAACTGCTTCATCTTTACCCCCAGAACATAGGAGAGTACTTGGCACATAGTTGATAAAATATGGACTGAAATGAAAATAAAGAGACTGCTCAGACATTTACTGAACTGCTATTACGGGATCAAAAGTTCACGAAAGTGAAAGCATTTCCAAAGAGTTGAAGAGGAAGACTCTGGATTTGGAGCCTGCTGTGTGGTGTGGAATAAAAACTTGAGACCGGCAAAATGGTGGACAGCGGGAAGAGGGCTGGTGATGGCAGCAGATGCTGGGGCAGAGGAGGAGCTCTGATTATTTCCAAGACACCGCAGGACACAGAACTGGCTTGGCGTTGGTGACAATGGGGCGGCACACATAAGCCTCTCCAGGCACTCACAAAGTTATCTGGGGAGCAGAAGCCCTGGAAAAAAAGAGGACATCCTACTAATGAGCATCGAGGGTTTGGAACACTGCGATTGGGAGAAGTACTATCATGTGACCACAGGCACTACCCGCCTTCCCCCCAGCCCATGAAGTCAGGAATACACCAGCTACATGGTTAATGCTGTCCTGACGGCTCGACAGAATTCTTTCAAATGCCATACTGCAATAATTTACCTCTCTCCTTCCTGATACTGAAATTGCCTTGATTTCTGAATTTATAATTATGGCCCTCTACAGGGACTTTTAATTTTCTTTTTTAAATCAGCTAGTCCTGATGCATAACGAATACCAATATCTCTCCCACTATAAAAGGATTCTCTTTCACTTGACTTTCTGAAATAAAACATGACAATATAAATTTCAAATTGGTTTGTGTTCTACAGCTTCAAGGCAAAACACAAACCAACAAACCACACACGCAGTCGAAGTGATATAGATCTTTTTTAAATGACTGATTCCATGAACTGAGAAACGATAATTCTGTTTTTACTAAAAAATGTCTAAAGCCAAGTCCACCCCCAGAGCAATGTTGACGAGTTCTCCTCTGGGTTAAGGGGGGATTTTGCTCCCTTCAGCCAAGACCTTTGCACACAGGGGTCCCAATTGCCTTTAAAACAAACAGCAGGGGACAGAACATTTTGAAGCACAAAGAAATACTTTCAGTTTCTTTTGTGACCAAGTAAGTATATCTCCCTGCTTGTTATTTTGAATATTAGTAAGCAGCCTTTGAGGGTGGTCAATTACAGCTGAAAATTGAATTTGAAAGAAGATAACTAACATATACACAGCAATTTATGATTTATGTAACGTAGCACATAATGTTCACAACATCCTTGTAGGGAAAATATTCTCATTATACCTAATCCTGCCCCATTCCAAAAATGATTTACAAAAGAGACAGACTTCTTGTCTTTAATTCACAGATGAAAAAAATAGAGGTCAAACCTTGAAAGTGATTTGCCTCTGCTCATATACCCAGGTGTGTGGCCAAGTCGGAATTCAAATGCCAGAATCTTTCTAGAACAATATGTAAATGACACCATAGCCCCTTTAACAGAAACATGGAACTGGATGAAATATCAAAAGAGAAATTATCCTTCCCCAACTCACTCAGAAAGGAATTTGTTATTGAATAAAAGGTAAACATGCCATGGTCTCTGCAAACAAAGTATTTTTTTACTAGCCCGTGTATTAATGAAATATCATCACAGCCTGTAAGACGGGAACTTGCAACAAGAAGCAGAGAATGTGAAGGCTGAACAATTACTGTCCTCCATAGACATAGATTAAAAAAAAAAAAGAGAGAGACAGGCCCAATTTATCTGTTAAACAACTGAAAAAGATCAGGGTGGTAGTAATCTCAAGTAAAGTACAAAAATCAGAAAGAAAAAAAGAAACAAGAAATTTAAGAGATTAAAAAGAGCATCATCAAAACTAACTTTTTTAGAAAACATTTTCTGAGAAAATAAACTCTTAAAAGCAAATAAGTCACTCAATTAAGGCACAGAGTTCCTCTTCCTAATTGTTGATTCTGTTTCTTATTTTATCTTTGAGAAGGTGGGGATGGGAAGAATGAAGTAGAAGATAAAGTATAGAGACAGAAATTATGACTGGCTGCTTAGATATCGTTAGCATGTGCTCACTAGAGAGCACACAGAATGACAACAGGTAAGTCAGAAAATATATAATGTGGTACACCAAAGCATTCAAGTGTTGTCCTGAGCAATTCTTGATTTCAATTCTAAAGCCAACAACCGAAACTCTGAGAATAGACCACAGACATGCGCAACAGAAAACACATAAAAATAAAGAAAAAAGGGAAAATTAAAGGTGGTTGTCAAACCTAACATCTTTCACCAGGTGGAGGTGTATCTGTAATGAGTCAGCAAGAAGATCATCTTTTCTTCTAACAATGTAACACTCAAAGTTCAATGGAGTCCCTCTAGCCTCCTTATAAGTAAATGTATGTGAGATGATCACTAAGGACCCTTGCAACTTCACTCAGTAAATTACAATCATTTCTTTGTCTCCATGCATTAGTGTGTAAAAACTGTGGGGGAAAATAAAAAGTAAATCAAACCTTCCCCAAGCCAGTCGTTTTAACATGTTGCTCTTTGCCAATAATCACGATTCCATTATGTACTGAAGTCCACCGGGAGAGCAGCCCAGCCCAGAATGAACGCCAGATTAGAGTCCACTTGATAAATATTTATTAACAGGCCACTGACATGGTAACAAACTGAAACAGATATCTAACCTTCTTATGGTTCGTATGGTTCTCAGAGACATTCATATTATTCACGAGTATTAGTAACAGAAAGTTCTTTTTGCTCACTCCTCATCTGGTGTCAGAGTCCTGGTTCATTTTTTGGGAACAACCAGGATACAAATGTAAGTGGTACATTAATGCACCCCCTCTCTGCAGGCAGCTTTGGACTCAGAGAACATCTTGATAAAGACTCCATAGCTTACAGACAGCAGAATCATGTCTGGAGGGCATTCTGGCTTCCGGGTGGTATACAAGTGATTCTAGGGCCTGCCTAAATAGGGGGAAGGAAGGAAAACTGTCTTCCCGGCTTTTCTCCTCCTTTGTTAGACACCTAGAGATCTCTCACTCTACTTGGGCATTCTGGGGTGTGAGGCTGTGCTCCTGGTGAGGGTAGGGCAGTACAGTTAGGAATAGAGACAAGCATCTGGAAAGAATATACATAGTTCTATGGAAGACAGGAAACATCCTAGCAGCTCCCGTAACAGATCATCTGCGCCTAAAGAACAAACTCTCTTTAGGTGCAGCAAGAGCCGAGAGACACACACAGCTTCCTTTTGACTCCTATGTGCACAGTTCCGTGGCTCAAGTTACTTTAGGAAATGTCCAGACCTGTGGGACAAGAGCACACAGCTGAGCAAATCCTTAGCAGGGCACAGAGAAATCAATCTGCTGAGAATTTAATTTGGGTACATGCAGACCTTGTTTAACCTCTGTCTACCTCTGGCTCAAACATAATTATGACTGTAGGAAAAGACAAAGCGGGGAGACCAGATGTACTCAGATACTAACAATTACGTTTTCTTGCAAGTGAACTCTACAGTAAGATACAGAAGCTGAGGACTTTAAAGAAAATATCTAAGAGATCTGCTTAGTCAGAAAAAATCAGTGACTTTTATTTTTCAGTTTTCCAGGCAGGACTAATGAAGCCAATTTTAATTTAATTCTCAGGCAGTTCTTTACGGACTGATTTGTGTTGCGTTGCAAGAGCTTCACCACATTCTGACCTCAGTGGAGTTTTATGATTTCTATAAAACGTTGTGAAAATGATTCAGGGAAAGGAGGGGGACACGGTGAGATCAAAGTGGAAGAGGGGTCATGAGATCAGAGTCTTATTCCCACATTCAGTCACTAGTCATGTGGCTTTGGACAGGTCACTTCACTTCTCAGTTTCTTCATCCGAAAGACAGGGAAGGCATTTTCCATTTTTATTGGCGTGTGTCTATTCCTTGTATCTTAATTTCATTAGAGACTGAGCCCAGGTCACACACACTTGGTCAAAATGAACCGTCTTTCTAAACTCTGATTCACAGGCTCATACAGTGTGCAGAGTTATGTGGGATGGAGAGGTTTCCTCAATTCGACTCATAAATGTAAACTCCCCAAGCTCCAGGACACCTCCAGCAATGCAGAACTTCCACCAGCTAGTTCACACCTCTTGGATAGTGTAATTATCACCCATGTCTTCCAACAATATGTCTCCCTGTAACTTCTGCCCGTTTCTCCCTCACTTCTCCTCCAGTCACACGAGCATCTATGGTGCTTGACTAGGAATGGACAGAGATTTGGAAATTTTAACTTCCAACATCACAATGTCACAATCCTAAAAAAAAAAAACAAAAAAAAACAAAACTCTTTTCTTCCAGTGGAAAAAACCTGAAACTCAGCTAATCCTTACAAATTGTACTCAACAAAGTAGGGGAAAAACCCAACCGGAAATGATCCACCAGGTCAACATCACACACAGAGTGGGGAGAATGGGAATTTTCCATGCAGCGGGACTGTCCACATAGATAATTCAAGGCCATAATCATTCCCTACCCCCAAGCTTATGTGTTGTTGCTGACTTACTTAATATTATTGGTGTCCATGTTTCATTTCAGTGGCCAAAAATAGGCTCACCAATGAGATCTGCAGCTGTCCTTTTAAACGCCAGATCAACAGGCCTCATTTAAGGGAAGAACCCTGGCTACACAATGCCCAGCAGATAATTTCTTAATGTGCTTTTGTTAATTAACGTAACTCAGATAAACACACATTTTTCAGGGATTTATGGGTCCAACACGAGAAATCTATGTATATTTGAAGTTGTTAAGCAAATGATTCATATAATTTTATTTGCATAACTGAACTAGATGAAGGAAGGAAAAGAGGAAAAGATAAAAACTGTACTATTGAATTTGTTAGTTTCTTTCAAACATTTATAAATAATGTAGATAATCTTCATTTTTTTAAACAAAACTGTTTAACATCTGTTTTTTATAATATTGTTATTTCTTGTGAAACTGTTTGAAATTCTTGTTCCCAAGAATTACTTGCAAATATCAACTAAAATTCCAAAAAAAGAAACATGTGCACACCTCATAAGTCCAATAAATTCTTGATGAACTGAAAGCTGGAGCCCAACCGCACAGAATTCCAGATTACCTGGAGCTTATCCTGCACAACGATTTTACAAGAAAGTAGGAAACTACAATATATACATATATTTATTGATATATATTTTAGAGCAAAAGACTTGTTAAACATTTTATATGTAGTTTATATCCAACCTAATTGTACTCGATACACTTAAAAGTATTATGCAAGAAGAACAAATGTTCATGATGAACATCTACCTCTACTTCAAATCCTTTTGTGGAACAAAATAGGATATAAATCTTCTTTTATCTCTGTAACTCTACTGCTTAGCACATTGATTACACTTCCATAGTGAAATATTTGTGTAAACAAATGGATAAACAGTGGTAAATTGGAGGCAGGACATACTAAATTTTTAAAAGATCTGTGATTGTATAGTATATGGAATGTAAGATTGTAGAATCATAAGGTTTAAAGAGACTTGGAGCTCTATCTAGTCCTCCTTAGTGCAGAAATCCTCCAAGAACATTCCAATATTTAAAAAAATAATTTGGTATCCGCCACGATAGTGGACACACACACACACACACAATCATCTCCTTGCCTCAGAATATTCTTGTGAGATAGACATCTTGTAAAGAGGGAAACTGAGCTCAGGAAATAAAGGAGAGAAGATGAGGAAGCAGAAAAAAAAAATCAGAAAAAAATGTCACATGTTTTTGCCAATTTTTTTCTATGGTCTAAGAGCCAAGGATAAACAAGAAATAAATCAGAGAGGATGAGAGAAGATGAAAATGTGCCTCCCCTCCCCTGTGGCCAATTGCACACACCAACATTCCATAATTAATTTACTAAGAAATATGTAGTAAGCCAAGCCAGCCCCTGGAACACACAATACACATAAATGAGCTTCCTCTCAGGATGTTATAGCACTGCAGGCAACAAAGATATTTAGGATCTGCTCCCAACTTTGCAAATTCGGGAATTATCACATAACTAAAGAGAGTTACGAGGAATGCTAAAACCTATTCTCCTAAGAATAATGAGTACAATTGTGTTTTTTATTTTAACTTAAAATTCAGTAAGTGTATGTCTCCCCTTTTTGCCCAAGGAGATAAATAACTGGAATGACTAAACCCTGCACAAAATACAGACATGGGAAAAAAGGTGGCAGTTTTAACTTTGAAATTCACCAATCTTGTCAGTTAAAGTCAGACCTAAAACATTAATTTATTCTGAAACATTAATTAACTGGAGCTTTTTTGCATTTAATTTTCTCTGGCATTTTGGAATCTATTCTAAGCCCTGTAGAAATGGCAGGTCTAATGTTATTAAAGTTAGCCTTTCAGAAAGTGCTCGAACTGAAGACTCTAACACATTAAAAAATGCTGAGAGTCCAGATAATGCAAATCTAAAGTATTATTAAAGGGTATTCTTTACATATGAAAGAAAAACCTTAATTTCATTAAAAATGAATTTAACTTTTAGCTTCCATTTTATATACTACCTGGGCCCTTCAAACTCCTCTGAAGAAAAATTGAAAGCCAGTTTCATTTCCTTTATTCATTTATTCATTCAGTCATTTATTCAAATATCTACTGAGTACCAAGTACACGCCAGGCAGGTACTGTTCTGAGTGGGGCAAGGAAGGTCCTGTTTTCATGCTGCTTACAATCTAGGTGGGAAAATGACAAAAAACAAATAAACAAGACAATATATAAGAGTGCTGAGAACAATGAAGAAAGTAAAAGGGTGAGACGATCAGGAGTGAGTGGGAAGCCCTCTCTGAGGAGGAAACATTTATGTCAAGTCTGAAAGATCAGAAGTCTGCCACACAAGGACCCAGGGGTAAACAGCTCAGACAAGAGATGTCTGCTGTCACTGTGGGAAGGCCAGGCCAAACTGGGCGGGTGTGAGGAGCAGGAAGTCACAGTGACTGCGCCCCAAGGCAGGGGACGGTGTCACCACCTGCTGACAGGGAAGCCTGGGAGAAGAACAGGTGTGTGTGTGTGTGTGTGTGTGTGTGTGTGTGTGAGAGAGAGAGAGAGAGAGAGGGTGAGTGGGGTGAGTGTGTGTGTGCGAGAGAGGGTGAGTATGTGAGTGTGTGTGTGAGAGAGAGGGTGGGTGTCTGTGAGAGAGAGGGTGAGTGTGTGTGTGAGAGAGAGGGTGAATGTGTGTGAGAGAGGGTGTGTGTGTGTGTGAGAGAGGGTGTGTGTGTGTGTGTGAGTGTGTGTGAGAGAGGGTATGTGTGTGTGTGTGAGAGGGTGTGTGTGTGTGTGTGTGAGACGGTGAGTGTGTATGTGAGTGTGTATGAGAGAGGGTATGTGAGTGTGAGTGTGAGTGAGAGAGGGTGTGTGTGTGTGTGTGTGTGAGAGAGGGTATGTGTGTGTGTGTGAGAGGGTGAGTGTGTATGTGAGTGTGTGTGAGAGAGGGTATGTGAGTGTGTGTGAGTGAGAGAGGGTGAATGTGTGTGAGAGAGGGTATGTGTGTGTGTGAGAGAGGGTGTGTGTGTGTGTGTGTGAGAGGGTGAGTGTGTATGTGAGTGTGTGTGAGAGAGGGTATGTGAGTGTGTGTGAGTGTGAGTGAGAGAGGGTGAGTGTGTGAGAGAGAGAGGGTGAATGTGTGTGTAAGACAGGGTGAGTGTGTGTGTGAGAGAGAGAGAGAGAGAGGGTGAGTGGGGTGTATGTGTGTGAGAGAGGGTGAGTACGTGAGTGTGTGTGTGAGAGAGAGGGTGGGTGTCTGTGAGAGAGAGGGTGAGTGTGTGTGTGAGAGAGAGGGTGAATGTGTGTGAGAGAGGGTGAGTACGTGAGTGTGTGTGTGAGAGAGAGGGTGGGTGTCTGTGAGAGAGAGGGTGAGTGTGTGTGTGAGAGAGAGGGTGAATGTGTGTGAGAGAAGGTGAGTATGTGAGTGTGTGAGAGAGGGTGTGTGAGTGTGTGAGAGAGGGTGAGTGTGTACGTGAGTGTGTGTGAGAGAGGGTATGTGAGTGTACGTGTGAGAGAGGGTGTGTGAGTGTGTGTGTGAGAGAGAGGGTGAGTGTGTGTGTGAGAGGGTGAGTGTGTGTGAGAGAGAGAGGGTGAATGTGTGTGTAAGACAGGGTGTGTGTGTGTGTGAGAGGGTGTGAGTCGATGTTGGCTAACAGTGGAAGGAAGGAGAATTCACCTCCTTTCCAAGTCAGACTGTCCCAAATGATTACACTTCCTTACTTGGGATTCTAGGAGCTTGAATGTAGATGGATTTGGTATAAACTATTAAAAAAAAAAAAAAAAAGGTGACGCAGACATGGGAAAAATGAAACTAGGCATCTTACTAAAGTACAAAATTATGAGGCAGCACAGAATTCCATGACCACATCTACTTCCCAAGCCTCGGCTCTCCAGAGCCAGTAAAATCTCACTGCATCGTGCCTCTTCACCATCCAAGACATTTTTGTGTCTGAGCTTCATCACTCTGAGGGCAAGACCTACATACCTCAGATTATTTGAATTTAGAGATGATGACTATCAGGCACACAAGGGCCAAAAGTTTTCATTCTAAGTGTCCTTGCCAACAATTAGGAAAAGGCCGCCTTACTCTTTATTAACAAATCCTCAGAGGAGAGAATTTCCCTGTAACATAGCTGTCTGGCAATGGATAGGGCCTAAAGACTCATAAGCATCTCAGAAACAGTATTTCTCAGACTGACTAATGCTACTAACGACTGTGTCCTCTGAGAAACTGCTAAGGAGAAATTTTAACCACTGCTGGGCTTTCAAGGAATGGCTCCCTTCCCACGCTATAGGAGATCAAGCCTCCCTAGCTGGGTTCAAAGATCTAGATCATCCTATGACGTGTTGCCTTCAATCACGTTCACTAGTCCAAAGATGATGGGGTCACCTCATGAAAACAAAGTCCTGGGTGGGGGAAAGAGATAGCCTTCTTGGGGGAGCAGAGAAGTAAACCATTACAACCAAGAGGAAGAATGTGTTGAAGGCACACAGGATGGATTTTGAAGAATGAATAGGAGTGAGTCGGGTTAAGAAGGTTGGGAGACAGAGATAACATTTCGGAGAAGGAGCTGACTGTGTGATATAAGGAGGCAAGATGGAGTGTGACGTTTGGGGAACGAGGTGCCCCCCTCGGATTTCAGCATAGGGTGAGGGGAGGGGAGAGGGCAGGATGAGGCTGGAGAAGACACTGTTGCCAGTACCGTCCAGGGAGCCCTCAGGGTCCTGCTAGAATGTGCTAGAATATCCCAAAGGAAATGACGACACACTGAAGAATTCTGAGTTTGGGGTGTGTGACACAATCAAATTTGCATTTTAGAAACAGCACTGGCCACAGCTGGAGAATGGATCTGGGTGAGGCTGGGGGTTGGGAGTATGCCAACACTGGCAAGACAAAGGAACAAAGATAAAGTAACTATTTTTTTTTTCTTAAGATTTTATTTATTTATTTGAGAGGAGAGAGAGACAAAGAGAGAGAGATGAGCCGGGGTTGGGGGGCAGAGGGAGAAGCAGGCTACATGCCAGGCTGTGAGAACAGAGAACAGAGATGAATGAAAAGCAGTCCTCCTCCATCAGCAAAGATGCGCATGGAAATATGATTGGGTGGACCTGCTGAAGGTGGGCGGCGTGGGGTTTATGGGAGGGCAGTCCAAGCTCTGGCTCTCGGAGCAGGTCCCGCTTGAGCTGAAAGTCAGAGGTGTTAGGTCACGTGGGAAGAGATGGACTCACAACACTTGGATTCTTGCATGCAAAGAGCACATCTTCTGGGGTAAAGAGGGTAATGGGCTGCCGTGAACAGGCATCCATCTTTTTATAGGAGGCCATCTCTGGCCAGATTGCTGGTTCCCTAATTTTACTCTTCATTGCCTTCATTACCGACTTAGCTCCCCCTCTTAGTATGAACCTTCATTCAGTATTCCAGTGTACTTCACAGCGGTACTCAGGGCCTTTGCAGCAGCTACACATCCATCTTATGTTCTTGCAGGATCATGGGACCCCAGGGGCCTCTGCCAGGTAGACAAATAGATACACTTAATAGTAGAATATGGTATAGGACACATGAACCAAGCAGGGAAACAGTGTTAGCCAAGGACTGCTCCTGCCAAGCATAGGTAAAAGGATGGTAGGTTTTTGGTTTTTTACATAAATTAGTTACTTTGGGGCGCCTGGGTGGCTCAGTCAGTTGGCTCTGTCTTCCACTTGGGTCATGATCTCGGGGTCCTGGGTTCGAGCCCCATGTCGGGCTCTCTGCTCAGGCAATGAAGAGTAAAATTAGGGAACCAGCAATCTGGCCAGAGATGGCCTCCTATAAAAAGATGGATGCCTGTTCACGGCAGCCCATTACCCTCTTTACCCCAGAAGATGTGCTCTTTGCATGCAAGAATCCAAGTGTTGTGAGTCCATCTCTTCCCACGTGACCTAACACCTCTGACTTTCAGCTCAAGCGGGACCTGCTCCGAGAGCCAGAGCTTGGACTGCCCTCCCATAAACCCCACGCCGCCCACCTTCAGCAGGTCCACCCAATCATATTTCCATGCGCATCTTTGCTGATGGAGGAGGACTGCTTTTCATTCATCTCTGTTCTCTGTTCTCACAGCCTGGCATGTAACTCAGTGTTTGTCTTAAGAAACACTGTCAGTTACACATTGCTTTAAAAATATTGCATAGCCACTGTAAACAACAGTCTGGCAGGCCCTCAAGAAGATACCCATAGAATTACCATATGACTGGCAATTCCACTCCTAGGGATACACCCAAGAGAACTGAAATCAAGTGTTCAAACATAAACTTGTACACAAATGTTCAAAGCAGCCTTATCCATAACAGCCAAAAAGTGGAAACAATCTACATGTCCATCAACTGATGAATAAACCAAATGTGGTATATTCATACAAAAGAATACAATTTGCCCATAAAAAAGAAAGAAGTACTGATACATGCTACAACATGAAGGAACCTTGAAAATACTGTTATGTAAAAGAAGTCAGCACAGAAGGCAGGACATTGTATGATGCCACGTATATGAAATATCCAGAAGAAGCAGACCCATAGTGACAGAAAGCAGACTGGTGGTTTCCAGGGGCCGGGAGAGGGAGGAACAGGGAAGCACTGCTGAATGGGTGTGGGGGTTTCTTTCTGGAGTGATGAAACATTCTAGAATTGGATAGTGCTGCTAGTTGTACAACGTCGCGAATGTACTAAAAACCACTGAATTGTACATTTTAAAGTGGTTAAAACAGTGAATTTTACGTTATATGAATTTTACCTCAATTAAGAAAATTATAACTTTGTAAATCTAACCTGATTCAAGACCCAAATACATGAACCTTCTTAGCCTGTGTGAGTGTCCATCTGTCCTTCCTTCCTCCCTCCACTCTGACACCCCTCTCCACACCTCCTTTTCTTTATTCCCAGCTCGCTAGGGACCTAGGACAAAGTCAAGCCACCCTGTAGTCCTCAATGTCATCTGCGAAATGGGATTTGTGCTAACCTGATCGTCTTACAATTTTTTTTATTTTTATTTTTTTAAAGATTTATTTATTTGAGAGAGAGAGAGCATGAGAGGGGGAGAGTCAGAGGGAGAAGCAGACTCCCCGCTGAGCAGGGAGCCCGATGCAGGACTCGATCCCAGGACTCCAGGATCATGACCTGAGCTGAAGGCAGTCGCTTAACCAACTGAGCCACCCAGGCGCCCTGATCGTCTTACAATTTTTTCTGCTCTCATGTTCAAAGGACAATTTACTGGAATGACGTAGGTCCCACACCTGGGATGCCCCCAGCAGAAAGTGGGCACAGGATGAGAACTCCCCTTCCTCCAAAGGGTTTGCACTATTCTTGCTGATGAGGTGATCTGCTGAAGAATTTTAAGAGTCTGTCCACATTCTCTGAAAGTTCTCCAAGATAGCAGTAGTTATAAAGAAAGCTAATAACCTATTCTTCTAAGGTAAAAAGAAAAAAAAAACCTACAAAATGTATTTTTCTTTGGTTTTTAATTAAAATTGACCTTTCTGAATCTATGGCTGGAGGCAGCGATAGTAATGAATAACGATGTCATTTACTGGTGATACTAACAGTGTGGCAGTACAAAGAAAAAGGTTATAATCATCATAGAATTCCTAGGTCTCTACGTAGCATCTAATTGCTGGGGCGAGGGTCGGGGAGGGGGGGCGGGATACAAATTGAGAGACATTATAATCACACTTAAACAAAGGACTGACCCAACTTTATTTGAAACCCATTTTGGGATTCTCAGGAATTTAGTGTCAGTTTTTCCTTTAATGCTTCCAACAACAGGAAAAGCAAGGGGGAAGGAGTTCGATTGTCCAAAAGTGATGACATTTTGACACCAGGGGTCACCAGCCTCTTAAACTCTGAATGAGGTGAAACCAATGCCTCCCCAAGGGGTGGGTAGGTAGGAAGGAAGGAAGGAGAAAGGCTGGGAGAAGGAGAAGGAAGGTGAAAAATAGGGAGGCATAAAAGAAATCGGCTTTGCTTCTTCAAAGAAGGCGGGGCTGGAGCTGGGGGAGGCGGGAGTGTGTCTATGGAAGTGTCGCTGAATGGCTGTGTGCCTCAGAGCGCATTTTCCCTAAAATCTAAAATGTTTTCTTCTGACACTATCTGGGCTGCTTCCTTTGTTCCTCAGCAAGTCAACCCATACTGCGTAACAGATGAAGGGGAGCTGCCAGGAAAGGAAAATCTTTCTAAGGGACACCTGAAGAAAACTGAATTGAGCTTAAACTATTTCTCTCCTCCTCCTCCTGTATTCTGGATTATTCCAAACTCAGGGGGTGCAGAAAGTGATCAGAATAAGAACTACCGGTAAGTGTAGTGACTACAGTACAGACTGAATTGTTAAGTAGAGTGAGAGCCCATGGGAAGGCTGATGCTGTCAGGAACACTTCACATAGGTGTGTGGGGGTTTTTTGGTTTAGTTTGTTTTGTTTTGTTTTTTTTTAAGATTTTATTTATTTATTTGACAGAGAGAGACACAGCGAGAGAGGGAACACAAGCAGGGGGAGTGGGAGAGGGAGAAGCAGGCTTCCCGCCGAGCAGGGAGCCCGATGTGGGACTCGATCCCAGGACCCTGGGATCATGACCTGAGCCGAAGGCAGACGCTTAATGACTGAGCCACCCAGGCGCCCTGGTTTAGTTTGTTTTTTGTTTGTTTTACCATCACATTAATTACTTACAAGCACTGGGACAGGTATCCTTCTCCAACTTTTTCAATGCACAAATACAAAACTGCTTGTGCTACATCTCCTTCCACTTCTCAGTGAGCGTTTACTACTGTGCCTAGCGCGATGCATGGAGCATCCATCCCATTTACTTCCCACAAAACCCTTAGGAGGTGAGTATTATAAAGAGCCCCCATTTTTACAGTCAGGCAAACCAATGATTAGAGAAGTTAAGTAACTTGCTCAAAGTCACTCAGCCTTGTAGATATCAAGTCTGTTCCACACCTGGGCTCTTGAACCACTTTGCTGACAAATGGCATCTATCCATGTCAAATTATACAAAACTCGCTTGTTCTTTTTAATGGCTGCATGGTATTACACATAACGAATACTCCAAAAAATTTTTAAAAGATTTTATTTATTTATCTGACAGCGAGAGAGGGAACACAAGGAGGCAGAGGGAGAGAAGCAGGCTCCCCGCTGAGCAGAGAGCCCGACGTGGGGCTCGATCCCAGGACCCCAAGATCATGACCTGAGTCCAAGGCAGACCTTGACCAACTGAGCCACACAGGCGCCCCATGAATACTCCAAATTTTATTTAACCTGTTCCCTTACTGAGGGACATTTAGGCTGCTCCCAGGTTTTCTGTACATAAATACTGCTCTGATGAATTTCTGTAATATAGCAGTAGATAGCCGCAGCTAAGGTCAAAAGTAGGTATGTTTTAAGTTTGGGTAGGTGCGACCCTCCTAAACAGGCTGTGTAAATCTAAACTTCCAGTAGGACTGTAAGAGAAGGCTCTTCCTGCCACGCCCTCCCAAGCATCAGACATTATCAGTCATTTTAATTTTTGGCAATCTGATAGATGAAAACTGAATCCAATAGTCGTTTTCCTTAATGGTAAACGAAGGCATTTTCATGTTTATTAGCCATTTGTATTTCTTACGTGATTGCTCATATTCTCCCCACACTTTTCTATTCCCCCTGTCTTTCCTTACTGATTCGTGGGAGCTCTGTATAAATTCTGAATACAGTACTGTACCTGCTACATATGTTTCATATACTTTCTCCCACTTGGCTATCCATACTTTATTTTCCTAGTTTCTTTCGCCATAATTTCACAACACTGAATTTGTTAAACATTTTAAGCCTTCAGGGCTCCTTGTCATGCTTCTAAAGACCTTCTCCACAACTATAAAAGTATATTGCTTTATTTTCTTCTAGAATTTTATAGGTTTGAAATGTATAAATTTGAAATAGATTTGAAATAGCATAAAATAGGGATCTAAATATTTATTTCCCCAAAGAAAGTGCTGACCCTTGAACAACATGGTCTGAACTGTACAGATTCACTTACACACGGAATTTTTTCAATAACATATTGGAAAAGTCTTTGGAGATTTGCGACAATTTGAAAAAGCTCAGACGAACAGTGTGACACTAATCATCTCCCCGTGAGCAGCTCATCTCTCTGACAAATTGCCTATGACAGGAAAAAGTGATCTCTCGTGGTGGTTCTCCCTATTAGTAGTTAAGTTTTAGAGGGAATCAAGTTACATGCAGATTTTTGACTTCGCACGGGGGTTGGCACCCCTAACCCCCATATTGTCCAAGGGTCAACTATAGATATTAAATAGCCCATCCTTTCCTACTGAACTGAAAGTCTTACCTTTATCATATATTAAATTCTTAGGTACCCACAGACCTATCTATAGATTCTCCATAATATATTGTAAAATCTAGTAGGGCAAATGCCCCACAATAATTTGTTTCAAATATATTTCTTTGCCATCTTTACTTGTTCTTTTATATGAACTTTAGAAGCAACTTGTCAAGCTTTAAAAAGAAATTCTATTGGGATCTTACTGGAATTGCATGTAAGTGTTACATTAATTTGGAGAAAACCTGCTTTATAATACTGAGTTGCTAGCCGGAAGTGGAACGTATATCCATTTATTAACAGCTTTATATACATTTCAGTAAAGTTTTTGTTTGCCTCATATACATTTTTTTGTTAATTATCCTCTCCTATTTTTACAGATTGCGATGCCATTGTGAGAAGTGTCATTTTTTTTCTATAATACTGTATATGTGGTTAATGCTATCATATAGGAAAAATACTCATTTTTGTTGATTCATATTCTAATGATGAAATAATCTTGCTGAAGCTTTCTTTTTTCTGAGATTTATCACACATAGAAATAATTATGTAGGCATTAGCATTTTATCCTATTAACAGCGAATTACACTGGTTTCCTAATATTGGACTATCCTTACCTTCCCACACTAAGCTTACAAAATCATGGTTGTATTATTCTGATAATGATGTGTATTATACTGACAGGTGGGATGGTTCCACATGTTCTTGGTCATATTCTCATCTGGTTTACTTAAAAGACTTAGGCTGATCTGTAGAATAAACCTAGATGCTTACTGTGTTTCTCCATGCTTAGGCATTTCTCTCTGCCAATGCCAAAATGTTTATCTGGTATTTAGGAGGAAGGAGATGGCTACTTTTCATAAAGGAATTGGATGGTTGGCTAGGATGGAAATGGAAGGATGGATAGATGGATGAAAAGGAGTAATTTTCTCCTATGGTTATTTTCTATTTGTGTGCTCTTTCTTGAGTCAATTTTGATAATTCACTAATTGTTTGAATTTTCAAATTCATTGTTAAAAAGGAAGAGTTGGTTGTATCTTTCTCCTTTCTCTGATTAAGCTTGCCAGAGGTGTCTCTATTTTATCAATTTTTTAAAGATTTTATTTATTTGCCAGAGATCGAGAGACAGAGAGAGACAGAGAGAGCACAAGCAGGGGAAGCTGCAGGCAGAGGGAGAAGCAGGCTCCCTGTTGAGCAGGGAGCCCGATGTGGGACTTGATCCCAGGATCCTGGGATTATGACCTGAGCTGAAGGTGGATGCTTAACCGACTGAGCCACCCAGGCGTCCCTATCAGTGTTTTCAAAGAAAAGTTTTCTCAATTTTATTTATCAAATCTGTTTGGTTTTTTTCCTTTACTCTTGTTTTCTATAATTTCTGAATTTATAGTTATTACTTATGTTGCTTGACATTTGGGGTAAATTCTGTTGTTCTTTTTCCTCAAATATTGATTTGGGTACTTAATCTATTTTCAGTAATTCTAAGTTTCTTATAAATAATTTATATTTAAATATACTATCATTCAATTCTATTATTTGTACTTTGAGGGCTGCATTGGCCACAGCTTACAAGTTTTTTTTTTTTAATTTTTGTTTATTTAACAGAGAGAGACACACAGCGAGAGAGGGAACACAAGCAGGGGGAGTGGGAGAGGGAGAAGCAGGCTTCCCGCGGAGCAGGGAGCCCAATGCGGGGCTCGATCCCGGGACCCTGGGACCATGACCTGAGCCGAAGGCAGACCCTTAACAACTGAGCCACCCAAGCACCCCAGCTTAGAGGTTTCTATATGAAGCGTTCTCATTCCCAGTAACTTCTAAATAGTCTTTCATTCTAATTATGGTTTTATTCTTTATTCTTTATCTAAATTATAATTTTATTCTTTAACTGAGAGTTTAAAAAAGGTTCATGCAAAAAACTGTACATGAATGTTCACAGCATCATTATTCATGATGGCCAGAAGGTGGCAACAGCCCAAATGAACATCGATGGATGAATGGATTTAAGAAAATGTCATAACCATACAATGGAATATTATTGAGCCATAAAAAGAAATCAAATGCTGATTCGTGTTACGACATGAATGAACCCTGAAAACAAGCTAAGTGAAAGAAGGCAGATACAAAAGGACACATATTCTATGCTTCCCTTTATGTGAAATGTCTACAATAGGCAAATAAAGGAAGAAGGGAAGTAGGTTAGTGGTTGCCAAGGCTGGGGACAGAAGTGAATGGGAAGGGAGGTCTAGTGGGCTCAGGGCTCTTTTAGAGGTGATAAAAATGTCCTGAAATTATGGAGTGTTTATGGTTGCCTAATTCTGTGAATATGCTTTAAAAAAACCAAAACAAAACACTGAATTGGGGGCACGTGGGTGGCTGAGTCAGTTAAGCATCCAACTCTTCATCTCAGCTCAGGTCTTGATCTCCGGGTTGTGAGTTCAAGCCCCGCGTTGGGCTCCACACTGGGCATGGAGCCTACTTAAAACAAAACAAAACAAAACACCCCACAGAATTGTACACTTTTAAAGGGTGACTCTTATGGTATAAGAACTGTACCTCAAATAAAAACAACAGTTAAAAAGAATAGTATTTTAAAATTTCCAAGGCTGTCCTTGTTGCTGACATCTAGTATTACTGTATCTTATTTGAAAAACCTGGACTATGCATGGCATCTAACTTTTGTAATGTGTACAGATTTTCTTTGTGGCCTGGTCCATACTCGATTTTTGTGTCACATGAGTACCTGAAAAGAATATATGCTCTCCTTTTGTTGGGTATTAATACTGTCATTAAATCAAGTTTGTTAACTGAGTTACTAATATTTACTAATATTTTCAAATAATATTTGTTATTGAGTCTCTGGACAATTTCTAAGAGAGACATTATGACTGTGTTTTTAAAAAAACTACTATAAGTTTTTATTTAAATTCCAGTTAGTTAACATACAGTGTAATATTAGTTTCAGGTGTATAATACAGTGATTCAACACTTCCATACAATACCGGATGCTCATCAGGACAAGTGTCCTCCTTAATCTCCATCACCTATTTCACCCATCCCCCTCTGGTAACCATCAGTTTGTTCTCTATAGTTAAGAGTCTTACTGTACTATTTTAAATGAATATAATTTACTTAGGATAAATAATGTCACTAAATCTAGTAAAATTCTATATTTTCTCCTGCAAGCTGGCTTCTGAATACTAATTTTTCCGGCTCCTTTTGTATACTCTTCATCTGTTTCACTTACAAGGAACAATCTCCCCAAAAAGGCACCCCCCCGACAACCTTACCACTGAAAAAATGTCCTGAGATACACAGGCAAACGCCCTACAAAGACAGTGCCATGAAAGAGTGTGATAAGTGGCACAATCAACATTTAAAGATCGCAAATAAGAACAATTAAAATCAACAAGTAACTCAAGAGTAAAACAAAAATCGTAAGGGAAGAAATCACACCTAAAATTGATCTAGACGGGCATTTAGAAACCCTACCATGTGATTTAGTGACAGAAACTAAACATTCTAGTGTGGCCTAGTAGAAAAGAAAAACTACTGTCATTTTTTTTTTCTGTTTAGGAGCTGATGTACTGAATCTTTGAAACCGCAGGTTCATTCCAAGGGCAGGCCTCATGTGATGTTTAAAGGGGAAAAAAATTAACCTTGTGCACACCTCCTATATTCAAGATCATTAATGAAAAGCCAGAATGTTTAATTTGCTCTGATGTTTCTGCTTTCTGTCATTTTTGTATAGTTAACAGGATCATAATTTAAGTAAGTCACACATTGTAAATAACCTGGCTATATTATTCTCTCCTCCTTAGTAATTAGACCCCCTTTTGTTACAAAGAATCCTATAAACCATTTAACCATGAGTGGTTGTAAACTGCTCGTATTAAAAATTGGGTGCTCCCCCTTCTAAGATGAATGGCACCAAGGAAACAGCATACCTTTTGGTCTCTACATCATTCTCATTTTACTTGAGTTTCTGGAATCGATTTGACAATATGATAATTTTAATACAGGCATAAAAATCTACTATAAAAACTTTCGGAAGAAAGCAATTCCTACTGACACGTCACTTTGCATCAGTGCAAAGGAGAGGTGAGTGCTGCACAGATTCGTAATCTACTCACCGACAAGCGGGTTCTTGAGCCTCGTTTGAAAATGATCAAACCATTTGGCACAGCAAGAACTGAAGAAGTATTTTAACAAAGAGAAAAAAAAAAAAAGAAAAAACCCCCCGGTTATCTCTCCAATTTCACAAGGAGAGCAAAGTAACCTGTAGCTTTGTGTTACTTGAGATTACTTGAAATGCGGATCAGTCAGGATGTTAAAATCAAACCTGTAAAAATCATGCTAAGACTCACAGTCTTAGAATAAAGGACACTCACAAAGATGAGAAATCATCTTTATCCAAAGAGAGAGGAACAAGTATGGAGACTATTTTCTCTTTATTGTGGTAAAAAATACATAGCATTAAATTTATCATCTTAACTGTTTTTAAGTGTATGGTTTAGTTGTGGTAAACATATTCACATTGTTGTACAACAGATTTTAGGATTTGGGTAACTTTAAATACTTCAGACACTCATCTGAGTGATACAATCTTTGTCCATGTGTGACTGGCTTATTTCACTTAGCATAACGTCCTCAAGTTTCATCCATGCTGTAAGCATGTGTCAGAATTTCCTTATTTTGAAAGGCTTAATAATATTCTATTGAATGTACAAATGTTCACTGACAGAAAACCACATTTTCTTTGTCCATTCATCTGTCAATGAACATTTGGGTTGCTTCTATTTTTTGGCTATTGTGAATAATGCTGCAGTGAACATGGGTATGCAAACATCTCTTCAAAACCCAGCTTTCAATTCTTTCGGGTATACGCTGGGGAATGGAATTGCTGGATCATGTGGGAATTCTATTTGCGGGTCTTTGAAGAAACTCCATACTATTTTCCATAATGGCTGCACCATTTTCCATTCCCACCAACAATGTACAAGGGTTTCGATTTTCCACATCCTCACCAAACGCTTGTTGCTTTGTTTTCTTTTTCTTTTTTTGATAGTTGCCATCCTAATGGGTCCAAGATGACATCTCATTGTGGTTTTGACTTGCACAAATTTCATGATTAGTGACCTTGAGCATCTTTTCATACGCTTTTTGGCCATCTATAAATAGATCTTCTTTGGGGAACTGGCTTTTCAAATCCTTTGTCCATCACTTAATCAGGTTATTTGGGTTTTTTGTTGTTGAGTTGTAGAAATTCTTTATATTCTCAATATTAGCCGCTTATGAGATATATAATTTGCAAATATTTTCTCCCATTCCATAGGTTGCCTTTTCATTCTGCTGATTGTTTCCTTTAATGTACAGAAGTGTTTAAGTTTGATATGGTCCCATTTGTCTATTTTTGCTTTTGGTGCCTCTACCTTTGGTGTCATATCCAAGAAATCATTGCCAAATCCAATGTCCTAAAGCTTTTCCCTATATTTTCTTCTGGAGTTTTAGGTCTTCAATCCGCTTGAGTTATTTTTAAAGGTAGACTAGGAACTCTAAAAATTATGCTGTCTGATATCAAAACACATTTCTGAGAGAATCAATTCACTATATCTGACATACATTATGCTTTCAACTTTAGGTTTCTAAATTAAATGGACCGATGTGGGTAAGACTATCACAATTACAGTTAGGAAGAAATACTCTTTTTCAGGGGTACATTCAGGAAATAATCAAAGAAGTCTATTCTCTACCTAGCAAAATAAGATAGTACATAAAAGAGTACTTTCATATCTCCTAGCAATGGCAAAAGTATCCTAAAGATCCAAAATATGCTGTAATCCTAAATGACAGATTGCAACAGATAAGAGTTTGAAATGAAACAGCTTTTTAGACTTTCACCACACTACCAACTGAGTTTTAAGCAAAGGAGCGGAACGGAGTGGAAAGAACTGGAGAATGCTGAGAAGACGCAGGCTGAATCTATCTACACGTGGAAATATGCTAGAAGGGCTTTGTGGGACCCTCCCAGTCTCATCTTTCCCACCCAAGCCTCAGTCACAGCAGCTCTGCAGTAATTTT
Source organism: Halichoerus grypus (assembly GCF_964656455.1). Taxonomy (NCBI): domain Eukaryota; kingdom Metazoa; phylum Chordata; class Mammalia; order Carnivora; family Phocidae; genus Halichoerus; species Halichoerus grypus. Next base: position 59,533,187 of record NC_135723.1, read on the forward strand.
TTTTAATCTGTTGAATCAGGCAGAAATAAAAAGGACAAAGGAAAATCACTTCTGTTTGAGCCCCTCCCAGGATTAAAATCCAATTTCTTCAACTGGGGGGGAACCAATGTAATTCTTTGCCTGTTCTTCTCCAACTTTTCATATATGCCTTCCCAAATATAATTTCCCAAGTCCATTTTGAGTTCTTTTTTTTTTTTTTTAAGATTTTATTTTTAAGTAAAATCTCTACACCCAATGTGGAGCTCAAATCACAACCCCGAGATCAAAAGTCCCATGCTCTACCAACTGAGCCAGCCAGGCGCCCCTCGTCAAATCCATTTTGAAAAGAAAATGTGCCATAAACTGATTAATAAGGGAAAAGTTTCAAATACTATCTGCCTCAGGGTAGATATTCCTAAATATGCTTAAATACACAAAATACTACTTTGATAATCAATGTGCTATTTACCTAGAATGCCTTTCCTATTTGCCTTGACATAAAACTGACCACACAATAGTTATAAAAGTTGAAGAACTACAACGTAAAAGAATCTATCCTTTAAAATTTGACCAAACCCAGTGGTCTTTTATAACAAGTGATACAAAGCTTTTTAACTAGTCGATGGCAATGCAATAATCAGCAATGAAACAAAAATGGGTCCCTTCCTGTGTGTAGAGAACGCTGTACCATCACTTGGAGAGGGAGAATGACCCACTGCACCACGGTGTGGGCCAGGGCACATCCGAGACTCAGGGACCCCTCACCCTAGTGCACTGCTGACAGGATCTTTATTTGTGGTTTGTTTGGGTATGTTCTGGCCTCACTAAAACGACTTGTAAATATTTCTACTGTTTCCCTTTAGGGAAACCCAGGCTTGGTATAAAATGTGATTCTCTCATGCTTGGGGCCGTTAGGGTAAACGTGCTTCATGTATCCCACTTAAAAAGTTAACTCAGGAAGAGGTGCAGACTCTGGTAGACACAGTCTGCCTTTCTTCCTGCTGTCTGGTTAATGTAGCAACAGGCTGCTCAGGAAGGAAGGGGAGGGAGATGGACGGCAGAGCTGAAAAGACTGCCGGCTGGCGCGAGGTCGGATTTACCCCACAGACTTGCCCACCATCCTTCCCTGAAACAGGCTACAGCAAACGGTGCCCACGCTGCATTGTGAGTGAAAGTCCCTAATATAGGTGCTGGTGGTGTTCTAGATGGTATCCACATGAGTATATATGTACCACACATTTGTAAAAACTAATTGGGTACACTTAGCATTTCCGTATTTGATGTCAATAAGAATTTGAAAAATTAAGTTTTAAAAGTTCCCAATATTGACTTAATATGGCACCAATTCATTCCCATTGGGCTTTTTCTTCACTAAGCTTTTGCAATGACCTGACCTCTCCAAATTCCAGTCTCTCTGCCTTCCAATACCCTTTATGCAGCACTAACATATTAAAAACTTCCTAAAGTCCAGATCTGGTCAAATTATACCCCAGGTTAAAAAAAAAAAAAAAATCCCTGTTTTAGTTTGTTGATTTCAGTTGCTCACGGTCTATAAACTCCCCAGCCTGGCACTCAGGCTGCCCACTCCTCGCCCAGGGTCAGCCACGTGCGCTGGCCCAACACGCTCCCCGACGGCTGTCGCTGAGCCTCTCCTCGGCAAATTTCCCACCCTGCACTTTGGTTCCATGTTATTCCTTCTCCCATACTTCCATCCCTGTCCAGATTTCCATCTCGGACTATTAAAACCCTATCTATTTCTTTCCAGATTCCTCCAAGTGGATAATAATAGTAACAACAACAAATAGTTGTTTATTGTGTTTGTTAGTCGATAATGCTTTAATACTCTTTATCACATAGAGTATAAGCTCCGCAAAGGCAGGACTCATTTTATCCACTTGTGTATCCTATGGGCTTGGAACAGTGGCTGGCACATAGTAGCTGCACAACAATTATTTACTGATTTGATAACTTCCATGCATATGAGCCTGTTTCCCATACACTGTGCTTTACACATATCATTTCTATTCCTGAAAACACCCTTGCGATACATATAATACAAGCCCTACAATCTAGATGAGAAAACTAAAGCTCAGACATGTCCATGAACTTGCCCCAGGCCTCCCAGCTCTGAGTAGTCTGGATTCAATATCCTCTTCTTTCGAATTCTCAGGAAACAACGTACCCCCACTGTGGTGTGCATCTTCTGCCTCAGATTGCAGTTATAGAAGAGCCTGTCCTTTCCTGCTAGTTTCCATTCTTTATGAGCAGAGAGAGTATTTACCCATCACAGGACCCAGCCCAGAGTCCACGATGAAGGAGGGGCCTCCACAAATATCTAGTGAGGCACTAAATGGCACATGATAAAGGGGGTGGAGAGAGTATGATTTAGACAGACTCTCTCAAAAAATTTTTTTAAAAAGCTGGAGCACACAAAATACATTAAGTGAGCACTAATTAGCACAAGGAGGCAAGTTAGTGAGAAAAAGGAGGCAGCTCACACCACGTGTATAGGACAGTAGCGAAAAGCTCCGTGTTAGATTGGGCTCCCGGGAATGTAAGTCTTTAGTGCATAAAAATGAACTTCGAGACTCACAGGGCAACAATATATTGAAGGCAGCTTATTTTCTTGTACTATTTTGGGAAAAAAAACCTGTTTAGGCTGGACTGAAAGTATTATCTGAATGTAAGCATGAAATTTCACAGAAGAAGAAATCATTCCAAACGTTTTACTCCATAAGAACCATGTCTACCATATCATAAGGGCCAAACTAGTGGATTAAACTAAAAGCCAACACGGCTTATGAAATCAAGGAAGTTCCCCCGCTTTATCCTCAGACGAGGCTCAGGTTACCAGGTGGCAATAACCAGCATGGCCATGCCCTCCCCTTCTGTCTTCCTCATCCTAACAGTTCCTGGTGTGCACTCTTGCCTGCCACCTCCTGAAGCCCCTTGTCATGTCTGTGGCCCCTTGCCTCCATGACTCAGGAATCCAATTACGAGGATATTTTGGAGCACACCCATCTCTAATGTGGGGGCTGCCTATACCATCCTCTATTAATAAATACCTACACAAAATGTCTTGTGCCTTTAAGGGATAAGATTTTAAGCTGCTATCCTAGAACATGCCAAAATGTTAAGTCACTAAATTAATTCTGGAGCACAAATCATACTAATTCGACCATTTTTCTCACTTTCTCAACAGTAGAAAGTGAGACTGAAGCTAGTTCCTAGTGAACTGCCACGCTGTGACCCTCACCACTAAGGTAACTTCCAGCCTTTTTTCAATTCTCAGTAAGCCTGTAAGGCTACACTTTTCTAAGTACCATTCCGCTGCCTCCCTTAAGTTTTGAAAGGTAAATGTTTTCATTATTATTTCTAAATATTTTATCATTTCTGTACTCTGTGCTTTGTCTTGTGATGTATTTGAATGCGTGCTTCATAAATTCCAAACATGAGGGTTTTTTTCATTACTGAGGGTTAACTTTCATTACTGAGTTCTAATTGAATTGCAGCTATTTGGTTTGTATGCCAGTCCTTTTAATTTGTTGCAAGTTGCTTTATGGTGCAATATTCTTAAATATTTAAATAAAATTTAAATATTTTATTTTCTTAAATATTAAAAAATATTTATTATTTTATACTTTAAAAGTATGTATTCTTCAGATGTTGGATACAGGGTTCTTTATATGTCTTTTGCATCAAGCTAAATACTGTGTTCATTGTGTTACTCATTTCTTGCCTCCTGATCTACCAATTAATGAGAGAGAGAGAAAGAAAGAGAATATTTTAAAAATCTCCTCCTATGATAAAGGACTGTTTTATTTTTCCTTGTAATTTCAATAATTTTTACTTTATATATTTTGAAGTCATCGTATTAAGGTATTAAGTTATAAAAGTTTAGAACTGCTTTATGTTTTTGGTAAACTGTACCTGTTATGACCTTCTTTATCACTAATAATACTTTTGACTTAAATTCTATTATTAATACACCAGCTTTCTTTTAATAGGACTCTGTCTGGTGTATAATCTTACATACCTTTAATATGTATGTAGTTGTGCTTCTTTTAGTAAACAGCATATCGCTAGAATTTCTAAAAATCCACTCTGATAATCTTTATCCCTTAGCTAGAATAATTTGTCCATTTACACTTAATATAATTACTATTATATTTGAATTTGCTTCTATCATCTTATTTTGTGCTATTTGTCTTATCTATTCCTATGTTTTTTAAGTTTTGGACTGATTAATTATTTTATTTCTTTTTTTTGCTTCTACTGGTTTGGAAGCTAAGAACTTTGTTTAGCTTTATTTAGTGATTATTCTAGAAATGGTGACATGTATACATAATGTATCTAAATTTTAAATCTAATTTCAAATTTTAAAACCCAAATTTTATCATTTTCTTCACCTTCCTCCAAAATAACAGGTTATGTTTAATCACTTCACGACTGATGGTGCTATGTTGACATATACTTTATTTTTTAAGTTCATTACCTAAGACAGTTAATGCTGGTTCAGATTTACTCATACATTTACCACTTTCCTTGTTTTTTGCTCCTTTTAAAAATTCTGATATTTTTATTTGAGACCTCTTTCCTTCTTTGCAAAATTGATACTTTAGAAACTCCTTTTGTGAGGCTCTGAGGATGACAAATCTTTTCCTCACCTTCTTTTCTCTAAATATTGCCCTGTTTCACCCTCATTTTTGAGAAATAGATTTAGCTGGGCAGAATCACAGACTTCACTGTGATTTTCTCTCAGCCTGCTGAAGACACTGCTCCACTATTTCCTGCTTCTATCATTGCTGTGTTAAACTGCTGATTTGTTCCTTTGAAAACGATCATCTCTCTCTGACTACTCTGTCATGAGATCTTTGTCATGGCATTGTGCAGTTTTACTACATCATATCTAGGTATGGACCTCTTTTTAAGAAATTTAATCTGGCTTGGAATTTGCTGGGTGTCCTGAATCTGTCCCCTGATCTCTTTCATTTCTGCCAAATTCAGTTTTCCTTCTCTCTTAGCCTTTCTTCTGTAGTTTCCCTCTTTTTGTCCCATAGTACTATATTCTGAACATTAATTCAATCTTCTTTTCCAGTTTATTAATTCTCTCTTCAATTCTATCTAATCTGTTATTAAACTGCCTTTTAGGCTTTTAATTTCAGTTATGTATTTTTTATTTATATGAATTATATTTGCCTCTTTCTCAATTTTCTTTGTCATAGTAATAGTCTTGCTCCTTAGACAAGCTTTCAATCTCTTCTTCCATTTTTATTATTTATTTATTTATTTATTTGGTGGGGGGGCAGAGAGAGATAGGGAGAGCACAGAGGGAGACTGAGAGGGAGAAGCAGACTCCCCACTGAGCAGAGAGCCCGATGCGGGGCTTGACTCCGGGACCCCGGGATCATGACCTGAGCCCAAGGCAGATGCTTAACTGACTGATCCACCCAGGCACCCCTCTTCTTCCATTTTTAAACACAGAAAACACACTTATTTTATATATTGTGTCCGATTTAAATTCAGTATCTAAAGTCCTTGCAGGTTGATTTTGCTGACTCCTTCATGATGATTTTCTTGTGTTTTGTGATTTTTTTTTTTTAAATGGGAGCTAACCATTTTAGAAACTATGTGAGGGTCCTTTATGGTCAAATTAAGGTGAGTTCCTCCACAAAGAATCTGCATTTGCTTCTGCTAGGTACTGGGAGGGACTACCAACCTTATATGTTTTTCTGATCATCTGGCCAGTGTGAATTCTAGCTGTAAATCCATGAACTGTCTAGAGGTTACAAATTTTCTGAATTTTATGTTTGCTCCACCACATAGTTTGAAGGTTCAAGATAGAAAATTTTCCTTGGAAGAACCTGGGTTTTTGTTACCCTAGTTCGCCATTACCAAGAGAATGTAGCTTAAGGGTTCTAGCTCCATAAAGGAAGGAGATTTTGCTAATTACATTAGCCAACTTGGGTGGGTCCAGGGTTTTGCCTCCTGTGGCCCAGGAGATTACGAAAAGCTAAGAGCAAGTTTAAGATAAGTCAGCCTGCCCTGCTCAGCTTAACTCTCTGGGTTTCCAAATGTCACTTGGTATTTAACATCTGAGCCAGTCTTCCTTGTCTTGTCAGATCAGCAGTATACTGAAAAATAACTCATTCCATCAATCTTGTGGGCAGTATGGTATACAGGGGTTCAGAATGGGAGCTCTAAAACCAAACTGTCTAGGTTCAAATTCCTGTACAGTACTTATTAACTAGGTAGTCTTGGGAAATTTTTTTCAGTTTCTGCCTCAGTATCCCCACCTGTAAAATGGGAATAAGAATAGTATTTGCCTCATATGAGGGTTTTTGTGAGGATTAAATGAGTTAATACATATAAAGCACTTAGAACATGCTTGGCCACAGGCAGCACTCAAACAAGAAATGTTGCTATCGTTATTATTACAGTTAGATACTAGGGCCATACTGAGCCCTCACAGTGCAGATGCTGACTCTCTGCTCGATAATATTGTTCCCTTCTACTACCACTTTGTAAAAATCAAGTTCCGTAACATGTAACTTTACATTAACGTTTTTGCCAATACATTCATTTTTATGAAACTTCTAGTTAAGAAAATATACAATACACATAAAAATATATATAATAATGAATGGCAGACACACTTCACTGAACATCCCCATTTATCCACGCTTGTAATTTAAGACAAAGGGAAAGCACAATGAAATTAAAAGGCATAAATTTTAAAAAGCCAAAGAGTAATTTTCATGATGTCTAATGGACAGAGCCAGCTGTTGCCATCAGGTGTAAAGGTGAGCAACTATGTGGTATGTTGGTAATGAGTGTGACCTGGGGCTTGTTAAATAGGGTTATCCTTTGCTCTTCTTAAGCCTTATGAGATAGAGACACAAAAATAAGAGGCATAAGAGTTTTCAGGCCCAGAGTGTCTGTTTAGAGGTGGAAAGCTAATATATTACAAATTATGTAAAAGGCACATACTATGCAGTCTTTAATCTTTTAATAATCAGAGAGATCGTTTTGTAAGACAAGTATTTCATGAATTTAGTATGTGCTCATTTTAAAAATAAAGTGTCAAAATCAATCTATCATGAACTCAATTTTTAATTGAGTACCCAGCTTACACTGACAGCACTGACGGGTTCTTTCAGTTACAAAGTTACAGAGTGAGTCCTCGAACAGAAATCAGCTCCTTTTGATTTACCTCCTGTTCTTAACGACAACAAAACAAAACATCCTTGACTAAACTGGAATTTGGGGTTGTGCCAGTTATCAGTTTATCATGGCTCAATTCCAAATTCACCCTTTAACACCTGCTCTGTGATAATGAACTAGACTAAGCATTTCTTCTTTACATTGAGCTCAATATTAGGCTTTGTCAGTAGAGGGTGCTGCAGGGACACTGCAGTGGTTCCCGCATACTGTTTCTGCATCTTGGTCCCTCAGCACTGCACGCATAGGAGAACATCTGGTGATGCTCTGTGCTCCAGGCAGGGGTCCAGAGCACGCAGTCCCTCAGTAGGACTGTTCCGGGCCCAATAACTACCTCCCCACAGCCCTGCTACACCCTGCACACTGCAATTCTTGCACCCACAGCTGTAACCCAATTCCCTCTGCATGTTGGCCCATCAGCCTCAGCTTGCCTGTGCCCAGAGTGTTGTTCCCTGCTGGTCCATCAACTGTGGGCAGGAGTGGCCCACATAACCTACAAACTTCCTGCCATCCCAGGAGGTGTGTCCACATCCTTTCCAGTGAGGTCTGAACCCCAGCCATGAGGAAGGGTCCCTTTCCAAACCTGTCCTTCCTTGGGTATTCTTCTTCAGCTCCAGAGGAGCCTTTAATGTTCTCTTCACATCCTATGGTTACTCTCCTATCTCAGCTTAATAATTCTTTATTTTAGATTTTTTTTAAAGTAATCTCTACACCCAATGTCAGGTTCGAACTCATGACCCCAAGAGTTCATCCCCCAAGAGTTGCGTGTTCTACAGACTGAGCCAGCCAAGCACCCCAATAATTCTTTATTTTAAACGTTCCCTATTTGCATGACGGTGTGGTTTCTGGCTCCTGGTTCGACCCAAACTGATATAGTGTTTCTGCATTTCTAAATTCGTATAGCCATGCATTCTTTTCTTATCATACACCACTCCCCCTATCGATTCAACAAATCGTCTTTTCGTGTACATTACAGCTAAAATGTTGGCCAACCATACTCCTCACATGTTCTGAAAATCCTTGAATGATGACAGGGAATATCTCCCAAGCTTATTTTATGCTTTTCTTATATCATATGAAAGAATTCCAAGCAGGGGTGCCTGGATGGCTCAGTCGTTAAGCGTCTGCCTTCGGCTCAGGTCATGATCCCAGGGTCCTGGGATCGAGCCCCTCATCGGGTTCCCTGCTCAGCGGGAAGCCTGCTTTTCCCTCTCCCACTCCCCCTGCTTGTGTTCCCTCTCTCGCTGTGTGTCTCTCTCTCAAATAAATAAATAAAATCTTTAAAAAAGAAAGAAAGAAAGAAAAGAAAGAAAGAAAGAAAGAAAGAAAGAAAGAAAGAAAGAAAGAAAGAAAGGATTCCAAGCTTAGCACCTCATCTACCCAAGGATTTCAAGTCAAATTAATTATTTCATCCTCTTTATACACCCTGGCCTTTCTTCCCCTCACAAAGAAGGGATGGTCTTTCGTTCATAATTTCAAAATAACAAACAGAAGATTACCTTATTCTAAAACATTTTATTTTGACAGGAATTTGCAGCTCCCAATCACTTCCTAGGTAATAACTTTCAGCTAAGATACTAAAAGTCATTTAAAAGTATGGGCTATTTGTCCATTTATTCAACATCCTTTGAGTGTCCAATATGAGACAGATCCTAAACCAGGTACTCTGGCATAAAAAGATGAGTGAGGCAGAGTCCCTTCTGTTCAGTGGAATAGGACCAGAACATTGGTGAAAAGGGGCGCCTGGCTGGCTCAGTCAGTGGAGCATGTGACTCTTGATCTCAGGGGTTTTGGGTGTGAGCCCCACATTGGGTGTAGAGATTACTTAAAAATAAAACCTTAAAAAAAAAAAAAAACATAGGTGAAAAAAAGAATGAAAAGAAGGGAGACTTAGCAGTGAAAGACTAAAAAGCACTCCCAAAGAATCACCCTTGTAATCACTGTTAAACAGTATTAAATCCCTCTTAAGTATTACTGATACATTCAGGGGGGAAAAGGATCAAATATCTTCAAGAGTGAAAATTTTCAAGTTCCATACCACATCCATTTGGAAACAGATTCTTAAATGAAGAAGCTGAACTAAATTAAAGAAGAAAATAAAACTACCTACACCATAGTAGTTACTGTACACAAACAGAAAAAGAAAATGCGGTGTCTCATTCGTGATATTTCTCCAAATTCCTTGGTAAAGAAAACAAGCAGAGAGCGAGGATTACAAAATTTTTTAGGACATCCAATTCACTGGCATGCAAATATCTTGACATTTTACAACTGTATTTTCAGTAACATTTGAGATTCCCTCAGTAAATAGTTTCCAATCTATATGCCTCTCTTTGACATGTGAGGGAGGCCTCGAGAAATGCCACCGTCTGAAAATCATCACAGTGGAATTTCAAATGCAATGAGCTGCATCTCGTGTCTACATAGAGAGCTTCATCAGGACTGCAAGAGATGTTCTCTTCTTTCTCCCCAAAAATAATTCTAAAAGGTCACACCATTCTAATAGTGATAAGTAACTGCCAACAATTTTTTTAAATTAGGCGATCTTATAAACGATAATTTTTTAAAAATAGAAATGACTGAGACAAGCAAAATTTATACACATCAAGAAAAACCAAAGACACAGAACTAACGCCCCTCAATGACCAGAAAAATCCAGCCATAGTCACTTATTTCCATCTTTTAATTTTAAGTCCATTAATTTCCCACAAAAATATAAACATATTTCAACCAGCAGCATTTTCTACCTTCACTGGCCAGCAGGAAACCAGCATAAAATTTAAAAGAAGGAAACTATGTAAAAAATATAAGTGGGGTGCCTGGGTGGCTCAGTCGGTTAAGCGTCAGACTTCGGCTCAGGTCATGATCTTGGGGTCCTGGGATGGAGCCCCGCATCCAGCTCTGGGCTCAGCAGGGAGTCTGTTTGTCCCACCCCTCCCCCCACTCGTGCTCTCTCTCTCTCTCTCTCTCTCAAATAAATTATAAAATCTTTTTAGAATATTATATAAGCAAATGCTTTTTCAATTCTTATCCCACCATGTGAGCAGAAAGCAACATTTCTGGCAAGTGATTATTAACTAGAAAAGAATTAAAAGAGATACAGTCCTACTCATTACCCACTTCATAAAGAACCAGTTTTTAAAATGAAAAGATAAAGCAATGCATTCCAAAAAGTGGTTGCAAAAGAAATTCTGTAAATTTTCAAACAAACCTAATGACAGTTGAGAAAACAAACTGTCGGCAACACTAGTTAAACAGCGCTTCCCCATACCTCATGTTTGCCAAACAAAATATCATAAATGTGGAATAAAACAGAAAGAGATTCTTATCATCTAATTCAGTCTCCTTTGACAGATTTTGAAATCAAAGACCAAATAAAAATTTTTTTTTTTCCTAAAAACTGCTCTATTACTGGCCTTATGAGCAGGTGGAAGAAATAGGTGCCACTTGAGAGGCACTAGGAAATGACCAAACCTTTAAATTTCTCGACCAGCCTAATGGGATATCTGAAATGGTCCCACTAGAGATTCATCCTACTGGATTATGCATCAGATCTAAGAATGTGGAAGTTAGGAGAGCATTTATAGATCACTGGTCTAAGCTCATTCAAGGAGCATATCTGAATTACATTTACGTTAAGCTCTTTTAGGAAAATGACTGTGTTTCTTGGCCTCCAGAACCCCAGAGAGCCTGGCAGACAGTAACAATGCACAAATCAATTGTAGTGTTGGTGAAAATGGCCAAATAGGTCAAATGACTTTCTCCCTGAGCACTGATCTAAAATCCTCTGGGAATAAGACTCTGGAGAGGTTGTTTTTAACAGTAGGAGGGACCAGAAGGGAACCCCAGAGACATAGCTTGGAATTCTTGCAAATGTAAGCAGAGTGAAAGCTCCAGGTAGAGGAGGGGCGAGGGAAGCTGGGAACGTGCCTCAAGAGAGCATTCTGGAAGGTGAAATGAGGGAATGGAACAAACACGCTTTGTTTATTGCACAATGTTTCCCAGACCTCCCCTGCTAGTGAGCAGACCGTAAATGTCACTATCCTGTCCCAACATGTGCTGTTAAGTCAGTGCAAGATGACTTAAAAATGTTGCAACTATGTTAAAAAGATTACCAAAGATGTTTTAATTCTTAAAATCTTGTTAACTAGGTTAGTAAAATCACAACAGTTTAACGTGATAGCTGAAAGAAAAAGAAGAATCACCAAAACATCTCATGACTTTTTTTTTTCCCTAAGAAATTGTGTTTTATAGGTCCTCCTATTTGTCCTTCTTTTTAAATTGGAAAAAAGCAGAGAAAAGAAAACTACAACATGTTTTATTTTTGTGTTAGCTAGACAGCCTGGGGCTATTTTTTCTTTCTCTTTCTTTCCAAACAATGTACCTTTTAGATCTGACAAAAAAGACAGAAAGGAAAGAGAGCTGAGCTCTATCAAGCAAATTTTTACTGGTGACAAAAATACTGGACCAGATGGATTGCACTCTCGCCAAGAGCGCAGTTAAATGTCCACATGAGGACTGCTAGCATCAGCATGGAGCATGCTAGTTCTTCTATCTGTTTTTGTTTTTATTCCGCCAAGAACCAAGGGCTTAGCGATGCTGAGGAAATGACCCCCAGGCAGATTCAGTCTCTTGCTTAGCACATTACCTAAGCGTTAACACCTTAGATGCGTGGCATTCTAACGCAAACAGTTACAGAAACAAATCTCCGAGGCTACAGAATTTCACCCGAGGTATTTCCAAAACTGGATACTTGCTAAAAGAACGCTGGAAAGGCTCGGACCCAGGCTGGGTCAGGGCCGGGAGGGCAAAAGCATCCACAACAAATGATGGGAGATGCCAGACCATGTAAGATTGCTCCCTTCAAGTCCTGCAGGATTCCTGTGTGTGCTCTTGGGCTGTGACTATCCGAGCACACACAGAACACTCTCCAGAGGATGGCTGCGCTGGCTGATTTTGTTCTTGTTGTTTTAAGACTCTAATTGGGAAAACCAGTTTGTGATTCCGCTTTATGACCTGAAGAGATGAATGGCCTTTTTAAGAAAGGCTTTCCCCCCAAACCCTACAGAATCCATCCAAATGATGCCTCCACTCATCCAGAGCCAAGAGAACCAGCAAGTACCTCCAGAATCTTGGCATAGTTCCAGATCGCATTCCAGATGGATACTTCTGCCAGTTAACTCCTTGGCGCCTGCCTCACCCTTGAACATGAGGGCCTCTTACAAGCGGCTGCCATCCATCCTCAGCTACGTGCAACCACCCAGACAAAATGAAAGCAGACAATACTGGAGCCTGTGTCCCCTTCAGCAAACGAAGCAGAGCTTTTATCATTTACCCGGCCCGTGGCAGAGGGAGGTAGAAAAGGCTGGGTTCAAACAAAATTGAATTGGGAGAACCATCACTAAAAACGTTTCCCTGCCACTTTAGTGTTGGCTGGAGGGAAGGTTCCAGGGGATAGTGAGCTGGGCATGAGCAGGACTGAATGCCGCTGTTACTGGTTGTTGAATTTGTGGACTGCTCCCCCAGTTGGCAAATGCAGCTGTGCCCGCATCCCCAAAAGAATCCCTTGCTGCTCCTGCCCTTTCCCTGGGGGCACCTCAGCCTCCCCACAATCCTAGGGACCTCCACACTGAGACTCCAGCCAGCCTCTCACCAGGGGCTGCCCACACCATGCCAGGCATTAGGTAATCCGATGACTGCCCCCTGGGGAACTCTGGAGGACAGGTGATGGAGAATGGGTCAGGCAAACCTTCTCTTGTTTTCTGCCTAGCTTAACAAAATGGAAAAATAAAATAAAATAAAATAAAAAGGGAAATTGGGTTTTGGTCACTTAGACAAACACAATTAATTGGAATCAAGTAGGGAAATCAGTGTCCATTTGTGAAATCTCAGTGTAGAAAAAGGTTGGAAGGGCTTATAGGTGCTCTATCCAATCTGCAAACTTTACAGATGGGATAAGAAACTTGTAGTCACCTGCTGGTCAGCTTTGGCCTCAGTCTCCTGGTCTAGCGGCCCCTCCCCTGCCTCATTCTGCCTCTCCTGAGTTACTTACTTTTAAGACAAACTATCTGTATTACTTTCAAGTATGTTAGAAACTGGGCTAGGAGGGAAACAATATGGTTCTTCCATTAAAATAAAAAGTATGTCTAACCAGCATGCCGTTGATCAGTGAACACCTCTAAGTTTTGTGATGTATGCAAAATGAATTGGTTTAAGTTAAACATTCCTCTTGTGATATGAATTATACTATTTATCTAACTAATAAACTCTTTCCTAAATTGCATAAAGGCACACTTCCCCACAGACCTTGCCAATGATCTCAGTGCCCAATTGCTAGAGGTGACAATTTCAGGTTTCAAGATACCTATCCATACACACAACATAAAATAGAGAAGTAACAGGCCTAGGAAATGTCACTTTAAAAAAAAAGGAGAGAAAAAGAAAACATGAGTCATCGATAAACGATCTGTTGACAATTTTGTTTCAAACCATCCAAAGCATTTTGGGGTATTAACTATTGCCCAAATTTTCCCTTGGAATTGCAGAGAAGCTGGCTCTGGTAGCAAAGACAGATGGCCCAGGCCATTAACTGAGTCATCCCTGTATATGGTTTCAAAATACTGCCTGATATCATGGCAACTGCACACGAATGAATGTCGCACAAAATGTGATCAAGGCCTCCACTGGGGGAGTCCCACAGGATCGACTCCATTTCTGAGATGATCCCAGGGCTCTGGAAATCAGGCCTCCGTTCACAGATTCTCAGAGCAGGAAGAACTTCACACCCCACAACCTGCCTTCCGTACAAGGCAGACGTGTGGACAGAGTCCCAGCAACGGAACCAACAGCAGAGAACAGAACCAGGCTCCCTGGGTTCCTAAGCTCAGGGCCTTTCCTCTCCTCTCCCTGCCTAATCTTTCCTGTGTTAGTGAAAACTGAAATCACTCACCACTCAGCTATTTTCACAAGGAGACCCATGCTTCATAACTATATTATTTTTTAATCTGGAGACCTGAGTACAGCACATAAATTAGGTATTTGTGTCACATGGATTTTTTGTTTTTGTTTTTTTTTAACTTTTTAAATTAAAAAAAAAATTTTTTTTTTTTCTGGAGGAGCTGAGGAAGGATTTTTTCTTTTTCTTGTTTTAAGGTGACATGAAACATGGCAGATCCCACTCTCCACTTCACCAGAGATGGCCTTGAGGACAAGTGTCTCAGCTCCCCTAGTCCTCCAGCTCCCTGGCTGCTAACGAGACTAGGGTTAGAAAGCAAAGGACCGTGGAGCAGGGAGAGCTGTGGAGCAAGTCTGAGCCATGCACCTAAGGTGAGACCTACTGCCCGAGAGGCCTGGTTTCCTGTGTCTGGATCACATTCAAAATACCTAAAAAGCTTCTCTCCATGCCTGAATTGGAATCACGGAGGAACTAAAACTGTGCCTCGCTCGGTGTCTCCTATCAGACGTAGGGCTTATGGAGACTGTAAACGTCCCGGTTCCACCCACCTTGCAGATGACCCAAGCACCTTTGATGCCGCCGCCGTGGAGGGGGCCCAAGTCCTGCGCGTCTGGATCACATCTAAACTCAAACCAATCCGGGGAAGCAAAGCGACATGCTCTTACAATTAATTTCCAATTTAAATCCCTGGGGTCTTTTCCTAGGCATTGTTTTCGTCTTTTTGTACGTAACTACACAAACCGAGGGAAATGAACTTATTTTCAACCCAGCTGGTTCCCTGATAAGCATGTGCAGAGGCCCTCAGCGTTAGTGGCACTGGTTTTTCTCGGGGCGGCAGCTCGATGCTGGGTTCACAGCACTCACCCGGCTCTGAGTGGAGCAGTTCGCTCAAAATCTCATCCCCCTCAAATGGTAACAAACTCACACTAGTCCCCAGAGAAGTTCCCACGGGCCCAGTCTGTCTGGCCCATGGGCTTCTGCACGCCCACGCCTGAGGCCCGCGGGCCTGGAGGGAAGCCAGCACCAAACTTGTCACCCGCGGACACCCCTGCGCCACCCTTCTCTGGAGGCCTTCCCTCCCTGCTCGCTGCAAAGTGTACTTTGAAACAGTGTCCTCAGATGTGGAGGGCTGAGTCCTGGCCGTAATCCCAGGAAAGGGGAGCTTTTCTGGGGCTCTGTCCTTAATGGATCCTCACCCTCAAACAGCTGTGAACCTTTTTCTTCGTTTATTTTCAAGCAATGAAAACTACAGCTTGGTATCATTATTGTCATCTCTCTGCATGGCATCTAGAGGCCTTTGTCTTTAAGACCCATGTCATCTATCCGAAAGAGAAACGTCTAGAGGCACCGCACACCTCAGGAGAATGACCCCCCTGGTGTTCATGCCTGAGAAAGCCGAGCACTCGGAAATGAGAAGTTGAACACATACATGTGGCCACGTGTTTCCTCTCCTTTGCTTCCATGTCCACGTGGAAAAGAAGAAAAACCGTAGATATTTGCAAAGGCTTTATGAAATATGAGCTCTGGCTAAGCCAACGGTTTTGAAAATATCTGGACCATCCAAACAGAACAGATGTTTTTACAAAATTTTCCACCCTCCCGTCGCTGCGAGTCTCCTGTGTGATTCTGCTCCCTCCACCCCCCCCACACACAAGCCCCTGGCAGGCTGGCAGCGGCAGTGGGTCCGAAATAGTGCCCCAAATCCCTTGGCCTTTCTTACAGTTTAGAACAAGCCCCTTTTCCCTCCCAGCCCATTGCTGCTCTCGTCTGGTAAGAGGAGGCTCGGGCATTCGAACAGCGTGGAGGGCCCGAGCGGAGTGCGGGGGCAACAGGAAGATGCCAGGTTCTCGCCACAACAGTCATCACAAAGCCGAAAAGGTCACAAGTACAATGCTTATTTCTTACCATGTGCTGAAGCACTGAGGTCACCCCAAGCCCCTTACTAAAGCGTGAGCGCCTCGAGGGCACAGACCTGTGTTTCTATTCATCTTTGTACACCCAGCTCTCGCATACTGCACACACGCAGCTGAGACCCAAGAAATCTGACGGAGCAGAATGAAAGCTATGAATACCTTTGTGGGAACAGGGCCATGACCAGCGGGCATCCTAACCAGAACTGGCTGCCAGCTAAAAGTGAGATGCACAGAGAATTCCTACTTGGTCAATGCAGTCATCTAACATGGAATTGGCTGGTTTTCCCACCGCGTGAAGAGCCAGCCCCGCCGTATGCGTGGAATATCCTCACGGCAGCAAGCGATGCGCTGTGATAACCACAGGTTCCAAGTGACCTGCAAAAGCGAAAGTCGAGGGCACAGGCCAGGCCTGACGCCAGAGGCTCAGAGCGTGGTACAAGGGGCAGGAAGGCCCCAATGTGTTCTGAGAAGTTCAAATCACAGCACACTCTTCTTCCTTTTTTTTTTTTTAAGATTTATTTTTTTATTTTTGAGAGAGCGAGCGAGCGCACGTGCTCATAAGCGGGCGATGAAGGAGCCGAGGGAGAGGGAGAGAGAGAATCCTCAAGCAGACTCCCCACTGAGCACGGAGCGGGACTCGGGGCTCGATCCCACGACCCTGAGATCATGACCTGAGCTGATAGCAAGAGTCGGATGCTCAACCGACCGAGCCACCCAGGTGCCCCGCACAGCATACTTCTTTTTAGCTTTTATGACCAGGACAAAGATCCAATACCTTTAGCTGATACACCTCTGTCAACCGTAACCGGGAAAGTCTACAGTCTCATCGCTAAGTTCAAAGTCTAAAAATCCTGCCTCAACTGTCCTGCAAAAAATCTTTAATCCTCCTCCCAGACAAACTTTTACAATTAAACATTCATTTCTTTTCTCTCAAATAGGACCATTTGGAAAGGTTTTTGGTTTTTCAATAAATGTATTAATACACCAATGTTAATACCTTCCATAAACGTATTTTTAACCCAGCTCCCAACCTGCCAAGATTTCTGCCAAACCCTTACTTACAATTTGCCACCCACATACAGCCCCCCAGATGGACCTTCCATCCAGTGACGGCACTTAAGAGCTGATTAAAGGGTTTGGAGGTGATGACAAAAATACGCGTGGTTGACAACAACAGGCAGCGTGGAAGGGCACATCTGTGATCAGAAAAAGCACGAATTTGCAGAGGAAGCTGCTTTCGATTTGCATTATGACCGCCAGTTTCAGGACGAGAGGCTGGCTGTGCCAGGGGCTCGCGTGGCACGGTGTCCTAATAGGTTCTTAGTAGTTCTTATTCCAAAAGTACGGAACAAAACTACCAACAATAAAAAGGAGCTCATTTTAACTTTTTTTCTTGTCAGAAGACAGAACATGTTAAAGAAGAAATCAGTGATCCCTTAACATAACAGCCTGAAATCCTGAGAGGATACAGTACCTGCATTAAATAAGTCTAAGGTTCTAAAATCTGCCAAAACGAAGAACTTCCGATTCGATGCATGAAGGAAATACATATTGCTTGCACAAACTGAGTCCCACTGCAAATATGGTGGATACACTTCAAACACAGTTTGCACCTTAACCTTGCATCTGTTATAATTGCCCTGGAGCACTATCCCAGCTCTTTGATTTCAGCGAGAAAGTGTGATAACGTTGTCAACCCACCGTGTAAAACTGACTTGAAACAAACTGCTATAATCAACTTCCCCCAGACCAACTGAACTGTATGCATGGTAGTATGTAATAAATAATTAATGCAATTAAAAAATGGCATGAGCCCAGTATAGAATTTAATCTGTTCAAGCTGAAGAATAAAGTTTTTCATTTAAAATAATTGTTACCATATTTCCTTATGGATATGACTGTATGCAACTCCCTGATTAAATAGCATAAAACAACTCCTAAAATCTGGTCTTCAATGTAAATTGGCATTGCTTCACCTTTGAGATAAATATCCTCAGTCATACAAATTTTTGCATGTAACTTAAAAAAAAAAAAGCCTAGAAATAACTGTAGAAATGAGAAAATAAAGAAAAACAAAACCAAGAAAATATAAATCACTCTTCATTCAGTTCCCTCCCACCCTTCCATGTTTTAGAAGTAAAGATATAAACACGTAACAGCAGCTGTCTGACAAAGTGGGAATGGGTTAGGGGATCAGGGGAGGAGGAACTTACCTTAATAAATTGTCTTATCATGTGCATGTATTATGATTTTAATTTTTTGAAATTAGTTTATATGCACATGCATATGCCTTCCAGACTTTTCTCTGGATACATATTTTTTTAAAAGCTAAAATGGCAATTACACTGTGTGAATGACAGAAAAAAATTATATTTAGGAAAAACAGAAAGACAACCTTTCTCACCTTGTTGCCCACGCCTTCCCAACCTCAGGGGAAAAAAAAAACAAAACTGTAGCTCTGCTCCCGTATGAAGATAGGACTTTTATAATCAGCATTATCTGCAGGTGTGTGTGTGTGGGGGGAATATGTGAACCGCAATCTTTCTTTCACACAAAATCCAACACTATTGTTTTCTAGATTCACTCACAGGGGTTAGAGAGGATCTGTTGGATCCCCTGTTTCTAAACGAGAACCAGTATCCACAAAGGTTACATACGCAGAGCTAGTCATGCCAGAGCCTGGTTGGGGACCGGGTGTCTGGACCTCCCGCCCTCCACCCCATCCCAGCGTGGCTGTTAGTTGTAGGGCTCTTTCATATATGTGGGTTCATTTCTGAGATGGAGGGTCAGTCCTCAGAGGTGCCCCACAGTGTGGTGACTTTGGGCTGCCCCACACCCACGCCACAACATAGCAATGCCCAAGGTTTGCAAATCCAAGTCATGAACAGTCTCCCCACCTGACTCTTTGAGCCCGAATCTGCATTTTGCTTTATTTTTCATTTTCAATCAAAGCAGTTAAGTTGGGCTCAGTCTCTTAATGGTTTTGCCTAAAGCATTCTCCCCTCCACAGCGAAGAATTTTACAAGGGGCACTGAAAACCACCAAAGTCTACTCCCTTTTGAGGAACACCGAATCCTCACGAGGCTCGTCATGCTGAATAGACCTGTTTATGTCCCTGACTTCATGTCTGCATCATTCTCCCTGCCTGGCAACCCCGGGAGGGGGGACCGCTGCGCTGTGGCCGGTTTCAAAGGAACTAACCTTCCACGTGCAGAAGCCCCTGGATTTGTGAATTCTTCTCTGCCACAAAGGGAAAGAAGGTTCAAAGGCAACCTGCATGGTCAAAGGGGTTGATAAGGTGCAAAACATAGTAAGATAAAATAATCACAACTGGAAAGAAATAGTATATGAAAAAGGAACCCAAATGCCAAATAAACTCAATCATCTAAGTTGGAAAAGATGCTCAAAAAAGAATAGTTTTCTTCAGTTAAAAAGATCAGAGGTGAGGCTCTTTCCCTCCAGTGTATTCTATCACTTTCTATGCTTCATAAAAAAAATACAGTTAAGTAATGGTATTATACAGGAGTCACTGCAAAATTTCAAAGTGCCTCATGTTTACCTACGCAGTACTGTTTTTTCCAGGTTCTGGGAGAGGATGTTTAAATTATTTGGCCTAGATACATTACTTTGCAGATAAGTTAATAAGTCAGTGTCATGATGTCAAAAGAAGGGCCATTAAATGTTAGTTCACTGGATGAAGCTCACTTGTGTCTAAATTTAGTAATTTTTTCCCAATGTTTTTTATTGTGGTAAAATACACAAAACATAAAATTTACCATCTTAACCATTTTTAAGTGTATGGGTTAGTTATACTAAAATACATTCATAATGCTGCACAAACATGCACCTCCAGGGCTTTTCATCTTATAAACTGAAACTCAATTCCCATTAAACAATAACTCCCTATTCCCCCAGCCTCTGGCAACCACCACTCTACTTTTGGTCTTGGAGTAATTCTTTCTTTCAAAGGAATAATTCCAAAGTTTGTAGGGCTTAAAAAGGCTTAAAAAAAAAAGAAATGAAAATACATATATGGTATATATACACTTAAATATACACACACAAAGAAAGAGAGATTTCTAGCCTATGGAATAAGCTTCATGTTTTTATGGAATACAGAAGATTCATGGCTTATTAAATAATAAATATGTTAGGAGAAATGACTAAGCAAGCTACTGTTCAGCAATCAGGAGCTTATCTAAAAGAATACTTAGATAATTACTGCTATCTTTACATTATGCATACTATTTACTATTAATGAGGACATCGTCCACCTCACCCATTGTGTGAAATCATTTACTTTTCAGCTGCTACTGAATTGACATTACTATACACGACATCATTTTAGGACAAAGACTTCCACTCAATGGAGTACACACGGTGAATCCCATGGGCCCGGAATGACTTTTTAATGACTGGTTCAAGGGTTTATAAGAAACAATACTACCATACAATACTTATTTGACAACAATACTACCATATAATAACATCTACCCCTGAAGTAGGTCTTCATTTTCTGAAAAGAAATCAAACATGAAGGGATAATGTGACCCTGGAAATAAAATCTGCTTTTAAAGAACTCTTCTCATAAACCAAGCAGGGAGGAGAGAGAGGGTTAAGAGCACATAGCCTTTGCGGCTGGGCTGATCTGGGTTCAAATCCTGACACTTTGCTTCAGATTTGTGGCCTGGGAAGTCATGGAATCTCCCCAAACCTGTGTGTCCTCAGGTGTCAAGTGAGTATCTGTGGAGGAACGAGTATCTGAAATGACCAATGTAAAGCTCTCATTTGGTAAATAACTTCTCTCATTACCGTAAGCCAGCACCTCGGGCAGTAACAGAAGCGGGGGCTTCTCCCTCACAGAACCTTCTGCTCCACAGAAGCTCATTTATTTACTTACAGTAAGTCAGTGAACTGAGCTACCCCAAGAATATAAAAATTATTGGTTAAATAAATGAGAAAATAATTTTAAAATATATATATGAAGTCAAAATCTTAATCTACCTTTCCATCCCCTCTCCCCCTTATTGATTTGGTATGTGTTCTTCTTAATCTTTTCTATGCACCTATAAATATATATTATAGTTGGTTGGGTTTTTTTCCTCCCAAACAGGATTATGCTATCCATACTGTTCCGTAAATGAATTTACTCAACAATATATAATAGACAATATCATTCTATTTTTTTTTAAGATCTTATTTATTTATTTAACAGAGAGAGCGAGAGAGCACAAGCAGGGGGAACAGTAGAGGGAGAGGGAGAAGCAGGCTCCCCGCCAAGCAGGGAGCCCGATGCAGGGCTTGATCCCAGGACCCCGAGATCATGACCTGAGCCGAAGGCAGACGCTTAACCATCTGAGCCACCCAGGCGCCCCGACAATATCGTTCTTTTTAATGGTTTCCTATAGTGAGTATATTTTATTTTCCCACTCCCCATATTCATGGATATCTTGGGGAATCCAATTTTTTTTTTTTGCTATTAAACAAAAGTCGAGGGGCGCCTGAGTGGCTCAGTCGTTAAGCATCCGCCTTCGGCTCAGGTCATGGTCCCAGGATCCTGGGATCAAGCCTCGCATCGGGCTCCCTGCTCCGCGGGAAGCCTGCTTCTCTCTCCCCCACTCCCCCTGCTTGTGTTCCCTCTCTCTCTGTCTCTCTCTCTGTCAAATAAATAAAATCTTAAAAAAAAAAAAAAGTTAAGCTAAGTGGTCTTGCTAAGTATCTGACTGATTTGAAACTTAATTTGATACTAGCTATCCTGAGCACAGTGACATCAGACCATAAATAAGGTCACAATAACATAACGGGATGGATGAGAGATACAGAACTTCCACTGGCATTCAGAGCTTTTTTTCTCTTTGACTCAAAATGGATCCATTGTAGAGGAATGCCTTCTCCCTATACTCAGTGCAGAGACAAAGCTCACGTGCTTAAACATACATGTTTAGGATTCTAGACTTGGTTTAACTCAAATGGCCTTGATTGGATGGGGTCCCTCCGCAGTATTAAAACTGCTCTAATTGCATTCTTCAAGCCAGCTGAAGGCTGACAGCTTCCGCTCCCGGCTCATTATCAGAGCACTTCAAGAGGCTCCATTATGAGCAGAGCACCTGGTCCAAATTTATTTCAACGGCCCAGAGCAAAATGGGAAGGTGCTTAATGTTCAACCACAATGGTGACATTTTTATGAGATATCCAAGGTTCAGAAACAAATAAATGAAAGGTTTGAAAGGAGCACGAACAGAAACTGTGACAATAAAAATTCAACATTAATATATCAATTTTAAACCATATACCACCCATACACTTGGGGTAAGGCCAAAGGTTCAAGGCAGGCTAAACAGAAAGAAAAAGAAGAAAGGCCAATACTCAACTCCTCCCGTGACAGGCTTCGCTAAAAAGACGGATCGTGTGTTTAATTTAAGGACTTCAGAATGAGATTCGGATTCTGAATTCTGGTTAGGATAATAATCACGTTGTCTAGCTGCACCGACATCAGAATGAATGGAAATACAGCCAGAAATGAGTGAGTGTTCTAAATGTGTTATGTCCATACCTTTTCTCTGATTTGCTCACACAATTGCTGTTTCTCCATTTTAAAAATTCCCTTTTGGACATGAATAAGTTAAAGATTCCTTACACAGATGTTTCGATAAGAAAACATTGTGCAAATATGTATTTAGAAACTTTTTAATAAATGCATCATAGGAAAAGTTTCCCAGGTAGATCACGGCAGGTCCAAAGTAAACACTGCATCCTACTGCATAAATCCATATCTAGAGACTTCTTGTCAAGTGGGATTTTGCTCTCTGCGGCTGAGTACTTGCAGAGGACCTGGTATGCAGACGACAACCAATTTTAAAGCCCCGAAACCCAGCTGCACAGCATTAGTGAGCTCTACCCTCCACTAAGAATCTGTTTAAAGAAATGTTTAAAATAAATATTTGTTTTCTTTTACTAAACACAACAATGACACTTATTTTGGAATCTAAAAAAATGATGAATGAAAAATTGTAACACTGGCACTTTACAATGGGAATGCTGACTTAACTGGAACTATATGGATTTACTAAATGTTTAGTCTCTTAAGAAAAAAAGAGGAAAAAAAAGAGAAAAAGAGGAGGATAATTAATCAACTATGCTTGGAAATGTTTCTCAGCTATTAGATGCTTTTGGTATTGTAATTTTATCTTTCTCAAGCATTTTCCTTATTAAGCCGAACATACAGATGTGCGAACATTAATTGGCCAGACTATAAAGGCTTTAATTATTTTACTGATTTAAAAACGCAATTAGGCAGCACCTATTTTTCACATATTGATTGTACCTACTCCGAGTTTTAGATCTGAACGCATGAATCATCGGGCAACTAGAGTAACCACAGGCTGCTGTGTGAGCCTTTTATTTATTTTTCAACAAATGAATAAATGCACTTGAAATTAATTACCTGATAGACTCATTCTAACTACAAAAAAAAAAAAGCAAAATTCCTTTAGGATAAATTCTGTATGTAAGCCACCCAGCAAAGTGACCACATACGTAACTGCCTGCAGTGTTAGGTTTGGGAATTTGGGAGCATAGAAAAGTCTTCATCCGGGTGTTCAGTATGGGGTGTTTCGTTTAGTGCTGATACAGCCTGGCGTTTGCCTTTCCTGTGTTCTGCCGTCTCCTGTGAAACTACTTCACGGGGTGCAGCTCTGGAAGTCCACAGGGAAGTTCCAAGGTCACCATGGAAACTGAGCAGTCGTTTGGATCATGCACATCCGGGTCCCGGTTTGTTCTTCGCTTTGACCTCTCCCATTGTCCTCCCCATCTTCTATCTAGTTAAGACCCCTCTTTATAATATAGATCAAAAGAGCTGAGACTGCAGGGACGGCTGTTCATGGTGGTACTCACGAGGCTAACATTCCCAGCCTCTCCCATCTTTCTGGGACAGCAGGACACGTAGGGGTCTGGAAAGCCTCCACAAGATGTTGTGTCCACTGAAAAAAGTCTGAGAACCGCTGCCACAGAACAGATGGTTTTCAAGCTCTTGGACAACCTCTCAGCTCTACTTTAGGAGGTCACCAGGATGATGATAATGACCATTTATGGGCAGAGCGGTGTGGTGGAAAGGGACCTAGATTCAGGTGAGAAGACTTGGCTGGAATCAAGCTCTAGATGACATTATTAGCTGTACAACTGTTTGCTCTAAGCCTTTCTGGCTTCTGTTTCTCCATCTGTAAAATGGAAATAATTATGTCTGCTTTCTCTGTCACAGAGAACCGCTGAGACTGTCACACACACACAAAGATGCTTTGTAAAATGGAAGCTAGTACTACAAACATTGTCATTATTTGTGCACAAGCCATTTCCTTCATTCAATCACCTGCACTGCCCTCTTGTGGTGAGAAAGCTGCAATGCTACTCAAAAGGCAAAGTTATATGACTGCCAGATTATTTTTATGTAAGTAACTCTTGATTGTGAGGCTAGTGGAGAAAGGAGCACTTGACATGGAATATAAAATGTAAAGGATCTACTTGGGGTTTTGTGTTTTTTTTACCTGGATGCTGTAACAGAGCCTGACTTTCAGGGACAGAATGGAGAGAGTTTAAGGAAAGAATTATTATTTTTTTTTTAAGTGATTTTAAATTTATTCACTTTTAGGGAAATTAAGATCTTTGTAATCAGGAGCCAAGTATTTTCAAACTGCCTTTCAAAAAATCGAGATAAATTTAGAGCTTGACTACCCTTCAATTTTCAGCTTGTTTTCTCTTCTCAAAATCGTAAAATAGCCAATAGCATTTCAGCTATTCTGATACTTGAGTATAGGACTTAATATTAGGAAATGTAGCATATTAATTCTGATTCCAAAATAATGCTAAAATATTGTTCAGCTTGATTGTTTAACCTAGTTCTTCACCTCACCTAAATACCAGAAATACAGAAAATAGTCTAATTCCTAATAAATAGCAGGGCCGATTAAGGAAAGAATTCTAAATTTGTGAACAGGAAATCCAGACACAGTGCTCCTACCCATTTTTTTGGAACCATTAGACAGTGATTTAAAAAAAAAACTGTGGAAAGTGTGAAGCACTGAACAAGAAGAGAACTTGTCTCAGAAGATCAGCTGAGCATTGGTGGGAAGTCTTGCCCTCCTGGCTACCTTGAACATAGATATTCAAGCCAATGGAATTATTCGCAAATTATAGGACCAAAATGCCACACTCAGATTTCCCCGGACTCTAGAACTAGAAAAATAGACTTTTCAAACTGGCAGGGACCCAGGATACCATGTCATTCCACTTCCTTTCTTCATAGTTAAGGACCCTAAGACCCAGATAATTTAAAAGACCCGCCTAACTTGGACTGGCGGCTGAATCCACCAAGCACAGCAGGCAGCCTCCAGCTTCCACGTTTATCACCTCTTCACTCACAACTCAAAATGCACCTTCAGGGGCGCCTGGGTGGCTCAGTCGTTAAGCGTCTGCCTTCGGCTCAGGTCATGATCCCAGGGTCCTGGGATCGAGCCCCACATCAGGCTCCCTGCTCGGCGGGAAGCCTGCTTCTCCTTCTCCCACTCCCCCTGCTTGTGTTCCCTCTCTCTTTCTCTCTCTCTCTCTGTCAAATAAATAAATAAAATCTTAAAAAAAAAAATACACCTTCATTCCCATTTCTCTGTGACGCCGGTATACAGCAATGAGGAATACAGAAAAATATTGAAAAAACTAAGCCAAAGAGAGCAAAATCAAATATAGATATTATCATTTAAAAGAATTCATTACGCGAAATCATGGAAGTAGCAAGTTTCCAAACAAAAAATTGCCTGAGAGTTCATCTGTGGGTTAGCAAATATTAAAATAACACCAACGACGACAGTCCGTTCACAAGCAAATCAATAAATGCTCGTGGATGGATTGAGTAAGCATTCAAGAACCTGGCTCCTCACTACAATGTTTAATTAAGAAATATTTGATTATACCCACTATGCAGCAGGCTCCGTTTTAAATGCTTTGCTCCTTATAATCTCATCATAACACACAGCATGCTGTTAACAACCTTCATTAACTACAGCATCAGTTTACAAACCACAGTGAGCACCATAGATCAGAGAAATGACCGATTAATGAGGGGGAAGACGTCAAGAAGAAATTGTGAGTGAGTTGGTAATTGGGGGGCAAGTCAAGAAAACCCTGTGGAGAACAACATACGGAGAAGTAACTAGAAGCACTAAAGGATGCTTTGCATTCCTCTGACCTCAAGGCAGCAGAGAACGGCTGGAATGCGACCAAGTTAAGGTTTTGGGGACAGACTAAGCTGAGTGTCCCCACTCTTCAGTAAGCCTAGAACAGAGTGCTCCCCACTATGAGGATGGCTCTATGCGAGAAGATGCATGCAGAGAAATAGTAACTGGAAGACAGAGCAACCTTGTCTAGCTCCAACTTGAAGGAAGGTCAGGGAAGGAGTTTGGGAGTGGTCTTCCCACAGCTTCCGGGTGCCAGAAGCTTGCAAGGTTTGGTCATAACCAACACCGGCAAGGCAAGCAGCTGCCATATCCACCAGCTTGTTCTACCCATCCACACTGGCCCAGGGCAGTTGGTTTTAGGGACTAAGAATGGACCTGGGCGTGGAGAGTGCAGTGCCCATGCTCCTGGGTAAGCTGGTGGGGCCTGGAGCACTGCCGTGGCCTCCACCCTACCCCCAAAGCCTCGGTCAGGAGCCTGACCCCACCTGGCATCAGTGACATGCAGGAACTTAGAGAAATGTAAAGGTCGAGGAGTGTGAGGTACTCAAAACCTCATGGAGATTCAATATGCATTTATATTTTGTCTTTCCTTCTTCCCAAATAGGAAAAAAAAAAAAGTTTAACACAGACTGAGCTTTTTGTATTTCTATGTATTTACATATTATAACATTCTTTGTACTCTTATACTTTCTTAACAAGATCAATACAGTAAAGCTCCTGTTAATCTAATCCTGTTAATCTATATACCTGGCTGCTAATAGAGTTCAATAAATGTTTCCTGAATAAACCAATGACTAAAGGTAATATTAAGGGGGCCAGACAAGTTGATCTCAAAAATCACCTTCAACCCAGGGGTGCCTGGGTGGCTCAGTCAGTTAGGCGTCTGCCTTCGGCTCAGGTCATGATCTTGGGGTCCTGGGATGGAGCCCTCTGTCGGGGTCCCCACTCAACGGGGAATCTGCCTCTCCCTCTCCCTCTGCCCCTCCCCACCCCCGCTCATGTTCTTACTCTCTCTCAAATAAATAAAATCTTAAAAAAAAATTTTAAAAATTACCTTCAACCTAAAAATGGTACATCTTGAGATAGCAGATATGTTTATTGTTTACAAGTCCCTATGCTATTTTAGAAGACAGTATGTTTGATAATTATGAAAAAGCACGGAGACTTAAAACTTTAAGGACCGCTAAAGCATTCTTTAGGTCTCTGACCACATGAAGTGAAAGGATGGAATTTTCTCAGAAAGAGCATACCAGCGGACCGCCTCCTTCACGACAAAGCCCGGGTCACTGTGTGCGGAAGGGTGGCAGATGTCACTCACCTTCACAGCCCTTGGACTTCTGGCTTCTCTGCAGCATTCAGCTGCATTGGCCAGCATTCCTCATCGAAGTCCTCTCTTCTGGGTTTCCCATCTGTCTCAGTCCATTTGGGTTGCTCTAACAAAATACCATACTGGGGGACTTATGAACATCAGAAATTTACTCCTCGCCGTCTGGAGGCTAGGAAGCCCAAGATCAAGGTGCCAACAGGTTTGGGGTCTTGTGAGAGCCCACTTCCTGATTCCTAGCCGGCCCCTCACAAGGCAATAGGGAGCTCTGTGGGCCTCCTGGAAGGGCACTAACCTACTAATCTCATTTAGAGGGCTCCACCCTTGTGACCCAATCACCCCCAAAGGTCCCACCTCCTAATACCATCACACTGGGGATTAGGGTTTCAACATATGAATTGGATGGGGGGGGACACAAATATTCACACCACAGCACCATTACCCCCCACCTCTGGCCATTCGTTTTGTTCTTGTGCAGGCTCCCCTTTCTCTGTCCAACCTTGGAGGGTCCTTGTCCTAGAGGATCTTTCCTCTCCTGCGGTGTTACTTAACATCTGTAAAATAATGGCTCTCAGATCTCCTTCTCCAGCTTCAAGTGCCTACGAGATGGGTGCACGGGTGACTCCCCAGGCTGCAGGAGGTTCGAAATTGTAGGCATCCTCTGCTCCCCTGGGCCTGGCTGCCGGCTCTGATCCTCTCTGTGAAAAGCACGGCTGGCCACCCAGCCACCCATCAGGGCCTCACCCCTCACAGCCCACCCGTCCCCGAGGATCACTGGCATCTGTACCAGATCCCAGTCATGGCAACTATGACTGGGGCTTTGGCCCAGTGCTCCCAGATCTACTCCATGCTCTATAAGGCAGCCAGGGCCAGCCTCCCAGATGCTAATCTCATCATCTCATCCTGTCCCAAAACCCTCCAGTGCTTTCCCATAGCTCTTAAGAAAGTCAAAACTCCTTAAACTCTGTTCAAAGGCCCTTCCGGCACTGACTATTACTGAGGATTCCAGCCTGTCCCCAAGTTAAATACTTTTCTTACCTACTTTGCATTTGCTGTACTCCCAGATTAAAATGCTTTCCCTTATCCATCCCTCTGCCTCCCCCCACCCCCAATCCCTTCCACTTGGCTAATGTCAACCCCCCTTAGCTTTTTAGTTTTGGGAAAGTTTTGCCTGAAGCCCTAAATCTACATCAGGTGCCCCTTGTAGATGCTCCCTTTGGGTCTCATCACACCCCTCAGTGTCCCCCCATGCCTAGTCTGTAATCTCCCCATTTACTTCCTAGTACCCCCATCTCACTCGTTCATAAACTCTTAAAGGCTCTAAATTCTTTAAGGCTGTCTTATTCACATCATGCCCCCGGAACATACCACAAGGTTTATTTATCACATGAGAGGTGCACAACCAATATTTACTGACGAAGTAATGAATTTTTAATTATTCCTATTTTATTCGTGAGTACTTGATCTCTGAGCTGTTCATGCAAAATGGTAACGCCCTGAGCTTCAGAATGGAACAGACCTGGGTTTCCATCCTAGCTCCATAGCTCACAAGTTATGTGATCTTAGAAAGCATAAGGAAGCCTTCTAAGGCCTGGTACGCAAGCCTACAGAGGCAGAGTAAACCACCTACTTCACAGGGCTGTTGTGAGGATTTAAATACTTATCACCTAAAGCACCAAGTGCAGCCTATTATGTTGTTCCCAAAACTCATTGCTACAAACTTGTTTATCACTGTATCAATTAACGCTATTGCTGCCTTAACCTTTAGGCCACCAGGGCCTTTATGTGACGTTCTTTATGTATGTGAGCAGCTATTCCAAGAAATCAGGCTTGCCCCCCTGGCCCAGTACATTCATTCAGGGCCCTGCATTATTACTCAAGCAAAGTGGTTAAGTCTAACACCCGTCAGCCTAAGAATGACAGTATTGCTCCTACATTTTACATGCTATGGTAGCAAGACTAACAATACAAGGAAAATGCTTTGCTCCTTCCCAGGACGACTGAACGAGAGCAGAATTATGAGCATCTTCTGGAAAAGAGATCGGGCGCTACACGGAGTCCTGAAACATACCAGTCTTGTAAGCACTGCACTGCAACCCTCTCTGTGGTCTGCTCCAGACTCTGGAAGAGGTCCCTGCTGCTAGGGGCTGCAAGATCTGTATGTCTTTGGAAGGTTTGTTACTGATGCCTTAAAGGGTGTATCCTATTTTCCAAGGGAAGCAAAGGAGGGAGAGAGGAATAGAGAAAGGAAAGGCAGGAAGAAGAGGGAGGAAGGAGGAAGGGAAAGAAGGAAAGAGAATGGGGAAGAGAAAGAAGGGAAGAAGAAAACCCAACACCTGCCCATGGTTGTGAATTTCAGAGTCTTGTTTTACCGATTTTATGGCACAACCAAGCCTTTCTATCCACCCCACTCCCCCAAAAGACAAAACAAATTAACAACCAAAAAAAACCCCTTTTTGGTCAGGTCAACCAGTGGCTTTGGAACCAATCACAAAGTTCTGTAAGATGACTTTCTAAATTAAAACTCTTAAGCTGCCCAACAAGTCAAGTACATTGTGGCGGCTGAACACCCACTTCAAAAGTTTGGATTCTGACCACAGCTTCCCATCCAACCGCCCCCAAATTCCAACACAGTTAATCCTAGCTTCCTGGCCTGCACTCACACACTGGAAGAGAAGTACGGCACGCTGACAGCCTGAGGGCTCCTCTCGTCCTTCCCTGATATGACCTAAGAAATCCTGAACTCCTGGGGCGCCTGGGGGGGCACAGTCGGTTAAGCATCGGACTCCTGGTTTTGGCTCGGGTAGTGATCTCAGGGTTGGGCTCCGCACTCAGTACAGAGTCTGCTTGAGATTCTCTCTCTCTCTCTCTCTCTCTCTCTCCCTCTGCCCCTCCTGCTCGTACTCTCTCTCTCTCAAACAAATAAATAATCTTTTTTTTTTTTAAAGATTTTATTCATTTATTTGACAGAGAGATAGAGAGAGAGCACAAGTAGGCAGAGAGGCAGGCAGAGGGAGAGGGAGAAGCAGACTCTCCACCGAGCAGGGAGCCCGACGTGGGGCTCGATCCCAGGACCCTGGGATCATGACCTGAGCCGAAGGCAGCCGCTTAACCGACTGAGCCACCCAGGTGCCCCAAACAAATAAATAATCTTAAAAAAAAAAAATCCTGAGCTCCTGAGGGTGACCCCACTCCCCAAGATCCTGTGTAAGCGTCACCATGCAATCAATCACCACACCTCAGAGGATGAAAAGGGCTGGCCCTGGACCAAGTCGTGGCGACTTTCCCTCACTTCAGAACAAGAGAAAATATATGTTCTAATTCAGAAGGGATGTTTGTTATCTTACCCAAGGTGACCCACTTCATACTATACCTTCCAAGGCTCACACAGTTCAAGCTTTGTCCTAGAATTCTTATTGAGTTTGACCTACACTATGACTTGATGTGGCTAACTGACATAAAATCCCAAAGATATTAGTACTGAATAATTTTTAAATGTCTTCTGATATGTATCACAACCATGTTTAAAATATTCCCTTCCTGGGCGCCTGGGTGGCTCAGTCGTTAAGCATCTGCCTTCGGCTCAGGTCATGATCCCAGGGTCCTGGGATCGAGCCCCACATCGGGCTCCCTGCTCCGCGGGAAGCCTGCTTCTCCCTCTCCCACTCCCCCTGCTTGTGTTCCCTCTCTCGCTGTGTCTCTCTCTGTCAAATAAATAAATAAAATCTTTAAAAAAATAAAATAAAATAAAATAAAATATTCCCTTCCTGGTTTAAAAAAAATGATCCAACAACTAAGTATAGAGTTATTTCCTTAGGGGGAAAAAAAAACTGAACAAAATGAACAATAAGAAATCCTCTTTGTTATTTAAATATTCTCTCTTTAAAGAATATAAAACTTGAAATTTTTAGATGCAGTTTAGGTCTTCGTAAACTTATAAATAGGTAAATTTCTTCTCTTTACTCTAATTCACTTAAACCTATCCCTTTATATATCTTCGTCCCCCAGGACTAAGACCTCATATTCAAAGTGTCATCCCGAGTGATTTTTTATGACCACGTTATAAACCCCTCCAAAAACAGGGTTTACAATGGAAGTGTTGACATCATGTTAACTATTGCTCTGCAAACAGAGCCCAGTAATCAAGGCACATTATATTTATGAGGCAGGTAAAAGTCTGTACCCATTAATCACAGCACCATATTGACAGATTCTAAGTTTGAGGTCCAGCAAAATTAGTGTAATCCATTTCTTGCATCATGGAGACCAAGAAGAAAATTTGTAGGCATTTTTATAATTGTAAGGCTGTGACATTTTTACAGAAATCAGGGAAGCAGCCTTGCTAAAACATTTCATTGTATTTACACCTGCTACGGTCAGTTTTTGCACATCTGCAAACTCGTAGAGAAGAATAATCTTTCCCATAGATAATTCATGAGAATGACATGCATTTGGACAAACATGGCCTTTAATGCAGGGCCATTACACTCATGAACTCCATGCAGCCATGCGCCTAGCCTGCACTGAGGCCACACCAAATTGTGATTAATTACCAAAGGAATATTCCACTCCTAAATTATAATTCAACATTCCTATATAAAACAATCTAAAATGTCAGCACTCTGTCTTTATGACATCACGCCATCCCAATAATTCTGTTTTACAAGTAAATTCCTATTATACATTAATAAGGGCTGTTAGTGGCTAAACATCTTGCCTCCCCAGTAATGACTCGGTGGAAGGCAATTAGGGAAGCCAGGTGCAGCTGAGCTGGGTCCTCATAAAAGTTTTTAAATTTTACTATTTCCGTTTGATTTTGGGGAGTGCATTCCAATCTGCCCAAATTAAAGAGGAAGCTACGGCCATGCTTTCAGCTGTTGTGTATTCTGACCATTACGGATAACTCCCTTTAATATTTCTTGGCTTCTGAGAAGCCGATGATCTGAGGAGTTCAGGTTCCACGCAGAGCATCAATATTTCACGGCCTGTCAGAGCGGTTACGCGCGCGCGCACACAGTCCCAAGGTAACAGAGCAGCGCCTTCCTTTAAGACTTTCTGGGGCAGCCCTATGTAGTAAAATTGATGCATGAAAGAAAGAACTTTACTCACTTTGTTAACATGTTTTTGTTGTAATTAGTTTGGGTCAGTGAAGGAGACAGCAAATTAAAGTTTTATGTCATAATAGGAGCGATGATTTTCCCATTACAAGAAAATCAATTTCCTTCTACAAACTACAAACACTACATAAAAGAATTAATAAGTGTAAAGACTTAACACATCTGAAGCAAAAGAAAAGGTTACCTCTGATGATGACAACTATCCTTAGAAGTAGAATTTTAAAGAGTTAACAACTTACCCGCAGTCCTGTTATAAGAGTGGTGTGACCTGGAAATGTGCCTACCAGGGTGACATGTAGAAAACACGGATTCCATCGTCTAACCTTTTATGGTTTTCTTCTCTTTACTCTAATTCACAGTAGTCGGTTTGATTTAATTCATTTTTAAAAAATACTCGAATGTTATAAACAATTTGTTTATGATACCAAATGTTGGATTTAATGAGGTTTCGTCTTTTGTTTTGTGTCTTTCAACAAGTTACATGGATCTTCTATATGTTATATGTTAATGATCAGATAGATGAAAGTAACTATGTACCAGTTGTGCTAATCCAAGGACCAACATTATCCTGAAAAGCTGCATAAATCCTGTTATTGACAATGAGACAGGGTCTCGCTTTGATTTCAAGAACACACTAGCCAGAACCATCCTAGGAAGCAAACTTGGAAGGATGACTTAGTCCAAAGTCCCCCTTTTAAAAACAAACAATCATATTCCATTTAATTTCAGAAGGCAAATAGATATGATCATGTGTGAAGGAGAACTTCTCAGCCTTCAAAAGTGATCCCTGGGGGGCCTGGGTGTCTCAGTTGGTCAAGCAGGCAGACTCTTGATTTAGGCTCAGGTCGTGATCTCAGAGTCCTGGGAGGGAGTCTGGCAGGGGGCTCTGCGCTCAGCGGGGAGTCTGCTTCTCTCCCTCCCCCTCCGCCCCTCCCTCCACTTGCGTTCAAGAACTCTCAAGCTCTTGTTCTCTCCCTTTCTCTCAAATAAATAAATAAATCTTTAAAAAGTAATAATAAAAAAAAGTGATCCCTAATTTCCTTTCTTGGCTTTTTGGGGGTGTTCCTTTTTGTTTGCTTTTATTTATTTATTTGAAAAATCGACATTTACCAGAATGGGGTAAAAAAAAAGTAGTGTAGCACTATTTCAGAAAATAACATGGTTCAGAATTGCGCTGTTAATTTGCACTAATATCCCATTTCCCCATTTTCTGGGGGAAGAAGCCACATAAAATGAAGACCCTCTGCAGACACTTAATCATCTTTTGCTTCTTAACAGAGAAAATTTTACTGAGGACTTGTTTACCTGGGATATTAAGCTTCAGCACGTAACCATTTTACCCACGGTTTTTTAAACTTACCAACAGGGAGGAAGCCAATTGTTTATATGAAACAAGAAGTATGTCTTTGTCATGTTTCTTTTCTTTTCTTTTCCTTGATCCACACTACTCCCCCACGGAAGAACTTTTTTAAAATGCCCGTTTTTTTGTTTTCGTTTTTTTTTTAAGATTCTTTATTTATTTATTTGACAGAAACACAGACAGAGAGAGAGGGAACACAAGCAGGGGGAGTGACAGAAGGAGAAGCAGGCCTCCTGCCGAGCAGGGATCCCAATGTGGGGCTCGATCCCAGGACCCTGGGATCATGGCCTGAGCCGAAGGCAGACGCTTAACTGACTGAGCCAACCAGGTGCCCCTAAAATGTCCGTTTTTAAAAGAAAAAAAAAATCAATATTCACATAGCTTCTTTTTCTCCTCCCTGATTTTTTTCCTAGTGGGAATGCAGGAGGTAAAGAGAGGGCGCGGCGCGTTGGCGGGGGTCTCTACTTCGTTCAAGCAGTTACCCAGACAAGCCCGTTTCCTGGTGGCTATCTCCCTGCCAACTTCGGAACTATACCCAGAGCCCTTCAACCAGGTGAGATGCCCTATGGCGACAGAGCCTTAAAACCCTGGAGGGATGTCTCAAAACATGCCATTAATAGAGCGTAAGGGACACTCAGGGTACAGTTTGCTGCAAAAGGGGCTGCAATTTGCTGCGCAAAGGGAATAATGCAGGAGCACGGGAGCCAAGGGCAGCTCCAACCGAAATGGTGTTCCAAATGTTTCACCACTTTTTAAAGCCCAATTTCTTCATTTTAAAGCCCAACCTCTCTTCAATGCTGCTAAATCTCGTTGATTCTGAGATATTTTTCGGTTAGCAACTAGCTTCCCAACAGGTTCCCACTGTCTTATAAGGAAACTCAGCAATTCATTAACAGATGCTATTGGTGGCTCTCTTCTTGCCATCAAGGTACAGCTAGGCTGCAGGTAATTACACCTGGAGGCTCCATCATGGAACACATTTTTCTGTTCCCTAATTACATGAGGAAGCCTCAGCAAGTTCCAGTTTTAACAGGAGTACTTCCTGCTGCAGAGATCAAAGCTGGAGGTGAGTGTGATGAAGTCTAGCCAGATTTAAGGAGTGTCTCCTCTTCCCTCTCCTTCCAAACCCTACCCTACCATCCCTCAAAGGCCTGTCTGTTTCTGGGGAACAGTCCTCTGATCCTCCTCTGCTGGAACACTCAGTTATTTTCATCTGCCAAACCATCATTATTCCACTAAATCACTATTTGCATTCTCTTGCCTCACGTGTTTCTTTTGTTAGCAGGGATGGTTGTTTATGTAAGCTTATACAAGCTCCCTAAGGATGAACGCATTCTTAAACTATTAAGGGGCTTGATTCCCATGTTAATCCTTTTCTCCGAGGTCATTTTAATTTACCATCTCTGAGCTAGGAAATTGGTCAAATTATTAGCACCACATATATTCATCATGTTGTCAAGCACCACCAATTTCCAACAAGAATGAAAATGCTATCTGTGACATAGATCCCATCTGGATACATTCCAGTCAGCAATAGTGGAGAAGAAAATAATACAGAGACAAAAGCAATAATAGTATTGGATATTTAGGGGAGCTTAAAATAAACTTAAGCAGCTACAGCTTCTTCCTTACACACATACTAACTAGCTTGTCAAAACTATGCTCCTATAAAAGAAGAAAAAGAAGGACTAAGGAGGAGGAAGAGGAAGAAGAGGAGAAGTAGTCGTAGTAGTAGTAAGAGAAACAAACCCAATGTTGGAATTATACTATTCAGACCAAAAAGCCCCTTTCAGATTTGGGTCCCCAAGAATATGACCACAGGCATCCCCAAATCCATCATGGTGCCAATGCCAATCAAGAGTCCGGGCTCCAGACCCAGCCTGGGATTCAACTCCAACAGCCATTGTGGATACTGAGCAAATTACCCAACCTCTCGACTGTCGGTCAGTTTCATGATCGAACCTCCCTCATCAGGCTATAGTGAGTACTCAACTAAGACACTGCCCAGCACACCTCAGTGGACCTTCCCTGCCACCATCATCTTCATCATGATGAACAACAAACCGCTCTACTTATCAAAGATGCTTATGTCCAGTAAGAATGCAAGGTGAATACTGGGGTTTTCTCCAGTTTCTTCTACGACTACTTCACTTGTCCACTCTTCATCTTATTGCTCATAACTTTAAACATTACCAAAAGAAGGCATAGGAATCTACAGTTGACTTTGAATATAAATTCCAAGACAATTTACTTGCCAAAGGGAAGGTTATTTCAGGGTTATAATGTACTCTTAACATTTACATTTTCTATTCTATGTAGACGCAGAGTAATAGCTAACTCTATATGTGAATCACCCCATCTGAGCATCACAATACCCTTTGAAACAAGTATTATTACTCCCTTATCACAGAGGGGAAGAATGAAGCTTAGCTGCTTGACTTACCCAAGGCCACAAGGCGACTGTCAATGATGGAACCCGAGTGAAGCCAAGTTGCCCGACTTTTAACCATGCCTCCTCATCCCGTTTGTCTTCCTCTTTTCCTATTTAAGGAATTCTTTTTTCCTGTTCCATGGATGTTTGTGTGTGTGTGTTAGATGTTTTATTTAAAAATTAATTAGATTTATTTTTCTAATTCTATCAGGTGAAATAACATTATTATTATTTTCATATACTTTTGAGAGTTGTACTTTATTCTATCACTCTAAACTTCAAGTTTTCATTATGTCTCAAATACAAGTCCATATTTTCATGAAATTTAATGTTTCCCTCTAACAGTCATGTTATTTTTCCCGATTATTAAAAACCACAGTTGTTAAACTAGGTATGCATGAGGCATTTTCCCTTGCCCCAAATGTACTACCATAACAAGTTTCACCACTAAGAACATTCTTAAAATAGTTTAGATTTTTTTTATGTATGTATTACTCCCATTAAGTCCACTTTTTAGAGACAAGGGAATAAAGTTTTCATTTCTTGTATGCTCTTAAAATCACAATATTAACCTGAAAAACATGAATCCCAAATGAAGATCTCACTGTGAATTTAACACATGTACAATAAGATCAAAGGGAAATCCATTTAATATAAAATTTGTTTTAAAAAGGGTTTTAAGATTCAGAAACATGAGGGGCGCCTGGGTGGCTCAGTCATTAAGCGTCTGCCTTCGGCTCAGGTCATGATCTCAGGGTCCTGGGATCGAGCCCCACATCAGGCTCCCTGCTCAGCGGGAAGCCTGCTTCTCCTTCTCCCACTCCCCCTGCTTGTGTTCCTTCTCTCACTGTGTCTCTCTCTGTCAAATAAATAAATAAAATCTTTAAAAAAAAAAAAAAGATTCAGAAATATGCTGCAACATCCACACGTCTGTCAGTGTGTGTGTGGCCCAACCAGGAAAATATTCTCTTGTTTTAGATTAGAAGGGTCCTGGAATCCCAAATGATGGAACTTAGAGGACTCAGCTTTTACCTTAGCATGCCAGTAGGTGAAGAGCTTGTAAAATCAGTTTAGCAATAACATTTCATGCAGTTCAAGTGTTGTTGTTGCAAGAAAGAAATCTTTTGCTAGAATGGCTTCATTACACAAGTACACACAGCAACATGCAACTTCCAGTTAGAAGAGGTTTAGATTTGGGGAACTTCTTTGTCCTCACATCAGGGGCATATTTGGAGTGTTACATATGGCCCTATGTATATACATAAATATTGAGTCACATAGATATAAAGGACATCCAGTGAATAGGAGTTAATATGTAAACTACCAACTTAAGTTTCTAATACTTTTTTTAAATCTGGCAACAATATTCTAAATTCAAAATAAATAAATAAATAAGTCTTTAAAAAAATAAATTCTAACATCCCCTTTTATGGAAAAGAAAGCAGAGTCTACCAACCATTGCCAAGTAGGAAAAAAAGGAAATGATTTCATTTTCAAAAATGATACCTGATTTTTAGCTCTCATTTAGTTAAAATACAGAGTTTGAACTTTGCTGTTCTACTGTGTGTTCAGAAAGTGTTTTTAAAAATTATAAAGGCCGGGAGCAGGGGACTGCTTAAAATACTTCATAGAACTTTTTTTAGAAATTTCTCTCTGGAAACTTCCATTCACAGACCAATCATCAATGTTATCCACATCATTTTAATCCCTTTATTAAAACAGGTTCCTTGAAAGATTTCTATAGGATGTTGTATTTGGAGAAGAACACAGAAGGGCACATCTTTTCAAAAACATTCTTTATTGTGATGTTTCACTACCTGACTTATCACCCCCCTGGCTCCCACCATTGGTTAGAATCAGTGTGGTGGTGTTGCAAACAAAAAAGGACTGATTAAATAACTTCAAACCTAATTCTTTGAAAAACCCGATTCTTCATCTCTCATCACTTAGATATCTTCTTTCCAATTTCCTAAAAATTTCTCCTGGTAGATGACCATTTCACCTGGCTAAAATCCAATCAGGCTTACCAGGCAGTGAGCGCACTGGGTTGCTAAGTTAGCAGGACCCAGTGCATTCAGGGGGAAATGAAGGAGCTCAGTGGCATACTCCACTTCTCTCTGAGCCCAGAGCACACCCCCAATGACAGGTGCTGCTCCCTTCTTTTTGGATACTGTAGTGCCCCCCCCCCCCCTTGCTCCCATGGCAATGCTTACAAAGAAGTCAGTAACACTGACACCTTTCAGAACGGGTCCCTGACAACAGAGTAAGGGGTGGGTGGCAGAAGCAGGGGAGGAAAGACTGGATTCAGTGCTCAGTAAAACTTGCTCCTTCCCCTTCACTATCCCATACATTCATTTGCAAATATTTATCAAGCTCAACAAGCACATCACAAATGTGGAGACACCTGCAAGGCCAACCAAGGTCCCCTCCCTAATGGTACTTACATTCTTGTGCAATGAAAGCAGGAGACAGATGATAACCATGTAAACACATAAATAAGATCATGTCAGACAATGATGAATGTCCTCACATTGCAGAGGTGGGAAAATGTGTAAATATCCAAAATGTGGTAAGAGTAGGAAACATGATAATACACAAAAATCAGCAAGGTAGTCCTTTGAGATAGAAGTCATAGTTTTATTTGCATCTATTGTGGCAATAGAGGTTCGTATTTTTCTTTTTTCATCAAGAAAGAATCTAAAAGCAAATAGCTGTCTGCCTACTCACTATCCCTCCCTCCCTTTCTCCTTTAACACAGATCCCTAATGTTCGCCGGGAATAAGGGCTACATTTGTCGGTCTCAAGGTTCCATAGCTGGTAACTGGCAGGGCAGAAACTGAAGGACCAGCTTGCCAAACACCAGAGGTCACACACACTCTTCCCAGGCCCCGTCTCTCAGCCCACTGTCTATAAAGAGGACACTATATGCAGCTTGAAAGGCCTGAAGAGGCTGGGACTGGCCTGGGTTTCTGTCCTAGAAACATAGCTAACTTGTCTGTGACCCTACACATGTTAATAAACGCTTTCTAGATTACCATCTGCTGAAAAGCAGTCACCTGTCTAATGGCCACGTGGGAAGAATGAACCATTCGGCACAGAGCACTTTCTGGAAGAAGGAAGTCGGTGTAAGCAGATCCAAAGCCTCTCCTTCCACACAGGGACACCACGTCCACCCTCCCTTTCTTCATGTTTCTGCTCATGGTCTTTTAACGAAGCCCTGTTTCCTCCACTGCTGTTGACTTAGGAAGATAGAAGGGAATAAATACCTAGAAATATATCTGAAGTCCCAGGAACAAAGAAGCCTATCTGGAAAAACTGGCACCCCAAAGAGGTATACATCCTATTCTGGGGTTTGGCATACCCCTGACATCCCCATGTGTTCCCAAGAGTTTGGCATCTCCCAGTTGAGAAGCTCCCTTGAGAAGCACAAAGCCAAACTACTCAGACTAGTTTTCAAAGTGTCGCCCCATCTACCCCATCGAACCCCAGGATTCTTCATTCTCACCCACATCCATGTTCTCACCATCAACCACCCC
This sequence comes from Halichoerus grypus, assembly GCF_964656455.1. Lineage (NCBI taxonomy): Eukaryota > Metazoa > Chordata > Mammalia > Carnivora > Phocidae > Halichoerus > Halichoerus grypus. Next base: position 59,573,246 of record NC_135723.1, read on the forward strand.
AGCCATTCTATGCAGTCACTCATTCTTCCAGACCTCCTAGACCAGACCCCATTCCGAGCAGTCCCCTGTCTTTCTGCTACTCCTCAGGCTGCCTGTCCTTCCCACAGAGCCTCTGCTACCTTCCAGCAGGCACCAGTGGCTCCCTTCTCGCAACCTTGGATCCCCATGAGGTACCACCATAGACTGCCAAAACAAATACCACGGGCTGGGTGCTTTAAACAACCGGCATCTATTTTCTCACAGTTCTGAAGAAGTCCCAGATCAATGTGCCGGCCAGTTCGGGTGCTGGGGAGAGCCCTCCTCCTGGTTCACAGACAGCTACTCTTACCTTTTCCTTACATGACAGAGAACATTCTGGCATCTCTCCCTCTTGTTACACGGGCCTCAACCCTATTGGATTAGGGCCCCACCTGTAAGACCTCACTTAACTTTTATCACCTCCTCACAAGCCCTCTCTCCAAATATAGTCACTTTGGGGGTTGAACCTTCAACGTATGAATTTGGCAGGGGCCCCCTCTGAACCAAACATTCAGTCCAAAACAGGGAGAAGGGTATGAGCTACACGACACCAAAAGGAAGAGAGGGGGTTGAGCAAAACTTACAGAGGCTGCCATGAGGACAAAAGGGACAAGGCAGGGACTGTGTCTGCTTTTGGAATTGGAGAAAGCAGGAATAAGGGGAATAAGAGAACCATAGGGTAGGGTTTGCAGAGAGGTTTTATGGTGAGAAAAAAAAATTATGTATAAAAGGCAACAGTGTTGTGACAATAAAGCACAACAGAATAAAACAAAAGGCCGTCCTTGGTGTTACTCTCTGAAGGTCACTGACATCTGACTGGACCACAAACTCAGCAGTGACCTTTACCTTATTCCCTTGTCATAAAAACAGTGGAAGGGGCACCTGGGTGGCTTGGTCAGTTAAGCATCTGCCTTCAGGTCAGGTCACGATCCCAGGGTCCTGGGATGGAGCCCCACATTGGGCTCCCTGCTCGGCGGGGAGCCTGCTTCTCCCTCTCCCTCCACTCCCCCCCACTTGTGGTATCTCAAATAAATAAATAAAATCTTTAAAAAACAGAAAATAAATTAAAACAGTGGAAACCCTCACAGACATAATAATGAAAAACAGTACTACTAACTGAGCTGAAGAAAAACTCTCATCAAATCAAATATGATGTTTTTTAAGTGCATTCATGAAATGATTTATAGAAGGACTATACCTTCCATACAGTCACACATACTGGCTGATGGAGGAATCAGGAAAAAATTAAATTCATAAAATAAAATTACAGCTCAAATCTGCTCTGGACAACTTATTTTCTTACCAGAGGACAGTCAACAAAAGACTTTTAAAACTTTGTCATTATCAATTATTTTTTAAAATTCTCAAGTTACATCTCTCAAATAGACTCAGAACATTCTAGCTCTCCAGTGTGGAAACCCAGCAGCAGGATGAGGGCTGGGAATAAAACGCTGACTTACACTGCCCTCTGCTGGTACACTGACCACATTTCAAGTTCCTTAGTTTACAAAGTTACCAAAAGGCACTACAGTATTCTGAACGAGCAAATTCAAGCCTAATTACTAAAAACAGGTTGTGGAAAATATTACTAAGTGGCTTAAATACCATCTGCACCACATCAGGCACACATTCCTAATGAAAAGGGCACATGTGTGGGAAGAGGTGGTGCCAAATCACATCTGCTAACCTAATATAAAGGGTTTTTTTTTAACCAACTCTTTAAAATATGCATTAAATTCACAATAACGCCTTTAAATTGCCCCACTTTCCTACCTACCCCTGTCATGCCAACCAGCTTTTCAGAAAACAAAGTTAGTAAAAAAAATTAAATGTTGGCTTCACCACTGCATTTCAGCCTCTGCTTAAATCAGCTTAGCAATAAATAACTGCATGGTACAGCAGTTTACAAAATTCATTTTCTAAGTATAGACTTTTTTTTTCATTTAGAAGCTGCTAATTTGCCAGAATGTTGCTGGAAAACATGCCATTTGTTTAAACACACACACATCAGCCTCCATTAAAATGATTACAGCATCATTCAAAAGTCTAAAGCATTTATTAGGTGTCTCTAATTCCACAGAGCATTTTACTAAGCCCTGTATAAATGAGTTAAGCCAAATCCTTGCCTCAGAGCTTGCTGCCTAAAATAGATGAACTAATGCACACGGACACAAGGGAACAAATAGCCCAGGTACGTGAACTTAAGTGAGTATACCTACATTTTGTCCTGAGGTAAAACATGGGAGAGTTCTGGGAGCTGGATGTTTATAAAGGAGTGGGGAGAGGAAATCGCAGTTCTCTAAAATTTGCACAGGAATGCCTCTGGAAGGAGGTGGGATCCCAGGTACCTGAATGAAAAGGGGAAGGCTTGGGGATATGGGACCTCCTGCACCGAGGCGGTGTGGGACAATGACATGAAGGGAGTGAAGCTGAGAAATTCCATGCCCCCCAGTGGCCACAGAGCAACTCTCCTTAACAAAGTCCAGGGGGTTATGTGCCTCTGCACAAGCATGATGGGCTCCAGGTTCCCAGTCTGCCATGGGCGCCGAAGCGTTCAAAGAGTTCCAGATGCAGGTGCAAAGTCAGCCCCAAGTCCCTAGCCTGTCCTGGTCTCCTGGTCAGTGACCTGCTTTACAGGCCATCTTTTTTTTTTTTTTTTTAAGTAAGATTTATGCCCAACATGGAGCTTGAACTCACAACACTGAGATCAAGAGTCCCCTGCTCTACCAACTGAGGCAGCCAGGTGCCCTTACAGGCCATCTCTGAGAGCTTAAACCTTCCTTCATGCACACGGGCAATGCCTTAAGTTCTCCCACAACCCTCTGATACATTAATTTATTTTACTCAACGAACGCCTCACCAGAGCCCAGGCCTCTTCACGAATATTAACACGTTAAATTCTCATAACCATTCCATAATACAGGCACTTAAATTAAATTCCCAATTTTACATACGAGAAAACCTCTACCCAAATTCACAACAATTAGTAAGTGGTAGAGCCAGGAATCAAACCCAGCCATTCTGATTCTGTGTTTGGGCTCTTAACTACTATGCTGTATCACAGAACATGATGCACGTTAGACTCTCCAAGTAGAAAAACGAATACCTTATAGTCAGGATAAGTTTTGCTGAGGAAACAATCCCCAAACCCACAAGGCTTATTTCTTGCTCACATGACTTGACCATTGAGAGCTGTCAGTCACCGTACAAGAGGGACAAGGAGACCCCAGAGAACCTCTAATTGGTGATTACGTGCTCTTGCCCAGAGGGGGCACACATCATTTCCTACTCAAAACTCCCACTAACCAATCATATGGACCCAGCCACTTTGCTTCAACCAATCATATGACGTAATTCCAGCCAAGGGGCTGGGGAGTGTGTTCCTACTATGTGCCCAGAAGGAGATAAAAATGGAAATATTGAGCAAACAACTGTAAAAGACTAGCCCCCAAAAAATGACAACCACACTAGTAATGTCACGTTTCTGGTAAACAAAGATGACATCGTTGGCCCGCTCACATATGTCAAATCATTTTTCTACTTGCAGTAATGGATTTGCATGGAGTCAGGCATCCCAATCAAGTAGCGCCGGCTCATTCATGCATTCACTCATCCACTCCAAAAGCGGTTACCAAGTAGCAGTAGGACTCAGTCTTGCTGGGAAAGCCCACATACACACAGTGTGCAGACACTCAACAATAATGGCAAACATACAAGGATACTAATTCAATACAGATAACGCATACATGGGAAAAGATTAGCAATCAAAAAGTGATACGCCTTTTGAAGGAAATAAGTCTTTATGTGGCTTTTATGATGGAAGCTCAGAACCACATACAAACATCTGAGCAGGGAGAGAGGCTGGCTGGTAAGCCTAGAGCAGAGAACATTCTCTAGAGAGAGCAATGTTCAGAAATGGTGTCCTATGGCTGGGGAAATAAAGAATCCAACGTGAAGGCTGGTCCCATGAACTTGTCTCACCAATGCCACATTATAACACACTGAATTAACAGAGCTGGGACTAAACCCCAACTTTCTAGATTTTCATTAACGACTGATCGGTGAAATGCAATAACGTGCTGCCTGAAAATGGAAGCTTTCATGATACAATGTGTCAAGTCACAAAATATGCTGGACACTTGAATATGAAATAAAATCATATTGCCATAGGAGAATAAATTTCCCCTCTGCTTACTTCTGAAAGTTGAATATGAAATTTGAATTTTTAACTAGAACAAATACTGGAAAATAACAAACACGGAAAGGTTCAGATTTTGGAAAAAACAATTTATGTTTGAGCAGTGCTAGGCTTCTAGACATGTTTTTTCTTTAAGTCTCTGAGCTATTTTTATAAACTAAAGAATCTTAGAACTTAAAAAAAAATATAAACCAAAAATCTAGTCCGGACACACCTTAGAGAAAAATGTGAACAGAGAGGTGAAGTTTACTTGTTCAAGGCCACACAGCTCATTCAGAACCAGAGGGGACTTGCATCCAGCTCCCCTGATGACTAGCTCTGTGCTCTTTCCACTATTATGCAGCTATTCCCAAGTAAACCTAAGTGTGGCCTTAAATGGTGTAGGTAAATGTGAATAAATGTGTGACACAGCTGACTTCAGAATGCTGACAAACCTAGATTTTGCACATGAGTCAGAATGGTGACTACTCTGTTTCTTCTATTTTAAATCCCCTTGTATCACAAAACACACATTTTCTATTTTGTCATTTAACAATTAGGTTAAAAACCAAGGGTAAGGCAGTGTTTTTCAAATACAAGGCCAATCAAGTTAGCATATCACAACCAGTATTTTTTTTTCTTTTTTAAATAAGACAGAATACATATTTACTTAGGCTGTATTTTCATTTACCAAATACAGACTAATTTCGCTTGTTATAGCCTTTGCCCAAGACTCACAGGCCATGAACAACTCTTTTACTGCCATTTAAGTAAAACATTGGTTTTCTGAGCAAACACGTTTCGAGAGGATTCAGTCCAGGGAGGCCTGTGAGAAACATACGGGGTGTTGCCCCTTCTAGCTTCTCTCCTTAGCAACATACCCCAGAGGATGGAGAGAGGGGTAGGGGTCTGAGCAATAGAGCTTTGGGATTCTGAGCTTAGAATTCCATCCTGCAGAGATGGGAGCCCATGATACCTGGGCTACCACCTGGAATGGGCCTGGGGAGAGCGCTTTTGAGTGAAGATCAAAGTCAACGCAAGCCAGTGAGTTACAGCCCACCCCATAGAGGTGGAGGGAGGAACAGAGACAAAGGTTCTAAGCTGGAATCAAGAGTTAGAGTGGAGATGGCAGCTCTTTTTTTTTTTTTTTTTTTTTTAGCTTTTGGTTCTTTAAATCATGACATTAATCAGCTGTGCAGGGATGGGACCTGTGCAAACAAGAAGTGCCCTAAAGGGGCAAAATTCAGGGGCACACGTGCAGACGGTTCTATTTCTGTATATAATTCTTCTCCAGGTAAGTACAGGGTTCCCTGCCTAAAATATTTTCTTTGTACTGTGTGATACTCCACCATTTAGATACTGACTAGAGGCTGGCAGGCAAGGTTTCTTATGGAAGTATTTAAGAATCTCCAGGGAAGGGCACCTGGGTGGCTTAGTTGGTTAAGTGTCCAACTCTTGGTTTAGGCTCAGGTCATGATCTCAGGGTGGTGAGATTGAGCCCTGAGCCCTGTGTCGGGCTCCAAGTTGGGTGGGGAGCCTGCTTAAGATTCTCTCCCTCTCCCTCTGTCCCTCACTGTGCTCTGTGTCTCTCTCTCGAAAAAAAAAAAAAAAAAGATGGGGCGCCTGGTTGGCTCAGTCAGTTAAGCATCTGTCTTCAGCTCAGGTCATGATCCCAGGGTCCTGGGATCAAGTCCCACATCGGGCTCCCTGCTCAGCAAGGAGTCTACTTCTCCCTCTCACTCTCCCTCTCTGCTCTCTCTCTCAAATAAATAAAATCTTAAAAAAAAAAAAAAAAAAGAATCTCCGGGGAAGGGCCAGCAGTTTAAAAAAAACATTTTTAATAAATCTGGATTTTTCTGTTTGTTAGCTTTTAATAACAGAAACCAAAGAAAGTAAAGTTCAACAAACCTTACTGGCTGGTGAGAACCTTGGGGTTTTGAAGGGTTAACAAATCAATCAACTCTTAGTTTAAACTAGTTCCATCGGGTTGCCTTCCTTCTAATACTATGCCCACATCCCTCCACACTTTCCTGGCTGGCCCTGCTTCCCATCCCAGGCAGCAGGTAGTAGCAGTCTCTCCCATTCCCCCAAATCTGAGAGCCTGGTCTACACAGCTGTCTCCCAATCCTTCCCACACCCCCTGTACCTTCAACTTCAGATTCCAAGTCCACTGAACTGGCTCTATCAGAAGACACTAAACCTCTCAGCAGAGTGCAGTATATGGAGCACCCGTCAACCCATCTTGAAAGCCCATCTTCCCTCAGCTTCTGTGCACACGCTCTTCTGCTTCACCGTTCAGCTCCGCCATCTTCCTTGCCCGCTTCTTCCCGGTTTTCAGCTGTTGGTTTTACTCTCCTCCCCGCACCCTGCTCTAATGAGTGTACAGATTCTCCCTTTGGGCAAGCTCATCTGCTCCTACAGTGTCCGTTCCCACCAATGTGATGCTGTTGCAGAAATCTATGCTTGGATTCTACTGGAACATCACTCATCCACATGATCTCTCATCATCTTCCATCACAAGTCTGCCCCCCTTTTGTATAGCCCCCATTTCAGTCAAGGCATTCACCACCCACCTGGATGCCCAGGCCAGAGACCAGGCATCACTCTGGTTTGCCACCAACCTTCAGTTTAGGATTATCAAGTTCTATCCATTCTTCCTCTCGATGTGTCTTCAATCCAATCAAGAACAGTCTGCCTGGGTTCAAACACTGCCCCTGCCATTTACAATTATGTGACTGGGCAAGTTGCTGGCCCTCAGTTTCTCATCTGCCCAGTGGAATAAAATATTTTATATATTCATAGTACACACCTCCAAAGATAATTTGGAGGATTAAATGAGTTAATATCTATAAGGCACTCAGAACAGTGCCTGCACGGTAAATGCTATGTAGGGCAGATGACACCCTGGAGATTACTGTGTTCATCACTCATCACCACCCCGACTCAAGCTCTCATCCACCTCTCACCTAGACACTCAAATGCCTCCTGACTGGCCTCTCTGCCTCCAGTCTGCCTCCCTCCAACCCAGCCTCCACACGGTGGCCAAAGTGATCTTTCTGAAATGCAACCCTAGACGTGGCAGGGCTCTGCTTGCAGCTGTCTCCCTTCCCTTCTCCTTAGCAAGGCTCCCAGGCTCTGTGCTCCCGCCTCTCCTGCCTCTCCCTGCCCCTGACCTTATACTCCAGCCTTACCGAGGTCCTGTAAGTCCTCCAGTGTGCTTTGCTCTCTCTGCTACAGGCCAATGCTCAACCTGCCCCTGTGCTGGAAGATTCCACTCTCCTCCTCATTCCTGCTCCCTCCCTCAGATCCCAGCCATAGGTCCTGTTCTCCAGCAAGCTTTCCCTGACTTTCCGAGCCTGGGCTGAATGCCCCCAGTAGGCACCAGAGAATGCTGTACCTTGCAACGACTTGGCAATTGCCGCTGCCTCTTCACTATCTTTAGTGCCGGGCAAGTCTAAGCTCCCTGCGTGCGGGACCAGACCTGTCTTCTTCATTTTTCTATATTTAGCGCCTAGCTATGTGCCTGGCTCGTGAAAGGTGCTCAGGAATTACCAACTGACATTAATAAATAAACCCCACAGGGGCGCCTGGGTGGCTCAGTCGTTAAGCGTCTGCCTTCGGCTCAGGTCATGATCCCAGGGTCCTGGGATTGAGCCCCGCGTCCGGCTCCCTGCTCGGCGGGAAGCCTGCTTCTCCCTCTCCCACTCCCCCTGCTTGTGTTCCCTCTCTCGCTGTCTCTCTCTGTCAAATAAATAAATAAAATCTTTAAAATAAATAAATAAATAAACCTCACTAACCACAACCTCTCTAATAGAACGTGAATTCCATTTTCGAACAAAACGGTGCTCACTTTTCATTTCAGGATCCCCTTTAACTAAAGCATACCTAGATTCTAGTTCCTTTGAGCATGGGAATGCTTCGTGACGTGTCCCACTGGGGATAAGGGAACGTTAGGATTCACAATTCAGCATGTGACGGTAACAGATGATTAAAAATGACAACACCGGCAGCAGCTGACACTTGCTACCCACTGAGGCCGCATCAGGCACCATGCTAAGCGTACCACACAGCACTTCATCTAATCACCAGCAAACTCTGAGGACCGCACTTAACTACTCCCAGTGCATACAAGTCCCCCAATCATGCCCAGATTCCTCTTCTGAAATTGTTCACAAAACAGAGCTGAATGTTTTTAACGAAATGTCCTCTCTCGCGCTCTTCCGCGCTCTCTCACTCTCGCTCTCTCTGTCTCGACCATGGTAAGCAGCCACGAGCTACTCTAACTTTCCCTAATAAGCAACAGGGCAAAGTGAGGACCAGAACTGAGGGAGGCCAGCCCCACTTTCCCCTGACTTGGTTATTGCTGACATGTTGGCCAACGTGACGTAGAATAATGTGGGGATTATTTGCATTAATAGAACTGAAATTCTCCTCTTCTATTCAAAAAGTTACTATATACTTTATCCAAATGTCCAATGTCTTGTTTCCTTTTTTTTCCCCTAAAGATGTATTTATTTATTTGAGAGAGAGAGCGCACGTGCGTGCACACTCACGAGCATGGGCAGAGGAAGAGGGAGAGAATCTGAAGCGGATTCCCCACTGGGCACAGAGCCTGATGTGGGGCTCAATCCCATGACCTATGAGATCATGACCTGAGCTGAAACCAAGAGTTGGATGCTTAACCGACTGAGCCACCCTGGTGCCCCCCAATATCTTTTTTCTTATCCTATATTCAGCCAACACACCTCCACCCCCAAATTTCAATGCTAAAAGTTTTGGGACTTAAAAAAAGAAAACCTATATTTGGGCTGACTGAAAAAAATTCTATGTAATTTTCACTGTCTATGCACAACTTCCAGCAAGACTAAAAAGCATTTTTTACAGCTAATAAACTCCAGTTTAGAAAGGTTAAATTTTCTAAGGTTTGGAATCTCACCAAACTCAGGGAGAGGGAGTGTACAAGATGGAACAGCTTTTTAACATATTTTCAAAAGCTACCCAGTGGCAAAAGCAGAACTGATGAATAAGAAAGGGGTCTTCGCTTTCCTACAAAGAGATTTGGCTTTTTAGTCTCCAAGATTTTGGTGCTTAGAATTCTACTTGGCCAGCGTCAATACTGGGAACGGCCAAGAGAAGTTTCTGTGCTCCCTAAGGGAGGAGAAACACACTAAACATCCTGTTCTTTTTAATAGTTCCGATGATATATATTCAAGTACTTAAAGTCAAGTTTTTGAAAGATGTTTGCTTCATTCTGTTAATTAGTCTGAAATCCAATGTTGGAAGGAAGAGAAATGAACAGTATGTTCCATACTCCCAATTTACTAAAAGGGAGAAAGACAAGTTCTAAAGAAAGGATGAGTGAAATCCATCAGTGTTAGTAAATAAGAGTAATACTTCTGTTCATAGATCAAGTTCAAAATAAACTATAAACCAGGACTTATAAAACAACACATGAGAGCATTTCTATAAACCACAAACCCTACATGAACGCTGGGGTTTAGATTAGCATCTTTGGGCTCGCCTAACACTTCTGTAAAGTAAACCCTACAAATCCACATGAAAAAATGTTTTCTTTCTGAAACTATTGATTATTCACGTAGAACTTATGTACATGTAACTAACAGAATATATCTCTTACTGAATGAGGAAGTTTCTGGCTTATGAACAGGAATGGGTACATTCAGAGGCATGGAAGTGAGGTCTCCAATAGCATCCCAATGCAAAGGATGACTCCGCAAGTTTATTTTCATTTACTGTCCTATATTTTAGAGATGGCACGTTAGGTTCTATAAGCAGCAGGACTAGTTTCCTAGGAAAGAGCTCAATTAAGCTTAACCCACCACAGAGGTGCCTTTATTCTCTGACCATTCTGGTCACAAGCCTACAGGAGCAGGAGAATGGAAAAGAAAACAGGATCACAAGATCATCACCAACATGCACTGCTTTTAAAATCTCCTGCCAATATTCTGAAAAGCAAAGGTCTGCCTGGAAGTGAAGAATCATGAAAATAACTAGACCAAGTCTGTGGAAAGTGATCACAGGTCCACCAAGAAGTAGGTCTAGGGCATCTGTGTGGAAGGACTGTGTTCTGTGTTGGGTGAAAAACAGGAACGAACGAACCGAACCCGCAGCAGCACATACCGACTTTTTGGATAAAGATAAAAAAGGTCTTACTTAATCTAACATAGAGCTGGTGGTACTAGTTCCTTAGAGATTATGTAATCTGAGCACCTAAAAAGAGAGTAACACTGAAGTAATCTTTACGAAACTGCGTTTTCAGTATTGCTTTGAAGTGTGATGTTTAATGACTTCATGAACTAAACAATCAAGTCCCCCATTTTACAAGTAACAACAGGGGTATTGGAAATATAGGAGTTCCCCTTTTAGTCTCACCCTGCCACAGTAGTTTTGCAAATAATACCAGAACGGTGATTTCAAACACAATTCATCAGATACGCCTAACACTGCAGGTCGTCCACATTTTACCTCCTGCTACATGCCATATTCAGCACATCTGCATCACAGACAGACCCAGGGTTAGGGGCCATACCCTACACATTGCTTATTTACATATATTACATGTTCTATAGTATGTTTATTCCACTGTAAGAATACCTAACAAAACTGAGATGCATAAGAAGGTTTGAAAAGGAAATCACAGAAGATACTGACATACTTAAAGTTCAAACCCACTCAAAGTGTGTGCCTGGCATATTTGACAATCTGCAAAAAAAAAAACAAAACCCAAACACATATTTAATGAATGAGCTGAAATATCACTTTTTTTAAGCCCTATCAATAGACTAGGGATTCTTCAAGATGTCAAACTTTTTGTCTGTAACATTGTCAACCTCAAGGGATAAAATCCTAATTTTCCACATGTTGTCTTAAGAACCACAGATGGATCAATGGCAACTCATCAAATACGTCTCAGTGACTGGGGTGGGCAGTGGTGCCGCTCTGGGAGGGAAGCAGGTTGCCAACGACCCCACTCCCAGCAGGTGCTTCCTCCCACTCTCCTGCGTGCGCGGCTCCCCTGAGAAGACAAGAGGGAGGCAGGCAGCTAACGGCCCAGCTGAGTAGGGGGTCAAATAGGAAAATGCAGTAAGGGATGAGAGATGGACAGTGCAGAACGTTGTAGGCCTTGGAGCTGGACAGACAGGGCCCAAGTCCATCTCAGCTCCAACCCTCGCTGCATCCCAACCATGAGCCAAGGTCTCTCTCTTGGTGTCTCAACTACAGTAACAGAGATAATAGCATCTCCCTCAGAGGACTGTTGTCAGAAATAAATGACACATTGCAAATAAAATGGTTGGTAGTAGTGGCCAGCACATGGTAGGGCTCAATACAAACATTCCCATGATCATCATTTTCCTATTTATGGGTTGAGTAATTCCTATACATGCTTTCTAGTTTACCTCTTAACACCGCAATCTTGGCAAACTATAATAGATATCCAGGCACGATTTTTTTTAAAAAGATATAAAACAATTACACAATATGCATACCATGATGGATACTCATGACGTATTATTGGTTTTAAAAAGGTTCTTAAAAAATAAAAACGTTCTTGGAGGTGCCTGGGTGGCTCAGTTGGTTAAGTGTCTGCCTTTGACTCAGGTCATGATCTCAGGGTTCTGAGATCGAGCCCCACATCGGGCTCTCTGCTCAGCAGAGAGTCTCCTTCTCCCTCTCACTCCCCCTCTGTGTTCTCCTCCTCTCTCTCTCTCTCAAATAAATAAATAAAATCTTTTAAAAAATAAAAAATAAAAACTTTCTAAAAAGGTGATATATTTAGCACAGAATCCGTCCTTTGAAAAGAATATATATGTCCACAACTATGGCTAGAAGGACATATGCCAATTTGTGAGCCTGGTCATCTCTGAGTGATGCAATTATTCTTACTGATTTTAACTTGTTTCCTTTTGCTTATCTGTTTTTCTAATCTTTCTACTGTGAACATACATTACATATTTATATAAAAGATATGAGAGAATAGAATATTCACACAAGCCTGGGATGCGGCGCTGACACAGTGGGACTAACATAGAGTCAACAATACAATGCACCAAGCGCGTGATGACCTAAAACAGCACACAAAGGTCAGGTATGGCCAGAGGCCTCTCCTGGCAGAAAGAAAGTGGACTTGACTTTGAGCCCTAGCCCAGCTGTCTCCCCACCATGGCCCTTGTTGAGTCATTTATTGTGGCCTCCGTTTATGACTGATTGATGGAATCGGATCTGACCCACAGTAACACTGACAGGGGATGATCATCCCTCCTCCTTGCAACACTCTGGCTTGGCTTCCAGCTCGTCCCCTCCTAGCTCTCCTCCCACCTCCCTGGCATCTCCTTCTCCATCTCCTTTACTGGTTCAGTCGGTCTCTTGGCTGCTTATTGTCCCAGTACCTGGGATTCGACCCCTGACCTCTTCCCCATTCTATCTATTCTCACCTCCCAGATCTCATTCACTCCATGAATTCAGTTCCACCTATCTCCCCAACTATTCTTAAATGTCTATAGTTCTGACTAAACTCCAGACTGGAGTATCAAGAACTGCCCCCTGGAGGTAATCATTTAGAGGTGCAATGCCATAGCGTGGCCCAAACCAAGGTCATCATCTGCCTCCAGCCCTCAACCTGCTCTTCCTGGTCACCCTCATCAAGGTTAATGGTAACCAAATCCTTCTAGTGGCTCAGGTCAAAAACTCTGGAGTCATCCTTGACTTCTTGCTTTGTCTCATGCCCTAAACCCAAACCTGTTGACCCTACCTCTAAAATATACCCAGAACCCTACCACATCACACTACCTTCAAAGCTACCACCCTGGTCCAGAACCATCAGCTCTGTTCTGGGTTATTGCAACAACCCCCCCCCCTCCCCCATCAGTCTCCTGCATCGCCCTTGCCCCCTCCAGTCTATTCTGAACCCAGTAGCTGGAGTGATGCTATTAAAGTGTCCATCCACCATGTCATTCTCCTGCTTAAACTCCCAAATGATTCTCCATCTCCCATAGATTAAATGCCAGGATCCTTGCACTGGCCGACACGTGTACACCCCCACCTCATCTCCCACTCCCTTCTTCTTCACTCACTCCAGCCCCGCCGGCCTCCCTGCAGTTCTCCCTCCCTACCTTCTTATCTCCTTCAGGCCATTACTCCAATGTCTTCTCACTAAAGTGATTCCCCAACCATGCGATTCAAGTCTGGTGACAAAGCTCCCCCTGCCTCCACACACCCCCTACCCCCCTTCCCTTACTTTTCTCCATAGCAGTTCCACTGCTCAACATAACTTCCTTTATTCATAGTCTGCCTCCCCACAGCGAGGACAGAAGTGCCACAAAAGCGGGAATCTGGCTTATTGTCTTGCTCCCAACTGTATCCCAGTACATAGAACAGGGTAGGCACTGAATAAATATGTAGGCACTGAATAAATATGTGGTGAAGAAATAAGCCGGATTAAACGGTTCCTGTCCTCACTTCTGTCAGGGTTAGGTAAGGAACACGTGAACTAAGGCGTATATAAATAATTTGACACTTCGATAGCTATGTGAATGGTGTTATAATCATCACTGTTACACTGAAGACGCGCCCCAATCCTGTCAGATATGGCTGGAATTAGTCATGCTTGAACGCTGTTTCCCCACCTCTCTTTTTACTTATCTCTTTCAAGGACAGAGGGTAGTAACTGAGAATTCCCACAACACTAGGATTCTGGAAAGGATTAGGTTCAGAGATCCACTCAATGTCTAACCCTAGATAAATGATGGTCTTACTCACAAGTGGGGATTTTTGTCTTCCCTCAGAGAAGAATGACAGGATGGGAAAGAGGAGATTAAAAGACTAAGAGTGCCCAATCTCCCTCCATGGTGTCAGAAATAACTGCTGAACCTGCCCACAACACACAACTCAGGGGGAAAGCACTCTCCTTGACTTTTGCTTGGCCCTGATGATACAATCAAGTCTCACCCATGGTGGATTCCTTTTTTTTTTTTTTTAAGATTTTATTTATTTATTTGAGAGAAAGAGACAGAGATAGTGAGAGAGCACAAGTGGGGAGGAGAGGGAGAAGCAGGCCCCCAGGGTGGGCTTCTGTGTAAATTCTCAGTGGACAAAAGCTTGGGTTCAGCTCAGTGGCCTCCATCCAAAAATCAAGAGTAAACAAAATACTCTATGAACTCTAGGAGATACAGACAATAGCATGTTTCATTATAACACCCCCGGAATTACTCTTGGAGGCACCAAACAGAAATGATACAGCGTTAGAACTCTCTTCTAAGTGCAAATGTTTCACAGCCAGTAGAAAACTCAGCTTGAAGACAGATTTGCTAACCTCTACTCCATCTTGGCTAGAATGATTGTTTAAAACTCCTCTCCAAGAGCTCCCAAGAAACCATGGCCCTTTAGAGGCCAATAATAGTACCTGCTGTTTGCAAAACTAACACTTAGTTACTGCAGCTAAACTGCAAAGCATTGTGAATCCCGGTGAGAAAGGCAATTAATGTAATTGAGCTGAATGTGTGAGGGTTTTCAAGTGGGTAGAAGTGCATCCCGGAACACGTGAGCCCAGCAACGAGGCCTGCTCAGGTTAGGGAATGGGCAGAGGTGAAGTAAGACAGTCCCATCATGCTCTACTTGTGAGTTTTAGAAGAGGCTTTCCATCACCTTCCTTCCAGCCCCTTTTAGAAAGAAGCAACTTATAAAATTATATCCTATTAAAGACCCTATCATCAAAACTGACCTTTAAGACTTAACGTAATTGTAAGATTTTGCTTGTCAGCCACATACCAAGACCGACGTGTTCCTCTCCTATCATTACATTGAGGCTGCATTACCCAAGAAGGAGGACGAGGATAGTTTTAACCAAAAACAATTTAACAAGTTGCTACAGAAAAAGCTTTCCTTTCTCACTTTATGTAAATGACTAATTAGTTGAGAATACTGCGTCTAATCCTCATCAAGCTTGGCTTTCTTTTCTTCATTACAAACAAAACAAAAAACCAAATTATTTTGCATCTGGACTCTGTTCCAGGGGCAACAATGCATGCCCCAGAAGAATGAGATGTAATGGGAAACTGTTTTAAGGACACACAGGCAAGCCCATGATCCGTTCTGCTAAGAGCCAATCCAAGCACAGGTGGAGGATTTCAGCAGGCATTAAGAATAATCTTCATGTGGGGGCACCTGGGTGGCTCAGTCGGTTGAGTGTCTGCCTTCGGCTCAGGTCATGATCTCGGGGTCCTGGGATCAAGTCCCGCTTTGGGCTCCCTGCTCAGTGGGGGGTCTGCTTGTCCCTCTCCCCTCTGCCCCCCGACTCGTGCTTGTGCGCTCTCTCTCTCTCAAATAAGTAAATAAAATCTTAAAAAAAAAAAGAATAATCTCCATGTGGATGGTGTCTTAGAGTCTACTTCAGTGTATGAAATACTTTATTTATGATAGTGAAACTAGAGAAAATGAATGAATCCATATCAGATCACAGGATTACAAACACAGAAATCCTCTAATATTGCTGACATGACATGTTTTTCTTCCAAACAGCAATGATTTTTTTTTTTTTTCACTTGCTTTTGACTCCACATTGGATTTGATCTTTTCATCACACACAAGCCAGGAAATCTGGGCTTCATGTTCCGCCAGCCACTCCCGCCATCAGCCTCTCCCGGACACGTGCACCTGGCTAGGTATGCATCGGCGCCCCCATGGCAGCGTGTCATCATTTCAATAAATAGAACCCAAATGTTAGGAGACGACACCAGTTTCCAGGGAGAAACAAGATCTGACACATGTTAATACCTCATTATACATCCAGGCCTTCTGCCAAGCAGAAGGAACGGAGGATCACCTTTTAACATAAACATTACAGGCCTTTCTTGCTATGAGGATCAAGTCCAGTATATTTATTTCATTTACCACATGGTCATTTTCCCTCCACTGTAAAGGAGAGCCAGTGAATAAAAGCCATGTTAGCTCAGCATTATGCTTGAGAATTTTAAACAAACCAGTGAGGCAAATCACTTATGGTTTTCATACCAAGCATACCTCTGAGAGGCTCCATATAAATACTTCTTTCAGCTCAGAACACCATATGTGCCATTATGAAATACTGTACTCGATGTGAGCAAGAGACACAAAATTATCCCTAACCTAGGAAATATAGGTTCACATGTTTGCACTTCTGTCCTCCACAGGGGCCCAGTGGTCTAGTGGGCTAGCCCAGACTGGGACTGGAGAAACCCGAGGGTTATTGGGTTTCGGGTTTAGCAAAGTTATTTAAATTATACCCCAGTTGCTTTGTCTCAGGAAAAGGAGACTACAACGTTGTAACTGTGGCAGAAGCATCTAAACTGAAGCAGTTCCAAATGACTCAAGCTACAAACATCAAATTAATCTGTCACCTAAATCTCCCAGTCTTACAGGTGTGCTTTTTTATCTGTCCCTCAAATACCAAGCAAACCACAAACCTCCTTCCCTGGAGAGTACGCTTCCAGCTCTTACTGAGTGACGTCTCCTGAGGCATTTCTCCTCATGTGCTGAGTTCTACAGCCAGTCTCTTGAAGCGCTTCTGTATATTGTAAAAGCTGCATACACACGATGCAAACCGTCTAGTTTAACATACTATGTTGAACTATAGCCGAGCTGAGCCTCGTCACCTGCCGAGAATGCAACCAAGAATAGTGGTCGTCTTTGTGCCAGATGACCCAGAGGAAAGAAAGGGCTGTGGAGGGCAGAGAACGTTCTTGCTACCTATAGTCACGGTGCTTCTCACTCCAGAGCGATGAAATCTCAACTGGGGCTGTGGCTAGTCAGGTGTAGCATGAAGCAGCCAGGAATAAAGGGATCTAGTGCTCAATTAGCCTCTCAATCCAAAAATTACAGCGCAGCAGTCGAAGCCAGACGCCACCAGGGCAGACCAGCAGAAATAAGACAAGACACACACAAGATTAAGCAAAACACAGGCAGCCCAAGGAGGCGAAGAGCGGGCATGACTGACCTCGGGGGTTACAACACCATCAGAGTACAATGCCACTCTATGGCGGGTCAAAGGAAAGAACATAAAGTCACCATTATAGCATTGGACACACATACTAAGTTTACTGTCAAAGGATGCACACAAAGCTCCACTTTCCAGATCCGAAAATAGAACTAAAACAATTTCATAGGGATGATTTATTAAACGAACAGTGGCCTGCAAATTAAAACAGAGAGACGTAAGACTAAAGGCTTATATACCCCAGCACACCTCACTTCACTGAGCTAGAAGAACACGTGCTCTGTAGGGGATAAACAATGCCCTTCCCAGCTGTAGAGATTCACTCGGGTGGGATGCAAGGACTCCTTTCTTCGGGACAAAGGCTTTTGCAGAAGGCAGAGGGATAGCTAACCCGAAACTACACCTTAATTCTGCAACTGGTTCTCCATACCACCTTTACTGTGCCCGTTTACTAATTCGGCAAATATTTACTTGGCACTTACTTGGTGCCAGGTCCTGTGCTCTCCGCGTTGCTTTTCTCCTAGTGCAACACAGTCGTACCCAGGCCCGAGTCATTTCTTGGTTGGATTAACTTTCCAACCTCTCTTCATGTTTACCTTTCCAGCAATGCCAAATACATTCCGTTTCCAAGGTCACCAGCATCCTACTTTCAAAGTAGGAGCCTCCCCCATGATGCTCCTTTTTATTACATTTTGGTGACAGGAGAGCCCACACCCTTGGTTCCCGAGCTCATCTCTCATCGTTCCAAGATCATTAAACCAGCTCATGTTCTTTGTCTTCCCTCCTTCCTGCCAGTTCTCTCTGTTCCTCTAACATTCACATACGCAGCAGCTCACTGGTCTCTTCATCCCATGAGGTGCCTTGATCGGGAATGGCTTATCCCTTTCCTTATTCAGGCAAATCCTGACATCCTACCTTTCCTACATGATTCATCTGATAAGCACCCATCTAAGCACCCTCTCTATGTATATCAATCTCTCTCCTGTCTACAATAATACTAGTAAATAAACACTTTATAAAGCACTTCCGACGATGCCATCTCAATCAATCCTCAACAACGCTGTGAAATAGATATTACTTAACTCACTTTACATACGAGGAAACCAAGGTGCGTACAAATTAACCAACTTGTCCTAGAGAATATAGCAAGCGAGTGGCTGAACTGGGACCCAAACCCTGTCAATCAGCTACCAAATCAGAACCTTGTCCATTCATGATTCTGTCTCTGCCAAACCCTGCTTAGGAATCAGCCATGAGAAACATAGGATGGAGAGTGCTTACCTTGCCTCATCTGTTGATGGCCAAACTGGGCCAAACAATGAAGAAAGAATGGGCCAACTCAAAAGAGAAGAAAGAATGGGCCAACTCAAAAGAGACAGGACTTTGAGGCCTGGAATCTTAAAAGGCCTAAGTGAATTTACAAGTAGGATCCAACAAAGTGTCATCAGGAAAGAACCTAAGATGAAGCCGCAAAGGTTAAATCACAAAGTATACTAGATAGTTTTTAAGGAACACTTCCACATCACACATATTAATTAGTAAAAAGGCAAACATCCATTTGGCTCCTGAAGAGCTAGAATTTAAAAAGCATTATCAAGAGGAAAACACAATCTATAATTAGAAAGCTTAAGAGAAAATTAAGAGAGCAAGGGTTCCAGCACTCTCAAAGAAGGTAGAGTTCTGTTAACAAGTTGAGAAAGGGATGTACTTCTTGTCCCAATGTCCTGAAAGATCAGTATTTGATGGTGTGCCCACATGGCCAGCCACAGAGTTGCCAAACAGCTACCTGAGATCATGCTCTCACCCATGAGCCTTGCCTGGCAGCCTTTCAGTTCCAGCCCAGATTTCTCTGTCTTCCCTTTATTCTTGTGAAGAGTGCAGTAGGAAACACACCTGGTAATATGTTTTGGCTTTTTTTTTTTTTAAGTTGAGTAGGGAGAATGCTTGAGATCTACTTGATGAGATGTACAACCACCATGATTTTGCCTACAGCTTCCCAAAGGCTCTCGTGCAACAGAGAACTACACCTGGTTGAAGAAAGTAGGGAATTGATTGTCTCCATGGGCTTCACGTTTGGTAACAATCCACGTAACAAAGTATTCATAGAAAAAGGAATATTCTTGGACTTTTCTATTTAGGTAAGTAATGCTAATTCAATGAAATTCAAAAATCTCTTTCAAATCTACTATAAGCCTGCCTGCACCCTTGCAAACCTAAGTATAGGTAAAGAAGTAACACACAGAAAATACTTATTTGCTTCCATGTTTTTACTATCTGGCTACTGAATTTATTTCTCTTTAGTGTTTTGTTTTGTTTGCTAGGATTTTGTTTTATTTGTTTCTTCATTTGTTCATTCGTTCATTCAGCTTTTTATTGAAGTAGAATGTGTAGTACAGTGAGGGAGACAAACCATAAGAGACACTTAACTACAGGGAACAAACTGAGGGTTGCTGGAGGGGAGCGGGGTGGGGGGATGGGGTAACTGGGAGATGGGCACTGGGGAGGGCACGTGATGTAATGAGCACTGGGTGTTGTGTGCAGTGGATGACTCTACCTCTGAAACTAGTAATACACTCTGTGTTAATTAAATTGAATTGAAATTTTTAAAAAAAGAATGTGTAGTATAGCATCATCCTTGCATGTCATACAGGCTTTGTGATAAAATGTAAAAGTAGGCCTTTACAAAATATCATTCCTTCCTACCATATGGCAGCTATATGTCTTTGACTAAAGTCATAGTACTTCTTTGAGGAGGTTCCTCATTAGTAAAAGAGGGATCATAGAATCTTCCCTATCCATCTTAAAGTGGTTTTCTGAAAGTCAAATCAAATGATGAATCTGAAAGTGCTTTGTGCATACTTTCAGCATGGATACCTGTGGATCAGAAAACCGAAGAGCAAAAAAATGTATTGACCTTCCAGAGACTTCCTAAGGCTGTGTCTGTGCCTGTTGTGTGCATGTGTGCTATCAGCAAGGGTAGTGGTACTGGCTTGGTGCCCTCCACGTAGTATTGTCATTACCAGGCACCATTAGATCTCTGCAAGCATCCGGATTCAGGGTAGAAACAAGTTGGGTACAGCTGCCCCTGAGTTGTATGGAAATCATGGTGCGATACCAACATCTGATCTTCAATCATTCTAACTCTAGAGCTCTTTTTTTTCACTTTGCTCTTGTTCCAAAAGCTTGACTGGTGGAGAAGACACTTGAAATGCTCCAAACCTGTGATTTTGTGATCAAGGGGTATCATCACCTCCACCCAGCTGGTGGCAGAAAAGTGGCTGTCCAAGAGTTATTTAAAACAAGTACCACGAGGAAAGAACTTTCGAAAGAAACCTTACTGGCCTCCAAGTGGGCAACTGAAAAGAACCAAACGCTAGTGACAGAGAAGTCAATGATACAACAATCAAGGACAGTTTTATTAGTTTGATTCAATGAGGCAAAACTTGGACAAAAAAATTCATTATTCAAACCAGATGCTGTTTTTGTAATATTCATTTCAATAATGAACTGTTTCAATTCTCTTTTATTTTGAATATGTAATATAAAGCAGGCAAATCATTACATTAATAAAGGCACACTGGAAATTTGTAAAGTTGGTTTGAAAAAGAACTGAATGTAAGAAACCTGTTTTCCGAAGTTCATTGCCAAGAGCATTTTTGTCTTTTTTAATCGTGTGACAAAAGAAATGCAATAGTGAGTTTAAGCAAGACCAATTATGAACAGCAATGAAATTCCCCTTTAATGATAATCAGCCCCAAATCTTGATTACTGCCAGCTCGAATTATCTGGTCATAAGGCATACAAAGTACTGCGTTCATCTATCTCAAAGGAGAATGAAGGATGGGCCCCTCAAGGTGCGCAGTCAGATAAGATGGGGAAGCAGGGAGGGAAGGACGGGAGGCCAAACACACGGACCTCAAGCGCCAAACAGAAAGCAGGATGCTCATAAAAATGTTTACTAAGCACAAAAGTTACTTTTTAGAAAAAGCCTGATGATGATCCTCCTCTTAGAAAAGATTATTCATTCTCTTGTCAGAAGAATGATGAGGAACAGATCTCCCCAAGAAAAAAGTGAGCATCTGTAGCCAGGTGGATCCCAAGAGAAGGTGAGAGCAGACTGTGGGGAATGGAGCCCAGAAAGTAGACTTTGGCCTTCAGATAGAACCCCAAAGGCGGAGGGGAATCATCCTCCAGTTTGGGGCTGTTCAAAGGTCGCACAACTTGCTGGCAGTTTCCAGGTTCTCGGACGGAGTCCGACCCAGTGGACTGCTACGCTAAAAACAACGTGGCAGAACCATCCACGGCCCGCTTCCACTGCTTTATGGAGACAGAGCCGGAGACTCTCCACTGTAGACACGGAGACGATCAACACCTTCATTTCACAAACAAGGAGACTCACGACCAAGGAGACAGAGTGAACTCTTGTGGCACTGACTAATGGCAAAGTTAGGACTCCTTACCCACCGGCTCCCTCCCTGAGGTGATGGTGAGGCTCCGAAGAGCAGCTAGTAAGGACCGCCACTGTGGGGCGATCACCACATTCGGGCACAACTATGGACAGACACCCTCCTCTTCTGCCTTGGGCGTGCTCGTGTGCTGATTCAACACCGGACAGTTGCAAAAGAAAATCTCTATTCATATTGGAGTTACAAATCCTACTTACCAAAACTCACTTTGTGCCAGACACCATGGCAGGCACCAGCATTCATTTGCCTCTTGTAATGCTCACAACCCAGGAGGTTTTGATAACCTCATTCTCCCGAAAGTGCAGCTAAAAGAGGTGACGTCACCTGCTTATGCTCACGCTCGTAGGTAAGCGGCAATCCTGGGTTCAGACATGTTTTTCTAGCCCCTTGAAGACACTGTGCTTTCTCCTACCCTACCAGCCCTCAAAGTTTTGCCAAAGAAAGAACTCCTCATTCAACGGACGTATGAGAGCTGCACAGGAAGCTCTGCCGAGTATAAGAAATAAACAGATTCCGGACAATGGTAAGGAGGTTTCTACAATCTGGGGGTAAACCTGAGCCTTTCAGTTACTCGATGAAGGAGAGAAGTTTCTTGCAAAATTCTACTTTTTCCTTCTAAAAACTCTTTGCTTCACAGATCCTGAATATTCCATTTATCACTCTTTTCTCTTTCAAGCAAAAGCTCAAGTCCCCACAAGCAGAAGAGAAGGACGATGGAAATCTGAACAGGCAGCAACGACTTCGCATAGAGATGGTCACCGAAGTAAAGAGCCCGCCGACAAGACCGTGGAGAAAACGTCATTACCCGGGCTCGCAGCCTTCTTGTGGCTGGCCAGGCTCCGCTGGCACCTTCACCTCCTGGCCACCTGCCACCTTTACCTTCTGGAAACACGGGCACACGGCCAGGCCAGAGATTTCTGCTCTCTGACTGAACACAAACACCTCTCAGCTTTCCAGTCTGAACACAGCCCTGAAAACTGGGACTCACTGTGGGTTTGGGGCTACCGACGTCTCCGCAGTTTGTAATCTTCTGCCTGTTTAATTAAAACTAGAACACTCCAAAGAGGCCTATTCTTAACTAAAAGAAGACCCACGGGGTTTGAACCTGCCTTTGTTAATCTACAGACCAGACAAACAGAAGCACCAGCCAGGCAAACGGGGCATGGTGTGCTCTCAACAAAACACAACCAGCCTCATTTTCCTAGTGACTTTTTGAAGTTTATTTCCTGTCAGTTTCAGGTTCTGGGAATTCAAAGATGATGAGTTCTGACCCTGAGGAGCTCACAGTCTGGTGAGGGAGACAATACCTTGAAAAAATTAATGGCAGTATTAGGTGATAAGTGGGAGAACACAAAGAGACACCAGGTGCTAGAAGGACACAGGACAGAGGAACTAGGGAGATTTCATCAAAGAAGGGGCCACAGGAACTAGCTTTACAAAATGAGTAGGGAGTTCTCAAGGCAATGAAATGGAGGTTCAGAAACATTGCAAGCAGAAGGGACAGTGCATTCAAAGACTCACATTTATGAAGGAGCCTGCAGTCTAAGCAGTGAAGAGAAGCAGTGTTTGTATGTGAAGGGAGGTGGGGAGCTGGTAAAAGAAGCATCTCAGAGACTATGACAAAGGGTCTCTATAGGCATCTCAGAGTCAATGAAGGTTTTAAAGCATGTTCAGTTGGTTTTTTGTTTTTCTTTTTTTAAGAAAGTAGTTCTAGCAGACATGCCAAGGGTAGACAGGAATCTACATCAGTGCCGTGCAAAAAAAAAAAAGAAAGAAAATGTGAGCCACAGAGCCAAGCCAGATATATAATTTTAAATTTTTTAGTAGCCACATCTAAAGTAAGAAAAAACAAGTGAAGTTAATTTAATAATATATTTTAACCCCCAAATCCAAACTACTATCATTCAACATATAGTCAATATTTTTTAAAATTATTAACAAGATAGTTCACATTCTTTTTTTCTAGTCCTACGTCTTCTAGATCTGGCATACTTAACAGCACATCCAAAATTGGGTAAGCCACATTTCAAGTGCTCGGAAGCCAGATGTGGCCCATGGTTACCATACTGGACAGACAGCTCTAGACAAACCAAATGCAAGACCCACTTGGGAGACCGTAGCCAAGAGCCCAAACAAGGGATGATAAAGCTCTGAACAGGTATTTCCAGCCCCTGAACATTTGCTAAACTGCCACTGAAATGCCATTTTACAAATATGTAACTTGTTGTTCTGTTTTAAAGATTTTATTTATTTAATAGAGAGCGCTCGCTTGCGAGCGGGGCAGGGGGTTGGTGGGGGGAGAGAAGCAGACTCTCCGCTAAGCAGGGAGCCCGTCTCAGGACACCAGGAACATGACCTGAACCGAAGGCAGACACTTAACTGACTGAGCCACCCAGGCACCCCATATTTTGTTTTGTTTTTAAAGATTTATTTATTTGAGCGGGGGGTGGGGCAGCGGGAGAGGGAGAGAGAGAATCCTCAAGCTCACGCCCACTGAGCACAGAGCCACAGTCGGGGCTCAATCTCAAGGCCCCCAGGACCCCAAGATTATGAACTAAGAGTTGGCCCCTCAACCAACTAGGCCACCCATGCACCCCACTTTTTATTTTGAATAGGCAATAATTTATATGGTTCACAAATAAAAATACAACAGGGTACCTAACAAACAGTACTGCCCCTACCCTTTTTCTATCTACTCCATCCCCCACCCACCCATTAAAGACAACCATTTCTTTTTTTTTTTTTTAAGATTTTTAAAAATTTATTTATTTGACAGAGAGATAGCACAAGTAGGCAGAGCGGCAGGCAGAGGGAAAGGGAGAAGCAGGCTCTCTGCTGAGCAGGGAGCCCAATGCGGGGCTCGATCCTAGGAGCCTGGGATCATGACCTGAGCCGAAGGCAGCCGCTTAACCGACTGAGCCACCCAGGCGCCCCAAAGACAACCATTTCTACTGAGTTTCTTTTTTTTATCCTTTCAATGTTTCTTCATACAAATACAAGCAGATATGAATGTAGACCCCGATTTTATTCCTTTTCTACACCAAAGGTGGCATACTACATACTCTGTTCTGTACTTTGCTTTTTTCATTTAATCACATATCTTGAAGATCTTTCCATATTACTGCATAAAGAGTTTCCATATTTTCTTTAAATGCTACACAATATTCAATTGTATGAATGGATCACAGTTTATTTCACCAGCCTTCTACTAATGGATATTTGAATTGTTTCCAATCTCTTCTATTACAAACAATGGTCTAATGGAAACCTATCTACGTCACTTTGTATGTATTCAGATGTACCTGCAGGGAAAAATTACCAGAGCCAAATTGCTGGGTCAAAGGGTAATTGCATTTGTAATCCTGATAGATACTGCCAAACTGGCCTTCAAAAGGGCTGTGCTATTTTGTAATCTCGCAAGAGGTACAATGACAATTTTTCCACATCTGGTCAACAATATATAATTATCACACTTAAGAATTTTTGCCAATCTGATGAAGTGAAAAGTACTACTCCAACACAGTTTAAATCTGCATTTCTCTTATTATGTTGGAGACTGAAAATCTTTTCTTTGGTATAAAGATAACCTGTATTTCATGTTCTGTGAACATGTCCTTTGCCCATTTTTCTATTGATCTACCAGTCATTTTCTTATTCATTTGTAGGAGCTCTTTATATAGAGATTAACCCCTTGCCCACTATAAATATTTTTTTCCCTGTCATTTGTCTTTTGAATTTACTTATTGTGTTTTTTACCAGGTAAACTTTTTATCCAAATTAATCAATCTTTTTCTTTTACAGTTTTTGAATTTTAAGTCATACTAAAAAGGCCTTCCTCAAAGTTATAAAGGAAGTTACCCATGTTTTTTCTAGTCCTTTTATGATTTTATTTATTTTTTAAGATTTATTTATTTGAGAGAGAGAGTGAGAGAGCATGTCCACCAGCTCGGTGGGGAGGGAGAATCTCAAGCAGACTCCCGGCTGAGTGCAGAGCCCAACACGGGGCTCGATCTCGTGATCCTGAGATGACGACCTGAGCTGAAATCAAAAGTCGGACACTTAACCGACTGAACCATCAAGGCACCCCTCTAATCCTTTTGATTTTAAGCAGATATGAATATATACCCATCTTTTGAAATACTTGTTAGAAATATCATTTTTCACTTTTTCCAACTGAGGTAGACCAGACATTTTATGAACTGCCTTCCTGATTTCTTCCTCCTTTGTCATCATTCTTTTGAATATCACAGTAAACATCACATAAAATGAACTAAATCAAGGTAGAATTTATTTGAATGGTATGAGATATAAAACCAACCTCATCTTTCTCCAGATACCTACCCACTTGGCCCAATACCATATACTAAATATTTCATCATTATCCCACTGGAAACATAATTTTTAAATACTTTTCTATTTGTGTAGACAGCAACCTGGATTTTTAATAAACTTATGGTTCTAATTCTTTAGTCTAGACACCACAGAGGTAAATACAATTTATGCTATTCAGTTTATTTATGGAAACTGCCAAGTTTCATGAAACTGCATTCACCCAGCACTGTCCTTCCTCCCACATCATCAGTATCTTTTCAACAGACGCTTGACTTGAAGGGATATACAGATGGAAACTGTCATTGAGAAATTTACAGTTTGGAAGTTGCTAAATTATATTTCACAATGATATGTTTAAAAGGCAAGCAATATACCAAAATTAAAGTTTGGCAAAACTCTGTGCCTCTTGATATCAGGGTTGTGAGTTCAAGCCCCATGTTGGGTGTGAAGCTTATTAGTAAGTAAGTAAATATAATACAACATCAGATTTTTTGGGGTGCCTGGCTGGCTCAGTTGGTAGTGCATGTGACTCTTGATCTCAGCATTTTAAGTTTGCCCCCCACGTTGCGTGTAGAGGCAACTTAAAAAAACCTTTAAAAAGAAAAAGTTTGGCAAAACTCTCATCAATAACAGAATTCTGGTTTATCCAAGTTCATTTTATATGCTCACAAATGTGACATTCAAAAGATTTATGAAAAAAAAAGAAAGGAGAAAAAAAGCCCAGAAAAGCAGTTCAGAAACTATCTGGTCCACTTCAGCTGGGAAAGAGAAAAGTGATTTTTTTTTTTTTTTTTTTTGCATTTTCATAAAGGTAAATAGAAATAGGGGCGCTTGGGTGGCTCAGTCAGTTAAACGTCTGCCTTTGGCTCAAGTCATGATCCCGGGGTCCTGGGTTGGAGCTCCCTCTCCCTCTGCTTGCTGCTTCCCCTGCTTGTGCTCTCTCTGTCAAATGAGTAAATAAAATCTTTAAAAAAAACAGAAATATGGAACGCTTCACAAAGTTGCATATCATCCTTGTACGGGGCCATGTAATCCTCTCTGTAATGTTCCAATTTCAGTATATGTGCTGCTGAAACAAACATGAGAAATAATATTCTTTAACAAGGAGTTAACATTCCCAATTATTTCTATTCAAAAGTTTCCAGTAAACTGGAATTTTTAAGGTAAAAATGAGAAAGATATAGTATTTTACGGTAAATGCTCTTCTACTCCAATATTAATTCCTATCATGTATATCAGCATCCTTCACGTTTTATCCAATCAATGCATACTGCACATATTTCCCTGCCACTTGAGGTTGTAAAATTAGTTATCATAGTTCAGTTTCTAAGAGATTTACACACACACACACACACACACACACACACAGAGTTATAAGCAGCATATCCTTCAAAAATTGCAAGGGGATCAGTTCCTACATAGGGGATGCTCATGTAGTAGACATGAATTATAAAATCTTACATAGGGGATAATAGTACCAGAAAAAATAATGACAGCAACAAAATGATCCTACACTGGGGATGTGGGGCAGGAGGATCCTATGGAGTAAAAGCTCCCCCAGACAGGAATGAAGCATAGCTTCTGAGACCTCTGTGATGTTTCTTTTCTTTTTCTTTTTTTTTTTAAGATTTATTTATTTGAGAGAGAAAGAGAGTGAGCAGATGTGTGTGGGGGGTTTAGGGAGAGAGGGAAAGAGAATCTCAAGCAGACTCTGCGCTGAGCACAGAGCCTGATGCGGTGCTCGATCCCACAACCTTGAGACCACGACCTGAGCCAAAACCAAGAGTGGGGCGCTTAACTTCCTGTGCCACCCCAGCGCCCCGACCTCTGTGATGCTTCTAAAAGAAACAGAGCTGAAGTGGAAGCCAAGAGCCCGGTGAACACAGAGGCTGTACTCATGCTACTTCTGGGTAGCCTCCCTGCCTCCCGACATCCCCCCTCCCCTCAAGCTGCTGCTTCCTATGTCAGCCTGCAGACTCAGTAGAAAGACTCACAAACCTGATTTCTGGCCCTGAGATGATGCTCTTGAATTTCAACCTTTTTTTAATTTGCAAATGCCTAATGAAGGCAATTCACCCCCGGATCATACCTAAGTACCTAAAACTAACCATGAATGCCTACTGCCCCTCCCCTCCAACAAAACTCTATCTTTTCCCATCTGTATCAATAATATTATTATTTTCCAATTTATTTGGACTCCTTCACACCCCCTTACAAACCTTAGGCATCTTCTGACTCTGTCCACACCCTTCGACAGCCACCCACCAAGTCCTTCTCTGGGATATCCCCCATACCACCCTTCCCATTTGTTTCCAACTTCAGACTGTCCTCATGACCAGGACCCTGTGCCTACTTTATACACTCTTCACGGATTTCCTTCTTTCCTCACTCCCCCATTTACAAACGATTCTACAAACAATTGCCATGTACCTTTCCCAAGTGGTACCAAAACCTCCAGTGTTCCCCATTATTTCAGTGACAGCCTGAAACCATGTCACTGATCATTTCATTCACTTGACAAATATTTATTGAGTCCCCCTTTTGGCCAGGCATGATTCTAGGCATTTGGGATATATCACTGAACAGACAAAACTCCTATTTAATCTTATCTTAACCTATTTTTTCCAGCCCGTCACCTTACTAGTCTCCTAGATAATTATAAACATTATCTATAAATAAATCTACACCAGAAGTTATATTTTGATATAATTACATTTTCAATGATACCTTAAAAAACCCTACTACCTACGGGATCCAGTAGTGAGCAAGACAGATGCTTTTTCCCTATGTCCCACTCACTCCCTCTCACCTTTCTGCTCTGAAAGCTTTCTCCTTTCCCTGCCCTCTAACCCCTGCCCACCCCGAAACACTCAGTCCAAACCCTCCAACTTAGCTAAAGACTTTCTTGGGCAACAACGCCCACAGCAGGGACCATCAGTCTTTCTTTATCTTGAACAGTGCTTCTGGGGGTGTGTGTGGGTGTGTTTTCTTTTCACGGGTTTCATGAAACTCCCTAATTAGAACAGAGGTCTCTGAAGACCAGATACTTGTTTTCTCCTTTGCACTTCCTGGTAGGATTCCATAATCACAGAACACTACTGCCAAAGGAAATGTCTGACACCAGTTCATCAAACCAATTTTGCTTCCTGAAAAAGTTGAGGCTTAGGGAGGTTAAGTCATAGTATCAAGTGCTTAAAAAAAAAGTGAATCAATATTAATTGCAGACTGGCAGGCCTCCTTTTCTTTGTCCCTAGGGACGGAGGAAGATGGCTGAACGGCTTCTTGCATGCAGTTCTTTCCTCCTGGTATCCACGCACATGCTCCCAAGCTGTCTGACAATTTGCTGAGAGCTACTGCCCAGCGGAGGCCTAACTCACTTCACCCTAGTGGATCTGCCTAGTTCTATATGTTTGCCCTCTTTCCAACTGTCTACTGCCTGCCCGTAGCTGGAGATCTCAGTGACGCTAAACAAGGAGACCCTAAGCTCCTAGGTTTTCCAGACTCTAGACTGCTCTCCCTCTCTGCCCCCATGAAATCCAGGGCTTCCTTTAGCTTGCCATATCAATGCTTGACCGTCTGCCCTGGCCAGGGAGCTGCCCTGCTGGGAACCAGAGAGCTCTCTGAGGGAGAGAGCTGGTAACAGCAGGAGCACACAGGTAGAGGTTAATGGAGCCTTAGTTAAAAGTTATCTACAAGTGCAAAATCAGCATAGTCCTGTGAGAAGTACAATTTGGAACGGTCTAGTGGAGTCCAGATGTCATCTACAAAGCAATGAGATGTAGCATGATGTAGGAACGCCAGGATTTTTAGCGTGAGCCCCATTCCTATCCCCTACTGCAGCCATGTCATTCCCTCCACACTATTCATACGGAATTCAAAGAGGCACGTGTGATCCTTTCCTCCCATTCCTCCTACCTACTGAAATGGCAATGGTTTTCAGTAATGTTTCCTGAATCTCCTACAAATGAAAGGCCAGTTTGCCCTTTGCTTGAGCTGAAAAAAGTCAAATTTAACAGAAGCAGTCATATACATGTGGTCAATGTAGATAAGAATGGCTCCTGTCTGTTTCTTCGGGGGGGCCCCAGAAGGACGGATAGTACTTAATTGGCCACAGATTATGAAGCCCACAGTCATCAAATTAGACTGGAGGTAATTGCCCTTCACGTGTTGTTTTAGACAGCTGTTCCATTATTCACAAGTAAATCTGTGCCCTCAACTTATAATAATCCCTCGATGTCATGGTCTTCTGGTACAGCTGAATTCCATAACCTTGGAAGCCACCAACAGTTCTCTCTCAAATTATCTCTGGACCTGGAAGGATAGTTTGGTGGGAAGAAAATCCTGGTTTTCAAGATCAAAGAATATTCCTTACATTTATGAGAACCTTTGAAATATAGAAACTTCCCACCTAACAGCAGCTAGCAAGTAGCCTTGTTTGTTTCTAAGTAAATGAACTGTTAAAAGCAGAAAAAGAAAAATATTCTTAAGCTCCAAAATCTTCTTCTACCTGATTTTAGCTTCTTTGGGGGAAGGAAACACAGATTCATGCCTGAACCCAGGCCACATGACATCACTCTGTCAGAGAGAGGGCTGCCAGAGTTGTCTCTCCTGCACCCCCTCCCCTCTCTCCGGGTTCAGCTTTTCCTCCCACTCCTCCCCTGCAGACAGGACATCTTCCAATCACTTTGGACTGCCCACCATGTCTGGAACACGCTCTGCAGCTCAGCTTCTGTGATTATCTGAACTTCGCTGACCCAAATTGGGCCACCATGACCCAGGTCAGCCTAACAATAACTGCTGACCCAGACCATGGGCTGGAACTCTTTCTGGTCCCCCCTGCCTCAAGCTGGGACTGATTCAGGAAACTAGGGTGATGCTAGGCCAGCGATCGCTCTTTAAGGGATCCTCCCAGGTCTCGCAGAGGAGGAGGAGACAGATGGGGGCCTGACATGTCAGTGCAGCCAGCCTTCTATTAGCCAGCCACAGACCTGAGCAGATGAAACACCAGTGAATCACTGCCTCTAAGGTTATGTCAACCCTGGTGCACCACCCACCAACACCACCCGCTCAGTAACACAGCATTCATTCGTTCATTTGTTCATTCCTTCATTCGCTATTTAATGAGTCCCTGCATAGATGTAGGCAGATACATCTCAAAATTGCAAAACCAGTAAACTCCTAGTTAGCCTGAACCCACTGAAGTACAAACTTCCATCAACTGGAATGATGGGGTTCCTTCATATAAGTGACACTGCCATACTAAACAAACTGATATTACTGATATTCTGTGTCTAAACATACCTCTCCTTCTCTACCAGAAGAACTCGGGTTTATTTATACAGAAAGATACAGAAGTCCCTTTCCTAGGAAGCCTTTCCCAACTCCTCCAGTCTTCTTAGAAGACTTCCCAGCTACATCTCCCACCACAACCTTCCATAACTCTCTCCTCTAGCTATACTGCCCTTTTCTCACTTTCTGCCTTCCATGTTAAGTCCCTTTCTGCCTCAGGGCCTTTGCATATGCCGGCTGTGGTGTTGAAATGTTCCTGCCCATATTCCAACTCATGACTGACCCCAGCCCCACAGCTTCTACTGCTCCCCTCCCTTTATCAAAGTAAGCTTCCCCAGCCTTCAGATCTCAGTTGAATCAGGAAAGCCATCACTGAGCCCCACCATTATTCACCCTCATAGTCTCACAGGACTTTCCTTCCCTATGTTTGTCAGAGCTGTACTGTTGAACGGTGATACTATTTGATTAAAGTCTATATCCTCACTAGACTATAAGCTCCATAAGAACAGGGACCAGGACTCTTTTCATTTATCACTGTAAACACAGGGACTAGCCCAGGGGCACATAGTAGGCAGAGTATTAACTGAATGAATGAGAGACCTTCTCTACAGTGCTTGGGTCACTGAATTCCAATTGCTTGTTTGTGTACTGGCCCCAAAACCTGGCCCCTGCCAGCCATCCAGAACCAAATACTTTTCTACAATGTCCTTTTTAAATGGACATTTAGCCCTATCATCGACACCTTGTATATCCACATTTAGCAACAACGGAGGGTTAAAATAAGATCTTAAGATCCTAAGGTTGAAGATCCTCATGTATACTAAGGTCATGAAGACTGGCCTTAGAATATATCTAAAAAAGGGGAGCCTGGTTGGCTTAGTTGGTACAGCATGTGACTCTTGAACTCAGGGTTGTGAGTTCAAGCCCCATGCTGAGTGTAGAGCTTACATTAAAAAAAAAAAAAAAAAAAAAAAGAGTATATCCAAAAAGGTTGAAATAAGAATCAAAAATAAAAGGGCGGAGGCACTGAGTACTACTGAGTGTTTCTGGTCAACTCTGACCTAACCAGAAAAGTCATAACCAAAGAACCTCACTTCCTGACTCCTTTTCAGTTGATGTCTCAGCTGTTTTCACCACTGAGTAGGACCCAAACTGAAGGACTAGAGACAGCAATGTGCCACGTGCAGCTTCTGGGTTAGTGGTTGTTATGGGCTGAATTGTGCCCCATTCCCCCACAAATTCATATGTTGAAGTCCTAACTCCCAGAACCTCAGAATGTGACTACATTTGGGGACAGGGCCTTTAAAGAGGTGGTTATGTTAAATGAGGCCCTTAGAGTGGGCTGTAATCCAACCACGACCTGATCCCAAAAGAGGAGATTGGGACACAGACACACATAGAAGGAAGAGCAGGCAGCCACCTGCATGCCCAGGAGAGAGGCCTCGAGGAAACCCACCCTGCCCACACCTTGATCTGGTACATCTAGCCTCCGGGACTGTGAGAAAATGCATTTCTATTCTTTAAGCCAACCAGTCTGGTATTTTGTTATAGCAGCCCTAGCTAACCAATACAGTGCCCCAGCAGTTCTTGAGAGAACGGGAAGGAATGTTTTTGCCAAGTACCCACAAGTGTCCGCTTCCCACCCCACCCACCCTTTGCAATCCGATGTGTCGATGGGTCCTCAGCTCCCCGCTGCTGCTGTACTTCCTTCTTTATTTTACCAATGAGGACACTGAGGCAGAGTCACAGAGGAGGAAAGCCTCCAGGGCTATCTGCCTCCAAATTCCATATCCTCTTTTGCCCTAGACCTTCAGATCCAAAAGACCAAAGTAGAGTATAAAATAGGAAATGGGATCCCAATTTGCTTTATTTAGCCCTTAGAAAATGGGCAAGATCACCATTTTAGCTAAGCTGAAGACCCAGATGCATTTGTATGCATCACCCAAATAAAGCGATTGAAATACTGTGAAACAGATGTGAATAGGAACTAATTTTGCTTTTTTAATGAGCATTTTGACCAGATCAATACTACAAAATGCTAAACTGCAAAACATCATTACAATTTAAATACACCTGCCCAGCTGATTGGTTCAAAGAGGCATTTACATTACCTAAAAATGTATTTCTCCTCATAAGAGCAGGAGTCTATTATGTAAAATAAAGTCATGAAAATTTTAATTTCACTGCATAAAGGACAGAACCTGGTCTAGCCCACAAACCATGGAAAAACAAAAAGAAACAAAATGCAGCTGAATGCTTCATCAGCTGTCTGTCACTTTCTGAATAGTGACTAATATTCTAATTATTAGTCACCACACTGCAAAGGTGCAATTAGGAAACAGGGACGATTGCTTTAATTTTTGTTGTTGTTGTTAACCCACAATTTGTGAGGCCTGCACGAAAATATGATTTAAGTCCCCATCCTTTTATAAAGGAAAAATGATTACAGTTAAAATTCAGTTCCCCCCAACCAGCATTAAAAAAAAAAAAAAGCTTTGAAGTTGTATTGACAGATATGACTAAAAACTGTAATCACAGAAATAAATTTAGTAAAACGATAATTTATCTGTCACAATTTACTGAGAAAAAAAATGCAGCACAAGCAGCTGAACGGTGAAGTTAAATGAAAGCAAAGATAGAACCCAGTTTTTAATGAAATGTAGAGCACCATTAATTGGTTTCCTAGCAACAGCCAGGCTAAAATTACTTAACATGTCTGCTCAATCATATGCAAATATGAGTGTTATCCCTTAAATGTTGATTATAGTTGGTCTTTTCAGATGCAAATCCAACGTGTAGAGTGACTGTAAATGTTGACAATGCTGATACCAAAAAAATCCCGATTAACATCATTCTGCTGTTCAAAGCACCAGCGCTGAGGATCCACCCTTTGGAAGGGCTGCAAGCGGCGTGGGACGCCATCTTCCTTACCTGCTATCTCACCTGGCCAGGCCCCCAGGCCACCACTGGCAGCAGAGAGGACAAACAAAAGAATACTCCTGGGCCTTGCGGAACACCACTGCAGTGACTTCTCACAGTGCTAGATGATGGGTGGATGATGCTTGCAACTTACAGTTCCATCGGATGATGCAAGGGCTTGCCAACCCAAGACCAAGGCTGGTCTCAGGTTTGGTTTGTACATAAAACCAGACCTTTAGATGAACTCCATCAGAGCCCGAACAGTCAAATTCCCTTCAAAACTGCCAAATGAGGAACTCCTCAACTTTACTTCAGCCTCGTCCTGCTCTTCAAGAGCCACTTGGGGACAACCACATTCCACTGGCAATAGGCACCAAGAAGGGGTGCCTCTAGGGGCAGAAAGTGTGTAGCCCTGTCACGATCACCATCGGGCTCCAAAGCCACCTTAATAACACACCACTCTGGGCGCCTGGGTGGCTCAGTTAGTTAAGTGACTGCCTTCGGCTCAGGTCATGATCCTGGAGTCCCAGGATCGAGTCCCGCATCGGGCTCCCTGCTCGGCAGGGAGTCTGCTTCTCCCTCTGACCCTCCCCCCTCTCATGCTCTCTCTCTCTCATTCTCTCTCTCAAATAAATAAATAAAATCTTAAAAAAAAAAACAAAAAAAAACACACCACTCCAAGCTAAAGCAATGTGCTTGCCACGCTTTCACTTATTCATGCAACAAATATTTATTGCATAATTACAATTTGTCAGGCAATGATCTACGTGCTGGAGAGACAGCAGTGAATAAGAAAAAAAAGTCCCTATCTTCACTCATCTTAGTGCTGGGGCGAGACAAATCAAGAAACACATAAACAATAAAGTCTCAGGTAGTGATAAAAAAATAGGGAAGAAAAAAAGTAGCCTAAGGAAGGGAGGAAGAAGGGGAGGGTTCAGGGGACCATGGCATAGAAAGCCTCTCACAGGGAGACTTCTGCATAGATTTAGAAGGAAAGGAAAAACCCAGGCCCAGGAAGGGGAAAACAAGCCTGCACCCTGGGGCAGAAATGAGCTTGGAACAACATGAAGGCCAGGGAACAGGACGTGTGTGTGTGTGTGTGTGTGTGTGTGTGTGTGTGTGTGTGTGTGTGTGTGTGTGTTGTGTGTGTGTGTGTGTGTGTGTATGTGATGTTACGTATGTGAGTGATGTGACGTGACAAGTGCAGCTTTGAGCTAAGGCCCCTGCCTTATAGTATTTCAGGGACACTACTATCTCTAGGAGTATACCTCAGGACTAAAAGATGGAGTGTAAGTAAGGAAAAAGGAGGAGTCTGTCCCACTGAACCCTAAAGGTCTTTTCCTCTCCAGGTCAGGTCTCACTGCTCTCCTGACCCCTGAGAAATTTCTGAACTAACTGGAAAGTACAATCTTGAACTGATGTCCCCTAGAGGAAAGGGGGTAGGTTTTTCTGGCCAAAGCCCTCTGCTTGCAAGCCTTCAAAGATTAGGGACTAGACAGTTTGTTCCTGACACCCAGTCAAGACTCCAAGATATGCCAGACAGTGGCCGGAAGCTCAGGACATATATTCCAAGAAGTTCTGAAGCTTGCTCATAAGGAGAATTGACAAAGATTATACTGACAGCTCCATTACCAAGCCTAGGATCTCCAGACTAAGCTTACGAGTGCTGGGCCAAGGGACGGACAGATTCTTCTTCCAACACATCACCCTTTGGCCTTATA
The DNA here is from genome assembly GCF_964656455.1 of Halichoerus grypus. Classification (NCBI taxonomy): domain Eukaryota; kingdom Metazoa; phylum Chordata; class Mammalia; order Carnivora; family Phocidae; genus Halichoerus; species Halichoerus grypus. The sequence continues at coordinate 59,609,156 of NC_135723.1, forward strand.
CATCATGCCTTAAGTCTTTGAAGGCTTTAAGAGTTAGCATTAAACGCAAATGACCTTAAGAGAAACTTGTGAAAGCTTAGGTGTAGTCCACCTGGGAGTGGGGTGGGCTAAGGGCTTGGTTTCAGCCTACAAACACCCCAGAGGAACCTACGGAAGTGGGACAGGGCTTAATCCATCTGACTGGCCGAGAACAGACCTGCTCTGGGAATGGTGTCAGAGAAGATGCCACACCGGTCTGTATGACACAAACATTTTACCAGTCTTGCCTTAATTCATGTGAAGCCTTAACAAGAAACAGCGCCAGGACTTCATTTAGCCTGGAGTCTAGAAAGGAAAAAAAAAGTGCCAAACTGTTTCATCAAAGCGGAGCTAAATGTCAAAAAGAAAGAAAAATGGGGCCCACCGCTCCATTAGAAGAAGGACAGCCCTCTCTTGGCAGCTTCTAATCACAGCTGAAGGAGGCCAATACACTCAAATAAATTGAGTTGCAGAGCAAACAGGTTGAACATGTGACCGTAGTCCTGGTCACTGAGATGTTTCTTTTAGGCCCGTGGTTCTTGAGGCAGCATCAGCAGTGCCCGGGCCCTTATTAGAAATGCATATTCACAGGTCCAGCCCCATACTTACTGAATTAGCAATCTGGCAGTGGGCCCAGAAATCCGTTTCAACAAGCCCTCAGGTGATTCTATGCATGCTAAATTTGAGAGCCAGTTTCCGAGGCCCATTCAGCAAGATGGTGTGTCTCCTCTGAGTTTATGCTTAGCACCATCTTGCTGCAAATTATTTCAGTCGACAGGAAACCAAGGATAGAGCTGCACTGTACCTTCAGCACGTGGCATGCGTTCAAAATAAACACACTAATTGTGTGAATTCCTGACACAGTAACTTCTTCCAAAGAATGCACCACTCAGAACATAAGATGCTGATTTACTGATTTCTTAAGATAACCGATTTTTCTGGCAAAGAGAGAAAGGAAAAAAAGAAAGTTGGTTATTATCTAGGAAACCCGGGTTTGGTGGAGCCTTCTGAGAGAAGCTCTGAGGATCACTGAGTTCTCCGATCTACTGCTTGTCTCCCTTCCTGGACCCACTCCTGCACTGTGAAGGCTCCGTTCCAAACAACAGGAGCTCCCTCGGGGGGATGGAGGGTCTCAGAGGAGGACTCACTGCAAACACTCCAAAAGCCCTTGCTGAATGGATGACTCTCTCTCATTCTTATATTTGAGAGAGAATATTCTAACTTTTTAGTGTTCCTGACCATAAAATAGATGTTACACAGCAAACGTTTATCAAAAACACTGAAGATGAAAAAATAATCTAGAAGATGCTTTAATCATTGTAAGATAAATATACATGAGGTAACCTACAATCAGAAGGGTGAATCTCAAAGTTAACTGTGCATCAGAATCACCTGTGATGCCTGATAAAAATGCAGACTTCTGGGCCACATTACCAAACATTTTGATTTATTTGAGTTGGGGTCCAGTGTTCTGCCTTTTGAATAAGTATGCCCAGGTGATTTTGATGCAGGGATTTGTACTTAAATTACTGACATGGGGGGCACCTGAGTGGCTCACTCGGTTGAGTGTCCTACTCTTGGTTTCGGCTCAGGTCATGATCTCAGACTCCTGAGATCGAGCCCCGCATCAGGTTCCGTGCTCAGCAGGGAGTCTGCTTGAGGTTCTGTCTCTTTCTCTCCCTCTGCTCCTCCCCCCAGCCCCCGCTCTCTCTCGCTCTCTAAAATAAATCTTTAAAAAAATAAAATAAATATTTAAAAAATTACTAACATGATAACTTCTCACATTTTCAAGGGGTATTAATAAGGGGTTGAGAGAGGGTTTTTTTTTTTAGGAAAATAAAGCAGTTCTAGAACAGAAGAACTACAAGTTGCTTTTTTTCTATGTGTGCTCATGTTGGAAAATTGTAGCTGAGAAAAAGTTTGTATGTATCTATCATTAAGGTAACTTTTTAATAAGTAACTTTTCTCTGACTACAAAAGTTATTCATGTTCATTGTAAAAAAGATAATAAAAAAGTAAAAGGGAGAAAGCAAAAATACCCATAACCCCACCTCTGAGATAACTTGGTATATTAATATTCTTCCAGATAACTTGCTTTCACACACACACACACACACTTTTTTTTAAAAAATAGTAGGATTAGAGTATATGTAGTTATTGTATTATGTTTTTTACATCTAACAACATTGTCGACATCTTTCTACCACTCCTTGATTCTTTTAAAATGACAGAATGTCTAAATATTAACTCTCTATTGGCTAAGAGGTTTTTAAAAAATAATCAAGGAATTAAAATTCTATCTGTGTGGCCAGTACATAAATATGCACAACGAACACATAAATACAAATATTTGTGTCATTTGTACAAGTATGCTAGAAATCTCATTATTGTTTTTATTTAAGTGATTTAGCATTAATAGAGTTTATTAGCAATTTTTATTAGCTCCTTAGTTCATTTTAATGAATGTGTACACATTACTTAAAGGCCTCTAGACATATATATACAATATATTAACACAACAAGTATTCACTTTAATGAAATTTATTAGACCAACGTTTTTCTCATTAAATTCAAAAGGAGCCAAAAGACTCTACTGGAACAAAATTGAGATCCCAAAATATATATCTATATATTTTAACATGCCCTGAGAGTCTATAAACTTTAATTCTATTCAACCAGGAAGTGGCCAAAACATGAGTGCATTTCACAGAATATACTCATCATAACTTGAAAGGTAAATTCTTGCATGTTTTATAAACGGGGCAGGAAGAATGGGAGTCTGTATGACTAGCTCACATTCACACTCTCCTACAATATTTGGTGGCAAAAAGCTTGCAGTGGATTCAACACTTAGTAGACATGGGAACTTAAGTAAGCCACTCGATTTTTCGGTGCTTCCATTCCTCATCTGGAAAATGAGGATGCTAATACATAAATATCTGTGTTATTGGTTTCCCAAGGGTTTTCTGAGGGCCAAGTGGGATAATACAAGTGAGGTTCTAAAGTACTATGCCAATGTTACCCAGAGTCTAGCTGGGATCTAGTTCTCTGAAATAGTGCTCACTCATCATTTCTTAGCCTACTACCATTCCCTTCAATCTCTTGAACACAACAAGAGATGAGACAGAATGCAAAATCTATGTGTGTTAGGCCAAAGAACAGGGAATAATTCAACCTTTTTTTTTTTTTAAAGATTTTATTTATTTGACAGAGAGAGACACAGCGAGAGAGGGAACACAAGCAAGGGGAGTGGGAGAGGGAGAAGCAGGCTTCCTGCGGAGCAGGGAGCCCGATGCGGGGCTCGATCCCAGGACCCTGGGATCATGACCTGAGCCAAAGGCAGAGGCTCAACGACCGAGGCACCCAGGCGCCCCTAATTTAACCTTTTAATACTTGGCCTGAGAAATGCTTTACAAGGGAATCAGACCCAAGGGTCCCTTACTACGATCATGGAAAGTCCAAGTGATATATTCTCCAGGAGGAACTGTTCTCTGAGAGTGATGGGCATGGCCCCACCCCAGGTTTATCATCACCAGTACCTGGGGAGCTTTTAGAAACAAAGACCTGACCTATCACAGTCGTTTCTCAGGCAATTATTCTTGACATTAAACATTGCTCATTAGTATCCATAAGCCTGGGAACCCTAAGTACACCATGCGTGAGCTGCATGTTGGTGACTTGTATATTCGCGAGGACAGAAGGCCCTCAAAACTGTGCTCCATCACTTCAACAAAAACTAACCTAAATGACTACCTAAAGGTCCGCAATGAACTTTCCCCAAGGTCAGGGAAATAGCAAAAGACTGCCAATCCCCTTCCAAAACCTTTTTTATTTTACCACAACCTTTCCTCCACACATAATACCACAATCTGCACTAGAAGAGTAAAAATTTTTAAAATATTCTCAAAATCATAATTATCATCTCTTTTCCTATAAGCAACATAAGCAAAAGGGACAGACATTTGGCCCCACCAACTTGCTCTTTGCACAACTGACAAAGCTCTGGACACAACATTCTTCTATTCATTCAACAAATGACCAAAATCAGCATTCCTCAGCACCAACCACAAATCTGCAGAGCTTCTCCCAGAGCCGCATCCTACAATTTGCATCCAGTTCTGTTGCGGTGCTTTTAGAGAGTCAAATATTGCCTGATTCTTCGAACCTCTGGCTTGGAAAACTGCGCTGTCGCTTTGCCACAGGCATTCTTTCTCAAAAGTGTCTCTTCCTCTGCAGGAAAAGCAACAGCACAGTTCTCTCCATTTACTACTGTTAGGTGCAATTCTCAAAATCCGGTGGGATTAAAAAAAAAAAAAAAGACCAACACACAAACCTTCAAATTAAGTGTATTCAAAATCTCACCTGGAACATACTGGTCAGAGACTGACCATGTAAAATATTGATTAAAACGAAAAACTCTTTGATCATACTGGCCCCGTGATCAGTTGTTTCTTGGCTAAAACATTTCTTAGTTGAAATCCCAAGGAGAATATCATTATATGTAATTTTCCTGCTATAACTGATGGAATGGAATGGAATAAGTGCTCATTTTGAAAACATGTAAGTTATTGGTCACTTGATTACCATTAGAGAATACTAATTAGGGTAAACAGTATGTGGCAGTCTTGGGCTGAAAGATCATCAGCAATGAATTCATTAGGGAGAAAGAGGATCAGCAAGGCTCAGCTAATTTATAATACTGACCGCAACATGAAATCAAGTTGTGTTTCAGAACCAGAACTCATTAACAGTGCAATGGGAGAAAAGAGAGCAAAGACTATTTTGCTTACAAGCTGGAAGACTTGTGGGAACGAAGATGAGGATACTCATTGCTTAGGGGAAACCAAGACTGCCATAAAGCTTTCAAAAGAGTCAACATCAAGGACGAGGAAAGATTCTTCAGGGTGGTAAGGAGAGGATTAACTAGAAGTTATTTATAAAGTGAAATTATTGCAAATGCAATTTGAGCTACACATAAGGAAGCAATTTCCAGCCATAATTTTAATTAGGAGTACAGAATGATCTTTTGTGTAATGATGGCCCTTCATCATTACCATTATTCAGAATTACCCTGCCTCCACATGCATAAACATAGCGTGGAAATGAAACATAGATGTGGAAGAAAGGTCAACCATAATCAATTTTTTTAATCCTCCAACTGCAGGTGAAATTTTCCAAATAAAATACCCGAATACAGTTAGCTCTCAATTTATATTTAATTTACCAGCAATTAATAAGCCCAGAGAGCCACTACTCTCTCCCACCCTCAACCCCAACCCATCTCTGATTCTTCACACTACATCCAAATATGGAACTTCCTGCTGATGCTGCACAAGAATCTTTAAAGATACCCGTGGAACTCTTGAGAGAATCTGTGAGTGGAGGGAAGGAAGAAGCCATAAAAAGCAGACACTGCTTTAACCACAGAGGCAAATTCCCAAGCAAGAAAGGCTGGGTCTTCCCTGTCCAAAAAAGGTCATCCTCCATACCTCTCATACGGTTCACTCATCTTTAGTTTGCCATTTATTTATTAAAATAGGAAATTCATTTGGCTTCATACTCTTAAAAATGCAAATAATTTTATAAGCAGACCAGACCGTATCAGTTATTCACACCACAAATCAGATCTGCTTTCCTAGCACCAGCTATAACAGGCTGCCTTGAAGAAATGAGTTTTGAATGGGAAGCGGTTTAAAAGGGGAAGAAAGGTAAAATACAGTTTAGAAAATGAAGTGCTATAGGGGTATGGCAGGGAAAGGGTACCACAACGGGGAGATAAAATTAAAGAATCATGGGGCGCCTGGGTGGCTCAGTCGTTGAGCGTCTGCCTTCAGCTCAGGTCATGATCCCAGGGTCCTGGGATCCAGCCCCGCATCAGGCTCCCTGCTCAGTGGGAAGCCTGCTTCTCCCTCTGCCGCTTCCCCTGCTTGTGTTCCCTCTCTGGCTGTCTCTCTCTCTGTCAAGTAAATAAAATCTTAAAAAAAAAAAAAAAAATTAAAGAATCATAAGAACACCTGCTGCCTAGATAAAAGGATACAGATAAGAGAGAAGATGACAATGTACAAATTGTGTTTACTTTTTAAAATCTGCCAGGAGGACCCAAGAAAGAAAATAGAAATGTTCTCTTTTCCCTTTTTCTTTACCTAGCAGCAACTTGCTTTCAGGACCCAGAATTCAACTTAGCATTGTGCTTTCTATATTACAGGCACTCAACAAACATCAAACAAATGCATGGATGATACCCCCACTATTACTCAAAATGAAGCAAGCCAGCTCTGAGCTATCCTGTCTGCAAGCAGCAGTTTTCCCAAGTGATAACTAGGTCAGTGGTGGGGGAGGGGGGAGGGAGATTAATATTTTCCTTATATAATAACATCATCAATTACTCTGCAGAGATGCAGACTATTTGAAACACACACATGCACATGTTACACTGCATGCACCCAGAGACACAGGTTTGAGTGAAGATGAAGCATGGAAAATTCTAGTCCCAGTGTTCGTGCTCCCCAAAACAAAAGACCCCTTTCTCCTCAACAGGCTATGTACCGAACAACTGTGTTGCTACTACAAACATTAACTAAAAGGCAGATGTGAGACAGAGCTTTCACCATGTGGTACAAAATACACTGTTTAAGACGGAGGGGTTGCTACATGTTATGAGTTTTACAATTGTTCTTATGTCAGTTAATTGCTTATAAGAGCAAACAGCACACTGCCACGTGCTCATAACTAAATGTTCTTTGGCTATTTTAATAAGAAATGGTTTGGATTTATAGCAAAATAACTTTACTCAGGACTTTCTGCCAAAATCTTATCTGATCAATGCCCCCCACACGCGGACATCTGGGGACGGCGTTTTGAGAGAGAGCACGGAGGAGATGTTTTGAAGGGCAAAAAAGAGCTTCAAAAGAAGCAACTGCTTTTTAAGTCTGATCAATAGTGAGGAGCATGAACTGTAAAATGCCTCTTAAAAACTCTTTCCAGGCTGAGGTGAAGTGACATTTACAGCAACACCGAGAACAAAACACTTCTAAATAAGCTGGTGGTATTCTGGTTAAGTAGGAGGCACCAACACCAAGCTCTGTTTGTATGTCTGTGTCTAGGTAGGAGGAGGTTATCAACAGATCCATCTCTAGTCCTCTTCCTGCATTACCGTCCTGTGCTATCGCGCCGGCTCTCTTGTTTTCAGCAACACTGTGTAATGAAGTTTCTGCAAGCTGCTGAGATTGGCAACTGTACAAATACCTTTTTTCCATTCTCCCCGTTTCACCTCGGGAAAAATATTCATTTTTCCAAAATGTATGGGTAGCACTGCCCATCTATAATGCTGTTATGGAAGCCAAAACCATAACAACCACGAGGACCATCACAGCAGGGACTAATTACGGAACGTTCACGACGGGCAGGTACCATGCTGGACCGTCTGCACCTGGAGCCTTCCAACTCTGCGAAGAGGTATACTCTTATTTTACAGGTGAAGAAACTGGGGCACAGCAAGTTTAAGTGACTCGCTTGAGGTCATACCACTAAGAACACATGGTTGAAATGGGATTCAAACCCAGATTTCCTAACTCTAAACCCAAGCCGTTATCTGCCACACTACACTTTTTCTGGCTCTTGTGATCTCTTTTTTTTTTTTTTAAGTTTAAGGATTTTATTTATTTATTTGACAGAGAGAGAGAGAGAGAGCAGAAGCTGGGAGGAGGTCAGAAGGAGAGGGAGAAGCAGACTCCCCGCCGAGCAGGGAGCCCGATGCAGGGCTCAATCCCAGGACCCTGGGACCACCACCCGAGCCAAAAGCAGACGCCCAACCAAATGAGCCACCCAGGCGCCCCTCCTGTGATCTCTTAAATGGGAAGTCAGCCTTCCTTGAGAAAGAAAAAAAAAAAAAACTGGATACACACAAGGATACGGCCTGTGTTCTCCAGCAAGGATAGGCCAGAAACAGTAGTGTGTTTAGAACAGAGACAGAACACTACCTCAGCTGAGATGGGGGAGGCTGGGCGCCTTAGGCAGGCAGTCGAGTTGTGCTATGACCGAAATCCACCAGTGTTTACTGAGCACCTGCCACACACCAGCCACATCAACCCCTGCCAGAATTTCCGAGGTCAGAGTCCTTGTCTTCGTGGATTTGCAGTCTAGTCGGGGGGAAAGACCAGCAGGGGTAGCAGTTAAAACACCACGTGATCAGACCCAATACTGACGTAAGTACCAACTGTTCAGGCGAAGGGGTATGCCAGCTGGAGGAGGACAGAGGGACTGCCAGGAAGGCCTCCCAGAGGCGCCAGACCACGAGATAAGCCATGAGGGAGCCGCCAGAATGAAGTAGGCAAGGCGGAGGGCCAGGGGGTCGGACGGGCCCTCCTCATCAGCAGTGTGCGGGAGGGGAGGCCAGAACCGGAAAACAACGGCTAATACTGCATGCTGACCCTGCGCCAGGCCCTGTGCAAACGTTCGACCGTCCAACCACCCTACACGCTGGGCCTCTTTTTTTTTTTTTAAGATTTTATTTTTAAGTAATCTCTACACCCAACATGGGGCTCAAACTCACAACCCCGGGCTCAAGAGTCCCACGCTCGTCCAGCTGAGCCAGCCAGGCGCCCCGCTAGGCATCCTGACACCATCTTACCAGTGAGGCAGCCGAAGCACAGAGGAGGGCAGTGACTGGCACTAAGCGACTCAGCAAAGCAGTGGGGATGGACTGAAACTCAGGACACCCCACCCCAAAGCCCACAGTGGACCCTGTGCTATGTGGCCTCTCAGGCTCAGTCCAGGGCTTACACAGGGAAGTGACCTGATAGAAAACCACTCTTCCAGCCATATGAAAAGTAGGGGAGAAGGGGTGGGCTGGAGGCACAAGGCCAATCAATGCGAAGAGGCAGCATTTTCTAAACTTCTCCACCTCGTTGGTATCTCCTCTGCCCTGCTGCCAGGCGCCCCCCACAAACCTGTGGCATTCCAAAACAAGAGGGAGAAGTTTACTTGGGGAAATTGATCTGCAGCAAACCAGAAATACCTTTCCCCACTACTCTGAGCTCCTCCATAGCATTTATCACAGGCATCAGGAATACTTCCTTTCAAGTCCTTTTCTACCCCTGAATGGTCAGCTCCCAGGTGAATTATGCATAACTTGTCTTCGTGCATCCCCAGGATGTAGACGGCAGTGCTTTCTGAATGGTGCCCTCCCCTCTCCACTGGTGCTGTTCCTCAGTACTTATCACATGAGTGGTGTCTGCAGTGGAGCCAGGAACTCAGGATGGCCAACCTGGATCCTTTAGACCATCTGGCAAATGGGAGTGACTTGGTGACAAGCAAGAGAATACTACGCTTGGAAATGAAGAGCAACTGAGTACCCATAGGGATACTGTTACTAGTGCTAACATTTATGGGTACTCATCAATTCATTTAATTGTCATGACAACCTTATAGGGTAGATACAATGATCACCCATTCTCCTGATAGGGAGACTGAGGCACAGGCAGGTTATACACCTTGCCTAAAGCCACAAAGAAAGTAAGTGGTAGAGCCAAAACTCAATTCTAGGTGATCTCACTCAGAGCCCACAGTCTTTTTTTTTTTTTTTTAAGATTTTGTTTATTTATTTGACAGAGAGAGACACAGCGAGAGAGGGAACACAAGCAGAGGGAGTGGGAGAGGGAGAAGCAGGCTTCCTGCGGAGCAGGGAGCCCGATGTGGGGCTCGATCCCAGGACCCTGGGATCATGACCTGAGCCGAAGGCAGACACTTAAAAACTGAGCCACCCAGGTGCCCCTCAGAGCCCACAGTCTTAACAACTATCCTCTACTGACCACATCTCAGGAGAAAAACTAAAAGAGGGGAGATCCATATTCCAGAACCATACCTAGTTCGTGTTACAAAGCAAGTAGATGTAGCCTCTCTGTAGGGCTTACATGTTTATTAAAAGGAGAGAGTAAAATATAGATAGAACAGCATACATTTTCAAAATCCTGATGCTGGTAAGACATCCTAATGGAAATAGAGCCAGAAGCTACTCTCATTTCTACAACTCGATGAACAGACCCAGCCAACTCAGAAAGGCACAGAGAACAAGTTAATAATGGCCTAAATACAAAAGCATAGCTTCAAATCCAACCTACTATTAATTAATTTATGTATTGCCACTAGGGAGGAGGCAGTTAGTATTAAGTTAGATTAAATTATGGAGAAGCTTCAGCATTGCTGTGACTACTTCAACAGTAATTATTAAGTTGCTATGCCTTCCCTCCCTAATAAAAACCCCTTTATTCTCATTCTCAGAATGCTTTACCATTCACCTGTCGCTAGCTTCTTTTGACAGGCATGACAAGCTTTCAGATTAAAGATACTTTTCAGAGAGAACAAGGAAATCGGATTTGTAAATCCTACCAGGCTTCCGATCCAAACTTCGTCTCTGAAGAATATTTGTCTCCAGTTTGCTCCAAAGGGTCCTGGGTCTCACTGCTGTGTTGAATGTACACCTGCCAAGACCGACAGGCCCCAAGGGAACTGTGGATCGGGGACAGGGAAAGGGGGGCTGAACTGGCAGTCCAAGGACCTGGGCTCACTCCTGACGGGCTCTGTCAATCTGCCCTCAGTCTCCATGTCTCTAACACAGAGGCACCTGCCCTACTTCCCAGAGTCGGCAGGAGGCTCAAAGGAGATAACCTACGTGAAGGCTGTTTGCAAATGGTAAACCACACAAGCGTGAATTGATTAACCGATAACTAATTAGTTGACTAGTTAAATGACTAGTTCAGGAGTTAACTCACTGATTAATAAGGTCCCAGAAAATCTCAAGTGGAGGGGCTGAGTTACTATTCCATGGCCCAGCTCTAAAGACCTCCTGTCCTGCTACTCTTACCCTATTAGAGGCACATTTCCCCACTGCCTAGAGTGACACCTCACCCTGGTTCACGTTCTGCCACAAAACACTGCTTTTTGTGTCCCTGTCAGCATCTGAGGACATGAAGGACCATTGGCCTGCTCCTGAAGTGGCCAAACCTTTCAAGGAAAAGACCAGAGAAAATTCTGAGCAAGGGCTCATTCCTTCCCCTGTACCTGCTAGAGGGCCAGGGAATACTTAGTAATCCTGTTGCCCTGAACTCAGTTATTCATTCATACAGTGTATTCGCTGAGGACCCACTATATGACCAGGCCCCAGACACAAGGATGAAGACAGCAGCTGCCATCAGGGAGCTCAGTGTGGCGTAGGAGGCAAGAGCCCTATGGGTGAACACAGGAGTACTGAGAGCGTGCTGCTGATTGCGGGGGGGTGGGGTGGGACGGGGGATGGAGACAGAGGCCATGGTTCTTTCAAGAAAGGGAAGGGGGTGGGTAGCCAGACCAGGAATCGTGGAAGGGCTCCTATAAAGCCTGATCAAGTCACTATAAGCCCCAGTTGCCCAGAAAATACACAGACAGCAATGTGCTGAGATGTCAAAATAGAGGAGCTCTAAGAGAGATAAAAATAGTTATTACAGTATTTTTACTGCAGTCTGGGAAACCTATGTCTGCCTGCCCCTCACCCTAAACCCCAGCGAGCTTCTGATTCAGTGGATCTGAGGTGGGGAGAGAACATGTATGCCCTTAAAGGGTTCTACATGATTTTAATATCTAACCCCCAACAGATTCTGTTGGTTCTTCCAATATTTCTGAGCTCACACACAAACGATAACATTTATACAGCCCGTTGAATTAACGTGGAGGTGACTGGCAACACCTATATGGGGATTGGTGGGGAAAAATCAGTTTTCTTTCTTTATATTACATGATTATGATAAGGACAATTATTACATTATTATAAGATGATATATGTTACATTATTATGATTATTATATTTTTATGATAAAAATGCTAGGGAAGATATTAAACAATAGATTTTTATAAATGTTCCAAATACAATCTTTTGAAATCACTACATTCAAGAAGTTTACAAAGGGAGCCATGCAAGTGAGGTTCAAATAAAATTTGAACCGTTACAACTTTCTGAATGTTTGTAGGAAATATTAAATGTTTTACCGCAGTAAGAACTTTATGGCCATGACTCTGTGGTAGCACATGTGAAACCCATTCCCAGCACGTAGTTTTAGGAAGCTCTCAGTTAGGTTATGTTATCCCGGCTTCTAATTTGAGGTAGAACAAAGATTCACAGGCTCAGAAGACACAGCCACAGCTTGCATCCTGTTCCAGCGAAATCCCAGCCAAATGGTAAATAGAAAGTTGATCTAGACACAACTCAGAGCCACGTGACTTCTAGAAAGTTTAAGTTAACAAACAAAATGAACAAGCAGCTCCTACATCACCTGACAACCAGAAGAGAAGGTTTAAGAAAAGAATTTTTTCAAGGCTCAGCTTTCTGAGCTTTAGAGGTGGAGTCACAGAACTTACCCTATGTTCTTTAGGTACACAGTGAGGGAATGCCAGAAAATTCCTGTAAGGTGTTGGTAAGAGGCCAACACTACTCAAAGCAGGCCAGTTTCCTAAGTAAAAAGGCTGTATTTAGAGTAAGATCACATTAATTCCAACAAGACTCTCAGTTTAACTGTTATGCTGTTATATTATCTACAGTCCCAAGATCAAACTAGACTTTTTCAACAAAAGCATGCCTAAGAACTGGAGGCTTCATGACCATCAGGCATAGACCAAGGCTCTGTGATGCCTCAGGCCTTTTCAGTGCTGTTCCTTGCTTGGTAAGTCCCTGCCAACACTTGTGTATGTTGTGAACTCACCTATATCCTTCAAGCTCCAGTTCAAGGCTATGTATTTCTCTGGTGAAGCCTTCCCTGACTCCCTCAGGTACAGCTTCTACCTACAACACCTTGAACCTTGAACATACACATCTTCCTTAGAACAAGTGTCTTACGGAATTATAAATTTTGGCCAGTGTGTCTGTCTCTCCATCACAGGTAGAGACCACATCCTTTGGTGATGATACTCCACTCACCACACAGAACTAGGTGTATAACATGCTCAGTTACTGACTGAAGGAACTAATAAATGGATGAACTCTTTCTTCTACCCTCTAGCAATTCCCGAAGTATCCGTCTACATCAAGGAGAAGAAACATTCCCTATGCCCAGTCTTGAGAACTGCAGACGGATCCTTTAAGTGTAAGAGAAAATGATACCATCCATAAAAGGAACCTATGGTATAGTTTCACCAATGCAGCCTGAATGGCCCTTTAAAAACATAAGCCAGGTCTTATTTATTATTTTATTATCTGTCTGTTCCTGCTAAAATGTTAAGTTCCAGAAGGCAGAGTCAACTTCATTCACTGCTGAATCCCCCCCACCCCCCAGGACCTAAAAAGTACCTGGAGAAGGGGCTCTGTAAAAAAAAATAAAATAAAATAAATTGTTGAACGAAGGAATGAATGAATGAACGAACGAACTAACAAATGAACCTCTGAAGATAAAGTTCTGGGTGGGAGGACTAAGAGAAAGGAAAGAACTTGGAACGGATTCTGCACTGCTAAGCATGTTTACAAATTGCTTTATAATCACTAATTAGCTTTTCTAAACCACATCCCCTTGGATGCAGGCAGTACTATCCTCCCCAGTTTAAGATAAGGGAATTCAAACCCAAGGTCACACAGCAAATCAGCTTCAAGTTCAATGCTTAGCCCCTAGCTGGTAATAAGAACAAGATTAAAGATACTGCTGATCTGTAAAAGGTTGAAATATTAGAGGAAATAAAACAGCGGAAGGCATGGGACCAAGAACCATTTGCACATATTCTCAGCACACTGCATCAAAAGAAAAACAGACTGTTCTGTCTGGAATCGTAAGTTCTCAGTGTGTGTACACTGCATTATTCAGTCATCAATTTCCACGGCCCTGAGAGGCAGACATTTGCAGGAAACAATGGGAGCTGCAGTCTCGCTCCTGAGTCTCAGGCCCAGCCTGTCAATCAGCAGTGACACCACTGTCACCGGGAGGACAGGGTGGCTGGGGCTCGCTCTCACCAGAGCCGGCATAAGCTCTTTACAGGGGATGGACGGGAAGGAGACAAGAGAATAAAACACCTACTGAAAGAAAAAGAAAGAAAGAAAGAAAGAAAGAAAAAGAAAGAAAGAAAGAAAGAAAGAAAGAAAGAAAGAAAGAAGAGTTAAATCAAACAATAGGATAACATCAAAAATAAATACGTTTAATCACAGTATAATCATCTAGCAGCAAATATACTCAGTTATATTACAAATGAGACTCTAAATTATACCCCCCAAATAAAGGAAAGTGGACAGATGGGTAAAGAGTCCTAATCTATTTCAGGTAAAATCAAAATTAAATTTGCTGAAAAGTTATACTTGCTTTCCCAGCATTATTAGTCAATCCAAGAAGGGAGAGTAAAATATAAATTTTGATGAAACCTAGAAATTAATTTCGGTTGGTCTTTTTCAATTTACTTTTTATTTAGCTTGGGAAATGAGACCAATCTCCTCTCTTCTGATTTAAAAATTATTTTCCACTAAAACCCACCAACACACTCAAAACTATGAGAAGGCCAGAGGCCACAGTGAGTCTGCACTGATAAATGGGGAATAAAGGAACCAAGACCATCACAAAACAAGACAGCCCCCATCCTTAATCTTCCTCAAGCCTAGTCCACATTGCCAGCAAGTAGAAAGATGAAGGGAAAGGTAACTAAGATGTCCATGGCACTGAAGTCTCCAAGGCCAGCCTCAAGTGTACAATCTGTGCTTCTCCAGATATCAAAGGTCTGACGCTGTGAGGTCATGCTCCCAAAATACTGAAAGTAAATATGAAAGCACACCTGAGCACATATTGAAATGGAGACAAGGAAAATCCAAAGTGGAGAATAAATTATACCCTGACCCTGCAGTTTAATCAACCACTCACTTAAACTCAACCCTAAGTAATGTCAGATGAAGCATTTTTAAACATTTAGCACAGGAGTTTCTTGTAGACCCCCAACAAACATTAACGATACTGAAAATGGTTTGCTAATAATTCATCTTCAAAGGAGCACAAAAAGTGATCCAAAGCTCGCTCTCTCCGTATTAACTTTTTCAAACCACTTTATTGAGATGGAATTTGTACAAAATATAAGTCATCCATTTTTTTTTGAAGATTTTATTTATTTATTTGTCAGAGAGAGAGAATACAAGCAGGGGAAGCAGCAGGCAGAGGGAGAAGGAGGCTCCCTGCTCAGCGGGACTCGATCCCGGGATCCTGGGATCATGACCTGAGCCAAAGATAGATGCTTAACCAACTGAGCCACCCAGGTGCCCCAAAAGTTATCCATTTTTAAGTATACAGTTTGCTGAGTTTGGGTAAATGTATACACTTGTATAACCCACCACAATAAAGAAAGAGAACATCTGTATCACCCCAAAAAAGTTCCCTGGTGTCTATTTTGTAGTCAAGCCCCCTTCCTCCATCCCAGGCCCTAGGCAATCACTGATCCGTTTTCTGTCCCTGTGGTTTTGCCTTTTCTAGAATGTCACAGAAATAGAAGCACACAGTAGAAGCCTGTGTCTGGGTTCTTTCACTACACTTGACAGTTCTGAGACTACTCAGGCATGTTGCCGTGTGAATCAGGTGTTCATTCCTTTTTATTGCTGAGTAGTATTCCGTTCCTTCACATCACTTGTACGTTCTTCCTAGAAGCCCTAACAGGAGCCCTGTGCTAACACTCCAAATGCTATTTCTTCACTTTCCTTGAGTTTGTCCTCCAAAGAAATGAAAAACATGGCTTTGGCCGGTCACTTGACTCCTCTCGGGAGGGCCATGCTGGGCAAGTCAACAAGAATTTAAGCAAAGAGTTGGAAAGACTACGTAAGCTGAGGAAAAGAAGCCAGAATGAGAAGCCAAGCCGCTGATGAAATCTCTTATGTATAAAAGATTAGACCGACACTAAGTTAGAGAAAGCTGTTCCCCCATTTATTGATCAGTATTTCTACCACTATACCTGACAGATTGCCACCCATCCACTATGAGGGGTACACAAGTGACCCCCATGGTACTTGATGTTTCAGAATCTTCAGGTGTTTCACATGAATGAATTTTCAGATAACTGAAATTTATCTTATTAAAATAGCTGTTAAGTACTAATTAAGTACTAAAAAGGTACTAATTCCATGCCTTATTAAACAGAGTCTACCGAACATAATTAAACATTTACTTGATGATGCATAATTATCATTACAAACAATCTGACTATCGTGCTGAGCTCTTAAATAGAGATGTTCTCAGGGCTTACCAAGTTTGGAAGACTAGTGTCCTCCTATTCTAAACAGCCCAAGACAATTGTCATTTTTAAATAGAAGTTTCCATCTTCTTCCAAAAATATTACCTGGCACTCTTGATACTATTACTATGTTCTTGCTGCTAACCTACTAGTGTTTTCTCTTAAAAAATTAATCATAAAACCTTTCCATAATTCAGAAAAGTTTAGAGAATAAGTATTCCAAATACCCTCGACTTAGAAACTGGTCACAGTTGATCTTTCTTTCAGATCATTTTTCTTCTACTAGTTATTAATTTTTTACATTCTAAAAACAGTTTGGCTACATTCCAAGGCATTTGGAAAACAGAGAAAAGAAGTCACTCATCATCTACTATTTTAACAACCAGTCTTCACATTTTGGTAAATTTCCTGCTTTTCTTTCTTCCTGTGCAACTGGGTTTCCCAAATATTTGGGAGGATACATATAATTTGGAATGCTACTTTTAGGACCACATCTTACCAAATGTGTTTCTTTAATTTGCCAAGTCACCACCATTTTCTGGAGGCTGCACCAGAGAGCAAGTGAACATACCAGCCGTAGAGCCAATCCCACCTCATCGTTACTCATTTAGGGTATTTCCGATTCCCTGCTACTGTAAGTCTAACTTCCCGACTTTTCATCTTCTCAGAAAGCATACCTGAGTATTATAGGACTTGAGAGTAACTCCTTGGCATCATCAAGGTGAAGTCTAAGAAACAGTTTCACTCATTAACTCATCCATTCACCTCTTCATTCTTTTAAAAACACTTACCAAGGCAAATGAATACCATCCCTGACTCCTGCCACCCCGGTCTTCATCAGTGGTGGAAGAATGGTCTCAGGACTGTTTGTGGGGCGCCTGGGTGGAGCAGTCGGTTAAGCACCCAACTCTTGATTTCGGCTCAGGTCCTGATCTCAGGGTCATGAGATCAAGCCCCACGTCGGGCTCTATGCTTAGTGTGGAGTCTGCTGGAGAGTCTCTCTCTCCTTCTGCCCCTCCCACTTGTGCTCTCTCTATCTCTCTCTCAAATAAATAAATAAATCTTAAAAAAAAAAAAAGAACTGTTTGTGTCAATTGGCCATTTAAGTTCAATAGTAAAAGACTGGCTAATAACAATGCATCGTAAAACCTTCAGAAGGAAAGGGGAATGTTTCATGGACCATTTGGGGGTGTGTGTGTGTGTGGGTGTGGGTGTGTGTGTGTGGGTGTGTGTGTGGCAGTTTTAAGTTACTAGTTTTTAAAATCAGTACTTTTTAATGGAAACAACTTGACCAAAAATCAGTCATAGAATTTTGAGACCCATTAAAACAAAACTTTAATGAGGAAAAAAAACCAACCACTTACTAAGTTCCTAGTTGATGTTAGAGATCTTTTTTAGTCCAAGTTAAAAAGAGTCAGACATGGTCCCTGCCCTCCCTAAGTTCACCAGCTGGCTGTGGGGACAAATTCACTGCCCTGGAACAATCAGAGAGCAACAAAGGAACGGGGCTTGAGGCACAGATTTGCTGCTAAGCTGCACCGTACTGATGTACATGCATCCTGGAGTCTGTGGGAGGAAAACCTCCCTGGGCTAACGCAGTCAGAGCGGGGCAGGTGAGGGGCTTGAAGGACAGGTAAGGTTGTCCCATCCCCTCACACTGGCTTCATGTATATACTGTGCTGATATTAATGAAAAGATGATATCCAAATCTTTTCTCCTAATCCAAAGTCACGCGTCGCAAAAATGATAACTTTTTCTTTCCTGGCATTAATCACCATTTGTGGTGAAGGAATCAAGACTTTTCTGGTGGAAATCAGGGAGCATTCACACACGAGCTGGGCTGTGTTGCCTATGAACAGCCTCCTCGCCCCAGCTCAAGCTCTCCTATTTTAGCCACCTGAACCAGACCACCATATCCCCTTTCTTGCTGTCAACAAATGCATGAAAAGCCTCTTTTTTTTTTCTTAATAATGCCTCTTCAGACTGGAGATAGTGCCAAAGAGGTGTGTCAGCAGGGTCAGGAAAAATGTCCATGGAGAAGGAAAGGACAGTCGTTCATCTATTTTTTTTCTCTGAAGGTCAAATGTGAACAGGCTGGCTCCAAGGTCCCCACCCCACCCAAGTCTCTCAGACACACAGGGCCTTGTCTCTGTGGTCTACGGCAAGCCCTCCTTGGCATGCCTCTCTCATTGGAGGATTTCTCAGTGTAAGAAATTGGGAGAAGAATCTAGTTGGTAAGAGTGGAAATAAAGAAGTAATGGGAAAGCCCGAACCTTTGGGTTCAAATAAATTCCTAGACAAGCGACACATTTTTCTTCCATCTGAATCAGTGGGAAAGAAAAAGTTCACTTATCTTTCAACCTGGGCTTTGTCTCAACAAATGTATTTGCTGAAGCATCCGGTATGATGATAAGCTAAATAATGACTAGATAATTCACTTGTTCTTAACAGTCGTCTCGTTTTCTTCACACTGTCCATTTTCTTCTTTCCCTCTCTTCCCCACACGTTCCTCCTCTGGTGAAAGAAACACACCGTAGAAATCTGGATGCTGCCTGGGAAAGCACCTGCTGGTGGCACCCTTAGCAGCAACACCAGAGCAAACAGAGCACCCACGCGGTCTCAAGAGACCCTGCGCGGGGGGTCGGGCCACCTCTGTGCCCTTGCCAGGAGCCTGCAAGGAATGTTCCCTGGCTCCTTTGGGAAAGGTCTTCAGCTTCCTCAAGGAACATGTAGACTCTTCCAGAAAGCAGTCAAAGAATTGAGTAAGCAGAATGAGTGTTACACAAAGGGGAGATGATCACTCTGCCTGGTGGAACGGCAGGTCTGGAAACTGTAGAGGGTGATGCCTGAGGGGACCCTAACAGATTTCCATCCTGTCAGAGGGTGGACGAGCACCCCGGGAAGAGCAAGCGAGGTGAGCAGATAGTCAGGCACAGCTGAGGAACTGCCAACAATTTGGCACAGCCGGCCTGCAAGAGTGGCTCCCAGACTTGGATTTCACAAAGCAGGACTTAAAGACAAGTCGGGACAGGTGGGTGGCTCAGTCGGTTAAGCGTCTGCCTTTGGCTCAGGTCATGATCACGGAATCCCAGGATCGAGTCCTGCATAGGGCTCCCTGCTCAGCAGGGAGCCTGCATCTCCCTCTCCCTCTGCCTGCCTCTCTCTTTCTCTCACTCTCTCTGACAAATAAATAAAATCTTAAAAAAAAAAAAAATAAAGACAAGTAATACGCCAAAGAAGAGTCCAGAAAGAAAGTTACCTACTCTTATCATCTTCATTTCATAAAAGAAACAAAGGTTAGTGCCCACTCTCACCAAAGGACATCATCTCAGAATAGAGAATGCAAATGATACATTTAACTTGAAGAGACAGTGTCTCTGTATTTTTTTTTTTTTCTCATTTTGCTGCAGACCAGCGGAAATGGGTGTCATGAGCTGGCACAGGTCTGCAGACTTGGGTGACATTACTACGGAGCTCAGGATGGGCTTTCCCTCTCCTCAGAGGCAAATAAGCTTTCTCAAGTGTCAGTGTGGAGAGAGATCAGGAGGGGCCTGGGTAGGGTCACGAAGGAGGCTGTTGTGGCCGTTAAGGGCACACGCTTCTCTTGCCACAGGCCCCCTGCCATGGCCTGGTGTGTGAGGTATACTCATAAGCTATTTTAAATCACACTGCATAGATTCGATATAAGGGGGCACTAAAAATCTCGTGTACAAAGAATTTGTACTAGAAGTAAAAAATGTTTAAGTTGTAAGGTTAATGGAAAAAGCATGATATAAATTACACATAATTTTTTTTTAAAGATTTTATTTGACAGAGAGAGAGACACAGCGAGAGACGGAACACAAGCAGGGGGAGTGGGAGAGGGAGAAGCAGGCTTCCCGCTGAGCAGGGAGCCCGATGTGGGGCTCGATCCCAGGACCCTGGGATCATGACCTGAGCTGAAGGCAGACGCTTAATGACTGAGCCACCCAGGTGCCCCTAAATTACACATAATAATTTAACGAATCGTGTAAACAAATAAAGACTGAAAGGAAATACTTCCAAATGTTAACAGCCAGAGCCCCGGGAGGGGACATTATGAATGTGCTTTTTCTGTATCTTCTAAATTTTCTATAATTTATGTTCATATTTTTCTGTATCTTCCTCATTTTCTACAATACTTTTAAAATGTGAGGATGAAATATTTCTTTTACAAGTTTGAGGGTCAAAACTTAATTTTTTAGAAACGCTGCATTTTGAAATTGTTATAAATTTGCCACAATTCAGTAAAGGTTTCACAATAGTACTCGTTACCAGTAAAAAACAAAACAAAGAATTGCGGCTCATGTTGACATATACTTACTAATTATTTTACTTTCTGTTTTAGAATATCTATCACATTATCATTTAACTCACTGATTTCCCAAAACAAACCAGCAGGTTCATGTCTTTATGAAGTTTCATTCTGACATGAAGTAGGAGTTTCAATTTGACTTATTTCATCACGTAGAGGTGAAATCTAGCCAGATCTGTTGATTAATCAGATGTTCTCTTCCATTTACACACAAAAAGGCTACAGGTCAGCTAATGATAAATAGGCTCAAAGGAAATGAATTAGCTTTGATGAATTCACGACAGAGTTGTCAAACCTCTTCTGTGTATGATTTTCCCCACCCTTGACCACATCTCTCCAACAATTTTACTAAGATTCATCTAGATACCTAAAATTCTATATTTAACATAAAGTCCTGAAAGTAGAAACCCCCAAATGGCTTGCTTTACTACTCATGAAACCTTGAGTCTAGTTCCTGGTATAAGCTGACCCTCTGACCCACTTATAACCCATCCACTGGTTACCCACTATACTAACCACCTGTTAGCACATCCTTTTCTGTCCCAAGTGTCACTGCTAACTCTTATTAAATGCTTACTCTATGTAAGACACTGTATTAGTTTCTTCTACCTCCAACTGACTCAGAGAGAGGGGGGGAAAAATCAAAGGCCACATAAGTAAAATAAACCTTGATTTAGTCTTCCTTTATAAAAGAGAGAGATAAAAATAAGTTCTACTCGGGAAATAGAAGAATAACAAGAGTAATGTGGCAAGTTAGTGAAGAACAATAGTTGGGGGAGCAATGACTGGAGAAGGAGTTACAGAAATGGGAAAAGGATTTGAAAGGTCAAAGGTGTGAACGGGAAACCTTGAGAAAAATGACACTGAGGAAGCACAAAAAAGATACACAGATAAACAAATACAGATACACAAAGATGACTCAAATAAAAAGTTTTTCAGTACTATTATGACAATGTTTTTTAAACCTGGGTAAATCTGTGTTGCGTTTTCACAACCAAAGGCACATAGCAGGAGAGGTAGTTCTAGGCAGAATTTTTAAAATTTATATCATATAAAGGTTTGTTGGGCTATGGCTAATTTCCAACTTCCAGAGGCCAATTTCCAGGTTATGACAATTTTCCCTTTGATTCAGAAGCAAAGAGAGAGAAAAATGCTTGGGCAGAGAACCGCCTGGGATTGTCTCCAACCAAATGACACAGCCTGGGATTGCCCAGCCAGCAGTCCCGCCCCCACTCCCCAGTGTAACAAAAGAGAAGGAAAACCAACCTACTGCACAAGCCTTAGCTCCCCTTCTCCACTTTCCTCTCCCACGTTCCCCGAGTCCCACATAGCACTAGTCCCTGGAAGCCAAGTGCAGCCTGCTCTTCCCACACCCGTGCCTTTGCGCACACACAGTCTGCCCTTCACCTTCAGACCTCCCTCTTCCTTCTAGACCTTGTTCAAAGGTCACCCTTAAGTTTGGCCTTCTTCCAGTGACTACCCTCACCTGTGCTCCAGCCCCTTCCACTCACCTCCACTGTAGCCCTGTGAGCAGTGTGGGGCCACCAGTATCCCCCAAAGAGACCTTGGTATGCTCATCTTTGAGCATAGTTCCCAAAACAGTATTGGCCAGGGAATAGCCTCTTAGAAAATGTTTGCTGGAAAAAAAAAAAAAAATTCGTTCTGTAAACGAATTAAGCCTAGACTAAAAGCATCATTTTTACACTAAAAAAAAAGAACAAAA
Source organism: Halichoerus grypus (assembly GCF_964656455.1). NCBI lineage: Eukaryota > Metazoa > Chordata > Mammalia > Carnivora > Phocidae > Halichoerus > Halichoerus grypus. The sequence goes on from NC_135723.1 coordinate 59,631,436, forward strand.
AAAGTAACAATTTTTTTAAAGTTTCTCTTCCTAAACTCTACATTCAGATCATGATCTAAAAAAGATAGAAAAAAGAAAGAAAGAAATGATTTAATTTTTCTGTTGGAGAAATTTTCATTATTAATATCCAGATTGTAGCTTTTTTTCAATCATAATAAAAGGCAAGGGCAGAAGGAAGGAAGGAAGGAAGGAAAGAAGGAAGATTGGTCAATTCTAGATGAAGATACCAGGAGATTCTAAGGCAAACCTGGGCCATCATAATCTTCATGCTGTCCCTGTCTTTACCCGCCAAAGCCACATTGAACAAATCGATTGCCTCTTCTGACAGGTCTCCTCATATGTGGAGCTCTTCACCAAGCTAAGCATTATGACCATATACTCTTCCTCATTCAAGGTTTCCAGAGCCTTCATTTTTTGACAGCCCTTCTCTAGAGACCTATTTCACTAAATGTGACAACCAGAATTGATGTGGTCTAGCAATGACCATGGTGGGGTGACCACTCACCATAGCCAGGATGTGATACCTCTATTAAGTCGGCTTTTGGAGGTCTGCAACAATGTGGGCTCAAGCTGAATTTTTGAGGAAGTGAAAGCCCAGAACTGTTGTTGCACAGCATAGATCCTCTCCTCCCCCCACCCCCACACTCACCTTACCTTATATTTCCCCTGGAATAATCAATGTGAGAATCCAGAAGAAATCCCCATCAAAAGTCTACTATGAAAAATCCAAGGAGAACATTGGGAAATGCTGAGAATTCTGAGCATCTGGTCCTTTCATAATGGGATAAAGGAAGTCTATGAATGACAGCCCCTAACACAGAGTTCCAAGGTTTGGGGGACTGTTGTCCTGCTTAACTTCCCTCCACTCAGGAGGATATCTGGCTAGTATAAGGGAGAATCTGCAAAGCACAGATGAGTTTTTGCTACAATCCCACAATGAGAGCTGTCTAACAATAGAATGGACCAGAATGGACCTGATAATTAATGTGCCCTTAATCATCACAATGTTTAGGGGCGCCTGGCTGGCTCAGTCAGAGGAGCATGTGACTCTTGATCTTAGGGTTTCAAGTTTGAGCCCCATGTTGTGTGTAGAGATTACTTAAAAATAAAATCTTAAAAAACATCATCACAATGTTTAAGCACAGCAGTGGGCCATTTGTCAGGATTCTTACAGAAGAAATCCTGTGGGGGGTTGCTGGATGAGTTTGAGACCTCCAATGACCCTTCTAGTACTTAAAATTCGATTAATTATAGAGCCTCTTCAAGATCTTTGAGCAAACTTAACTCATTTCCAATATTCTGGTGCCCTGGAGTAAGTGCAGGACTCAAACATTCACTCAACAATCAACCAACTACCCAAACCACATTTACTAAGTATCTCCCAGATGCCTGTCGTTGTCTATACAGGTGAAAATGAATCCTGTTCACTATCCTATCCAATTGCATCCTTTACTATTCTGCTTGTACCTTATTAATTTATCACTGAGCCACTTTAGGATGTTGATGACAATATTAAACCATTATTTAGGACATGCCATTCCCACCTATCATTTATTAATTATGGTACTTAATAATTTCCCAACTTCAAAATTTCTGTAACTCCAATGACTACAAATATATTCAGTTTCTTACTAAGGTAAAGCCTACATACTGAAATAAAAAATTGTGTTCCTATGATAGAAAAGAATGGCCTTTTCTCCCCAAAGGAAATTATATTCAAAATAGACAAAACATACTAGGGAGAACAAGAGCCAAAACATTAAAAAAAGAAAGAGCTTAGAAGCAGATACAGTAATCTATTTGCAACTGCTATCTGCCCTTGTTCAAGAAAACTAAAAATAAAATTGGCCTGTGGTTTACTAAATTTGGTTGCAAGTGCTTTTCCCACCAAACCACTAGGCAATCACATCAATCACTAATAAAAATGACTGGGAGGGGGACAGAAGAGAGGCTATAGTAAAAATACACTGCATATTTTCTGGAATGGATGATGAAACAGAATCACTTCTTGTTTCAACTATTTTAGCACCTTCTCATTTTACTCAATTTCAGGCCCATTAAAGGGACCGGGCAGTTGGGCAGAATAACAGAACTCATTTTGAGAGAAGATTAAAACCCGCCCCAGTAATAAACTGTCTTCAGTTACTGTACACATCAGTCAAACCAAATAATTCACTGTGGGTTTAACTCATTCTGTAGGACTCCGGAATAATGTATCACTCTTCTGAGAGAGGTGCAAGTCCATTAATTACCAAAATAAGCTGCCAGAGTCATACGGTCTTCATTCTTCCTCTATACAGTGTGTTTTAGTTTTGAGGCAAGAGGAGAAATTCAGATGGGAAATGAGCAATTTGGGAACCTCTTACAGTTCTTTGGCCCGAAGTAAGTAATCCTTTCTTCCTCTTTCAGAGTCAATCAGCAAAAGTTCTGAACACAGAAAGCAGGGCTTGGTCCCTCATGGCCACGCAGCAAGGAGAACCTCTAGCCAAATCCCGAATTATCACACTAAGAAATGACCCGGGCAGAGTAGACCAAGAGAAACAACCACATCCAGGTTGTGATCGCCTCAAATGTATTGTGTGCATGTGTGCTTGTGTGTGTAACCACAGAACTATAAACACAAGCACCACTTTTGGAGGTTGTTCTACATGGGCCCTAGAGCCCATCTCCCTGGGTTCAAATTCTCACCCTGCCACTTATTGGGTAGAAGACCTTGTGCACAGTAACTTTTGCAATGCCTCAGCTTTTCTCTGTGACCAGTCAAGATACCTACCCCATACGGTGGCTGGGAGGTTACACAGGCTAACACAGGTAACATCCAAAGTACAGTACCTAATACATACAGATGTACCCTTGATAGACACAGTATTCATTCAACCCAAATTGTCACTTGCTCTAGCACACTGGCGTTCTGTGGCTGCCAAGAGCTATGCAACCATATGCTTAAATACCAAATCGCCTAAATTGTTCGGCCGCGGCCATTACTCCTTCACCAAGTACTGCTTGTGAAAGGTTCTCTTGGCCCTGTTTCCTTTTTCAGGCATCAAGCGTCTGTTTTCCTCCAAATCTGCAAGTCACTGGGTCAAGGCTGTCAAGGCCCCTTTTCACACAGAGCAATCAGTCAAAGACTGAGAACGCTCTGTGCGGTGGTGGTGGTGGTCGCCTGGCCAATTTCACGGGGAGTCACTTCGTGGCTTTGGCAGAGTCTGCCACTGTCTGCTGGAATAAATCTGGAGCCATAATATGATTTGTCTATTTTGACTTGTGTACATTTTCTGAGTACAAGAGACTATTGATAAGGCATCTAAGTAAGAGGAAAAAATGTTTGTTGATTCTCCTGACAGCACAAAATGTTCATTCAGTGAAGGGAGGGAGGCCATTTGCTCATTATAATTATGGATTAAGGTTATATCTTCTATAGCCGTGGTTCCCAAATGCTAAAACACAAATTGCTGGGTCCCACCCCCATAGTTTCTGCTCTAGTAGGTCTGGTGCAAGGGGATTCGGTGCTGAAAATCTGCAATTCTAGTACAGTCCCAGTGGACACTGATACTGCTGGTCTGGGGATCACAGTGTAAGAACCACTGCATCATAGGTAGGAGTACCTCCCTAGCTGTAAGAAAGTTAAGTTCAGATCCCAGGCCAAAGCACACTACCAAGCAAAGAAGGAGTTATCATTCTCATCAGGTATTTGTTGAATGAATGTACAAGTGAACAAGCATGTGAGGAAGTCCTCCTCCATCAAGACATTTCCTGCATTTGTTTATATCAAAGCTACTGAACACGATATATAAATCAAGATGGCCTTCAATATCTTTCAACCAACCACAGTGGATTTTTTTTTTTAAAGATTTTTTTATTTATTCATTCAAGACACAGAGATACAGAGAGAGAGAGAGAGCATGAGCAGGGGGAGAAGCAGAGGGAGAGGGAGAAGCAGACTCCCCGCTGAGCAGGGAGCCCGATGCGGGGCTCGATCCCAGGACCCTGGGATCATGACCTGAGCCGAAAGCAGACGCTTAACCATCTGAGCCACCCAGGCACCCCCAACCACAGTGGATTTTAAACAGAAAAAAAGATTATAGCACACACACAAATCCTGTGATGATCTGCTAAATGTACCCCAACATCTATACTCTCCTTCCTCTTAACAATAGAAACTCCAGAGCTGTCACTGGGCAAATGGTTGTCTGTTTGCAAACTATGTTTCTCCACCTCCCTGCAGCAAGTGTACCCAATGATGACAAGTCCCTCTCTCCCTAGGCTGAAGAGTAGACAAGGCGAGAGGAGACCAGCCTCAATCTAGACTCTAGGACCATACTCTAAAGCAAAGGTGGGCAAACTTCTGTAAAGGGTCAGACAGCACATTTTCTGGCTTTGAGGGCCATATGGTCTCTGTCACAACTATTCAACTCTGCCATTGTAGCACAAACGCAACCACAAACAAGATGAAAATAAATGAGTATGGCTGTGTTCCAATAAAACTTTATTTATGGACATAAAATTTGAGTTGCATATAATTTTCACATGTTAGAAAATGTTTTTTCCAACCATTTAAAAATGCAAAAACCATTCTTAGTATGTGAGCCACACAAAAACAGAGTACAGGCCAAATTTGGCCCATGGGCCATAATTTACCAACCATGCCCTAGAGGATGATGGAGCAACAGCAGAGAAGGAAGCTATCCTCAAAGAGCCTCATGGAGTAGAGGTACTATCCACCCAAACCACAGTCTACTTCTGTTAACAACACAGAAAGAAGCTTCTACCCCCTTTGAGCAATGGCATTTCAGGGTCCCTGTTAAGAAAGCTTAGCGTGTAACTCTAAACCATGCAGCTTCATATATAAAATCACATTTTGGTGTGAGATAGTCTGAGATATTAGGACTGTTGAAAATGAACAAAAAGTTAAAGAAATGGAAGAGTCCTTTTTTTGAAATCCCTGATGTAAGCTTCAACTCCGTGTTTCTTGCTAACCTTCTAAGGCGGCAGAATGAACAGGGGTCAACATCGATCTTGATGGCTGCAAAAGAGACTGCCTGATGTCTACTCTCTCATTACTTCATAACTGAACCCTGGACAATGGATCCTGCAGAAGGATCACACTTCTTAGCCTCCCCAAGCTTAGATGGGAGTGGGAAACCTGGGCCTAGGAGAAAGGCCACAATGAACATGTGTGCACGTGTGTGCGCGTGCGCGCGCACACACACACACACACACATTTCCTAACACTGCCCAGGCCTCTCCCCAAAACCATAGCTCATGAGGGACCAAGAGGAGGTAAACAGGCAAACAAGCCTCTCCCTCCCCATCCAGGTCAATAGGCTACCTCCCACTGTTGGCCAGTGTAATGTAGGCATAGCATAGGGCTTCCCAGAAAGCCCTTTTGGCCTTCCTCTAAGCCTGGAAATCAGGGAGCCTTAACTAAGAGCTCTGGGACCATGAGGTAAAGAGGAAGAGAATGGTAGGGATCTCAGTTGGCATGAACATCCTGGGTCACTGCAGAAGAGCAACAAGCTAAATCCAGAATTCTTTTACCTAAGCTACTGTGGTCAGGTGGCCCCAAATTAGATCCTATTTGCACAACTAAATAAAGATAAGAGCCATATCAGTACAGTGCACAACTCCGAGACAGAGAATTCTCAGCTCTAAAGGAGCAACAATCACAGGATCAAGATGGTGTCTTGTAGGGGATTCTGGGAAAGCCGGTTTTGCTTGCAGGTCCCCTCACCATTGGTTTACTCCGATCCTATTATACCTCCCAGTTGGTCCTCTGTACATGTGGCCCTACCACTGATTGCAGCTCAGCATTCAGTCTGACGTGGACTCGGAGTCAGGCCTAGTGACGTCGAGCATTCAAAGAGATGTCAGGGAACCTGGCTCCTCATTTTGGCTCTCCACTAATGTCTGACAGCCAGTCAGTTGGTCAGAGCATCTCAGTGTACCAACCTGGGCTCTGGACCCAGGAAACAACAGTGCATTGACTGAGTCTCTGCTTCAGGGAGCTCACATCCTGATGAGGGAGACAGAGAATAGATGAACAAATACATAAGTAATAGGATTCCAATAGAGGCCAGTCCTAGGTAGAGTATAATTGGGTAACGTGCTAGCATGAGGAGGGAGCGCGGGCTGCTCGGTTGGCTGAGGTAGAGGGGAAGCCTCGGAGCAGATGATACCTGAAAGATAAGGAGCCTATCAAGGGTGGCGGGCAGGGGTGGGGGTGGTGAGCCTTGGGAGCCCATGGCACCCGTCCCAATGTATACAGAGCCTGTTATCCTGGATATTGCATGCAAACTAGAGTCTAGTGGGCCAGACTTCACTCCTAAGGCCTAAACAGTTTTTATAATTTTTACCCAATTTTTAGCCCTGATATTCCTCATCCATAAAAACATACATAATTATACTGGGGATTTAAAAGTTCTTTTCCTTTAGACTGTGATCTTTTAAAAGCAGCTACTTCAGTTTTGTTTGTAAGAGCAAAAAGGCCTTAACAGAGATGGATGATACTGCCCCCAAGGTGGTGAAAACTGGGGTGGGGCAGTGGAATCCCTTTCTCTCTTTGTACACAAAGCACAGGTATGTATCCAGCCCAAAACCTCCCAGTACATCTGTAGTATGAAAATTTCCATGGGTGGAGGACGGATAGGAAACAATGTCTACAGCAGTTCCTGGGGAGGGGCTTAATGAATAAAGGGTTGAGAAACACTGATTTACATAAATACCTCATCTAAAATGTAACACAGACTGAACCCCCACTGTCATTCTCTACCCCTCATTCTTTTTTTTTTTTAAAGATTTTATTTATTTACTCGACAGAGAGACAGAGAGAGAGCACAAGCAGGCAGAGCGGCAGGCAGAGGGAGCAGCAGGCTCCCCGCGGAGCAGAAACCGATGCGGGGCTCAATCCCAGGATGCTGAGATCATGACCTGAGCCAAAGGCAGACGCTTAACCGACTGAGCCAGCCAGGTGCCCCCTATGCCCTCATTCTGCTTTACTGTCCTCTCCAGCATTTACCACTACCTAACAGGACACGTTTTGTTGCTGCTGCTTATCTGGGTCCCCATCTAGAACGCAGGCTCCACGAGAGCCGAGGCTGTGCGCCCCGCTGTGTGTGCGGCACGTGGGGCGGCGCAGGTGCCCTGGCTGAGCGAGAGGAGGCTGCTGGCTTACATGTCCTCAAAGGCTCCTCCTGCTGTCAAGTTCTGTGATTCTAAGATGCCCTTCATAGCACTGTCAGCCACAAAGCATCATTTTTGATCCATCCCAGGAGGCCATTCCTTGCATACCAAAAGCATCTCATGAGAAGGTGGCCTCCTTTATGGCCCACCCCACGCCCCCCAGGACCAGCTGTGTTTTAGGAAGTCTTTCGTGTATTTATCAAAGCAGCTCCACGGTCAGAAACTCCAGTGTAACAGAACCTCATGCTGCATCAGGTGGTGAGGAGCAGACTACAGGATTTCGGAAATTATCAACAAGATACGGACCTTTCTGACTCACACTCGGCTTCTGTCAAGAGGGAGGTAGTATCGCTTCCTGGCCTTTTGGCTGAGATCAAGTGAAGAGGGAGGTACTGAGCTGTTCAGGAGTCTTCCTTGGAGAAGAGAAATTCTTGAGCTGTCTGTATGCGGCAAGAGGCATGAACCACAGCATCTTTAGACCTAAAGGGAACCTCAGAAAGCATCCATTCCCACTGTCGTGTAGCTCTAGATCTCAAAGCCCAAGTTTGAACTCTGGTTGCTTTCAGTGAGTGACAGAGGGCAATTATCTAACTACGCGGTAGCTCATCTCTTCCATCTGTGAACTGGGAATAGTAATGGGTGTGCCCTATAGGTCAATTAATTTGTGTGAAGGACTCAGAACCATAGTAACGCCTAGTACACTAGGCACTCAACGTATATTAGCCCACTGTCACTGTAACTGGCATTTTGGTTTTCACTTCTTTTAAACTTGAAAAATCCTTTAATCTAAGAAAAGAACACCCCAAGTCTCTGTATGAAGGGGATTAAAACTACTATGTAGTTCTATAGAAATCCTAGAGCCCCAAGAAGCGCTCCTGGAAAACCAGTGATTAAGCTCCATACAAATATTTTACTCCCCAAGAAATGGAGACTCAAGGTTGATGTCAGAGTCACACTAGAACTCCAATCTCAACTACTGACCCTTCTTGTGCCATGTTCCCAGGTGCTCCTCATTATCAAGGAAGTACAGAACGTGTGTGCTAATGGGGCTTTACCGCTATCATAGGAATGAGGGGTCATGGGTGACATGCAGAAACAGAATGCAGAAAGCAGTGCGCTTGACCTTCACAGAGAATCGTGAAGTTCACCATGGCCCGTGTACAAAGCAGAAAGTCCTGTGGAATCCCTAACAGAGGGTAATACTTCCAGAGAACCCACCGCTTTTCCCAATAGCCTTGGCTAGTGACTAGCCAGAATCAGAAGCAGTCTATAGCTATCCTTTATTCCTAAGGACCCCACCATTCCCAGGGCAGTATGGTGAAGGCTTTGGAGTTAAGCAGGCCTGGCTGCGTAATCTAGACAATTACTTACCCTCCTTAAGGTTCAGTGTCTTGACCTACAACTACAGACAACAATAGCACCTCCCTCACAGCCTTCCTGAGAGAGTCAAATGAGAGAATACATTCAATTGTGTTTCACAGTCCTTCGGTGGACTCAGTAGTCCTATAGTTGGAGCTCAATATATTGTAAATCCTGTTATTATTATAACCACCCACTCTTTCCCCATTTGACTACTAGAATATATATTAGCTAATCAATAAAAGCAAAATTCTCAAAAGCAAACTTACTTGTCCGTCCAGGGTGGGAACCTGTCAGCTGTCCACCCAAATCAGGCCCGCCCATACTCCACGGTAAAGAATTCTCATTAGGCCTCACTGGGGGCTACATGTGGCCTCCGCAGCTACAAGTGGCCAAGCAATTAGGTTCTCACCGATGCAACAGGGTGGAATGACAAGTTACCCCTGAAGGCCTTGGCCACAGCACATTACATGTGCAATCCTCCACATTCTTTACCTTTCTCCCAAAATGAATACAAAGTTTCATCCTCAGGGAAGGACCCTAGGGAACACAGCTTGTACCATATAGAAAAAGAGTAGACTTTGGGAGAACAGACATTAGATGGAATGACATGGAGCTGAGTAGCCTGCCTCACTACCCTGGATCCTTATGGGAAAGAGAAATTTCCTGGACCTTTCATCTATGTAATGTTGGGCCTGTTTGTTATGATAGCTGAGTCTTTTATCCTGGTATATCCACTCCTTGGGAGAAATGACTGAGCTGAAAATTTATAATACTTTTGAACAAGCTGATGATAAAAATCACAGACACAATCTGAGAGCCAACTCACGGGTTAGGACAGGAGTTAGACTATGAGAACAAAATATTTTTTATATGCCCTTTAAGTCTTGTAGATACACCATGAAGATCAGCCTGCATACTGTTTTCAACTCCTCTGATACAACAAAGGCATAGCTTCCTTGAGTGTGTAGAAAGTGTCTGATTAAAGGCAAAGCATGGAACTAACTCAAAGACTTTAAATTCCTATGGCTTCAAAAGTCTGTATTTCCAGGCAAAATGTGAAAGTGGGGAAAAAAAATGACTAACTCTGTTTTTAGGAACAATCTAATCTGGTCCTTGGAGCTGAAGGCTTCACGGTAGAGGATACTTGTCTGCATACAATTCAGTGGATATCAGTTTACGTTCCTACATCATAAACTTGGTGCTATTGCATAATGGGGACACAGAGATGAAACACAGAGCCATGAATCATGCCTTTTGGAGTCTCCCAATCTAGTGAGGAGACACAGACATACTGAAAGAACAATAACAGAACATCGTCCATAGTACCTGTTACGCCACATAATAATAAAGCATTATAGCATCAGCTCATTATTTATTAAATGTTTCACATGTGCCAGACACACTAGGGCTCAGCACTTACTTAACCCTCGTAACAGCCCTGTATCGTGGATATCACATTTCTCATTTTGTAAATGAGAAAATTATACTTTAGTAAGTTGCCCAAAGTCACAGAGCAGCCCACCCAGAACCTGGGGTGTGTGATCCCAGTGACCACTCCCTCAGCCACCAGAAGGTGTGATGTAGAATAGAGGGAAAGGAGGTTTCGGACTGGCAGGTCAGCCCTGTCCCATCCTCTGGGATGCTGGCTCAGAACTGGGGGAAGAGAAGGGTCGTAAGATTCTGCCCATAAGGCAGTCCCAAAGCTTCTCTGAAGCTCTCTGTGCTGGAAAAGGGCATCATAGTTAGGGTACCCAACCTTCTCAGCCTTGTCAACAGGTCAGGAACTTAGAAGACAGGCACATGAGGCTACCCAAATTAAAGTCTTTGGATTCTTTCTTTCTTTCTTTTTTTTTTTTTTAGAGACAGAGGGAGAGGGACAGAGAGAATCTTAAGCAGGCTCCATGCACAGCACAGAGCCCCACACAAGGCTCAATCTCATGGTCCTGAGATCATCACCTGAGCCGAAACCAAGAGTTGGACACTTAACCAACTGAGCCACCCAGGCACCCTAAAGTCTTTGAATTCTTACATAACCTCAGAATGGAAAAGGTTCATCCCTAACCAGAGAAGGAGATTCCCCTCTTTTTTGTGACTAAGGAGAAATAATTTTAACTGCTTTTGCTTTTTTTAAAAATTTCTTTTTAAAAAAATTTTTTAAGTAGGCTCCACACCCAATGTGGGGCTTGAACTTACAACCCTGAGATTAAGAGTCACGTGCTCTATCAACTGAGCCAGCCAGGTGCCCCTACTTCTACTTTAAGTCTTAATTTCCCTGTGTGAAACACTTCTTCATTCCTTATTGGGGAGTCCCAATGTATGCCTCCCACATTCTCTAGGAAGGTGTAGGGACAGCAATCTCATGTTTACACAGTATTATAATCATTTTAGGGGAAATTTATATTTCTGTATTAAATTTCAAATCCTTTTGGACTTTTTCTATTTCTATTAAACAGTATCTGTGATAATGGATTACTGTCTGCTTACATCTCTCCCCCTCCCTTGCTCTATCAATTCTGTGCTTGGCCACATGACTTGATGTGGCTAAAGGAACGTTACGGCCATGACATGAATAGAGGCCTTTAAATGAGCTTCCATGGTGTGGTGCAGCACTTGTGCTCCCGTGGTCTGCCGTGAGAAAAGCATGCCCCTAGTAGCTGTTGGCCCTTCAGCCTGGTCCCAAAATGAACACATGTCCACTGACTTGTGCCCAGCCTACATAGGATCAGTTGACCGGCAGCCTGAAGCAGAGCCACCCAGCTGAACCACCCTGCAGACCACGGAGCATGGGAGTAATTGCTTACTGTTGAGAGCCAGTGAGTTCTGGGCTATATTACTGTGGCAGTAGCTGACTAATGGCATCATCATTTTATATCAACTGGAAAGGCTAAATTACAGGTACAAATCTATGTATTTCTGGGTAAAGCATACTGTGTGATTATTCCCTTGGACTGCACAGGCATCCTGTCACCCAAAACATGCCATTTCTCAATTACTTGAAAAAAGATTCTGGCAGGTTAGAATGTAGAGAACAGCGGCGCCTGGGTGGCTCAGTCGGTTAAGCGTCTGCCTTCAGCTCAGGTCATGATCCCGGGGTCCTGGGATGGAGCCCCGTGTCTGGCTCCCTGCTCAGCGGGGAGCCCGCTTCTCCCTCTCCCTCTACCCTCCCCTCTGCTCACGCTCTCTCTCTCTCTCTCAAATAAATAAATAAAATCTTAAAAAAAAAAATGTAGAGAACAGGTTCATATACCCTCAATAAATACAAAAGCTCATTCTGACAGGGAAATGTTTATGCTAATGTCTCCCCATATGATACAGATGTGGAAGAGAAACCAGGATCTATTTTTCATGGAAGAGATACATAAAATACTAAAATTTCAGAATAAAAAGGGTACTGATGGTGAAATAGTATCTTTAGGCTCATGGTCCCTATAATCTCCCTCAGTAATTTTTCTGTCCTTCTGTCAATATGTTTTAGGTTACTACTGCCAAGACCATTCTCTCCTCTCTTCTCCCCACAGCCTACCCCCGCCCCCGGTTCTGCCAATACTCCCATCACTAAAGTCTAGCAAGATTTCAAGAAGCTCCTAAAAAAATTTTTTAAAGAAATCCATAGGTCACAGGTTAGGACAGGTACCAAACATTATTGTTTAATGCATCATGATTATTGATAATCCTTGTTTTCACTCCACTCCAAAATAAAACAGCAAACACTACATGAGTTACGTTAGTCAAATGAATGACTTTAGTCAAAAATTTTTATTTCACTATAGATTTTGAAATTTTTTTTTAAAGATTTTATTTATTTGGGGCGCCTGGGTGGCTCAGTTGGTTAAGCGACTGCCTTCGGCTCAGGTCATGATCCTGGAGTCCCTGGATCGAGTCCCGCATCGGGCTCCCTGCTCGGCAGGGAGTCTGCTTCTCCCTCTGACCCTCCCCCCTCTCATGTACTCTCTCTCTCAAATAAATAAATAAATCTTTAAAAAAAAAAAAAAAAAAGATTTTATTTATTTATCTGACAGAGAGAGAGACAGAGCGAGAGAGGGAACACAAGCAGGGGGAGTAGGAGAGGGAGAAGCAGGCTTCCCGCGGAGCAGGGAGCCCGATGCAGGGCTCGATCCCAGGATCCTGGGATCATGACCTGAACAGAAGGCAGACGCTTAACGACTGAGCCACCCAGGTGCCCCTAGATCTTGAAATATTAATGGGATTTTTAGGATTGAACAAAAAGTGAACTAGATTTGAAGAGATCTAGAGGCCAGTTAGTTTCCCAGATCTCTACGTGGCTTTGCAGGGGGTAATGGAGTCCTTGAGTGACTTGAATGTTACAGAAAGCATAGTGGAAACTATAACCATAATAAACCTGAACAACATTCCACATCATTGTTAAGGTTGGAATTAATTTTTTTTAAGATTTTTTAAAATTTTATTTTAAGTACGATCTACTCCCCAATGTGCGGCTCAAACTCACGATCCCAAGATCAAGAGCTGCATGTTCCACAGACTGAGGCAGCCAGGCGCCCCGTGGCTGGAATTATTTTAACTCTATTCGGTGACACTGGCTGACACACAGGTCTCCATTGGAGGTCCTGACGATGGCTCCCATCCTATCCTCAACCACTTCCTCCTTTCTCCATCTTCTCCCACCACACCAGCCTCCTTGCTGCTCCTCAAACATACCAGACACTCCTGCTCTGACCCTTTGTCCTTGCTGGTCCTCCGGCCTGAAACACGTCCCCCTTGAGACCTGAATGGCTCCTTCATGTCCCTACTTCGTTCAGGTCCCTTCCGAGATGGCTTCCTCTCAGAGGCCATTCCAGACCTCTCAAACAGGCCTCCCAATCTCTGTCTTCTCGTCACAGCCTTATGACTTGGAAGTTATCTTATGGATTTGTGTTTTTTTCTTGCTGCTCCCATGAGCACGGACTGTGTGTGGTTCACTACAATACCCCAGCTCCTGGAGAGTGTCCGCATAGCTCGCGCTCAATAAATACTTACTAAATATATAAACGGGAGTTTCAGAAGTCGCTGCATGGAAAAAAAAAAAAAAAAACAGAAAAAGAAAGCATTTACTTATTAAATTAGATTGTTGGACAAAAATCTTTCAATGCATAGAATCCATGGGGAGGGAGAAAAAATAACTAAAGGGACCCTCAACAATATAGTTGGAAACAATTTTCTTATTCAACTACAAAGAAGTCACATAAGCCTGGACCAGCTGGTTAACTATATCAGATCTTAGTGCACTCTTTAAGGGGGAAAACCACTGGCAGTATATTCTGTAGGACTGAAAATGATTTCAGTCATTGTCAAATACCATTCAGAAACAAAGAAGTTAAATATTCTCTGCAATCAGTACACAACTCAACTATTGCCACTCGACCTTCTAAAACAAGGCCTATCCTGGAACTTCCCAGAGAAGCTTCCAGCATTTCAGTATGTGACATTTCAAGGACTGTTTTTAAAGAGATGCACAGCCACTTAGCCAGGAGAGCATGGCATTTGGTTAGATTCCTATAGTCATGTTCTTGGACTGCTTCATAAAAGCCCCACAAATCCTCTCGAATGACTCACAATAAACCTTTACAAACAATACATACAAAATCATCTCCTGTTTTTCCATTGCTTGGTGCAACATGAAAAAATTATGTTTTCTGTTTATATAGTTTAATAAACCTCTCTAGACTCTTAAAATGCCTTTTCTCCCAAATAGAAAATTGTATTTATCAAATATGGAAGTCATTTTTCTAATCACATGATCTAACATCTCAAAAACTTAAATCTGGATAAACAATCCTAAATTAAGGCTGGTATATTTTGAAACAGCAAGAATTTGTGTGTGGAATGTTTTAACAGCTCATGGATTCCTATGACCGCTCAGTATGACTTACACAAATACAAACCAAAACTCTACCAGGGAAATCAAATTTCATCAAATATCTCCAAGTAAAAATGCTTAACAAAAAACAGAAATGTGTAGTGTTAGTTTGATTCTTCTTCTTCCATCATATCATGGAAACATAAAGAGGGGAGAAGAATCTGCAGAATGGGGCACCAGCAGCAGCATCATGGACGCAAGAAGATGGTACGATAATATTAGCATTAATATTTACAGGATGCCTCCTTAGCTGCCAGGCCCTTCATATGCATGTTTTTATTTAATCCTCATAACAACACTCTGAGATAAATACTATCTTCATCTGACAGAAGTTGAGGTCCAGATGAGTTAAATAACCTTGGCCAAGGTCACCTAGCCAGCAGGGTTCAGGGCCATACCGCTACTCACTCCACAGGAAAGCCTCCCACACAGCTTCCTCCAGAAGGCAAGGAAGGGGGCTCACTGAAGAGCTTCCTTTTTTCAGAATTCACCAGAGTTCCAACAGCTAACATACCAAATAAATGTGGTGTCTCACCACACCTTGAGATATATACCATTATTCCCATTTTAAAGATTTTTTTAAAAAATTAAGGCACAGAGAGGTTTTATATTTGACAGAAGGAACAAAGCCAGGATCCCACGGGAGGTAAGCTGGCTCCCGTAACCACAGGCTGGACCACTGTTCTACTGTTGTTCTCTCGGCTCCTCTTGGCCAAGCACTCTTGCCCACTCATGACTTTAACTTCCTCGGCTTCTTCATCTACGGAATTAGCTAGTTGGACTAGATCACCTCTAAGTTTCCTCCTGGCTTTTCTGTGATACAGTGCTCAAATTCATCTGCTCGAAATCATCTTTTTGCCGTGATGAAAACTCGCAGGATAGAGTGAGTCGTCCTGCTTTTTTTCCTCAGGGGGAGAAAATGCACCCAATAATGATCCTAATATACTTTCAGGATTAAGTTCATTTTTTAGAATTTTGTATAGTATAAAAGAAAAATTTGAAATCACAAAGTTTTCATTTTTTAAAAATTAGTTAACCATTTTCTGGAAAGAAATGGAAATTTAAAAACAAAACAAAATTACAAGCTACTATTCTTTCCATTACACCTTCTGTAGGTTGTATAGCTTTTTTGCTGGAAACAACAGTCTTCAACATTTACTGTGCATCTCAGCATCTATACATACTCCATTAAAACACACGCCTATCATCAGTATCTTATTAAATACAGTGATTAGCAGGAGTGGAATAGTTTTCTTGCACAGTGTTTTAAAACCATCTATACTGGTTGCAAACTAGTATAAGAAGAGAGATTTCCTGTAAAAATCTTAGTTCCTAGCTTCTCTCTCCCAAATAAGGACAAGGATCTGCCAACTGCCTGCACTCCAACCTGACAACACTGGGCTGCAGGTGAGTGGAAGCTGCCTTCGTAAGCAAAGCCAGGGCTCCCTCTAGTTTGCCAGAGTGGTGGGGACCACTCCCAATTAGACTGAATTTGGTCACTTTGCTCATACACTGTGTCCTGCGGGCATCGAGTCTGAGAAGTTTAGAAGACAGCTTTCCCAGTTTGGGCATTTCTGCTCGAACTCCATACCTGACATAGCATCACGTCTTCAAAACTGCTCTATATTAAATGCTTGCCTCCAGTAAAACTAAAAATTACACTTAGTGAACTGAAACCCAAAAAGGTCACACCACTTTAAAAGCGTTATTCCTTTAAAAAAAGAAAATCCACAATCTTTGCAATGCTAGTTATTCCATTTGTGTAAACCAACGGGTTCCCAACTCTGACAACAAATCAGAATCAACTTTGACAGGTGATCAGACCCAGATCGCCCCACGTCAATCACATCAGAAGCTCTGGGGGTGGAGCCAGGCAGCTATCCTTACTTTTTCCAGGTTTACCCATGTGATTCTGATGACAACTCATATTGAAAACTGCTGCCATACAGGCACTTATAAATCAGTAGGACTGACTGCCGCAGGCCACAGATAAGAATTCTCATTACTTTACAATATAATACATTAACACTTAGGGTGCCATTATTTTTCCAGGTTTTGACAAAGTATTATTTCTTTATTCTAACATCTGATGTGAAATGTCCATATAACTTCCCTTAACCAAATTTCTTGTCTGGTGTTCCCATATTTCAAACAAATATTTTGGTGTGGGTCCCTGAAAGTGCTCAGTGCTGAAGTGAGGCCAACATACAAAAGGGAGTTTCCAGCTCAGGCAGAACATTGAGACTTATTAGTGTAAAGCAAACACTGTCAACCAATGAGTTGGTGCCAAACTCCAGATGTCTAGTATCAGAAATATCCTACCAAAAGATCTCCTCGGTAAAGATCTAAAATTGAAACTCTTTATAGATTGCTTGGGGCCTATGAAATAAATGCCCACGAGATATCTGCTGAGCCCTGAAGAGGAATTTTAGTCTACAGTCCACCGGCCTGTCAGTTATCTCAATAAAGTGAGATTAGCTGGGGAAAGGAGGGGCCTAGAGAAGTTCATCTAGAATTTCTGAGGTGAAGGCTTTCTGTAATAGGTCCTCAGCTTACAAAGAAACTTCAATACCCCATTTCTTTCATTTTATGTTTGATACCTGAAGAAGCATGGGCATAATTTATGCTTATTTATGCTTATTACCATGCTGTTCAGTTTACTTAATGGTAAGCTGTACAAATATGTCTTTACAAATTTCCCTGCTTTTGCCATTACTTATATAATTACACTATGTACTGACAATCAGGCAGCTGGATTAGCATTCAAGAGACTTTCGCTTAATGATTAGGTAAGAAAAACGGTGCTTCGATTTAAGCCCAGATGTGCTCCTGCACCAGCTGTTTAAGGCCTGGTGATGAATAGGACCTGAAAAGCGCTCTGTGAAGGACACCAGGGAAGCGTCCAGCAGGAAAGGCTCTACACATACCCAGGCGACTAGGATTTCAGCTCTTCATTCACAGTGCTTATAGCTGGGTCCCATTAGGTTATCATTGGTCCAAACAAATTTTTAAATTAATGCACACGAACATAATCCCAATACTTTAATTTGGAAACCTAAACTAAAAGAGAAGTTTGTGTGTATAGTGTTAGGTATTATGTTTGTCAGGAGTCTCCCACCCCCAGATAAGTTAAGTATCTGTGAGGGAGAGAAAACTAGTTAGCACCTTTAGACAATCCAGTAATTACAACCACTTTAGAATTGCCAAATTATTCGTTCCATTATTGTTACTGTGATGATGGGATGCTCATGGACCCTCCCAACCACCGTAAACATCTTCAGTAGTCTGGAAACATTTCTATTTTTTTTAATCTTATTTATTCGTTTGTTTGTTTTTTGAGAGAAAGTGCACATGAGCTGGGGGGGCGGGGGGAGGAGCAGAGGGAAAAGAGAGAGAATCCCAAGCAGGCTCCACACTCAGCTTAGCACAGAGCCTGACGCGGGTTCGATCTCATGACCGCGAGATCATGACCTGAGCTGAAACCAAGAGTCAGACCCTTAAGTGACTGAGCCACCCAGGTACCCCTGGAAACATTTCTATTTCTACCAGAAGACAGGTTATCAAAGCATCTCCCCAACGATCCAAATTGCTGCCTTTGGAAGTCCAACCTTTCTTCTGTATGTGAGATACCCAGGTATATAAGGGCCTTTATTAAAATGTAAATATCTTGTACAGGGCCACAACACAGGCTGTATACTAAGGTATAGGAGGACACCTGGGAGCAAAGCCTACCCCTTACTCCCCTGAACATTCTTCTAGCTGTGCACTATAAGCTACATTATTTGCTCTGTATCTTCACCTACGTCTCGTGTTAAATGGGACAAATGCGGCTTTCCTAAGCAATACATAAAAAGCAATTAGCCTGTGCCTCACTAGTAGATGGTTAATAAACGGTAGCTATTGTTACTATTTTATACAAACAAGAAGACTGTCAGAACCGTCCAAGTTAGAAAAGCTAAAAGGTAGTTGGATTCAAGATTCAAAATCCTGCTAGTGCAAGCTTTCTCCTCCCCCCAGGCCCCCTGCCTCCTTTATACCAAACTGCCCCAGCAAAAAGGTCAGAGGAAGCAAGATACGCTCTTGTCCCAGCATTGTTTAAGTCCTAGAATGTTCTAGGCAACCACATATTGTAGGCAAGAAATCATTCAACTGAGCTTCATAATATCCTCAATGTGGAACAAGCCTCACCAAGTTCAATTCCCAAGTATGAAAATAAAGACATGGATTTCTCTTTCAAATCTACTTAAAAAAACAAAGTCTTCCTCAAATTCCTTTAATATAAACTGCTTGGGCTAATTGCATAACTGGTATTTGTGTCTGCCATAAACATACATATAAACACATAAACATATTATTCTTCATATATGCACACTTCCCAAGAAGATAAGCTTCAAAGATGTTTTTCACCACCCAAAGTTACCTTTGAATTTACTCTTCTTACCGTCCAAAGCACTTCTCAATTTTTGTTTTCATTTCATTTCTGAAAACACTTCTTGAAGGAAGAGGCTAGGAAGATGACAAGGCCCATCCTCCAGGTAGGGGCTGTGTTTTGGTGGGAGGCAAAGTATACAAGTGGTTACCCTGAAGTATGGTGGGCCCGTACTACAGGACAAAGAGGGAAGGACCAATCATAATGGTGCTATTTTCTGAGGTAGGAGAGGCCTTCTGCTCTGAAGGAAAATATTTGTTTTATAATCTTTTTTTTTTTTTTTAAAGATTTTATTTATTTATTTGACAGAGAGAGCAAGAGAGCACAAGCAGGGGGAACAGTAGAGGGAGAGGGAGAAGCAGACTCCCCACTAAACTAGGAGCCCGATGCGGGGCTCGATCCCAGGACCCTGGGATCATGACCTGAGCTGAAGGCAGACGCCCAACCATCTGAGCCACCCAGGCGCCCCATTGTTTTATAATCTTACCAAAATAAACATTCTGGTTCATATTTCACTAGATAACGTATTTAACTCCAAATTGGAAGTACTTCTAGGACGGGATAATATTTATTTCATAGGCTTGCAATGACGGTGAATTAAATATTGTATGAAAATTGGTTAATAGAATCTCTGGCACACAGTGGTGACTCCCTAAGTGGTACGAAGAAATGGATCCATGTTGTGTGAGGTCTGCAGCTTTAGACTCTTTACGGAAAAAAAAAAATTACAAATACAAAATGATTACAAAAATCATCATTTATTTAGATTGAGAAATCACAACAAAATACAAAAAGGGAACATTACCAAAACATCACTAAATCAAAATCCAGAATAAGAAACTAGTATGTGAATTCACCACCTGATACACTGCTATAAATACTTCTTTTGCGCTTCATATTCTTTGATTACTTCTCATATGACAATGATTTATATTAATATCATTTTCTGTAAGGCACAAACATAAATCAGTCTTTCCTCAAGTCTGGGTGATCAGTACTTATTTTTAATTACTGATAATTCAGAAAAGTTACTTTCAGCCTCACAGCTCCTTATTGGTAAAGCCATATAAATTTTTAGGATCACTATCAAACTTATAAACACCTTTATTAATTTTCTCTCATATATGAGCCATAAGAATTCAGGGCATTTCAAGCTTTCTTGTGCATTGATGGACTTCAAATATTCTTTATGTTGATGACACTCATTAACCAGTTTGTTGTCAATACTTTTTGTTGTGTTGATACATAAATGCGTGTGCCAAATGAGCAAGAAACTTAAACACAGAACTTCTATAAAAAACATAGTGCATTTGTAAATGTATACTATCTCACACTGCATTATATATAATTATATATATAATTTTATAATATATAAATAATATATAAGTATATATATAAGTATATATAAGTGTAAAATATATAATATTCATATAATTATATGTTATATGCTATATTGCATTATTGAGTATATTCCTAACAGAAGGAACTTGCATATTAACTACATTTAGATAAGAACTGAACTCCCTACTCAGAATTTTACACATTTAACAAACAGAAGAATTTTCCAGACTCGCATCTGGCTCCCCACATTTCAAACTAATTCCTACTGGTAGATGTCATAGTATACATTCATACTGCAATACCACCTCTGGCCCTGCCCCTTTGTGTAAGGGCCCCAGGTGAGCCGGCGCAGTGGATGGTGTTCCTGCGAAGTGATTCCCATATTCGGATAGCTACAAATAACTTAACTAGACACTGAGATGACCATGAATCAGAAATATGTACCATTAAGCCCAAACTAAATATGTCCCAAATTCAAGTTCCCCCAAGCTATATCTCAAAAATACTCTCAACTCCGAGGTCACTGAACCCAAGGAGATATGTTACAGAGGGGAAGTCAGAGTAGAAAAGAAAAATGTTAACGAACTGCTGTTAATCTTACTTTTCCAAATTTTACAAGTTATTATCCCAAGAACACGCTGCTGCACACACTGCTAGGGCTCCTCCAGGACCTTGGAAAGGACTGTGTGGGTCCTAGGAATCTATTCATAAATGGTAAAACATGGAGTGTACAAGTGTGGGGCCCTGGGGCTTGAGCTTCACTAGCTTCACAATAAATCTGTCTCTGTGGTCCCTGTAATTACTCATCATTTATCTCAGTCTGTACATACCTGGTCTTTCCAAATAAATTTCAATTCGTTGGAAACAGGAAGTACTGTCTTAAGTACTAGCATATATAGTAAATACTCAAAAATGTGTGTGGTAGGGGTGCCTGGGTGGCTCAGAGGGTTAAGCATCTGCCTTTGGCTCAGGTCGTGATCCCAGGGTCCCGGGATGGAGCCCTACATCGGGCTCCCTGCTCAGCGGGGAGTCTGCCTGCCCCCACCCCTACGCCGCCTGTGCTCTCTCTCTCTCAAGTAAATAAATAAAACATCTTTTTTAAAAAATGTGTGTGGTAGTCCTCACTATACATAGTGATTTTGACAGAGAGACAGAGAGTAAGCAGAGATATAATATAAATGTATAAATGTATTATATACACACATATATATGTACACACACACATATATATGTACACGCATATATACATGTGGGTGCGGAGATATTCACATACGTGCATAAATATATCATTTAGAATGTATTATATATATGTATTTTACATACTATATATGTCATTTATCTATATAGTATATCTATATATCAATTCTCTATATAATACCAAAGAAACAGTGAGTCGTTCCATGTTAATAATTCAAACATGGCATCTAGATCTTGTCCCCTCAAAGAGGTCCGTCTCAGAAGAAAGTCACCATTATAGCCTGGCAAACAATGAACAGGGCTTCCTCTAGGAGGCCAGTGGGTGAGCCAGGCAAGAGCCACTCTGGCCATTAGGAGACTATCAATGCTGGACAGAGAGTCTGGAGTTAGTGACCCAAGAAGAGTCACTTTGACTCCTGCCAGAGTGGAGAGAGTGCTACTGAGAAGACTTCATCCTTAAAGAGAATATCCATTAATGTAGTCCCTGCTTGCATCTGGCCTTTAAAAAAATAATAATAGGTGAAAACTACCGCAACATGGCAGTGTTTAGTGCAAGGGAAAAATACAATTTTCTTTAAACCGATTTAGCATATTAAAATTGAAAGGCTTGCTTTTTTCCAAACAAATGTCCAATAAATTTCTGACATTTGCAGTTTCTGATTTTCAGGTTCTAAATAAACAACATGTGCTATTCAACACTTGAGCAAGGTCTACATGGAGCAAATCTATTACTTCATCATGAAACAAAATATATTATCTTAAATCCAGCAAGTTCGGTAGCATACAGGCCATGTCAGCACTGCCAAAATCTGAGGGCAGGGGTCAGGATAGTTGGGGGAGAGAAATATAAAGAAATGTGGGGCCTGGGGGGCGCCTGGGTGGCTCAGTCGTTAAGCGTCTGCCTTCGGCTCAGGTCATGATCCCGGGGTCCTGGGATCAAGCCTCGCATCGGGCTCCCTGCTCCGCGGGAAGCCTGCTTCTCCCTCTCCCACTCCCCCTGCTCGCATTCCCTCTCTTGCTGTGTCTCTCTCTGCCAAATAAATAAATAAAATCTAAAAAAAAAAAAAAACAACTCATTAAAAAAAAAAAAAAAGAAAGAAATGTGGGGTCTGGTTCTTGTCCTAAAAGCAAAAGCTAGAAAAAAAAGGAGGATATTTGAGGGGTTTGATAGCGTTGTCCTGTCTCTCAGATCTCAGTCTAAAACATAAGGCCTTTGGCTTCCAGACAGTCCTAGGAAAGACCCTCGCATCAAATGTCACCAGCCTGCTCTGGCCATGAGGCTTCTTCACTGTCATCACTGGGAAGAATTGGGTTTTCTGAAAACAGTCAGCAGTTTGCATCTCTAGTACTATCACGATGGGAGAGGTTTCCAAAATATAGGCATTCTAAAGGAAGTTATTTTCCAAATATGGAGGCTTTTGTCCACCAGTCAGTTGCAGGCAGTTTTTCTGTCTGCGCATCTCAGTCACACATCAGAGAACATGGACACTACAACAAGAAAACAATCAGAAGCTTGTGAAATTTATGAGACCGAATGTTCACTAGCAACGGTCCATAAAGGGGGAGCTGACTGTTTACAGGTGAGACCTAGCTCAAATGGAAAACTGCTTTGGAGAATGCTGTGAGGTTTTAGATTTAGGGTTCCCCTACCCTGTGTGCGGTATGTAGGCGCACTCACGCACACCCATGCACTTGAAGCCTCACCTGGCTCCGTACCTGGGACCTTCTTGGGAACTATGGGAGGGAGTAGCAGGGCACCTTGCCGCCAAGCCACAGGGTGCAGGCAAAGAGCAGGGCAGGCAGTGACAAGCCTTTCATTCATTCATTTATTCCTTCAGTCATTCCTTCTCCCCACAGGAAACGTCCTCATAGGAATGTGCCCACAAGCTCAAAGCACAGTGCTTCTTTCTAGTCCTGGGTTTTTCCAAATAAATACAGGCCACAAGGAAAGGCCATGTTGGAGTCCACTGGCCTTGACGCCACTTTCCCGTCCACAGTGGCAAAGGCCTCTGCCAGCATCTGAAGTACCTCTGGCCACAGAGAACAGAAAGTGGCCAGAGGCTGTAACCCCAATGCGGGACTCCTGAAGGGTTTTCCATTTCCTGTGCACAACCTTTCCTGGGAAGGGCCTCATGATTTCACATAGTTGTAGGTGGACACAACCCACATTCTGTTAACCTCTACTGTAGACTTTCATAGTAGGATTACAAACAGACTTACATGGTAAATACACAAAATGGCAAGAAATTGGGCGACTGCACTGTAAATGAGGGCTTTACACTTAATCCTCCTCAGCCACTGCACGGGGTAGGTGCTATTTACTGTCCTCATTGTCCAGAGGCAGAAACTGAGGCACAGGGAGGCTGACAAGTGTCAGAAGTGTATATTCAAACCCAAACATGCTGTGTTCACTCTGCTGCCTCTCAAATGATCCTCACTTGGAGAGTTCAGAGCCACTTTCTAAAGAAGGAACACAGACCAATTGTGTCTAGAGGGGAAGTGGGGACGGTACTATCTAGTTCTTCACCCATTTGGCAATTTGGCATAGGCCCAGCTCTACCGGTCTGAAATCCAAATTCCAGTTCACACTTGGCCAGCCATGGAAACTTAAGGCAAGTTATGCAACCTTTCTGTGTCTCAATTTGTTCACCTATAAAGCGGGAATAATAAGGGCCTACTACCTATTACATATACCCATCTATTCAGCATACTATGGTGCTACTTTAAGACGATAATGCAAATATTTACTAAACTGTTGAAGCCAAATTCTACACTATTGGTAGTAAAATAAGTACCTTATTTTTCTGTCCAGGGACTTTGACCTTTACTAATTAGATGGTTTACAAATCTACCCTCTGAAATGAAGCAGCATGGATTTTTTCCCTTGGTTTTGGAAATGAGGAAACTATGAAACTCACAAGAAACCTGCTGACATTCAGGGTCAAGAACCACCAAGTCATAGCTACCGTAAGCCATTAGGTCAACAATATTTCATCTCCTAATGGGGCCTCTTCAGGAAAATCTGAGTCAACAATAGCAAAGCTGAGGCTCCTAACATCTGGGGAAAGCTCTAAATGACCTTTTAGTTGAGTACCATCACAAGAATAACTCAGTTGGGTCAGATTCTCTGTTCCAGCTTAAGAGGTGCAGTCTGCCTTGGGGCCTTTGCACTATCTATTCCGTCTGCCTGGATCCTGATGTTCCCTATATGTCCTCATGGTTAACTGCCTCACTTCTGTCAAGGTTTTGGATTACCTCTTAGCTTCTCAGTGAAGCCTACCCTGACCAACCAATTAAAAATTCTAACACTTCCTCCTCTCAATCTACCTTAGCCTGCTCCAATCTCTCTTTTCCATAACCACCTTCAACATCCCATTTAATTTATTTTTATGCTGAGTGTTTACTGTCTATCTCCCACCACTAGAATATAAACCCCCCAAAGTTGGGATCTTTGTTTGTTCACCAACAAATACCAAGGGCCTAGAACTATGCCTGGTATAAAACAGATACTAAATATATATTATTACATAAATAAATTTAACATGCAGAAGTACTTTTACAAATGTACCAAATAATCAAATCTAGTAAGAATGATTGAACATATCCCTTTCTGAGACCAAAAGCCAAAAGATTTCTCAGCACTGACATGCACGGACAGAGCAGGCATTTCATGAGTCTGTGACATTGACCTTCAGTGCTAAATTTAGTGCCCTTGGTGTTTCTGTGATTCCTAGTTACTAGTTTAGCTTCACCTATCTAGGATGTGCATGTCAAGAGTGTTTCTACAAACTCAAGTATCTACTCACAGTAAGAAGCAAACAAATCTTGATCAGCTTTTCCCGTCTCCAGGAAACGGAGCTGGGCTATGAATGGAGAGCAAAGCTGATTGAGAAACACTTCACAATTGCAGGGCTATGGGATTTCTAGGCAATTTAAGCTGAGGGGAGGGCTTCGGCTGGGATACCAGGGTTGTATAGGGAGACAGGCACTCCAGTACTAGACCAGCGATGAAAGGCAAGGACCAACACAGGAACACAGAACACAGGTGTTGCACTCCTCCAGGAAGAAGAGAGCTAAGACAGAGGATGGGGAAAATCACACTTCCCTTGACCCTACAGCCCCAAATCCTTGTTCCTATGGGTACCGGAAAATGGTTAAAAACAAGAGCTAAATGCACGTATGTAACAGAATAGAGATAGCTATTCTCTACTTACTGCACTTAATTAATCTGAACTAAGTATTACAATTATAATGAAAACTGTGGGCCTTGCACACCAAAGGCCTTGAAAAATCTGTCGAACAAGAACCACGCCATAGTCCCACAAACCTTCTTGTCAACACTGCCTAAGGATTCTGACTAGTAGTTAAATAGTAATAACTCAGAAAGGTCCCCAAGATGGAACTACCACCTGAGCATATTTCTAATACTCTTATGATTACTAAATTAACAAGCTCCGTGAAAAAATGAAAGATAATATTAAAATAAATCTTTTAGTAGTCCTTTCATGCATCTTTTTAATGTGGCCACTCAATAACAAGGACACGCAATCAGAAAGTCAATCACTAAAAATAACCGTCTGCCTCCAAAAATTTATAGACTGAACCACAAACAATAAATAAATAACCCTTAATTCACACAGAGAACTTTCACTAAATGCTTGGTCCTATATATCTGCACTCATGTCCCCTCATCAAGTATATTTCTGTGTCACCGCCTACTAATCAGGATATTTTTACTCTTCTCCAGGTCAATTTTTATTTGTGCATACAGGCCTCTCTTTCAAAGCAAAGGGCCTCTGCTCAGCAAAGGCACCCAATAGTTTAAATTCATCTCTTCCCTCTGGGAATTTCAAGTGTTTGTTCATTTTAACATTTATCTTCCATAAAGCTGGCTGGTTTTAAACTAATTCCAAAGTACAGTCATTGTTAGCCTTGCCACACAGTGTGCCTAAGTCATAACTATTGTTATAAACTTAATTCTTCAATATTTTCATTTAAAGACTAGCCCTTTGGGGATGACCATTACTTAAAAGCTGAGTTTCAGAAAATTTACAGAACTTTTAAAAATGTTTACCCAGTACTAACAACAATTTCTGCAAACTTAGAAAGCTCTTTTGATCCACCAACCATTTAAAATCATCTACTTGATTATAAACTAAATCCTCAAGAAGAATAACTGCCTTTAACACGTTTTAATAAATATAACTGATATTTTCTTTCAACCAGCTAGTCCAAGTAGGCAGGCAATGTGGGAAAACTATTACTCACCTTACATTAATTATAGTTTATAATAACTCTTAGTGAAAGTGAATGGGATAGGCAATGACCGCCCTCCCTAAGTAGGGAAATATTATTTATTTATATATTTATGTAATACATATTTATTTTATTTATTTGTTTCTATTATTTTCTGTGTATTATCGAAAGGAAAGGAATTTGAACTTACAAAATTTCTATTAGAACTTTGCATTAATGGAGTTTTAGTATTATTTTAAACTGCCCATCATGAAAATCTGATTTATCCTTTAAGTACCTTTGGTTATGGCTATTCAATCAGATATGAATCAGCAAATTTGTTACTCCGTTAAATTCCTGCTTTTAAGACTACCAAAACTTGCCTAGTTTTTCTCTCACACCTCTATCAGAGGAGATGGCAGAACCTATTATACCGATGTTTTTAAAAGTTTCAAAACCTGGACAATTATTCATCAGGATTATTTCTTGAAAGACATTCGGTAGACATTTTCAATGATTACTTCCCATTCCGGATGCCCCTGCTCCTCATATCCTATGCTAAACTAGCAATCGACGCTTATTAAGCACCCACTGTGTGCAAAGAGAAAGATTATACTAAGCAAAGAGCGTAAGGCTCGGCCTCATTTTATTCGTGCATAAATACACAGCAGTCGTGATTTATTCTCACAACTTTGTAGAGACGTGAGTTGCATCCACATGAATGAATCCACAGCATTCATTTGGAAATGGCTTTCTGGGGTTAATTCACAGGTTCTCCATATTAGACAGCCCCGATGGGACATCACGCGGTCCCTTCACCTTCCAGCCCACGCAGGACAACTCGTGGGCACCAGCCACACCTTCTGCAGGTGGCTGGATCGCCAGAGCCAAATGAGCCCGACCCATCTCCCCTCGCAGGAACTCCGGACAGGAGTATGTAAAAGCGTGCAAGGACTTCTGCGAATTCAAGGACTTGTTGAAAGGCCCCGGGGTCCCGGGCAGGAAGGGAAAGCAGCCGGCGCCCCCTCCCCCGCGGCCACCGAGTCCCCCGCGCCCCGGGCGCTGCGCAGGCCGCCGCCGCGGATCCCGGGCGCAGCCGGCACACCTCGGGCCTAGCACCATTGGAAAGGCAAATCTCAGAGCCGGGGCACATTTAAATGCCCGGCCACGGCCCCGGGGGATTGCTCTCCAGCAGACACAGCCGCAGGGGCCTCCGGGGCCGCCCGGCCTGGGGCTTTGGGCGCGGCCCGCGGGCGTCCCCGGGACCTCAGCCCGCAGCGCCCCGGCGTCCGCGCCAGGCCAGGGCAGGGGTGGGTGGCCAGGGCCCCCAGGCCAGCGTCCCCGGCCCGGCCGAGCGAGCCCCACGCCGCGAGCAAGAGAGGGCAAGAGGCGCGTCCTCCGCCCGCGGCCGCCGGCTCCCGCCCCCTCCCGACGCACCACACCTAGCAACCCGCGCTGACAGGACGCAGTGGCGGCGGCGGCGGGAGGAGGAAGCGGAATGGCTGCCGCGGTGGAGCCACCCCCGCCCCCCCCCCCGCTCCCACCTCCCAGCGGCTGCAGCCGCCGCCGAGCCCTGACAGCTCGAGCCCGGGCGGAAGCAGCGGGCGGCGTGCAGCGCCCGCCCCCCCACCGCCGCCCCCCGGCGCCTCGGGCCGCCCCGACCACCGGGCCAACTAACTCCGCGCCCCTGCCCAGCGCCAGCCGCCCGGCCCAGCCGCGCCCTCCGCCCCGCGCCCCCTCCCCCGGCGCCCGGCCCCGCCGCCGCATCTCCCCGCCGCCTGGTCCCTCCTCCCGCCGCCCCCCGCCGGGGCGCACCCCCCACTCCCACCACTTCGCCGCCGGCGCGCACGCCCCTCGGAACCCCCCAGCCCGGCCGCCCGCCGGCCCCGGCACCTCGGGGCGCCCGCCCCCTCCCCCACCCCGGCCCGCTCCCCGCCCCCCAGGCACCTCGCGCCTCCGCATCCCGTCACCCCCACACCCCGGGCTTGCACACACCCTCCCGCCCCGCCGCCGCCTGCCTCCCTCCCGGCCACCCCTGGCCATTCTGGGGTTCTCGCCTGGGCAGGAGTTTCCGCGCGCCCGGCACCCCCGCCCACCCCCGGGCCATTTACCGATGTGGTTGTCCTCGATGTGCTCGATGAGGTCGGCCAGGGTGGGGAAGTGGAGTCCGCAGCCCCCGAATCGGCAGGTATTGGAGAAGAAGGAGGCGGCGGCGATGCCTGTCATGGTGCTACATCGAGAGCCCCCCTGGTGTCGGCTCTGCGAGCGCCGGGCCGGCGGGCGGAGGGAGGGAGGGAGGGAGGCAGGGTGGGGTGAGGAGAGGAGGGGCTGGGGGAGGGGGAGAGAGGCGGGGTGAGGGGAGCGGAGAGAACGGGACGGAGGGAGAGGGGGCTAGAGCGATGAAGGAGAGCGAGGAGAGACCGGGAGGCAGAGGGGAGGCGGTGGCGGCGGCGGCGGCGTCGGGAGCGGCGGGGGGAGGGCGGGGGTGGGGGGTGAGGCCGCCGCAGCTGGGAGGAGGGACCAGGGCGCGCGGCAACAGCTGTGCGGCCCCAACCTCGGCTCCTGGACCGAGGCCTCACCTGCGAGCTCCTGCCACCAACTTTATCTCTGTCGGCCTGCCCTTCACAGTTGGTAATACATGCAGTCTGTTTGGAGCTTCCCTGGTTATGTATATTACCTTCTTGATATATACACATATATTAATTACAAATGCATCCCGCGATGAGAACTCAGGGAGTTACCCAGGCCCCACTCGGGGGCATTTGTTTGCACTTGGCCACCTGTCTAGGTGTGACACTGACATTCACAGGGGACCCAGGAAAGGTAATTGTGTGCACCTTACTCTTTAAACCTTTTTTTTTTTTTTTAAGTCATTTTCTCTGGAGGTTTGTACTAACTAATTGATTTTAATGAAATTTCCCTCTAGGCCAAAAGAAAATCTTAGCTTTATTTAAATTTCAAAATAGATTTCTTGATTGTCAAGTGCATTTGCCCGTGTTTTACATATGTACCACGTTTGTTATACTCCCTGCTCCTTTTGGGAAAACAAAAACTAAAATGATTTCATTTCCCCAAATTACAGCACCCCACTGCCCTATCTCAGGTCTGGGAATTGACTCATCCGTCTCTCTGGGAGCAAGATTATCAGCAGAAAGGACAGTGCATTGGTTAAGGCTAGAAGGAGTAAAAACAAGGTCAAGGGACATATTTACTCTTCATTTAAAAGAGAAAAGACTCCTACAATCAATCTTGATTACACATTTTAAACCATAATGTTGACCAGTTAAACACTTAAGTTGAATTTGGTAGCATTTTGCTAAGAATCGGTTACTTTCTGGTCTCCACCCCAACCCCAGCTGCACTCATATTTTTTTTTAAGATTTTATTTATTTATTTGATAGCACAAGCGGGGGGGGGAGTGGCAAGCAGGGGGGAGCGGCAGGCAGAGGGAGAGGGAGAAGCAGGCTCCCCGCTGAGCAGGTAGCCCAACTTGGAACTTTGGGATCAGGACCTGAGCAGAAGGCAGAGGCTTAACCGACTGAGCCACCCAGGCGCCCCACACTCATATTTTTACCTGCAAAGTGTGCAATCTCTGATAGCACTTTTCCAGGTGCCTAAGAAACAAAGCACATTATCGGCAGTTTATGATCCAACAGTGCATTTTTTAATTAATACAGGTATACTGAATTTAGCACTTTTCCTTAGGACAAATTTCACTTACCCCAGGTGCAGATACATACAGAAATAGTATTCCCTTCTCCATCAACTATATTCATCCCCCATGTTGTTACTAAGATTGTTAATATTTTTCATTTGCATTTTTAGAGTGAAGGCACCACAAAAGTTTTATAATCTGACAGAAATTGGGGATGCTTAGTTCCCTCATCCGTGGCATTTCCCCTTCTTCTCTCCATTTCTTCTTGCCCTGCTCACAAGGAGACAGACTTGTGCTGCGATGAGAGTTGGGTTGGATGAGGCTGGGGCAGTTGTGTCATTGAAGTTCAGTTTGGTGCCAGGAATGGTTTCCTGGGCCCATTTGTGGGTGGGGGCAGGGCCTGGGTGGGCCTGATAATGAGCCAGCGACCCGGTTGGCTGGAGACTGGAGCCAGGGCCAGACAAGGGTCTAAAGAGCAGGAGTTAGAATCCTAGAATTTTGGCAGCTGGGCAGTGCATTCAGCTGCCCAGTCTGGGAAGGCCTTCAGCTGAGAGCAGGCAGAATATCTGGCAGCCACACACTACCCCAAGTAACAGGACAGGGCAATGCAATGCAAAAGCTTCAGCCCCAAACTGGTGCCCAAACAGTTTCCCCCTAGAGATAAGCATTAGGCACCACCGCCATGCAGTATCTAGGAATTATCAAGAGCTTTGGAGAAGCAGCAACTCTGTCCTCTGGAGAAAAAACTGTCTACATGGAATTATTAACTCCAGGCAAGAGACTCAGAGACGGAAAGTGCCAGAAATGTGCAGGTAAGAGACAAGGAAGTAAGGGGACTGGGTTTCACTCGTGCACATGAGTGCACAAGTGATAGGCCAAACTTAATAAATAGAGCTTTTTAATGAAATAAGCCAGAATAACATAAATCAAATTTTTAATTTTTAAGATTTAAATTTTTTTACTTTTTTACCTTTAAGATTTAATTTTTTTTTTTACCTTTACCTTACCTTTTTACCTTTACCTTAGTATTTTGTAAGGACTCATTTCATTTTCCACTCTAATTCTTACATGAACTGAAGCTCTGCCTATGTGACATTCTGTTCATTTTTTTTTTTTTTTAATCTGCACACTCTAGGCATTTCTGGCCTGTATATTAGATACATAATCATGGTCTGTTAGACTTGGGAAGATACTCTGGCTGTAGGAGCCACTGATATTGTAGATGTGGTAAATAAATTGAGGCCAGGGTATGGAGTGTGTTCTCCCCAGGCCCACACAGCCAGGTTCCTCTCTGTAGTCATAGTGCCTTCAGTCAGGCATCAGTAGACAATAAAAGAACAAAGGTATAGTAACCACAGGCAAATTTCTAAAAAATTACAGTAGCTTGCTTACCATCATGTTCTTACATTTAAAAGTATTTGTTTTAGGGGTGCCTGGCTGGCTGAATTGGTAGAGCATGTGACTCTTGATCTCGGGGTTGTGAGTTAAAGCCCCACATTGGGCCTAGAGCTTACTTAAAAAAAATTTTTTTTTAATTTTTAAAAATAAAAGTCTTTTTTAAGGGTGTCCCTTCAGATAGTGTCAACACTAGGCTATAAAAATATAGAAAATAAACATTTCAGCCTATTATGTCCAAGAGAAAATGATGGCTGATATACCCCTACATTTACAAAAACATTTGTCTGCCCGATTTGGGTAGTAAAAATATTTCAAAGGAAAGGGACAGTGAGAGAACTGAGGAGTCAGAAGGATAGGATAATGGCTATAGCCAGAAGCGTTCCCTGGGTTTAAGACCCTTTTCTTGCAAACCATTTGCCTTTCCCCAGAGTACTATGCCTCCCGATGTGTAGACCCAGACAAAGTATGGACAGAGTGGCCCCATAGCTTGGTACTTAGCATTACAAATGATTTGGGATCCAATAGCAATCTCCCAAAATCCAGCATGGCTATTGACCACGGGCTGGTGCAGCTGCCAGCCAAGTGTGAATCCATTGGTCTAATGGAGCCAATCGAAGCCACCAGAGGATTTGGCTTCATGTAATTGGCCTCCACCTACAGGACTTGGTTAATTTAGGGATATTCTGATAAAACCTTGCACTTCCTGTGCCCAGCATGGACATCTGTTAGCACTACAAGAGGATGTATATGAACATTGGATTCTGTTTTGGTTTTTGTTTGTTTTGTTTTTAAAATTTTTTTATTTAAATTCAATTTAGGTAACATATACTGTATTTTTAGTTTCAGGGGTAGAATTTAGTGATTCATCAGTTGCATATAACACCCAGTGCTCATTACATCAAGTGCCCTTCTTAATGTCCATCACCCAATTACCCCTCCCCCCACCCACCTCCCCTCCAGCAACCCTCAGTTTGTTTCCTACAGTTTAGAGTCCAAAATGGTTTGCCTCCCTCTCTGTTTTCATCTTATTTTATTTTCCTTCCCTTCCCCAATGTTCATCTGTTTTTTTCCCTTAAATTCCTGGAATCTGTTTTGAGTTTAACTCTCCACACTGCCTTCAATTCTAGCTTTCTCAGGTTTTCTGGGCCAGGTCCCTCTTAAGTTGCCTTTCAGGTTTACTGGATATAAGCAGGCTTGTAGTAAGTGCCGTGAAGCATTCCTTTTACCACCACCACTACATAGACTGAGCAGATCAGGAACCCAGTCTTCGGCTCATGCCATTCTATGGCCACTTATAAGAATGGCAGCTCTTGGGGCGCCTGGCTGGCTCAGTTGATGGAGCATGTGACCCTTGATCTCGGAGTTGTGAATTGAAGCCCCACATTGGATGTAGACATTACTTAAAAATAAAATCTCAGGGCACCTGGGTGGCTCAGTTGGTTAAGTGTCTGCCTTCAGCTCAGGTCATGATCCCAGGGTCCTGGGATCGAGACCCGCCTTGGGCTCCCTGCTCAGTGGGAAGCCTGCTTCTCCCTCGCCCACTCCCCATGCTTGTGCCCTCCCTCCCCCTCTCTCTCATTCTGTCAAATAAATAAATAAAATCTTTTATAAAAAATAAAATAAAATCTTAAAAAAAAAAAAAAGAATGACAGCTCTTGAAGACACAGGCTGCAACTTCTGCCAACAGCAACCTTTGTCTTGACAGGATATTTTCTTTAGGCTTCACCTTCTTCCAAGGAAGATGATATCTATTCCAGATTTTCTTATTTAGTATTTATGCAACCAAATCTTCAAGTTTTTTTGTATTGATTTTACTCCAGCTCAGAAATGAATCAGCTTTATCTGCTCTTTGGTGATTAACTCTCATTTTGGTCCCCAGTCTCATTCTGCCTAGATTTAAGTGTTGGCCTTAGAATGAGTAATAGGGGTTCTCTAGTTGGATGCCACCAGTGACCAGTCCTCATGGGTGTTGTTCCTTAGCCCTCTACCTGGCTGCTTCCACCTCACTAACTATGTACATAGTTACGGCATTTCTGTTTCCAGCTCCTTGCAGGATTTCTCCAGAACTAAATTAATGAAACATTCAACCAATGGCTGGAGTTCTAATTGAGCATCCTGGGTTTACTCCTGTACTGCAGTTTGCCGTACTGCCACCCGGATGATAGCTCCAAATCCAAATCTGATGGGATTTGGCCACCTAGCACGAGCTTTCAGTATGGCCATAAGAGCAGCCAGCCAATCACAATTTCATTCGTTCCTTCAACATATTTTGATTGGACATCTATGCAAGTTCCTGCTACACAACCCCAGAAGGCATTATTTATACAGGCACTGCATGGACCGTGACCCCAGAATTTGTACATCCGCGTAGGCTGATCCACTGGGCAAGATACGAGGGATACAATTTGAATAAGACAAGTACAGTGTCTCTAATGAGGGAACACCAAATGCTTTGCAAGGTCATCCTGAACCGGTTCTTAGTGCCTGCCGTGTCGGCTCAGTGCACTCTACGTACTGCCCTCTTGGCTCAGGTGTCTGCCATTTCCCTTCTTTCCAACTTGGGCTCACTCAGGTGATCCCTCTTGTTGCTGTTGACTGTAATCAGTCACTAAGGCACTACTGCTTGAGAAAAGACTGCACAGCCTTTTTGCCCAGGCATGTGTCCTTAGGCATTATTGATGCTCACCCAACAATGCCCAGTGTTGAAGATTTTCTATCCCTTCCAAGCTGCTAGCATCTTTTTTGTCCTAGCTTTTTGAGGTTTTGTCAGCTCCCACTTGGCAATCCTTCTCCTCTAGGACTCAAACAAGTATCAAGGGAGACTGGGCTAGAGGATCAAGTTGGAAACACTGCTCCATGATCTCCCCTTCCCGCTAGAATCCCTCAGCACCAAGCCTCACCATCAGAATAGCTTTCTACTCAATGATCTTCATAATTGGATCTCTGCAGAATGCAGTACGTATACGGGCAGTTCAAAACGAACCAAATTATCTTAGTTTTCAAAATGCACTCATTGTCCACCACAGGACCCCTTGCCTTTACACGTGTTTGTATAGCCTGCTGGAAACATTCTCCCAACTTCCACTCTCTCCCCACCAAATACACTTGAGCAGCTCAGCCTGTCATCTCCTGCAGGAAGCCTTCCCAGCATCCTGCCTCCTCTTTCATCCCGGCTAAGCTACATGCTTATCTATGCTTCAGCCAGGCTCCCTCTGCATTAGATTTCTGACTATTAGCTTACTGGTCTTTCTTCTCTAGACCAGTGGTTCCCAAACCTTTTTAATCAAGAACTCCATCAATAAAAAAATTTAAACCTTGATCCCATAAATATTTGTATTTTTATTTATAAATTATATACAGGCACTCCTATTCAAATATAGTATGTCTATTATAAAATAAATCAGACACTTTAAGAAGATAAAAAAAAAAAAAACAGAAATGGAAGGTCTAATATCTTCATTCCACACCCCAGAGTATGTCTGGCTCCCACCATGGGATGAATGCATTCTACCTTGGAGGCCACAAGTCCTAGTCTCCTTGAGAAAGGACACTATCTTTCATCCTGCCTGCATGTACTGTTCAGCACAAGCTGTATGGGGGTATAGCTCAGTACTGTGATAAGGCAATGCACTAAGATTTCAGTTCTCAGTGCTAAAGCAATTTCTAACAATGTGTTACTGTTCTTCTCTTATGTAGCATCAGGAAAAGATAGTGTTCAATCATCTCTCAGCCTGGATAGATTACAACCGTTATACTTTCCCATGATTGTGGCCCAACCTTTGATGAGACCTTTTTTTAGGTCTAGCGAAGTGTCACTGCCCTGTGCCCCTAACAGGCACTTATGAAATGCTTGTCTCATTGGTTTTGATGGCCCTGGTTTCCTAGTCACTGCTGATGCAGACAAAGCCGTTCGACTGGACAGAGATAAGCAGGGAGGCATTGAGCCATGACATGAAATCTGACATTGGCTCTCCTTTCATTTGACTGACTAGGACACCTTTCCCGTTCACAGATGTTCAAGTTCATTATGATGATTATTTTAAATAATAATTACTCCCATTCATTGAGTGCCTACTGTTGTGTCAGGCATTGGACTAGATATCTTAACAGGACAGTTTTTAAACTCTATATTATGCCCAAATTATGGATAAAAAAAAAATAAGACCCAGGGAAATAAGGTAACTTATTGAGGCCCATAAAGATAATAAGTGCTGAATTAAAATTTGAACTCAAGTCTGTCTGACTCCAGAGTCCTTGCTCTTTTTTTAAAAAAGATTTTATTTATTTATTTATTTGAGAGAGAGTGGGTGAGCAAGAGTGAGCATGAGTGGGGGGAGGAGCAGAGGGAGAGGAAGAAGCAGACTCCCTGCTGAGCAGGGACCCCGATGTGGGGCTCAATCCCGGGACTCTGGGATCATGACCTGAGCCAAAGGCAGATGCCTAACCGACTGAGCCACCCGGGTGCCCCCAGAGTCCTTGCTCTTAACATAATATCATATCTGGATTCCGGTGTTTTGGATCATTTTCCTTCTCTCCCCTTGAATCTGAAGAAGTTGGCCTCTTAGCCACAAGCAGGACCATGCTCATATCCATCACAGACATTAAGATTGAGGGGCAGGGATTTCAAGCTATATTATAAAGCTGTAGTCATCAAGACAGTATGGTACTGGCACAAAAACAGACACATAGACCAATGGAACAGAATAGAGACCCCAGAAAGGGACCCACAACTCTATGGTCAACTAATCTTCAACAAAGCAGGAAAGAATATCCAATGGAAAAAAGACAGTCTCTTCAACAAATGGTGTTGGGAAAATTGGACAGCCACATGCAGAAGAATGAAACTGGACCATTTCCTTACACCACACACAAAAATAAATTTAAAATGGATGAAAGATCTAAATGTGAGATAAGAAACCATCAAAATCCTAGAGGAGAACACAGGCAGAAGCCTCTTTGACCTCAGCTGCAGCAACTTCTTATTAGACATGTCACTGGAGGCAAGGGAAACAAAAGCAAAAATGAACTATTGGGACTTCATCAAGATAAAAAGCTACTACACAGCAAAGGAAACAGTCAACAAAACCAAAAGGCAGCCTATGGAATGGGAGAAGATATTTGCAAATAACATATCTGATAAAAGGCTAGTATCCCAAATTTATAAAGAACTTATCACCCCAAAAAACAAATAATCCAGTTAAGAAATGGACAGAAGACATGAATAGACACTTTTCCAAAGAGGACATCCAGATGGCTGACAGACACATGAAAAGATGCTCAACATCACTCATCATCAGGGAAATACAAATCAAAACCATGATGAGATACCACCTCACACCTGTCAGAATGGCTAAAATCAACAACCCAAGAAGCAACAGGTGTTGGTGAGGATGAGGGAAAGGGGAACCTTCTTGCACTGTTGGTGGGAATGCAAACTGGTACAGCCACTCTAAGAACAGTTTGGAAGGTCCTCAAAAAGTTAAAAATATAACTACCCTATCCAGCAATTGCACTGCTAGGTATTTACCCAAAGGATACAAAAATACAGATTCAAAGGGGTATGTGCATCCTGATGTTTATAGCAGCATTATCAACAATAGCCAAACTATGGGGAGAGCCCAAATGTCCGTAATCTGATGAATGGATAAAGAAGATGTGGGGTATATATCTATATATATACACAATGGAATATTACTCAGCCACCAAAATGAATGAAATCTTGCCATTTGCAATGACATGGCTGGAGCTAGTGTATTATGTTAAGTGAAATAAGTCAGTCAGGGAAAGACAAATACTATATGATCTCACTTGTATGTGGAATTTAAGAAAGAAAACAGATGAGCATAGGGGAAGGAGGAAAAGGAATAAGGAGAGAGGGGAACAAGCCATAACAGACTCTTTACAATAGAGAACCAACTGAGGGTTGATGGAGGGAGGTGGGTGGGGGATGGGATAGATGGTTGATGGGTATTAAAGAGGGCACTTGTGATGAGCACTGGGTGTTGTATATAAGTGATGAACCACTGAATTCTACTCTAGAAACCAATATTGCCCTGTATGTTCACTAACTAAAATTTAAATAAATTTTTAAAAAAAGATTGAGGTGCAAAATTGTCCCACTTTGCCAAATGCATGTAGGAGAGGGCACTGAGGGTTGGGATGGGATATTGATGATGGAGAGGCCTTGGGGCCTCCACCAGGTATTGACACTCTTGGCTTGTCTTTTCCCTTTCCTTCTCCTTTGGAATGTCCTTTTATTCCTGTTCCTTAATATCTTATTTTAAAATTGAACTCAACATGGGGCACCTGGGTGGCTCAGTCAGTTAAGTGTCCGACTCTTGATTTTGGCTCAGGTCGTGATCTCAGGGTTGTGAGATCGAGCCCCACATGGGCTCTGTACTGCTGAGCATGGAGTCCGCTTAAGATTCTCTCTCTCCCTCTCCCGCTGCTCCCCCTTCCCCTCTCTAAAAAAATAAATAAATAAAATTTAAAAATAAAATAAAATTGAACTTAATAGAGAAGTAAGTCTTTGAAAGGGTACCCTTGTTTTGCTCTTTGGCTGGTTCCTGACTTACCCTTCATTGTGTACCTTTGCACTGCTGATTTTGAGGTGGAGCAGAGAACATAGGCATTACCTATCACATGGAAAGGTGACTCTGTTTGCTTTTGTAATGCTCTTTGTCTCTGTCCCCTGTCTGTGTAATGACTCTAACCATGTTGCTTCAGCCAACTGTTTGGCATAATCATATTTTCTGTTGCAGTTCTAATTCCTGGAGCCACAGAACAAATAGCCCTGCTGAACACTATCTCAAAGGGCTCTGCAACTCAGGCCCTTCTTTTCTGGGGTTGGACCCATGTGGCAGCTACTTTTGCCTTTCAGAAAACAGACCCAGATTCCAAGGGTACCTCCAGGAAGGCCTTCTCCCCTTGGTTTTATAACTAAATTAACTTCCATAATTTTCATCTCATTTTGCTTTTGCTGACATAAATGATTCTTTCTTCTCTATAGTACCCCAACTATTTCATGACTTTTTATTTATCTTAGAGGTCTCAAACTCAGAAGCCTTAAGGACTAGGCAGGGGAAGCAATGAGAGAAGACAGCAGGGTGTGAGTGCACATGTATATATTTTGTGAATGGTGGGGACTGGGATGAACTGGAGAGCACTGGTCTCCTAAGACACTGGAAGGCAAGCAAGTCCCATCTGCAGGCCACCTCTGAGCCACTATTTGGCAATCTCTGTTTTTCCTTCCATGCCACAGTGCAAAAATTAGATTACTTTTACTGTCACAATAGCCCAAGAGTATTGGGATTAATTATTTCTAAGTTTCTCACCACTGTGAGATTACATGCTATCTAATTCTTGGTGCAAATAATTCAGAAAGGACCCTTTGCACCTTAAACAGATCTCCAAGGTGATGTCAGAGCTGCCCAGGTAATGGTCATATCAGAGGGAAGAATAGTTGCTAAGGGCTTTCTCCAGGCTCCAACACTTCTTGGTTCTCAGTTTTCCTCTCATATTTCCGTTGCAGATCAGAGCCTTAAGATAATTAATTTTCAACAAGCTGAGTATGTGAGTCCTCCAAATTTATCTAATGAGTGCTGTATATAAAGATAATATTTTACAGTGCCTGACCAGTCTCTAGCTATACTTTAAAAATAACCACCGGGGTGGGGTGGGGGCACAGGGCACCTAGGTGGCTCAGTTGGTTGGGCCTCTGCTGCTTGGTTTCGGCTTAAGTCATGGTCTCCAGGTCCTGGGATCGAGCCCCATGTTGGGCTCTGAGCTCAGCGCGGAGTCTGCTTGTCCCTCGCCCTCTGCTCCTCCCCCTGCTCGCTTGCGCTCTCTCTCAAATAAATAAATAAAATCTTTTAAAAAAAAATAAAAATTAAGAAAATAAACGATGGGGTATCTGCCTGGCTCAATCGGTAAAGCATGCAACCCTTGATCTCCGGGCTGTGAGTTTGAGCCCTATGTTGGGCACAGAGTTTACTTAAAAAAAAAAAAAATAAAAAAAAATAAAAATAAATAATAAAACTCTTCAGTTGGTAGGTTTGGTCTTTCCAGTCTGTGATTTGTCCTCACCTCTGGGTCTGCAATTCAAAGGCACATTGCCTTGAAGGCATTAGTTCTCTTCAACAATGTATAATCTAACATTTTAGATTACAGTTAATCTTTGGTGTCAGAGCCAATTCATGATTCCAATTTCTTTCTCTTTACTCTCTCTCCCACCACCCCCACTCACACCTCCTCCCCAACCCCGTGCACCCCTCACCTTTTTCCACCTGCTCCCCTCAGCACCCCCATTCCCCATTCTTTTTTAGGATGGATCCTTGAATGGGGCTTGGGCATGGAAAGTGTTTGGTATTGTGTTTGAGAAAGTTGCACCAGAGAAAATGAGAAAGAAACACAGGAAGAAGGAAATTGGGAAAGAAAAAAAAGGGGGGCAGAAGCAAATGTTGAAAAGAGCTTTCTGTCTTGTTGCTCAGGTTCACTCCAAGTCCTACAGCAGAGACACCCCCCACTCAGTCTCCCATCCCTCTGATCCACAATCAAATTTACATCTTTCTAATCTTTCTTACTCTGTTCTCTGGTCCAAAAGACTAATTAGAGGAAAAGTTCAGCATCAAAAAGACCTAGATTCCAATGGTAGCTCTGTCACTTACAAGCCATTGACCTTGGCTAAATTGCTTCAATCTGTCTGAGATTTCCTTATCTACAAGCTGGATGTCACAGCACAGTATCCTACCAGTCCCTGAAGATGGAATGAGATGCCACATGTGAAAACTGTAGTATGCTGATCAAAGATGAGGCATTATTATTATTATCCCTGAATCCAGTGCTGCAGATGCTATGGCGTGTGGTCATCTTTTCACCAAATGTCCTTAGATCTCTTGGAGAAGGGAGTGGGTGTTACAGTCTGGAACAACAGTGAGACAGAACTTTATGTTTTAGGAGGGAAGCTGGCATTTAAAATTGCCTTATATTGCTACTTCTAAGAGATCATGAGGATACGAAATCACTTGGGAGCATACCTTCTCTGTTCTGGAATGAGCCATTCAAGTGAATCCTTTTAGTTATATAAACATAGTAAGAGTAAGCATCCATTATTCTGAGACAAGGTGCAACAGTTGTTTTTGTAGCTTGGGGCTTCAATTCTACAGGCAGATGAGGTCTTGTTGCCAAAGTGAATGATTCAGAAGGAGGGCATGTGCCCAGAAGGTTCCATCAGAATTGAGCTCTGAGCTTTTATTCAGTGGTTATCTGGATGGAGGCCAGCTCTCATCTCACTTGAACAAGGAAGCATGTGGCCCAGGTGATGCTAGCAGACATCTTATGACAATGAGGGACTTCTGCCTGAGGATAAAACCAATGTAGCAGAACGCAGAGTTGAGAGATTTTAGAGAAACTGAACTGGAACTCTGATAGAACTGTGCCTGAAGCCCACATTGGTCTTAACATTTACATGAGGCAATGACTCACCCTTATTTTCTAAGCCAGTTTGTGTTGGGCTTTAGAGTACTAGATACTGATGCCAAAGTCATCCGAAATGAAGGTTGCTGGAGAAAGTATGGGCATGTTCCATATTATTTAATGAGCTTCTGAAAAGAAGACGCCAAGTCTCCTCATCTTTCCCACTGAGGTTCCCAGTTAGAAGTATGCCTCTGATGGGCTGAGGCAGGCTGCCTAAGACAGCTGATGGGAGGGCCACTGCTGGAGGGCAGTGTCAACAACAAGGCCTAACTTGTCATAAGGGAAGGAAGGCTGGAGTTGTCCTAGCATGGGGATGTGGATGAAGCTATCGCTAGGTTGATGGACAGGACTATGGTCCATGATTATGCCTAAGTTCAGTTTTAGTAGATGCTGCCAAACCATCTTCCAAAGCAGATTTACCAGTTTGCACATTCAACATCAGTGTTTGAAAGTTCTCAGAGCTTTTTACTTTTACTTGGCCCACAGGCTAATAAATGAGGTATTCTGATTTTAACGGACACAGCAGTTTCCAAACAGCAAATATGAAGGTTGCTGCCAGAATAGGACATACTAAGAAAGGTATATACATACACAGAAACACACAAAAGCATAATAATTCAAGTAGCAGAGCAATTTGGGGTGATGATTTAAAGGTAAATACATTTCAATTATCTTAATTAAGTTATAAAACGTGCAAGTATAACCCAAGGGCCAGAGTAACTGCTGGTTCTAAACTGTTCTCCGTGAAATAGGAATAGCTCAGCACTCCGTCAAAATGTCTCTTCATTATATCTAGGGGCTGGAGGAGGCACTGGGTGGTGTGTGCATGGGGTGTGTGTGTGTGTGTGTGTGTGTGTGTATGTATGTGTGTGTGTTTGTGTGTGTGTGTGTGTGTGTCAGATGGTGAAGGGGTGGGAAACAGCAAGAATATGGTTGTTTTCTACACAAGGAGCAGCCAGTTAAAAATATTCCATTCCATTAAATTATTTAGTAAATGTGGATGAAACAGGCAGTAAGATTTCATAAAATCTCCACTAATATTTGGTAATCGTTAATTGTTGCTTGAAAGAATGTTTCAGTTATCTGAAAAAGTAATTACATTAGGCTTAGCTAATCTGTGGCACCAACTTGTAAGACATGAAGGGTTTATTTGGAAATAGTGGAGAGACTTGATGTACATTTAACTGACATAATATTCTCATTTAAATATGTATTTACTGAAGACAAACATTCAGACTGACAAAACTCTACTCATTCGAGTAACACCTCATTTAGTCCTAGCCTATATGACCTTTCATGGGTTCCATCCTTGGAGTAGGGGTGACAACCCCATGAATTGATTTCTTTGTTCCCAATTTAATGTCATTCACCTCCTATTGTGTAGCCTTTCATAGATGCTAGATTGGTGGTATTATCATCTGTCAGTACTATCTGCCAGCCTTCGGAAGCTAATGAACAGACCTCAGGAACTTCCGGCTTCTTCTGTGGGCTTTCTTCTGCTCTATATGTGATCATTTCCAGCAATTCACATCTGCATCCATTCACAGACATCTTGTGGCAGAGACTCTTAGCTACCTAGCCAGTGTTTGTTCTCACCTTGCTCCTGAACAGATTTTGTCAAGGGAAGCAGTGTGTCCTGATTAAACCGAACATTCCCAGGCTCCCTTGCACACAGGGGTGGCCACATGACTAAGTTCTTGCTATTTGGATATAAGTGAAGTTGTTGGATGGAGCTTCTGGGAAAGCTTTTTAAAAACCATACTGACTATGGGCATCTGGGTGGCTCAGTCAGTTAAGTGTTTGACTCTTGGTTTTAGCTCA
This sequence comes from Halichoerus grypus, assembly GCF_964656455.1. NCBI lineage: Eukaryota > Metazoa > Chordata > Mammalia > Carnivora > Phocidae > Halichoerus > Halichoerus grypus. The sequence goes on from NC_135723.1 coordinate 59,674,402, forward strand.
GGTCACGATCCCAGGGTGCTGGGATTGAGCCCTGAGTTGGCTCTGTGCTGAGCAGGGAGTCTGCTTGAGATCCTCTGCCCCTCCCCCTGGCTCGTTGCTCACTCTCTCTCCCCCCCATAATAAATAAATAAATCTTAAAAAAAAAAAACCTTACTGACTCAACCATTGGACACCATTTTCACTTGGCTTTTCTTTCTTTCTGCTTCTAAGAGCACAGTGTGATAGCTGGAGCTCTAGCAGCTATCTTATGAACATGAGGATAAGGGTTACATGCTAGGATGATGTCCTCGAACTGCCACATAAGCTCTGGACTGCCTACTCTGGAATTCTCATTCTGTGAGAAAAATTAATTCCCATATTACATAAACCACTGCTTCTCTGGTTTCTATTACTCACAGTCAAATGCAATTCTGGTATTCTAAATAGTCATTCAGTATAATCCTTTATTTGATTTGTTCAACATTTTACAATTGTCTTTGAACAGAAGTCATACAACTGAGATGGGTACAACTCATTCAGGTTCCCTGGCCTGGATATTGAAAGACTAAGCTTTAAAGGTTCCACCAAGCCGAATTATGCACTACGAAACCAGGAAGTGAGTGGCAGGGCAGGTCCTCCTACTCCAATGTAGTATAGGGAGGTCCACAGGGTAGAATCAAAGGTTGAGGTCTGAGAGTTATCACAACAGAGCTCTCAGCCTGTTGTCACGGCAGCAAGGAGAGAGCCGTGGCAATATGTTGGAACAAACATGAGGCTCCCTCCTGCCTCTACGCTGGATCTTGTAGGCCTCCCTGTTTAATCAGGCCCCCTGAATCTCAATATCAAGATCTTCTGGCAGGTGTAAATTATTCTGTAATCAGCCCATGGATACCTTCTCGCTGCATCTGCCTTTCTCACCTGGCTTGGCCTAGGGATGGTTTTCTGACCCTCATCCCCACCCCAACACCACTACCAGTGGAAATACCACTGCTGTTGTGAGAGGAACGATAGAAACACTCACTGCGGAGGGCAACATTCCTCATCAATCTATAGACTCCTCACTCCACCCCCCCCTTTTATTTTGTTTCCCCACACCACTATTTGATTAATAAAAATAAAGTGTTCACCAATAAAAAATGTTTATAGACCTCAAAACAGGTCAACTGCATACTGAAACATTTTTGTAAAGTACAACTTCCAGAAGCAATTTATAGATGCACAACTCTAAAGCAAACTCAAGATTAAGGCAGGAAGAGAAAAAGAGAAGAAGAAAGAAATGAGTTCAAACTTAAGCAAGTCTGACCTACTAGCCTGGCAAATAAATGAGCCTATTTCCAAAACAAGAACATTTTCTACATTCTGCCAGTTATTAAATTAATTACCTGCTCTATGCCCCTTAGTACTACTGTCATTTTGGTAATGGTGTAGCTTTAAACTTTTTACTCTTTTGTGGTTTCTGAAGCTGAGCTGGAGCCAACTTTTCAAACTACATTGAACTCAAAGAGCCCCCTTAGTGTGATAGATGGCAGTGAGAGCGATAGCAGGTGCCTCCCCAGACCACCATGCTAGGGTATAGGCAGAGGGCTAATGAGGAATGAGGCTCTCATTCTGTGTCCCAGATCCCACGTCTCTCCTCCTTCTGACCCAAACAAGACCAGGAATTGCTGAGGGCTCTATAATGGCTTTCGTTCCTGCTGGCTCAGCGTTGGCCCCTGGCAGCTTCACCTAAAGACTCCTGTGGCTTTTGTAGGGTCTCTGCGCCGTCATGCTGCTACTCGGCTTTGGCCCCTGCCCTGGAGCCACATCAGGCCCATCCAGGAGGAGTCCCAGCAACACAGAGCACCTAGGGCTGTCCTTGGACCTGTTGTCTTTCCAGACATGCGTAGGTGGCCCCTTTTCTCTGACTCCCACAAGCACCCACAGCCACACTGGATCTGTGCCTTGGGCAGGTGGACTACTGACATTTGTCTGAATCCCTTTGGCGGGGGCACCTGAGCTCCACACATTGGGTCACAGTAGCACAACTACTAAGCATTTGAATCACTTAATCCTTCTAAACTTTAGTTTAGACCATTCAGAATGGTTGCTTTACATTGCAGCCATTATCACGACAGCTGCCCTTTTTTTTTCCATCTACGAGAAGCATGCAATCTGTTATGCCAAATTGCCTAGGTGTGGTGAAGTCCTGCCTCTGCTCCTGAATTCCTGAATAACTTGGCAAGCTGCTTGAGAGCTCTGTACCTCAGTTCCTCCATCAGTAAAATGGAAGTAATAATGACGCTGCCTGATGGCACCGTCCCGAAGATTAAGGGAGCTCGTAGAGTACTATGTATGTAACATAATGAGCGCCCCAGTATTTGCCAAGCACAGTGACAAGCTCTGTTAACCTTCGCCACAGAAGTATCATTACTTATTCCTACTTACAGATAAACTGAGGTTTAGAACGATTATATGATTCAAATGTTAAGTAACTGCTGTTGTGTGCTTTTAGGACCTAGGGGTTTCTCTCCTTTTCTTCCTCTGCTTTAAGAAGCCTTGGATCCCAAGGGTCAGGGGTCATCATCACCTCACTTCACTAACTGATGTCAGACCTACAAGTTGTTTCTTCATACCTGGAACCTAACCCGAAAATCCATTCCTTCACATTTCCCAGAGCTAACTCGCCTCAGCCCCCCTTACGAGGCTCCTTCTTCCCTGGGCCCCATCAGTCAGGGGGCCCCCCAGGCTCCACAGGGCCAAGGGAGGCCCCTCCCTGCAGAGAGAGGAGCGCAGCCGCTGCTGAGGGAGGCCCCCAGCCCAGGCAGAACGGTTTGCTCGCCTTGGGTGCTAACCACGCTAGTGTGCAGGAGTGACCGTGGACGGTTTCCTTTTTTCTGCAGCTCACACTAAATAATTAGCTCCAGCTTAGATTTAATCTAACTACCTTAGATTTCCTGGTCTAGGTTCCCAGCTCACAAAACTAAAGTCCCCTTCTGACACTTCCTTCTTTGCATTCTTTAAGAAGTACGATTTCTTCCTTCTGAACGGTCTAATTCTGGACATGCAGTTCCTGTCTGTTGTTTCCACCATGACCTTGGCCTTCTTCTCTCAGCTTCCATCTGATCTTCAAGTCTGGCTCTTCTGAGCACACATGAGTGGTTCTCACACCCAGCAGCTCATCGCTCACATCAGGGGATGGTATTGATCTACTCTTCCCTGAAGTTCAGTGGGACACACCTGCAAAACGCCAGGAGGGCTTGGTCGTTTCCTCATCTTGTCCCCCAGAGAATTTGGCAGAATTGATTTTCTACAGAGTGACAATTCTCAAGATATATTCCAGTTTTTTTTTTTTTTTGAAGATTTTATTTATTTATTTGACAGAGAGAGAGATAGCGAGAGCAGGAACACAAGCAGGGGGAGTGGGAGAGGGAGAAGCAGGCTTCCCGCTGAGCGGGGAGCCCGATGTGGGACTCGATCCCAGGACCCTGGGATCATGACCTGAGCCGAAGGCAGACGCTTAACGACTGAGCCACCCAGGCGCCCAAGATAAATTCCAGTTTTGAGAAGCACACTGTGAAATGTCAGTCTCCTTTCGAGGACCGGCCCTTCTCCCGCGTGCCCCTGCCCAGAGGCAGCTGCTACCACTAACTTCTGTTTTGCCTCCAGAAATACAGGTCCGCGTGCGCATCTTGTGTAACCCAGGGCGACCACAATATACACATTGTCTTGGACCTTGATTTTTTTCATTTAATAATATGTCTTGGAGATCTTCCCATAGGAAAATAGATAGGTGTCCTTCCTTCTTTGTAATGGTTGCACAGGATTCCACTGAAAGTACCTATTTGTTTCCTATTGTGGTAACAAATTACTACAAATTTATTATCTTACAGTTTTGGAGGTCAGAAGTCCAAAATTGGTCTCACTGGCCTAGAAGCAAGGTACTGTCAGGACCGCAGCCCTTCTGGAGGCGTGAGGCCGAATCCACTTTGGTGCCTTTTCCAGCTTCTTGCAGCTGCCCTATTTTTTGGTTCATGGCCCCAGTTAGCAATCCTGTCACCTGACTCTGTGTCTGTCACCACATCTTGTTCTTGCTCACTCTGACCCTCTTGCCTCCCTCTTGTGATTACATTGGGCCCACCTGGATCATCCAGCATACTCTCCCCATCTCAAGATACTTAACTAAATTATATCTGGAAAGTCCCTTTTGCAATTAAGGTAATATATGCATAGATACCAGGGATTAGCCTAGGAACATCTTTGGGGGGATTGTTGTTCTGCCTACCACGGTTTTTGTTATCCGCTTCCTACACATGGACTTTTATTTATTTATTTTTAAAGATTTTATTTATTTGTCAGAGACAGGGAGAGCACAAGCAGGGGGAGCGGCAGGCAGAGGGAGAGAGAGAAGCAGGCTCTCCTCTGAGCAAGGAGCCCAATGCCAGGCTCAGTCCGAGGACCCTGGTATCATGACCTGAGCTGAAGGCAGATGCTTAACCGACTGAGCCACCCAGGCGCCCCACATATGGACTTTTAGATTGCCTTTTGCTATGATTACAAGCAGTGTTTCAGTGACTATCCTTGTGTGTTCCTAGAAAATGAATTGCAGTTTCAAAGGTATGTACATTTCAAAGTTTGATAGATCTTCGTCATGGTAATTTTTTAGAACTTTATTTTACTTGAGATAGTCTGAATGCACGATTACCATAAAACCATTTAGAAGGTAACATCATTTTACTCTCTTCTGAGTCAATCTATCTATGACTGCTCTTATCTATCATTACTAGAACTGCATTCTTGACTTAAACAAAGGCTCGCAATCTCAGGCAATGGTTTTAGAGATTTGGACCTGAGTTAAATTATTTGGTTAAAAATCTAATACTATGAAGCTGTGGCTACTTAAATTTAAAGTTAACCAACATTAAATATAATCAAATATTTAGTTCCTCCCCCCCACTGGCCATATTTCAAGTACCCACTAATCACATGCAGCTAGTGGCTCTCACATTAGACAGTACAGATAAAGAATAAATTCCTTCGTTGGAGAAGTTCTATTTGACAGAGTTGCTAAGAGTGATCTTTGCTCCTCTATCAAATTAGAACCTACCCATTGCCTGGACCTCATTTAGGGCAATTCCATTAATTCAATTAACATTTATTGAATGCCTACCTTGTACAAGACACTAGATGATGATTTTTTTTTAAACGTCCCTGTCTCAGGTAGGTCACAGATCAATAGAGGAAAACAGAAGTGTTTCCTGAACTTGCCCCAGGAATGCCAACTAGCTATCACTGAGAAAATAATCCGTACTGTAGTTAAGTTCCAAGGCGAGTTAGGAGCACAAAAGAAGAACGTACAGTCTGTGAGGGATCCTGGAGACAAGAATATAGAGGTCATTTTCTCATCTTTAAAAATAGCTTGCTCGTTGTCCATTTTTCTAACGCTATTGAAATGTTGAAATGTTCATTGGTATTTTATTTGTAAATAACAAAATGAGAAAGCATTTCAAAGGCTCTTAATAAGGCATTATAGAGAAGCAATTACAGCACAGCCTCCAGAGTCGGGCTGTAGGGGGTTCAAATTTGAACTCTCCTATTTGCTAGCTATGTGACTTTGGGCAACTCACTGGACCCTTCTGGGCTTCCATTTTCTCATCTGTCATATTTTCTCTCACAGGGTTATTGTGAAGATTAAATGAGTTCGTGTCTGTAAGTGCTTAGAACAGGGCCTGGTGCTCATTGAGTACTAAGTGCCTAGCCATTGTTATTATTTAAACATGAATAACTATAATGCTGGAATTTCAGCCACCTGGATAGAATTTCAGTGTTCACTTGGTTCTGAACTGACCATGGAGGAGTTGAGGGGTCTGCAGGAATCCTCCCAGGTCTCGTTGGTCAGTGAGACAGATGTGACATACACATGTCCAGGCCCCTGCCTGCCCACCTTGGATCCTGCATGGGACAGTGGCCCTAAGGGAATTTGCAACCAGAGAGACTGGCTTTCCTCTCTGACATGGACAGAGGGGATTCTACACTCTTATGGCAGTTAGTTGTGGCCCCATCATTCATAAATTTGGCCAAATACTACCTCTCCCTGTTCTATGTGCTTATTTACAGTAGAGACAAGTAATATGTCCTTTCCTTGATTCTGGTACTCTCTCTCTTAAACTCTGGTAGATATGCCATCTCCACTGCCTGAAAACACAGGTTTCTGTGGTGCTAACAATTGTAGCCATTTTGGTGGTGACTTCTTTTGGACTCCTTCAATATTCTTGCTCCTTTGAGTCTTGTCTTCCGATAGCATCCTCCTCCTATAGCCTCTGCATCATTTTTGGTAGCCTCTCCCTCTTTCTCCCCATCTCTGTAATGACCTAATACCTACCAGGACTGTCCTCACCAGACCATTAAAAGAAATAAAGGCTAACATGCAGAAGAATGAAACTGGATCACTTTCATATACCATACACAAAAACAAATTAAAAATGGATGAAAGACCTAAATGTGAGAGAGGAATCCATCAAAGTCTTAGAGAACACAGGCAGCAACCTCTTCAATCTTGGCTACTGCAACTTTGTGCTAGACATGTCTCCAGAAGCAAAGGAAACAAAAGCAAAAATGAACTATTGGGACTTCAACAGGACAAAAAGCTTTTTCACATCAAAGGAAACAACAAAACTAAAAGGCAGCCTACAGAATGGGAGAAGATACTCACAAATGACGTATCGGATAAAGGGCTAGTATCCTAAATCTATAAAGAACTTATCAAACTCAACATCTAAGAAACCAAAAAATCCAGTCAAGAAATGGGCAGAAGACATGAACAGACATTTCTCCAAAGAAGACATACAAATGGCCAACAGACACATGAAAAAATGCTCAACATCACTCATCATCAGGGAAATACAAATGAAAACCACAATGAGATACCACATCACACCAGTCAGAATGGCTAAAATGAACAATTCAGAAAACAACAGATGTTGGTGAGGATGTGAAGAAAGGGGAACCCTTTTACGCTGTTGATGGGAATGCAAATTGGTGCAGCCACTCTGGAAAACAGTATGGAGGTTCCTCAAACAGTAAAAATAGAACTACCCTACAACCCAGCAATTGCACTACTAGATATTTATCCAGAGGATACAAACATAGTGATTTGAAGGGGCACCCCAATGTTCATAGCAGCAATGTCCAAAATAGCCAAACTATGGAAAGAGCCCAGATGTTCATTGACAGATGAGTAGATAAAGAAGATGTGTTATCTGTATACACTGGAATATTACTCAGCCATCAAAATGAATGAAATCTTGCCATTTGCAATGACATGGATGGAGCTAGAGTGTATTATGCTAAGTGAAATAAGTCAGTCAGAGAAAGTCCCTGTGGGCTGAAAATCATTCCCTGGACTTTATTCCATACTTCTTCAGAAATCCTGCAGATTCGAGAAGAGTAGCTGAAGCACCAGTGAAAGAGGAGGACATTTTGGGCAATTCTTTCTTTAATTCAGGGTTTCTCAACCTCAGCACTATTGACATTTTAGGACAGATAATTCCTTGTTCAGGAGAAGGAGAAGGGAGGCTGTCCTGTGTATTACAGGATGTTTAGCAGCATCCCAGCTTCTATGTGCTAGATGCTAGTATCAACTCTGCCCCTCCTACCCAAGTTGTGACAATCAAAAATGTCTTCAGACATTGGCCAAATGTCTCGTGGGGCAAAATTTCCTCTGTTTGAGAATAGCTGCTTAACCAAACACTCCAGCAAATTCCCTTAAGATGGAAACTTCCTTTTTCTCTTGAATGACAAGGTGGGCATCTTGCTGTTCCCTGGCAAGACTTCCTCCACTCCAACACAAGCAGGACTTTTGACTGGTAAATTCTCCATTCACAAGCCAGTTGTTTATTCACAGATGACATGATCTCATACATAGAAAACTCCAAGGAATTCATACACACAAAAAAATCTAATAAATGAGTTCAGCAAAATTGCAGGATATAAGATCAATATCCAAAAATCAATTATATTTCTTAAAAAAATCATTTGTATTTCTATATACTAGCAATGAATAATTGAAAATGAAATTAAGAAAACAATTCCATTTGGGGTGCCTGGGTGGCTTAGTTGGTTAAGCATCCAACTCTTGATTTGAGCTCAGGTCATTATCTCAGGGTTGTGAGATCGAGCCCCAGGTAGGGTTTCACACCCAATGTGGAGAGAACCTTAAGCATTCTTAAGTTTCTCTCCCACTCCCTCCTCCCCTCCCCTCTCCCCACCTAAAAAAAAAAGAGAGAGAGAGAGAAAGAAAACAATATTGCTGTTTATAATAGCATCAAAAAGAATAAAATACTTAGGAATAAATTTAACAAAAGAAGCAAGGCGTGGACGGAAAACTATGACATTAAACATTGTTCAAAGAAATTTAAAAAGAGCTCACTAAATGGGAAGACATCTCATTGGAGGACTTAATATTGTTAAGATGGAAATACTCCCCTTTACAGCAGCATTATCAGCAATAGCCAAACCATAAAGGGCCCAAATGTCCATCCACTGATGAGTGGATAAAGAAGATGTGGTATATATACGCAACGGAATATTACTCAGCCATCAAAAGGAATGAAATCTTGCCATTTGCAACACATGGATGGAGCTAGAGTGTGTTATGCTAAGCGAAATAAGCCAGGCAGAGAAAGACAAATATCATATGATTTCACTCACATGTGACATTTAAGAAACAAAACAGATGAACATATGGGAAGGGGAAAGGTGGGGGAAGCAAACCATAAGAGACTCCTTATGACAGAGACCAAACTGAGGGTTGATGGAGGGAGGTGGATGGGGGATGGGTTAAATGGGTGATGGGTATTAGGAAGGCACTTGTTATGTTGAGCATGGGGTGTTAAATGTAAGGGATGAATCACTAAATTCTACTCCTGAAAACGGTATCACACTAAATGTTAACTAACTAGAATTTAAATAAAAATTTGAGGGGTGCCTGGGTGGCTCAGTCAGTTAAGTGTCTGACTCTTGGTTTCAGTTCAGGTCATGATCTCAAAGGTTGTGAGATTGAGACCCACATTGGGCGTGTGTGCTCAGTAGGGAGTCTGCTTGAAGATTCTCTCCTTCTGCTCCTCCACCATGCATGTGCACACGCGCTCTCTCTCTCAAATAAGTAAATCTTAAAAAAAAAATAAAATTTTGAAAAAAAAGATGGAAATACTCCCCAAATCATTCTATTGCAATATTACCAAAATGAATCAGCTTAATTCCTATCAAAATCCCAGGTACTATTCTTTTTGCAGGAATTTACAAATTGATCCTAAAGTTTATATGGAAATTTAAAGGGCCCAGAATAGTTAAAACATCCTTGAAAAGAAGAAGAAACTTGGAGAACTAAATCTTCCCAATTTTAAAACTTACTACAAATTTACATTGATTAAGCCAGTGTAGTTCTGGCATAAGGATACATATAGATGAATGGAATAGAATTGAGAGCCCATATTTCTTAATAAAACTGAAAATAAAGGGTTTATTTCTAGACTCTCAATTCTTTTTTTTCAGTTTTAATAAGAAATATGGGCTCTCAATTCTATTCTGATCATCTCTAAGTACTCTCAATTCAAGAAGAATTGAGAGTCTAGAAATAAACCCTTACATTTATGGTCAAGTGATTTTCAACAAGGGTACCAAGGCAATTCAATGAAGAAAATAATAGTCTTTACAATAAACAGTATTGGGAAAACTGCCTAATAATAGCCATATGAAAAGAATGAAGTTGGACCTCTACCTCACACCATGTAGAAAAATTAATTCAAAATGTATTAAATATCTAAATATAAGAGCCAAAACTATAAAACTCATATAAGAAACATAGAAGCAAGGCCTCCATGACCTTGAATCATGCAGTGGTTTCTTGAATTTGACTCCAAAAGCACAAGCAACAGAAGAGAAACAAAGATAAGCTAGACTTAATCAAAATTAAAATAAAAAATTTTTTTTTACTTCAAAGGACATCATCAAGGGAAGGAATAGGCCATCCACAAATGGGAGAAAATGTGTGCAAATTATATATCTGATAAGGGATTTGTAACCAGAGTCTATTAAAAAAAACTCTATAAGAAACAACTCAACAATTAATGAATGCTCCACTTTTAAAAGAAGCAGAAGATTTGAACTGGCATTTCCCCAAAGAAATGGCCAATAAGCACTTGAATAGATGTTCAAAATCAGTAGCTATCAGAAACATGCAAATCAAGGGGTGCCTGGCTGGCTCAGTCCATGGAGTGTGTGACTCTTGAGTTTGGGATTGTGTGTTCAAGCCCCACATTGGGTGTAGAGATTACTTAAAAAAAAAAATAAAATAACATCTTAAAAAAAAAAAAAAAGGAGAGGCACCTGGGTTATTCAGTGGGTTAAGCATCCAACTCTTGATTTTCACTCAGGTCATGATTTCAGGGTCATGAAATGGAGCCCTTGTGGGGCTCCACACTGGCCACAGAATCTGTTTAAGATTCTCTCTCTCCCTCTGCCCCTCCCCCAACCCTACCCCTTGCTTGGCTCTTATTCTCTCTCTCCCTAAAGAAGAAAGGGGGGGATATGCAAATCAAAACCACAATGAGGTACCATTTCACACTCACTAAGAAGGCTATGATAAAAAAAAAAAAAACAGACAATAACATTTGTTGACAAGGATGTGAAGTTGGAACCCTCATACATTGCCGGCAGGAATGTAAAATGGTGTAGCCACTTTGGGAAACAGTTTAACAGTTCCTCAAAATATCAAACATAGAGTTATAATGTGGATGAATTGAATTGTTCCACTCCTAGTTCAATTCACTGTGAGCAATATGAATGAGAATTGAAAATATATGGCCATACAGGAGCACCTCACTGGCTCAGTCGGTAGAGAATCCAACTCTTGATCTTGGGGTCATGAGTTTGAGCCCCATGTTGGGTGTAGATATCACTTAAATAAATAAAACTTAAACAAAAAGATGGGGCACCTGGGTGGCTCAGTTAGTTAAGCATCTGACTTTTGATTTTGGCTCAGGTCATGATCTCAGGGTCGTGGGATCGAGCCCTCAGTCGGGCTCTGCACTCAGCATGGAGTCTGCTTGGGATTCTCTCTCTCCCTCTCCCTCTGCCCTTCCCCCCCCCTCATGCTCTCTTTCTCTCTCTCTAAAATAAAATAAATAAATCTTTTAGAGAGAGAGCGAGAGCACGAGCAGGAGGGCCAGAGGGAGCGGGAGAGAGAATCTCAAGCAGACTCCACACTGAGCACAGAGTCTGACTCAGGGCTCAATCCCATGACCCTGAGATCATGACCTGAGCCAAAACCAAGAGTCAGATGCTTAACCGACTGTACCACGCAGGTGCTCCAAATAAAAAAATCTTTTTAAAAAAAGAAAACACATGCCCATACAAAAACTGTACATGAATGTTCACGGCAGAATTATTCATAGTAGACAAAAATTGGAAAGAACCCAAATGTCCATGAACTGATGGATGGGTAAACACAAAGTGGTATATCCATATAATAGAATGTTATTCAGCAATAAAAAGGAGTGAATTATTAATACACACAACGATGAGCCTTGAAAACGTTACGTTAAATGAAAGAAGTTGGTCACAAATGACCACATATAGTAGGACTCCATTAAATTAGATGTCCATAATCAGCAAATCTATACTGACAGCAAGTAGATGAACTGTTGTCAGGGACTGGAGGAAAGAGGCAATGGGAACACTCATGGCTATGGTGTTTCCTTTGGGGATAATAAAAATGCCTGGAAATAGTGGTGATGGTTGCACAGCTTTGTAAATGCACTAAAAACCACTGAATTATATACTTAAAAAATAAACTAAAAAAATTACTGAGCAATTAAAATGTAAAAGAAAAAGGGGAATCATTTGGAGAAAAACACGATTGCTATGGGAACTTCATCAGAAAGGGCCTTACGTAGAATGGAAGGCTGTGGGAGAGAATAATCTAGCACATCTTGGTGGGAGTCAGTGAAGTGCCTTATGACAACAGCTGCATTAAGTTGACCAGAGGGAATGGGGCTGCTGGAGGACATGCCTCCGCCAACTCTCCCCACGTTGTCTGGCCTCTGCGTTCATCTGCTGAAACCTTAATATAGCACAGGAAGGAGCCCCTGATAAAAACCCACAGAGAGAGGGCCAGAAAAATAACAGCTTGCTTACAAAGTAGACACCAAGTATCAGGAGTGCAAGTGCAAAAGACTACATGCCTCCTTCATTCCCATAATGAAGATGAGGTTTCTATCCAGGAACTGGAAGCAGACTGTCTTTCTGGGTTGCTACACCAGAATGCCATAGCCTGGGTGGCTTTTAAACAGTTATTTCTTGCAGTTCTGGAGGCTGGGAAGTCCAAGATGGTGGCACTGGCAGGTTCAGCGGCTCCTAGATGGTGCCATCTCACTGTCGTCCTCACACCGCAGATGAAGGAGCTCCCTGAGGTCTCTTTTATAATGGCACTAATCCCACCCTTGTGGGGCTCCACCCTTGTGATCTAATCAGCTCCCAAAGGCCCCACCTCCAAATATCATCACCCTGGGGATTAGGTTTCAACATACGAGTTTTGAGGGGCACAAGCATTCAGTCTAAAGCAGAAACCTTGTTCCTGCTTTGTACGTGTCGTAGAAATCTTCCTCTGTGGTTTGCCCCCCGTTAATTACATTAGACTCAGGACTGCCCTCTTTGTGGTTTATTTAAAGTAGAGAAAAGAAAAAAGGAAAAAAAGAAAAAGAAAAGGCACTAGAGATACAATACAGATCCCCACCCGGGGGAACTTACATTCTAGAGATTAAATGACAAGCTATTTTCCGGGGTTTATAGATACTCATTAACTTTTTGTTATAGCCTTATGAGATTGCTACTATTATAATTTCCATCACCGGCGCGGAAAGCTAACGCTCAGGGAGGCATCATTATGCATCTAAGCTCACACTGTAAGGGAAGGGCCACAGTTTGAACGCAAGCAACTAAATCTAGGTATTGAGCACTTAACCACAATGCCCACAGTTCTCAAACAGTGTGCCGAGGTGCCCCAGAGAGCCACAGGGAACTAAAGGCTGATGCAGGATCGTTTTCATTCTTGAGGGAAACAAAAGACATATATCATACACTACATAAATTACTGCTATTAATTTGTTTGGAACTAAACTACTAGTTTTATTTAAAGCCATTAGGTATTTCTTTTGATATAGAGATTCTGTGAAATATTGCTAATAGTATTAGCATGCTATTATGCTAAAGGCACTGTGACCTGAGAAAGTTTGGGGACTTCTGCACTCTGAGATTTATGTGTTTGGTACCCAACCCCCCAGACGGCAAGCTCTTGAAGGCATCTTTGGCACGTAGTAGCCACACCAAAAATGTCTGTTGAATGAATGAATGAAGAGTAGACTAGAACTAAAGGGTAGGTGTATAAGTGACTTAGAGCCAAGATATAAATAGCCAGGACAACAGAGAGAAGAAATGGCAGAAAGGGGTGCACATTTGGAGAATAGAAATTAATGTGGGGAACATAATAGCAAAAGGCAGTGTCATGTAGTAGTTAAGCATGTGTTCTCTGAAGTCAGACTACCTGGCTTTGAATCTCAGCTCTACCACAGACTAGGCCTGCAATCTTGGGCAAGTTGCTTAACTTCCCTGGGTCTCAGTTTTCTCATCAATGAAATGGAGTTAAAATAAAATTGTAACAAGCTAAAGGAGGCTACATGAATAGACGACTTAGGAGAGTGTCTAGCACATGCTCAGTATTTCTTATGTGCTGTTTGATATCTTCTGGCTTCTATTCAGCCAGGTTCCTTTTCTCATGAATTTGAAATCATCTGCACCCTAAGAGGAGAGAACAGCCAAGCTGGTGGCAGCTAGGGTGACCCATTGCCCCCTTTTTCCTGGGGGTGAGGTTTCCTTGGGGATGAGATGCTTAGTGTCCAAACTGGGGAAGTCCTGGGCAAACTGGGACAACCTAGTTGGTCACTCTAGTGGCCGCTCATCTCAGTTCGTGCTGGGAATTTGACTGCAGGCCTATTCCTGGCTCAGGAGGGGTCACTTCACCGGCAGGCCCAGAGGAGGCAACAGTGAAGGATTCAGTTTGCTTGTGGCTGAGCCGCAGGAGGTAGGAAGCATGCAACTGAAGGCAGGAAGGCATATATGGTTTAGATTTATGTCAGCGCTGTAACAACAAAGGAGAGGATCTCTCCACGAGGCACCATGTTGTTCAGACAGGCTAAGTCTTTAAGAGTTTTCAGAGAGGGGCAAACAATAGTTATAATTAAATTTTATAGAGAACTCAAAGATTATTGAACCATGTGAATATATATACCAAAAAGTCTTCCTTCATTGCTATCCTTTAGCCAGTTGGCTCCCAACACACAGAGGTCATCCTTCCAGAGTTTCTTTTTTCTTTTTTTTTTTTTAAAGATCTTATTTATTTATTTGACAGAGAGAGACACAGCAAGAGAGGGAACAGAAGCAGGGGGAGTGGGAGAGGGAGAAGCAGGCTTCCCGCGGAGCAGGGAGCCCGATGCGGGGCTCGATCCCAGGACCCTGGGATCATGACCTGAGCTGAAGGCAGCCGCTTAACGACTGAGCCACCTAGGTGCCCCCTTCCAGAGTTTCTTTAGCCACATATAAGAAAACACAAATATGCATTTTTATTTCACCTTAGTTCTGGCATCAGATGACCTAAAAAGTGGATGCAAGCATTCTGGTCCCTGGGGAAGCTATACTTCAATAAACAGGCAACTGAGAGCCAATCTCAGGAAGACTTCACTTCAAGATCCACTGACAAATTGGGGTTTGGGACCTGCAGAACTGGGGCCGAATTGAGATAAAGATGACATCTTTAGCTCTTCACACTCTTATTTCCATATAAGGACTGCAGTTTTTAATGTATTCATTGTTCAGATTCACAACCACTTTCGTACAGATCGGTCCTGCCATTTTCAGTAGTGTTGTTGGTGTTCATTTCATTTTCATTCCCTTTGTCACATTAAGAGCTCAGGATGTTTGACAACCACCCCCTCCCATGCCTACAGATTAACATCACTGTCCCCTGATGTTATCTGTTTCTAACTGGTGGTTTTCATTTTGTTATGACTAATTCTGTATTTGGGCACTTGTCAATACCACTCCAAAAGTGGTGCGGGATAGAGAAAGAAGATGGTGTAGGTGTAGGCTAGGTTTACCCAAACATTTTGTCCAACGCTCTGCCTTTACCTCCTTACCCCACCACTCCTCCCCACCTGCTGCTTGCCATTCTTCTCTCCTCTCTCTCTTTCTATGTTTAACAACTTCTGACATCTCACACCTTCTGTCTGAGCTCACTTACATTCTGACTGAAATACCCTCTTTAGAATTTCTCTGAATGAGAGTCAGCTGGTAATAAATTATCTGTACTTGTTTCCTTAGAAAGTCTTTATTGAAAGTTATTTTCGCTGGGAAATAAATAGATAAAATACATTGGCACCTATTTTCTTTTGGTGCATGGAAAATTTCATTTCTATTAAATGTACGCTAGGCCTTACCACTCTATATTCCATGCCTTTAATCTCTTTCATTTTTCCCTATCTTTTTTTCTTTTGCTATGTTCCAGATACTTTTTTCTGTCTAATGCTGGTGTTAACCTCATCTGCAGCATTTTTAGCTTATTAGTTTTATTTCTAGACATTCATTTTAGTTCACTTTCAAATATGCTAGATCACTTTTTACATTATCTGCAGACATATCAAGCTTGTTTCTAATAATTCCAATACCTCAATTACTTGTGGGTCTATTTTCTGTTATCTCTGCTGTTCTTGTTCATGAAGCCTAATTTCCTTGGATCCTTGCTTATTTTTCATGTGTGCTTCTCATTGCCCTTGAAAAATAATAGGTGGGGGTTCTTTGAGGCCATGAATAAAGGTGCCCCTTCTAGAGAGGATTTGTCTTTGTTGTTGCCACGTGAATAGCTGTACCGTCAGTCTGGGAACATTTTGCTAAATTCACCACTTAAGGTTCTTTTGGACAACCCACATGAGGTAAATTTGAGGTAAAAATCTTTGTGAGGGCCACTTGGTGGTTAAAAAAAAAAAATCTCAGGGTGGGGTTTCCCCACACTGCTCAGCCCAGTATGAAGGCAACTTCCTTTGCATTCCCCTGGGGTTGAGGTTAGTGTTGCTTTTACTTCTGGTTTCATCTTATCCTGGGGTCCCTTCTTATCGTGGGGGTTTTCTGTTATAGTCCCCACGTGGGGTGGGGCTCTGATTTCTTTTTTACTCCAACAAATAGAAGTTCAAAGTTGCCAGGATTGACAGATTATCTCAGTACATAAGTGACTATTACAAACTCATCCCTCTTGTGTTCTGCTTTTGGCTTAGATATCTTTTTCATTTGTCAGATCTTCCTTGTCTTAAGGGATACATACTTTTTAATGTTTTACCCAGCATTTTTAATTGCTTCACTGGGAGGGTTGATCTGAATAACCTAGCTAGCCATGATCAAAAAAAGCTGTTTTTTAAACAGCTGTGTACTTCCCTATCATATGCATATGTCAAAGTAATGTAACTACTCTCTTATGATGGACATTTGTTTCTCATCTTTTGAAATTATAACTATTACTGTGATGAATGAATTTCTACATCCACTATATCACTATATATATAATCTCAAATATATATATACATTCATTTTTCTGTAGAATAAGTGCTCAGAAGTGGATTTCAGGATCAAAATGTATTACGCATTTTTACTTTTTTTTTTAGATGGGGAGGGGCAGAGGGAGAGGGAGAGAGAATCTCAAGCCGACCATGTGCTGAGCACAGAGCCCACGTATTCTCACACCCTTATTCTCACAGCCCTGAGATCATGACCTGAGCCGAAAATAAGAGTCAGATGCTTAACATACTGAGCCACACAGGCGCCCTGATGCACTTTTACTTTTGACAGCTATTGTCAAGTTATACTCCATTGCACTAGTAAAATATAAGAGTTTCACCATAACCTTCCTAACTGAGTGTTGTAACACTGGATTTTGGAAAAGGCAATCCTTAAAGCTATGTTCTCAAGTGCTGTCTTTGCTCATCTAGAAATTGTGGCCATGAGATTGTGATTGTGGTGGGAACCTTCTTGGGTTGGACCACAACTGCTCTTAAAATCACAAGATGAGTACTAGCAGAAGGACTCAATCATATGTTCAAGCCCATAGTACCTTTTTTTTAAGCTCCACTTTTAAAAAAAAAAACAACAACAAAAAACCTCTAACTCCATGAAGGACAGAGATCAAGTTGGAATTTAATGACAGTGCTGATTTCCCAAAGACCTAGTACAGAGAAACTTGAGCCAGATCTGAATTAGTGGGCTAGGAAATATGACTTCAGCTCTGAAGTTGTCAAGATAACCCTGACATGACTGGATATGTCACTTTTGAAAATGTGTGGATTTTGCCTAATCCAGACAACAAAAAATAATTCTTAAGCAATATTTAGCGTTAGCGTTAAGGGCTGAAATGTGTCCTCCCAAATTCCTATGTTGAAGTCCTAACCCTGTTACCTCAGAATGTATTTGGAGATAGGGCCTTTATTGTTATTATTTTTTTAAGATTTTATTTACTTATTTACAGAGAGAGAGAGAATACAAGCAGGGGGAGCAGCAGGCAGAGGGAGAGGGAGAAGCAGACTCCCCGCGAAGCACGGAGCCCCATGCAGGACTCGATCCCAGGACCCTGGGATCATGACCTGAGCTGAAGGCAGATGCTTAACTGACTGAGCCACCCAGGCACTCCAAGACTGGGCCTTTAAAGAGGTAATCAAGATTAAAGGAGGTCACTGGGGTGCCCCTAATCCTGTTGGTGTTCTTCTAAGAAGAGATCAGGACACAGACACCCATAGAAGGAACACCCTGGAAAGAGACAGGGAGGAGAAGATAGCCATCTGCAAGTCAAAGATAGAGGCCTCAGAAGAAAGCAACCCTGCTGACACCTAGATCTTGGGCTTCAAGCCTGCAGCACTGTGAAAAAATAAATTTCTGTTCTGTAGGTCACCCAGTTTGTGGTACTTTGTTATGGCAGCCCTAGCAAATAAATAAAGCTAGGGATGGCCAAGGAATTGTTTATATCTGATTTTAAGTTGCCTAAAGCTTTGAGTTAAAGAAAATATGGTGAGTGGAAGCTTATTTGATAGCTTACTTGCCTGTCTCTGCTCTAGTCATTTTAATATACTTCTAAGGAGTCCACAAAGTCATTTCAATGTCGAGATAAATGAAAAACTTTTTGTGAAACTTTCAGAACTGTGACACTTTATCTTTGCTTTTTATGAAAGCAGTATGATATTAAATGGCATGGCAGATATATTGATAACTAGTACTTTTTCTTTTTCTAAATATATTTTTTAGGGGCGCCTGGATGGCTCAGTCATTAAGTGTCTGTCTTTGGCTCAGGTCATGATCCCAGGGTCCTGGGATCGAGCCCCGCATCGGGCTCCCTGCTCAGCGGGAAGCCTGCTTCTCCCTCTCCCACTCCCCCTGCTTGTGTTTCCTCTCTCGCTGTCTCTCTCTCTCTCTGTCAAATAAATAAATAAATCCTTAAAAAATGTTTTTTTTAAGGATTTATTTATTTGAGAGAGAGAGAGTGGGGGAAGGGGCTGAGAGGGAGAGAAAGTCTTCAAGCAGACTCCCTGTTGAGCATGGGGCCTGATGTGGGGCTCGATCCCAGGACCCCAAGACCACGACCTGAGCCAAAATCAAGAGTCGGCCGCTTAAGCATCTGAGCCACGCAGGTGCCCCTGGTACTTTTTCAATATGGCTGTATGTTAGAGGCAGGGTCTCCACTTCTCTATGTTTTATGTTCCCCCATAATGGAGTGTCGTGTCCAGATTGGCTCTCGTCCCTGACAGAGGTAGACATCCAACATGAATCCCTTGCTGTGTGACTGGTGGTGACAGTGGATAGATTGCACATGCTTCTGGGGAGGAAAGCAATCTGAGGCTCAAATCCAGTCTCTGAAAGCTCATTTAGAGACCAGCCCCTAGATTTAGCAAGCCAAGAGTTTTGAACTCCCTGATGTGTCTCTTTCAATAGATGAGTAGAATTTGGCCCAAAAGGTGGTGACAGGGGATGTGTGGTAGGATTGTCAACAGAATACCTGCTTACCAGCAAGTTGAAGAGCAGCTCTTTTTGGTACAACTTGCGAACTATTTACATATGTTTATTGAGAGAGAAAAATAACTTATTTGCTTAATAAAATTTTCTCTTGTTTATTTTACAGACTGCTTATGATAAGAAAGAAAATGATATTTTATGTTTTTTGAGGAGGATTTTCAAAAATCTTTGTTTGATTTTCTTCCACAAAGGAATTTACTTGTGTTAAGCATGGAGAAAAGGCTCAATGCTTGGCGTCTGTTTTTCCTTTGTATTTTGAATTTAATGGCCTCTTGAGTCATTCTGTTGGCATATTCTTTTGGCATATGCTCTGGATATCCATTCAAATTACTAAGGACCTGGATGAAAATAATTTCTTGGTAAATTGTTCATATTATACACTGACCTAGTTGCCATACCCATAATTCATTAGAACTCATCACATTTCTGAAAGCATTTAGTGATTGCACATACTTAAATGTAGGAAACGAACTTAAATAAGGACAAACTTAAAATAAATTTAAGGTCCCTAACTTCAGGTATTTCTTAAAAAAAAAAAAAAAAAAGGAAGAGGGGTGCCTGTCTGGCTCAGTTGGAAAAGCACATGACTCTAAATCTCAGGGTCATGAGTTCAAGCTCCACACTGGGCATAGAGATTACTTAAAAAAAGAGAAAGAGAGAGAGAAACCACACCGTAATTGAACCAAATAATTTGGGATTCCTCTCAAACTTCCCACATTTTTTCACTTTATATTGTAAACCTGAATAGTAGGTCTGTAAGAAGTACTTCACACTGCAACAATATTAATTCTTTTTATTTTTGAAATGATTTCAAAATTCCAGAAAAGTTGCAGGAACAGTTCAAAGAACTCCTATATATCCATTAATCAGAGACCCTGATCAGGAACCACCAATTTTTCTAGTAACGTCCTTCATAGCAAAATGGCAATACAGTATCAGTATGTATCATCTGCTGCCTTTAGTTATCATGCCTTTTTAGTCTCTGTTAATCCAGAACTATTCCATGATCCTTCCTCGATTTTCATGACTATAACATTTTTTAAGACAACAGGCAAATTATTTTGTAGAGTTAGGGTTGTCTGATGTTTCCCTATACTTAGATTCAGGTTCTGCATGCATTTTTGGCAGAAATATCATGAAAGCCATGCTAATTTCTCTGTGCATCCTATCAGGTGGCACATAATTTCAATCTGGTGATGTTCATTTGATGTTATACTTGAATAAGGTGGTGTCTGCCAGGTTACGTCGCTGGAAAGCTATTCTTTTCCCCTTTGTAATTGTCTTTGGTGGGGAGATATTTTGCAACTATGTAAATATTCCATTTGCACCTAACTTTCACCCACAAATTTTAGCGTTTATTGACATTTCTTGCCTGAATTAACTATTACTAAGAGTGTTGCCTAATGGTGATTTTCTATTTTTTTATTTCTTCTACATTTAATAGTTGGCATTCTACTATAAAAGAGCCTTTTCTTCTCCTCATTTATTTATCCATTTGTTTGTTAAATCTGCATGGACTCAAGGATCGTTATTCAATGGATTATAATCCATTCCTATCACTATTTATTCTGATGTTCAAATTGTTCCAGATTTGCCCAGTGGTTGGCCCTTCAAACAGGCTTCTATGTCCTTTTGACATGGCCCTATTGTTTTTTGAGTACTTCATTACTTCCTGGCATTAAATTATTCTTCCTCCCCATCTTGTAATTTTGCTGGCCCAGCCCTGAAATCAGTCATTTTTTCTAAGACCCCTTCTAACTGTTAATGAAAAATGGTCTTTAGAAATCAAGATTTTTTAGGTGTGCTTACTGCTATGGGCTATTGATGCCTCCAGGATCTCCCAGTGGAAAGCAGTGTGATAGAACACAGATATATCTAGATTCATTTTTCTTTCTGTCTATGTATCTATCTAACTAACGATATATAGAGAGAGATAGGTATATGCAGGTATCAATATCTCTGTAAACGATAAGTTCAGAGCAGTACCTCCATTTGAGTTCAAACTCCATACAGTGTTCGTTATCTTTCTTCCATATATTTTTTAAGATTTTATCTTTAAGTAATCTCTACATCCAATGTGGGGCTTGAACTCACAACTGAGATCAAGAGTCACACACTCCACCGACGGAGCCAGCCAGGTGACCCTCTTCTTCCATCTTTTATGTATAATTCCCTTATCTGGCAGTAAGAAATCTGGCTCCATAATCCTCAGTATATTTACTTCTTTGCTCAGTTCCTCTGTATGCAAAAAATTCTCTAACCAGCTGCATCACCATCTAGACAACTACTTTCTGGCTGTCCTTCTTGCTTGGACCTACCTAATGGCTTTTTAAATGAACATTAAGGAGAGGAAGGAAGGGAGGAAGGGAGGAAAGAAGGAAGGAAGGAAGGAAGGGAGGGAGGAAGGAAGGGAGGAAGGAAGGAAGGAAGGGGGGATGACGGGAGGGAAGGAGGGACAGTATTATCACACTAATCATGAATCAGTAGGTGAGTAGGAAATCTGTTGATCAGGGAAGGAAAATATAAAAATCGGATCTACTGGATCGAGAAGATAGTTACTAGGTGAGGCTAGATTATGTTGCAGAAACAAACAACCCTAACATCTTAGCAGTTTTAAATAACAAACATTTATTTCTTGAGCCCACAAAGATCACTGTAGGCTTGAGTGGCTCTGGAAGGTGACTGCTCTTCATGTGGCGGTTCAGCACAGCAGGCTGCTTTGACCTCATTCTCCCTCCATCTGACAATGCTACCATGTCAACACAAGTCTTGGTCACCTCTGCAGCAGGGGAAGAGAACATAAGATGACCAGCCTGAGGGGCACCTGGGTGGCTCAGTTGGTTGATCATCTGCCTTCAGCTCAGGTCATGATCTCCGCGTCCTGGGATCGAGCCCTGCATCGGGCTCCCTGCTCAGCAGGGAGTCTGCTTCTCCCTCTCCCTCTGTTCCTCATCCCTGCTCATGCTCTCTCTCTCTCGCTCTCAAATAAATAAATAAAATCTTAAAAAAAAAAAAAAAAAGATGACCGGCCTGAAATAATTTCTTCAAGGAAAGGACACACGTCGATTCTGTCCACTATTTATTAAAGAAAATCACATGACCACTCCAAATTTCAAAGAGGGAACGAGGAGCAATCCTCCCCTCTGCCCATGAAAAGAGAGCAGAAAATACTGATACACAAAGAGATAATTGCACAGTTTTCTCCCAACTATTAGGAAAAGCCAGCAATATTCAGACTGTTTAGATTCATCTCTTTTTTTGGAAAGAAGATTTATTATCTCCCTGTAGCCATAAATATTTTTGAACCCCAAGATAATTAAGATAAAAGTCACATTATAGTGACTAAGAGGTCATTTTTAAATGATTTACTTCCAAATTTACACAGGACTTAAATCTGAACTTAGAGATGCTTCACTTAGTTTCCACTCTGAAAAACTTTTTAGTAACTAAATCAGCAATTCTCAAACCTAGCTGTGCCTTAGAGTCACCTTGGGAGGTTTAGAAACAAAGTTTGCTGGCCCTTACTCATGGGCATTCAGATCAAATTGGCCCCAGGGTCAAGTCTGGGTAGCACTAGTTTTAGAAACTCCCCAGGTGAGTCCAACCCAAAGCCAGGATTAGAACCCATGCATCCCAGTCCTGACATTATCGTTCTCCACTGCTCCTTCAGCCTGCACACCACCTCCCCAGTAAACTTCCCCAACCCTAGGTCTAGATTATGTGCTCCTACCTCCTTCTGAATTTTCTCTGTATCCCTCGATTGTACCCTTTATCACATTGCACTCTATTTGCCTAGATGCTTTGCTGTATCTAGCTGTAAGCTCTATAAAGATAAGGACATGTCATTTTCATTGATGGAATGGCCAGCTCCTGGCATGATGTCTAACACATGGTAGGTGCTCAATTAATGTGTGTCGAATACATTAGTAAATTAGTACATTAAATTGGACTTAGAACTTTCTGTGATATTACTTTCTGTTCCAGTATAAAGTCTATAGGTACAGACATTCAGTTAGGGAACTGATTTGTATCCTTTGTGAATGACTGACATTAAGCTTTTGTAAAAAGAGCCTGGCCTAACTGCACAATGAACATTTGTAATAAGATATTTGATGTTTATTGTGATTAGTTGATCTCATTTGAGGATTAGACATATCCTCAGGAAACTTTTTTTAGGAGAATCAGAAATGGCTTATCTATTTCCCTAAGCATAGCGAATCAGTAAGGATTTGGCTAAGGCAACAAGTAACAACCATACTGCCTGAAGGGTAAAGTATAAACCTATCATTGTTCAGGGACCTTCACAATCTCTCCCCCGCCTGCCTTTCTAACTTCTCCCAGTTGAGTGTGGGTGGAAAGAGTAGTCGTTGTGTTTTGAATCCAGAAACCTCAGAGTTCAATTGCTGTACCAGAATACTCTGAGAATCTTGGGCTGGTTTCTTAATTTCTCTGGGCCTCAGTTTCCTCATCTCTAAAATGGGGAGAGAGGACCTCCCATGGCTGATTTGAGGGTTAAGTAAGATACTGCACAAGACCGTGCTTTTACACTGGAAAGCTTTGTCCTTGCAAATGCTGCTTGTTTTTAGCTGCCAAAGAGAGCTACTGATAGATGTCACACTCACCTAGTTTCTCCACTTTGTGCATCCCTTAGCCTACAGGACTCTTTCTTCTCACTTCTGTCTATCCAGACATTATGCTCAGTAATTGTGAGTCTCCTTCCCTTCCCTCTTGAATTGTGATTTCTAACTAAGTCTGGGCAGCAGAACCCAAGCAGTGATGGGGAAAGATGCAATGTGGGTTACCGGATTTTCTGTAGCTCTATAAGTGGAGAAAAATGGGGTAGAAAGGACAGAGTAAGGCCCCCACGCATTTACTCACTAATCAATGTGCCATTTACTTTTAATTATTCTCATAGGACTTCAAAGCATATTTTGTAAAATTAATAAAGTCTGAGTAATTCAAAACCTCTTCCAGTTAGCCTGCCAATACATCTTTGCTGAGAAATGCAGTAAGTGGAATTCTGTGAGAATGATTTGATCTATGGTTCAGGGACAGAAGGATTACTGAGGAATTTTATATGTTCTTTGAGTGCCTTTCTATTTCAGGAGAAAAATAAGACAAATTCCATTTCACAGAAGCAAGAGGAGTTATACCCGAGGATTGCTTATTTAGCAAAGAAGCGAATTTTTACTCTAAACTACATTGGTTATGTTCATAAATATTAAATACAGAATGCAAACAATTGAGAAAGCAAAAACAACGTTTGCGATTGAACTCTAAGAAACTGATGCAGACACGTGATTGAAAATATTTCAACTGTGTGAAGGCCTATATTAATTTTTGCATGATTACATTTGTTTCCAGAGTTCCCTGTTGAGATTAGAGACTTATACCAGCATAATGTTATGGAAGACTGGCTCTGCACGAGGATCTGTGACGAAAGGTTTCAAGATTAAACCAGTTTGGTAAACCATGCATGCTCTTGTTCCCCTCTTGGAGATTCACAATGCATGTCTGCCTATTAAAACTCTGAGCACTCCAACAGTAAAGGTCCTGTTGAATTTTGTTTAACTCTGTCATTCCCAAATTTCTTTGACTGTGAAACCTTCTGAAAGGTAATCATTATCACACATTACTATTAACGGCTAAAAACCTAGTGTCCTCTGGGGTACCCCCTGGGAAATTCTGAATTACCTACATGGAATAAATATATTCACTTGCCCAGCTAATGCCCAGAGTGTCCTTTCCAGAATGGAGTTGCAACAGGAATTATGTAAATTTTTGCAGAAAGCATAATGGAACATAGGTAATTGTTTACATAGAGCATAAAGCAACTAGCCATAAGGGTTTGTTGTGGGGCGCCTGGGTGGCTCAGATGGTTAAGCGTCTGCCTTCGGCTCAGGTCATGATCCCAGGGTCCTGGGATCGAGCCCCACATCGAGTCCCACATCAGGCTCCTGGCTCAGCGGGGAGCCTCCTTCTCCCTCTCCCTCTGCCTCTCCCCCTGCTCATACTCTCTCTCTCTCTCTCTGTATTTCTGTGTCTCAAATGAATAAATAAAAATCTTTTAAAAAAAAGGGTTTGTTGTGGTGGTGGGGTTTTTCAGTAACAGCTTTATTGAGATATAATTCACACACACAGTTCACGCCTCTAAAGTGTGTAATTCAGTGCTTTGTGGATATTCAGAGTTGTGCAACCATCGCCATAGTTGATCTTAGAATATATTCATTACTTCACATCCTTCAGGACTTCATTATTTCATGTCCTTTGGCTGTCACTCCCTAGTCTCCTTCCCCTCACCTCAGCCCTAAGTAACCACAAATGCACTTCCTAGTTCTAGAGATTTGTCTCTTTATATAAATGGAATCTCACAATCTGTGGCTTTTGTACTGGTTTCTTTCACTCGGCATAATGTTTTCGAGGTTCGTCCATGTTGCGGCGTGTGTCAGCCCTTGATTACTTCAGTAATAAGCGAAGTCATGAAGATCGACAGAAGACCAGGAACAGAAGGAAGTCAGTGAAGGGGAGGATTGGTGAGTTGTCATGCTGAGAACCACCTGCTTTCTGCTGTGGGCGCCACAAGGAGCAAGCCTCCTGGCTAGGTTAGAAAATGCCCTGCTGGGGGAAGGAGCGCCATTATTCTTGTCTTTCTTCCCGATCGTCTCGTGCTTTGGGCCCCACATCTTTTCACACATATTGAATTTACCTCCTCTGCAACATCTGCTTCCTGAAAATTTTATGTGGATTAACACGGATGCTGTGCTTTGATATGCTGGGTTTGAGGCTTGCACCTATTTCTCAAAATGAATTATCTCAGGTCAGAGATGCTCGTACTTGTTTCCTGCTTATACCCTGACTTTAGGAGGGAATTTCCAGGGGACTTGCATGGAGCTTCAGTTAATCCTTTAAAAATGTAAAAATAGTCAGGAGAAATAGTGCTGCTTCTCTCCTGAGACAGCTGCGAGAATCACTCTAGGGATATTATATTTTGCAAAGTGTCTCACAGCAATCTTCAGTAATTAGCTCATAAGAGCTCTGGGGGCAAGAAGAGTTCTTTTTCTTAACAGAGCAGGTGAAGTAGGACTTGGGCTCAGATTTAACCACCCTGTCATACTGTCCCCAAGAAGAGACAATATGAAAGAAAAAAAAGGGGGGGGATTTTAATCTTCCCTGAGCACCTGGGATTTAGGTAGATTTTATGCAGGTTGCTTCTATTTTCCCATATTGTGACTTTCACTTGCATCTCATTGCCTGCTACTTATTACTGAAGGTTGAGCATAATGGCCCTTCTTTTAGCTTGTAGAGTTCAAGGACCCAAATAACTATAGAGGAGGTGTTTTGGAGGTTGTTCTGGCACAGACCTAATGTAGGTCTGACTGGTCACTCCACTGTAATGGTCTACACTTAGTCTGGGTTATGTTCAGGGGAGTATTGATTCTGAGGCACTGGGGCCATGGAACTTGGTATACTTGTATTCATTCATTCAGCCAATAGTCCTTTAATGCTTACAGTAGTTTCTAGACAATAGAGAAGATAGCACCTGCCCTCATGGAATGTATCATCCTGCTCAGGTTCTAATAAATCATAGTTGTCTCTGGGACGCCTGGGTGGCTCAGTAGGTTAAGCCTCTGCCTTTGCCTCAGGTCATGATCCCAGGGTCCTGGGATCAAGCCCTGCGAACAGGGAGCCTGCTTCTCCCTCTCCCACTCCTCCTGCTTGTGCTCTCTCTCTCTCTCTGCCAAATAAATAAATAAAATCTTTAAAAAAAATCATAGTTGTCTCATGTCTCTTGTGGATTCCATGAAACAACATAGGATGTCTCAAGTTAGCTCATTTCTGACCTGAGCTCTCTAAAGAGACCCCACAGGAGCAGGATAACGCATTTACACGGTATGTACCAGCCACTCCTCTGTACGCTTTCCATGCCTCGTCTCCTTTCATCTTCCTAGCAAGCCTGCAGGTAGGGCTTTGTTAGGACCCTTTGACCAAACAAGTTGAGATTTATTAAGAGACAGAAGCAGGATTGACTCTAAGACTCTCTGACTCCAGATTCCCATTCTTCGTCAATAAATCAGTGCTACTCCAAAAGACTGTGAAACTTTGGCATTGATCACAAGTTCGGGGGATGCCCAAAGGAATACTAACAGGTGACAACAAAGAGTGTGCTAAATTCCGCAATACTGACAGAGGGATTTTTGTGCCTTGAATCCTGTGGTGTGCTGGAAAGTGTGTGGGCTTTCATAAATCAATGAGGATTAGATTAGTCTCAGTAATTGAAATTCCAAAAATAGTGGCTTAAAAATTAAAACTATATTTACTTTTCATGTAAAAGGTTGGTAAAGCCCTTTGGTCTTCAAGGTAAGGGGCCCTTTCAGCTTTCTGCTTCTTTTTCCTCAGTGTCCAATATGGGCCAGAGGCTCCAGATGTCACTAGGATATCAGTCATCAGCGTGAAAGAAGGGCTAAAAAGGATTGGCCCCTTCCCTGGGGGAAGACGGATTAGCAGTTCTACATAATATATTCTCTTTCATCTCATTGGTCAGAACTTAGTCACATGGCCAACTGCTGCAAGGGAGAGTGGGAAATGTGGTCTTTTAGCTGGATGACAGTGTGCCCAAATGTGAAATTAAGGTTCTGTTACCGAGAAGTTTGAGTATCAGAAGATAACTAGCACTCCTTGTTCTA
Source organism: Halichoerus grypus (assembly GCF_964656455.1). Taxonomy (NCBI): domain Eukaryota; kingdom Metazoa; phylum Chordata; class Mammalia; order Carnivora; family Phocidae; genus Halichoerus; species Halichoerus grypus. Next base: position 59,702,196 of record NC_135723.1, read on the forward strand.
ATATATTCTATCCCTCTTTATTATATGATAGAATCTTAGCTATAACCTATTAACTGAATTGATTACAGTTTTTCATTCCTTCAACAAATACAAGTTGATGCCTACTGTAGGCCAGTCATTGTGTTAAGTGCTAGGGATACAAAGACCAGTAAGACACAATTTGAACTGGACTTCATTAGGATAAAAAATTCTGTGCATTAAAGAACACAGTTATGAAAGTGAGTCCCAAGGAAAGGGAAATTTATTTTTTGCAAATAATAACCTGATAAAGGAATAGTATCAAAAATATACATATCAAACTCTTATGACTCATTAATTAAGAGACAAATAACCCAATTAAAATTTGGGTGGGGGGAGCGCCTCGGTGGCTCAGTTGGTTGATCGACTGCCTTTGGCTCAGGTCATGATCCTGGAGTGCCGGGATCAAGTCCTGCATTGGGCTCCCTGCTCAGAGCGGAGTTTGCTTCTCCCTCTGACCCTCCCCTCTCTCATGTTCTCTCTCTCTCTCAAATAAATAAATAAATAAATCTTAAAAAAAAAAAAAAAAGCTGGGCAGGGGATCTGAATAGACATTTTTCCAAAGAAGTTATATGAGGGGCACCTGGGTAGCTCAGTTGGTTAGGCGTCCAACTCTTGATTTCCACTTGGGTCATGATCTCAGGATCGTGAGATTGAGCCCTGTGTCAGGCTCCATGCTCAGCACTGCTTGAGAAGATTTCTCTCCCTCTGCCCCTCTCCCTGCTCATGCTAAATAAATAAATAATAAATAAAATCTTTAAAAAAAGAACTTATACAAAAGACCAATAAGCAAATAAAAAATGCTCAACATTATTAATCATTAGGGAAATGCAAAGTCACAACTCTAATAAGAAACTACTTGACACTCATTAGAATTGCTATACTCAGAAAGACAAATGTTGGTGAGAATATGGAGAAATTGGAACCCTCATACACTGCTATTAGGAATGTAAAATGGTACAACTGCTTTGGAAAACAGTTTGGCAGTTCCTCAAAGAGTTAAACATAGAATTTCCATATGACCCAGCAATTCCACTCCTAGGAATTGCCCAAGAGAAATGGAAACACACAACAATTTGTACACAAACATTCACAGCAGCATTATTGTAATAGCCCCAACACAAAAACAACCCAAATGTCCATCAACTGATGAAAGGATAAACTAAATGTGGTGTATCCATATAATAGAATATTATTCAGCAATAAAAAGAAGTGAAGTACTGACACATGCTACAACTTGGATGTACCTTAAAAACATCATCCCAAGTGAAAGAAGCCAATCACAAAGGATCACATATTGTGCGATTCCATTTATACGAAAAGTCTAGAATAGTGAATTTATAGAGGCAGAGAGTAGACTAATGGTTGCTTAGGGCTGGGCACGGGATAGGGGAAATTGATGGGTAAGGAAGACAGTGTTTCCTCCACAATCCTGTAATCAATTGTGGTGATATCTACACAATTCTGAATATACTAAAAGTGACTGAATTGTACTTAAATAGGTGAATTGTGTATGTATTATATATCAATAAAGCTGTTTAAAAAAGGCATAATTTGTGTTCGATCATGAAGGATCCTGTATACCAGTGCTTAGGAGTTTGGTGTCACAGTGGAGAAGAAATAGAGCAGTGATTCTCAAACTGTACGCTGGACCAGCAGCATCAGCCTCATCTGGGAACTTGTTAGAAATACAAATTCTCAGGGTTTATTCCATATCTGCTGAATCAGAAACACTGGAGAGGAGGCCCAGCAATCTGTGTTTGAACAAGCCTGTTAGGTGACTCCCATGCAGGCTCACTGAGAGTCTTGGGTTAGAACTGGAGAGTCACTGGATTAGAGAATTTGAGAGAACTAAGGGAAAGCATTTAGGATGCTATTTCAATAATCCAGGTCAGAAATGATGGTGGGCTTTGGTGGCCTGAAGTAAGGTAATAGAAAGGGGATAAAGAGGGGCTCCTGGCTGGCTCAGTCAGTAGAGTATTTGACGCTTGATCTCGGGGTTGTAGTTCAAGCCCCACGTTGGGTGTACAGATTACTTAAAAATAAAGTCTTTAAAAAAAGGAGATGGGATAAAGAGATGGATGACGATTGGGACACCAGTCGGTAACTGAGTCAGTAGAGCATGTGAATCTTGACCTGAGGGTTGTGAGTTCAAGCCCCATGTTGGGTGTAGAGCTTACTTGAACAAAAGAGATGGGTGAGGATTGATTGGATGGGGGAGGGGAGTAAAAGCAACTCCCTCCCCTACCTCAAAGGATCCTGCTCTTGAATTTATTTTTATTAGGTGTATCTGGAAGCACTACTAAGAGGGTTCTAATATACTTTCCTATTAAAGTAGCAAGTCAGGAAATAATGGTGAAAGTTGGTGAAAAATAACTCAAAAGTATATCTAAATAGATAATGAAAGTACTCTATGAAAAGAACTAAAGAACTCATTAATAATTTGGAAGAGGGGAGAAAAAGAATAATAAACATGAATTAAGTCTCCATCTTTGGGGCACCTGGGTGGCTTAGTTGGTTGAGCATGGACTCTTGATCTTAGCTCAGGTCTTGATCTCCTGGATGTGACTTCAAGCCCCCAGCTGGGCTCTACACTGGGCGTGGGCATGGAGCCTACTTAAAAAAAAAGTCTCCATCCTTTTTGGCAATCTCCTGAATGATCTTGAAATTTTTAATGATAACCGCTTAAATGGACAAAGAAATTTTTGAAAAGAAACATAAACTTACTATGTAAAGAAGAACTAAATCCAGAAACGGTTAGAAGAAATTTCCTCTGATGAGGTCAGGATGGGTTTTTTATCTTTTATTTTCTTTCATTTTTCTTTTCTTTTTTTTTTAAGATTTATTTATCTCTTGTTTGCTTCTTTTCGGTCCTCTTTGTTGGTTCTACCTGTAAACATTGGGTGCCTGAGGGATCCGTCCTCAGACCTCCCCTCCTCTCTAGCTATACTCACCTACTCATTCCCTAATGATCCTAACCAAGTCTCATGGCTTTAAATGGCATCTATCTGCTCATAACACTCATATCTCCAGCCCTCACCTCTATGAACTCCTGCCTATAAAGTGTCTCCACTGGGGTGATGAATAGCCATCTCAAATGTGACATGTTCCAGAACACTCTCCCTGCCAACTCTGATGCTTTTGCAAGCTTTCACAGCTCAATAAATGGAAACACTTTTCTTCCATTTGCCTAGGCCAAAGCACATGGACTTATGTTTGTTCCTCTCAGACCCCAGTCGGGATCTAACAGCAATTCTGTAGCTCTCCCTTCAGGTATACTCAGAAGATCACTTCTCAACATCTCCATTAACACAAGTAGCCAGCATTTCAGCCTGGATTATGCAGTAAATGGTCTTCCTCTACGCACTCTTGTACCTTGTGAGTTAATTCTTCACATAGCAGCCACAGTGAGCCTCCTAAAACATACATTGGATCATGTGATTCCCCTGCTCAAAGTCTCCCATGGCTCCCATCTCTCCCAGAGAACAAGGCAAAGTCCTTTTTCCCTCAGATGTGACTTCACCCAGCAAATGATACCAAGCTTCTCTTTCTCTTATCAGAGTTGGTTTCCCTCGGTTCTAGATGAATCCCTTTCCTGAAGCTAGCTATCTTGAAAAGATAGGCCACTGAATACAGAGAATATTAAGGGAGAGTAAGTGGCTGAATTAGAGTATTTCTATCTGCTAAAAATAAAAAATAAAGAAAAAAAAAAAGATTAGTGTTGATAATGCCCTAGTAATGAATGTTTATATGTATAACAAGTAACAATATCAGTGTATAAGTTTAGGTATTCCCAAATGTACTTCATTTATTTTTCTCTATCTCAATTTTTATGTAGAGCAGTGTTGCCCCATAGAACTTTCTCAGAGGAAGGAAATGCACTATATTGGCACTGTCAAGGGCAGTAGCCATCTACCATCTTGAACAGCACAGACCCAGGGCCCGTGTTCTTCCCAGAGGCTGAAAACAGGATCAATGTTGGGCAAAGTTAATCAAAGCAAGGATTTCTCAGACTCTTGGGGGGGAGCCCCCTCCTCTCTTTATCCCCTCAGTTTCATGTGAGTTACAAGACTCCCTGAGAGTCTGGTTGTAGCTGAGATGTCTAAGTTATTATTTGGTCTCTGGTCATTGACCTCTCAGGCGACTGTATCTTCTCGTATGCTGGTAAGCCCATAAGTATATTTTGTGCCCTTGTGGTATGTGTGCGTGTGGCGGGGTCGGGGGAGAGGGGTGGTGATGGGTGAATACACATTTGTTCTAATATTTGAGAATATTTAATTCTGTTATGGAAAACAGAAAGGGGATGGTAATGCTCATAAATGTGTTAAATATGGATAAGTAAGTCAGTAACTTTTAAGATATGTTAAACATAGATTAAGTAGGGCTTATAAGTACTGAACACAGATAGGAAGAAAGGGAAGGATGAAGAGACCCCTAATTTTCACGAGGCATTAAATGTACATGGGGCACCAGACTCACCTAATCTTCATGATATACTGAATACCCAGGAGGCACCCGGAGCACTCAATATCCGTGAGGTCTTAAATTAGCCAGCCGTTGTTGACACCCATCCGGGCCCCAAACATCCTCCGCAAGATAAAATCCCCAGCTGCTCATCAGGCTAAGTGGTGAGCCACAGCTCTGGCCAGGACTACATACTTCTCTGTCACTCCTATAAAACAAGTGTCTGTGTTGGTCCCAGGCATCTCTGTATCGTGGACCTCTTTGCTCCAACCTCATCTTTGGTCCCCATAGCCACACCATCCGCGGGGAAGGCTGATGGGGGAGGGAGAGGGATGCCTATGAGCACTGCCCAATCCAAGTTTCAGGTAGTGTGATCTTTCCACCTCCTCACACCCTTTCCTAAATATGTTATGCTATCCCACCACCTTCCCTTTGCTTCTTGCTGGGTATTTTAAATTGATTTAATAAACTGTGTGATTTGCACATCTTAATTTGGCCTCTGAGCCTTTCTGATACAGCACCTCGGGGGCAGGTTGCCGGGTGGTGTACTTAGAGGCTACCGTGGCATCGAGGCAATTTTCCTCACGACTTTAAAAGTCAACCAAAGACTTTCAAATACTCCCCTGAGTGACTTGGGGAGTGAGGCTGCCCAAGGCTCTCTACCTGCACAGACTCTACTTGGTCCTCTGCTGTTGTTCTACACGCTGCTGCGGGAGACCTGACGGCGTTAGCCACTTCTCTGAGTCCCGGCTCCGGAGAGGGACACGGCCACTGATGGCTCGCTGACCCCCAACATTCTCCTGCTCTCCTGTCTGATTCCTTCTTTGAACACCCACCAGTGTCCGCATAGCTTTCTTCTGCATCCTCCCTCAGGTGGAAGGGTATCTCCTTTGGAAAGCAATTTTTTTCAAATCTGTTGGTAACAGTAGAAACTTTATGCCTTTAACTCTGAAGGAATTTGGTTTGATTCTGATAATTCATGCTTTTGAAACTCAAAAGTGCATTATCTCAAAGTTATCTCTGGTTTCACAAGTCTATTTTGAAAGTCAATGTATCTTTTCTATCTCTGCATTTCTTTCATGGCAACGATACCTGAAGGCGCACACACCCACACATCCATAGACGCACACAGATACACACCCACAGACACCCCCCCCCCATACACACGTACCATGCACACAGCCTTGCAGCTGCCTGAATGGGGGGAAGGAAGGAAATGGAATATTGGGGAAAGAAGAGGCATAGGTATTTCAAAATACTGTTCTTCCTCATTTGTGAAGAACTACACATAGCTAGAACTGGGGCTTTAGTAAAGGAAGTCCAAGGGATGTCTGACCCCAGGTTTCAAATGGTTTCTCCCTTTCTGAGTCTTGGTCCACTCTTCTGCTTGTCTTCATGCAATAGCAAGATGGTTGTGGGCCGTTTCATAACAACATGTCAATGGAGTACAAAGGGGCTATGATATGTGGTTCTGAAAATATCTTCTTACCCTCTAATTCTACTTTTAAAGTCTCATAACTTTGGTTCTTCAAGGGAATGGAGATAACAGTTATTGATTACCTTCTACATGCTGGGCGCCACTTCTCAAGAGTTCCCTTTTAAAAATGTAAATTCCCTCTGGCAGGGAAAACCCCTTAAGCTCTCATTATCTAACCCCTAGAATTAACTTATTAGAAGCATTTCCATCTGTCATAGGCAGCTGTGATCAAGGCCATGTGAGATGGGAGTTGGGTTAGTCGTACCAGGGTGGGCATGGGATAAAGAGCCCCGAGAAGGAAGGATAGGGCAAGGGAGGTGGATTTCCAAATCCAAGTTTTCCAGCCCCACACAATTCATGCCATGGTAGCCCTGCACTAATTGATGTGCTAATTAAAATCCCTGTAGATTCATTAAAGTAATCCTGAGAAGAAAAGTCTCTGTTCTGCACTGAGGGTAGCTAGTAGTTTGGGTATAAATGTGAAAGTCATGAAATTCACTGCTTAAAAAAAATTCTCTCATTTGGCCTTTTTCTGTCAGTCTAAATTATAGAGTTTAAACATCATATCAGTGCTGAGAAATGCAAAATATTGATAATTGGCTGAGAGAAGAAGTGTAGGTCATATAAGCAGGCTGGCTTGTGTTTTACAATTTATATCATACAGACTGATCACACGTGGTCAATCAGGTGCATAAATTAAAGCAACCTAGTCATACAATGGAATACTACTCAGTGATGAAAAGGAAGGAATTACTAATGTATGCAACCACATGGATGAATTTCAAAAACTTACTGAGTTAGGGGTGCCTGGCTGGCTCGGTTGGAAGAGCTTGTAACGCTTGATCTCGGGGTTGTGAGTTCTAGCCCCTCGTTGGGTGTAGAGATTACTTAAATAAATAAAATCAACTTTAAATAAATTTACTGAGTGGGCGCCTGGGTGACTCAGTCGTTAAGTGTCTGCCTTCGGCTTGGGTCATGATCCCAGGGTCCTGGAATCAAGCCCCACATCGGGCTCCCTGCTCCTCGGAAAGCCTGCTTCTCCCTCTCCCACTCCCCCTGCTTGTGTTCCCTCTCTTGCTGTCTCTCTGTCAAATAAATAAATAAAATCTTAAAAAAAAAATTTACTGAGCAAAAGAAGCTAGACACAGAGAATATATACTGTATGATTCCATTTATATGATGTTTTCAGATACGTGCATTTTATCAACTATACATTTACCATATATAAATACCACAATGAAAAATATTCCAAAAATATTGCCTGGTCTTCTGTTGGGCTGTCTTTTCCTTGGAATTGGCTGACTGCACGTTGACTGGAGGTCTGAAGTAACTGACAGTATAGATGTACCTAGTCTAGAGCTGTCCGAGCAAACTGGACAGCACACAAACTGCTCTCAGCTGAAGTGCTATATACATTTAGGGTTGCCCATGTGTCACGTTATTAATCACCTTACTATGTCATACTAGCTCTAAAATACAGACAATAAAAATACATCCCATCAATACTGTTTTGGATTTTTGATTTATCTAGATTTTTTTAAAAAGATCTTTTATTTATTTATTTGAGAGAGAGAGAGAGCATCGGGGGTGAGGGGCAGAGGGAGAGGGAGAAGCCAACTCCTCACTGAGCAGGGAGCCCAGTGCAGGGCTCAATCCCAGGACCCTGAGATCATGGCCTGAGCCAAAGGCAGACGCTTAACTGACTGAGCCACCCAGGCGCCCCTCTAGATTTTTTTTTTTTAATTTTATTTTTAAGCAATGTCTACACCCAATGTGGGGCTCGAACTCACAACCCTGAGATCAAGAGTCTCGTGCTCCACCAAATGAGCCAGCCAGGTGCCCCTAGAATGCTTTTTAAAAATTAATTAATTATTTATTTATTTAAAAAGATCTTATTTGTTTATTTGACAGAGAGAGCGCACAAGCAGAAGGAACAGCGGCAGAGAGAGGGAGAAACAGGCTCAGCAGGGAGCCTGACGGTGGCTCTATCCCAGGACCCTGAGATCATGACCTGAGCTAAAGGCAGATGCTTAACCAACTGAGCCACCCAGGCGCCCCTAGAATGCTTTTTAAAAGGAAAAGTGCAGACCAAATTAATCCCTGCTTCATTTAAACAAAGTCTTCAAATGGTTACTTTTTTTATCCTACTCCCCATGAATTTCTAGAAAAATAAAATAAAAAATAAAGTAGTTCAGCTCTGGCCCTGTACAGTAATATGCCTATATTCTTTTCAATACACAAGAGTAGATTAAAATGTTATGGAGACTTTATTAGGCTTCCCTTCACCCCTCACCTCTTTTATGCATACAGTGGTCTGTGGTACGAGAGTAGCTGCCTCTTCGAGTAATGGATGTCTCCTGGAAAACTGAGCTGAAGTAGTGTTTTTAAGACAGAAATAATTTTAAAAGACTTATGGCACACTTTCTCATCCAAATATTTCTTCTATTCTTTTTGAGAATAAGAATCCTGATTATTCTCATTATTCATCTGCTCCTGTTGTTTATTCCTTTCCTGAAGTCATAATCCTCTTTTTGAGACATCCCAGTTGGTTACTATGGAAATGATTATTTTGCTACAAACATGGAATTATGACTTATACAGTAGAGAATAAGCAGCAGAAGCAAATGAACTCTTGGAAAAGAGTCCTGTTAAAGCCAAAATAAGACTGAAAACTGTGAAAACCCTAAGAGAACTTGTCCAAAGTTTTTCATGAGGCAATAATTTAACTTGACATTTTCTCAAATAATTATTAGATCCATTGATGAAGAATTTATGGCTTGAACACATTTATGGGCACTAATACCTGCATAAGTTACAGTCTATCCAAAGTTTTGAACCTCAAGGTTCAAAGCAACCAGTGATTTAATATTAGTATTAATCATTTAATTCTTTTCCTGTCATACCCCCAACATATACTTACAACCCTACTTCAAACTCAGCCATTTAAATTCCTGTGCAGTCAAGGGGCGCCTGGGTGGCACAGTAGGTTGAGCATCCGACTCTTGATTTTGGCTTAGGTCATGATCTCAGGGTCGTGAGTTCAAGCCTGGCGCGTGTCAGCCTCCATGCTCAGCATGGAGTCTGCCTGAGATTCTCTCTCCCTCTCCCTCTGCCCCTCTCCCCTGCCTTTCTCTCTTTCTCTCTCTCAAATAAAAAAATCTTAAAAAAAAATTCCTATGCAGTCACATTTGACTTTTTTTCCTTTAAGATTTTATTTATTTATTTAAGAGAGAGAGAGAGAACACAAGCAGGGGGATTGGCAGAGGCAGAGGGAGAAGCAGGCTTCCCACTGAGCAGGAAGCCTGATGGGGGACTTGATCCCAGGACCCCGAGATCATGATCTGAGCGGAAAGCAGATGCTTAACCGACTGAGCCATCCAAGTGTCCCCGTATTTGACTTTATATAATATCTAGAATTTTATTTCATGTTTTCTTTTGTTTTATTATATATATTCTTTTCCATATTTCTATATCATCTTAATATTTACTTTATTTATTTATTTATCTTAGTAATCCCCATGCCCATCATGGGGCTCGAACTCACTACCCCAAGATCAAGAGTTGAATGCTCCACTGACTGAGTCAGCCAGGCGCCCTACTATTTACAGTTTTTAAATTACATTTGAAAAACTACTTATCCTGGTTTCCTGTAGTGGAATATGTATGCTGTATCAAGTTGTTTTCATCATAGAAATGAAACTGCTATAAATATTGTGATGGCAGGTCTTAAAAGAAATTCTCTATAATCAACTCTAAGGAGTTGGGGTTTAGGGCAATGAGTGTGAAGGTTTTAAGGGGGCCCACTGCCCTACATACACATCCTCACAAAGTGTGTGGTAAATGGGTCCCTCTCATCATATACACTTACTTTAGGGCAGGTAATATGTGTGTGGCCCTTACAAGTCAGGGAAACCAGGACAAGAGAAAGCTCCAAAGAATTTCAGGGAAGAAAGCAAACCTTCTAGAGTCTGATGTCCCAGGAAGCTAAGCAACTTGGCCCAGGCCTCGCCTGTGGGGAGGGCACTTGCAGAGGCTGGCGCTCCCCTTTCCACAGCATTCTCTCCACCGCACCAAACTGTGCTTCTCACGGAGCTCGCAGCACCTTGGAAAGACCCTGAGGGAACTCAGTGTGTTTCTGACTCCATATAGTTTGTTAATTTTTGTGTACTTTCTCTTCCAAAAATGATTTCAGGCAGATTATATGGAGACATGAAATACAGTAGAACAAGGCCAAACTAAAAAAACTAATCGGGTCAAATACAAAGTACAAGCAAGCAAAGTTACTCCCAAAAGGTGAACTTGCAGGTCATTTGGAAAAGATGTTGACGCCAGTGTTACTCTGAGTTTCTTCAAGGCCAGAGGAGAGAGGGAATAAAAACCAGCATGTGAGAAACCAGTTGCCCAAGAGAAGAACAGCATTGTCACCGAACCCGTGTCTTAGTGGCCCTCAAACTCCAAGATATTGCCAAGTCACACTTCCACTCCAGCCACGTAGCTGTTAGGCTTCCTCATTGTGACAAGTACTGTCACTGATGTCATCTGGATTGATAAAGCCCAGGCCGGAAGCGCCTCATACTTGACTACACTGTGATGACCGCCACCAGGTGGGAAATCATACAGGCTTGATGGGGAGAGGGGAGGCATAAGTACCTGTATTCGACTGGAATTCGACTTTAGATCTTTTCTGATGAGAGATGTAATATATAATACAGACTTACTGAAGAAAATGGTCAGGGCGCCTGGGTGGCTCAGATGGTTAAGCATCTGCCTTCGGCTCAGGTCATGATCTCGGGGTCCTGGGATCGAGCCCCACATCAGGCTCCCTGCTCAGCGGGGAGTCTGCTTCTCCCTCTGCCTCTCTCTCTCTCTGTCTCTTATGAATAAATAAATACAATCTTAAAAAAAAAAGAAAAAAGATAATGGACAAAGTATAAAAAAGAAATAAATGTTACTATAGATCTACTGCATATAGAATTTTTTAAACCTTCAGGTATATTTCTTCCCCTAGTTAAGGTTTTATATGTATGTGTGTCTATATGCACGTACACACATTTTTGTACATCCATATGTCTGTGTGTATATACACACATATACGTATGTGTACATGCATATGTATGTATATATAATCCATACGCATATGTGGAAACCATAGACAAAGCAAAAGGGAAAGAGGCAAGCTGAACAGATTCTCCTTGGCCCCCCAGTGTAACTCTTAGGGTTTTAAAAGAGTCTCTTTGGCCTATTAGGGGTAGAAAGGGAATCTGGTGAAAGGAATCATCATATGCTAATGGAAATGTATCCTCCATTTTCCTAAGACTCATATCCCAGTAACATTTTGTAGTTCTCTGTATATGGGTCCTACACATTTCTTGCTGAGTTTAACATAATTATATGTGTGTGTTTTAATTATTTTAACAATTATTTATTTATTTATTCATTTAAGTAATCTCTATACACAATGTGGGGCTCAAGAGTTGCATGTTCCTCCCACTGAGCCAGCCAGGCACCCCATGTGTGGTTATGTTTTTTTAAAAATCATTGTGAATATTTATTCTATTATACATTCCCCTTGCCATTTCTAATATCTATAGATTTTTATACTTTTCTTTTGCACCTTGAGGCTTAACTAAATTCTCTTTTATTTTAGTTATTTATTTTTTTAAAAGATTTTATTTATTTATTTGACAGAGAGAGTGAGAGCACAAGTAGGGGGAACAGTAGAGGGAGAGGGGAAAGCAGGCTCCCCGCCAAGCAGGGAGCCCGATGCGGGGCTCGATCCCAGGACCCCGAGATCATGACCTGAGCCGAAGGCAGACGCTTAACCATCTGAGCCACGCAGGTGCCCCCTAAATTCTCTTTTAAATATAACATTTTTTTTTTCTGTAGTTTTCTCAGAATGAACTATTTCCTGAAAATAATGATGCTTTTGCTACTTGGTCAACTAACAAGCTTTGGAAACTCAGTTATATCTACTGATTATCTTTCTAAATATGAATTGTATGCCAACACTGTTTTTCTCATCATTCAACTTTGTGAATCATATTTTTCTCATCTATGATTATTATTTTTATTATCCTTTAATGAATGCCTATCTGTGATCATTGGTGGGATTAAAGAAAAGGTAAGCCAACAAGAAAAATAAAGAAAATTTATCTTTTCCACTCATTCTTGCTTTCCTGGTCACATGCTTTTTTCTTTCCCCTTCCTATGGATCAGTCTTATATCTGCATTATAGGAGGATGACCAATGGGCATGGCAAACAACAAATGTGAGCCTACAAAGCAGCTAAATCTTCCTAAACTGTGTATGTTTTCCAGTTCACCAGGGGCCCTATTATGACATATAGAAATAACCCAAAATTTTAAATAACACCTATTTTCCTTTAACTTATATAAGACACATAGCTGATGCAAGTAATTGAGGACATTAATAAGCACAAATAAAAAAATCCAAATTAGCCAGAATTGTCATATCCCAAAGTCACTGTGTCTTACCTTGGATTTCCCCAGAAGGAGCCTTAGACAAGGGCTCATGGGCAGAGTTCATATTTCTCTTGGGAAGTGATCCCAGGGAATGAAAGTGGAGGACTGGAGAGGGGGAAACTGTAAGAAAAGGAAAGGCAATTCAAAGATGTATTATCAAATTGTTCACCACTGTGGGCAAGTAGGACTCAGTCTCCCTGGGTACCTGCTAAGGAGCTGACAGAGAGAGAATATGCTCAGATTGTCCACTTGAGAGATGGGAGAAGTGAGTGTTATTCAATAGGGTGTTGGAACCTGCTTGTCCCAGCTTGGCACAGCCTATTGTGCATATCTCTTGCCAACTTTAAGTTCAGTGATGTCAGGTTGGTGGCTTGCAATCAACCATGGCGGGAAAACCTTACATCACGGAAATTGGTGAATGCTACAAATCAAGGCTCTTTTGGTCAGAGCTGGATGTTAAACATTGGCCAGCTTACGGTTTGAAATATGTATCCACTGGCTCCCATCCCCCTTTGGGCGGGGGTCACCTCGCAGGTCATGAACTCCTTCATTCCTCGGAATCTGCAGAGACTTCTGAAAGCTGAAAGAGTCTCTGCAGGCAACTCACAAGGTGGAGAAAAGCTCTCAGCAGCAGCAAGGTGCTAGCAGGTGATACTGCTCACGTGGTCTCACCAGCAAGGACTGAAGTAAAAAGGCTAGTAAAGGTGGGGTGGGGGGTGGGGCGGGCAAGGCACAAGAAGTATCTAATCCAAGCACCATTAATGTTTAGACAGTTCTTCTTCCAAGTCTGTGTGCACCTCCATGTGTATGCATCCACGTAAAAGCACAACTTTGAACTCATCCACCATGCCACCCATACCCTGTCTCCCTAGCTTTCGGTCACTTGACAATGTGGAGTCTAGAGACACACCACATTTAGACACCGCAGACAATAGTTAGTGAACATGTTCCATGTTAACCAATATGACTTTACAAATGGTTGTAAATTATGGAATAGATCATAAAGTATTTTACCAATCTCCCATTGTTGCACATCTAGGCTGTTTCCAATCCCATGCTATTATAAATAGGGATACGATGTAACATATTTTACATATATCTTTATACACATTTTTGATAAATTCCTTTAAGTACAATTACTGGGTCAGAGGACGTGCATCGTTTTAAGGCCTTTTACCATATTGTTTTGCCCATAATACGAGTATCCACAAAGACTGTATCTTATGATCTTTTGAAATCTTTCTTTTATTAGTCGATAATTTTTTTGCTCCTTTATTCATTTAAGTAATCTCTATACACAATGTAGGGCTTGAACACACAACCCTGAGATCAAGAGTCGCACACTCTTCCAACTGAGCCAGCCAAGTACACCATTACTCTATAATTTTCTTAATCTAATATGGGAGTATCAATGATTCTTGTAGGATTAGCATAAATCACAATAAGTAAATAGATAGATTCCTTATTGACTCTATTATCGAATCACGTTGAGTAGTATATACTTTTGAAAACAAAACAAAGCCATTTTACTTTAAGAGCTATATCTAAATAAATAATATTATTTCTCCATATTTATGATCCATAGGGACAAAGTTGCAGCAATCTAAAGATTGATTTTTTCAGATTTTAAAACTTAAGTAAGACATTCCTATAATTGCTACTAATCACCAGTCTTAATATATTATTCTAGCATGTCTTAGACTTAAGAAGGCTTTTGTCTATAAATCCACCCTACATAGCTATTTTATTTGGAAGAGAGCATAATGCAGATGACAAATGACTCATTATTCCTGGAGCAAAGTAACATCATTCTGGAACAAAAGGAAAAAGAAAAATTGTAACAAACATTGTTGTAATATTTTTGAATTTGGATGTATTTGATTCTTCAACACTGTCCTAACTTTCTGTTTTATTCCATTTCTCTAGTCAGATCTTCAACGACAAAAAAAGAATGTTTGAAATCTTACATATGGGCTCAGATATTTAACAACTTAAGACATTGTGACTGCATTCAATTATATTGCTCTTTAAGAGATTAGAAAATACAAAATCACCGTAACGAGGTCCACATAGGGATTTCTGAAAAGTTTCATATTCCACATCCATCATAAGGTTTACTGATTACCTTTTCTTTGCTAGTTGCCAGAGATAATGCAGTAAAGCGGATGCTGTCCCTGACCTCATAGAGCTTGCAATTAAAAACCAGACTCCAATGGAAATAATGGAATTAAAAAGCAAACACCTGAACTTTTAGGTGATTCTCCCCACCTCTGTGATAACCACTCCCCCAACCCCCCAACCCCCTTTCCCCCTCCCCCAGGCTGCATAACTTTCTCAGATGTTAAACATCCTCTCTCTGGGGTCATTTCCTTTTTGACCAGTGAAGGGCTTGGTACTGGCCTAACTCTTAAGGAAGAGCTCCAAAATGTAATTTGCCAGATTGCATCACAACCGAAATGCATCTATTTTTTTATAGTAGAAAACAAAGAAGTATGAATAACAAATGTGCTTATTTTAATTGATATCAACTGTATTCTTAGTCTCTCTCCAGGTGGTTAGCATCTCCCCCTTTTCAAACATATACACGGAAATCCTCTGAAAAGCTCAGCTATTGGCATAACAGGACTGTTGTCAGTGACTGTGGACCCTGTCGGCAGAGGCTTCCAGGGCCAGCTGGTCCCGGGTAAGACTGGGGGGCGGGGGGGGGGGGGCAGCCGCCTATCACTGGTGGCCTCTGTACGGCGCGGCGCGGGGCCCCTGCCCCCCTCGGTACCCAGCCTCTCCCACTCGGTCACCCTTTTCGTATCAAAAGGTTTTCAGTAACCAATCTAATGTTATTATTGCCCAGCGAGTACTAAAATGTGAATTTTAGCAGAAAACAAAGCTTTAAGTCAGAGGGATAGCTCTCAATAAGGAATTGAAGGCACGGGTGAGCACATAGAATATACTTGGGCAGAACAAAAGAAAACTAGTAACAAACATTTCAGGGGGTGGAGGCAGGCCTCAGGCCACAGCAGGACAAGCCCAGATTTTGGATGATGACACACACCTGGGTTCAGATGCTTTCTGAGTGTCAGTTTCCTCAAGGACAAAATGGGGATTATGGCATCTATTTAATGAGAACACCGATTTCATCTCCGTAGAGTGGGAATTAGGTATGATAAGGTCTGAGGAGTACAGGGACCACCGGGAGTGCTCAGAGGCTACTGGCTATTGTTACGTCTTTGACGTCAGATGGAAGAGGTTGTTGTGAATCCTGCATAAGGGCCCTTCCTCAATCCCTTTCCCTTTCTGTAAAATGGGATACAACACGGTTCTTACCCTGCGCTGAACTCCAATAACTTGGAATACGAATGGGAAAACTGGGAGGAAGGGTGAGAAGAGCAGACCAATTTTTTTTAACTTCAGTTTATTCTTACAGAGTAAAGCAATAGTTCTTAAACTTTAATTTGCATTAGAATCACTCAGAAAACTCCCCCCCCCATGTTAATTTATTCAGCATGTATTAACTGTAAACATACTGTGAGTCACAGATACTGTTTTCTCAGGAAACTTGCTTTTTAAATTCAAAGTCTGGGGCCCATTCCTAAGAAATTCTGATTCAGACCTCGGGCAGGTCCCAGGGAATCTGCATTTTTAAAAAGCACCCTTGTCATTCTGAGTCAGGACAGCTGTGGGCAAACTCGGTGGAGAAAAGGTGGCTGGAGAAAGTGTGCCTAGATTTCCGTGTTGAGAATACACTGTTTGGGGAAAGTCTCCTTAATGGGCCTTTTGGTGATTCAAGGGAAAAGCAAACAACCTTTTCAGAAGTGGAAAGACAAAGCTAAATTGAAGAGCAAAGTAAAATAAAAGGCCATTTCATTGTGAGTGAGATGAAATCTTGGCAGATTGTTTCTTTCAGGAAATGCTCCTTTGTTCTTAATATAGATCTAGGCCACTTTGAGTCTGGACATAATTTTGCTTTACTAGTTAAGCCAGGAGAGCTGGAGCAGAGGTGGGCAAGAGAAGCAAGACCGAGCAGTCTAGATTTTCTTTGCAGCTGTAAAGCCAGCAAAGGGATGGGACCGGGAGTGTCGAAGCCCAAAGCCCTTGGTGTGATACCTGCCTCCCCTTGGTGTTACTTCAGACCAAACTGAAAGAAGACTTCAACTACCTCCATTTTTTTTTTAAAGTAGGCTCCATGCCCAACGTGGGGCTCGAACTCACGACCCCAAGATCAAGCGACGCATGCTCTACCAACTGAACCAGCTAGGTACCCCTCAACTTTCTAATTGATTAAGTTCTTTCCAGCTTACCTCTTAACTCAGGCAAAAGACCCTTCGGGCAAAGCATCCCCTGATAGGAACCAACACTTCCCCCTCAAGCAATAAGGACTGCCCTGAGCCAGCAAGACCCTGTGACTGACAATGATGGACTTAACCATCACTGCTCACCTGCACAACCCACCCACCTTTGCTCCACATTTTCCTTATATAAACCGGGAAGTATTTGGGGCACTCTGAAGACAGTCTTTGAGATGCTAGTCCACCGTCTGCCTGTGTTGGCCTCACTGAAATTCCTTTCTTGTTTCACCATCACCCGGTTCTCTGCCTTTGGATTCTGTCAGTGGCAAGTGGCGGAACCTGGTCTGTTTGGGCCCCCCAGAGCCAGACGCTCTTGCACCTCTGTGCCCAGGCTCCAAAATGAGGGGGTTTACGCAAAAGGCCAGCACTCCTTCCGAGCACCTGGCAGGATTTGCTTTGGACCTAGAAAGATCTGATTGTTTAATTCCTCTTGAGGGTACACCTGATGGTCTGTCCCCCTTCTCCCTATAGAAAATCCTTTTTATTTAAATTGGAGTTGCTCAGTACAAATTTTTAATAATGCTCTTGAAGAGCTTATGTGAGCAGTTTGAACTCTAAAATATTATAAAAGAAATTCTGCTCTTTCCAGCTAAAAACATTGGCTTCACTAGAAGTTGTTGAAACTGCCCGATCAGTTGTGATGAAAATGAGAATTGTTTATAGTTAGCAATTACTTTTTTGGCATCCGTATAGCAATCTGCTTGTACTCTTTAAGCAAGCTCAAAACCCTCACCATCTTATTTTAATTTAAGAAAAAAATTCCATTGCAGATGTAATACCTGCTCCTAATGAAAATTTAGAAAATAACATAAAGATAAATAGAAGGAAAAAAATAATCGATAGTCTCACAAATACATTGTGATGTATTTTTCTTTCACTGTGTACATTTTTACATAGTTGCAATTACATGTTCTATATAAAATTGCATATGTTGGTTTCTTAAAAATCTGTTTTTAAAATATCTGCCTACTCTCTGAAGCAGGAAAAAAATATCACTTAGAAGTTCACTGACTGATACTATCCCTTACCTTAACCTCTGGGTGTGTATTTCTTTATAATTCTTTTCCATACTTTTTTTTTTTTTTTTTTTTTGAGAGAGAGAGAGGCAGCATGCGTGAGGTGGCAGAGGGAGAGGGAGAATCCCAAGCAGGCTCCGTGCCTGGTGTGGAGCCCGATGTGGGGCTCGATCTCATGACCCCGAGATCACAACCTGAGCCAAAATCAAGAGTCAGAGGCCTAACCCACTGAGCCACCCAGGTGCCCCTCCATACTTTTTTTCTTTTTTTAGCATAATTGCAATTAGGTTAAAGATTTGTTAATGCAGGAACCTTCACAGATCATATAAGAAAGAGGGTAGGAAGAGGCTCAGTGACAGATCAGATCTGTTACTTGGTTGCCTAGTAGTCTTTCCCAATCAAACCTCAATGACTCAGGACTCTCAGTGCCTTTTTAAAGGCACAGAAAATCATCATTCATGTTCCAAGCAGAAAAAAAAAATAGGGCCACTATGTTGCACTATGTCATTCTGGTTTGGTGTAGGGAAAGTACCTTTTAAAAGTAATTCTCCTGGTTCAGTTTCTTAACAGAATGCCCCATATAGCCACTGTTCACCAGTGCTCGAAGAGAACCCTATTCATTACCGCTGCCAGTGGCCGTAACACATGCAACGGATTTCTGAATCTAAAGGATATAGCTCAAAAAGCCCATTTCCTGGCACTGGGAAGTGGAAAGAGGAGCTACAGCAGAGGCTGTGTGGAAGACAGTGCAGTAGGGCCAAGCTTTGCCCCTGAACTTGCACCCCCAACTGGAGCTCTTCATTCCAGGTCCTGACCTGAGTAGACGAGGGATCCTCAGGTCTTTTAGATACAACTTCCTCTTTCTGGAGTTCTTAATTTTCATCTCTATCGCAGCCATGTGAATATATTTTCTAAAATTTTCTCAAGTGGGATACAGGGATTCTTCATGTTCTGAGATGTCACATATTTGAGAATGACATACAGAATTTCATATATATATATATGAAATTATGGTGTCATGATCCTTTTCCTAAAGTCTGTAGACACATCTTCCTTGTCTTCTAGAATTACTATGACAGGGGTCAAGTTTGAGGTAAGCCTGATTTGTATCTTTTTCTAGGTAACCTTTTGTTCTCTCTGCTTGAATTGTTCTTTACTTTTAATTTAATAATTTTTTTAGAATATGTATAATGGAGATACTATTTTGGAACCCCCCCCAGAAATATTTCCCCTTTGTGTCATCCAGTTTGTTTTTGTCCCTTTCTCCTTCAGCCCTTCTACCACTGCTCAGCGTCGGAGCCTATTGTCCAGGGATGGAGAGGTCAGGGTTAAAGAAGTTTCTAGAGTATAGGAGGAGATGCTGTTGGCAGAAACAAGTGGGTCTTGACTAATTTGAAAGAATTTAGGGGAAGCTACCCCAGGGCCCGGAGGTGGGAGGCTGACGCACAGACACAGGCTCAGAGTGCTCTCCCCCAAACACCTGCACAGCTCACTTCCTCCAGGACTCAGCTTACACATCACCTCCTCAAGGAGGCCTCCCCTGATCAGTCTGTCCCCACTCCCACCTCCTGCCCCCTCATTCTCATCCCCCTTACCCTGCTCTGACTTTCTCCACAGCACTTAGCGCACCTGCCACTTCACAGGTGGCCTGTCTATGCTGTCTCAAAGCCTTTTCCCTAGTTCTGCTTTGCTGGGCTGCATTAGGCCCACCTCTTGAGTCTTTGTCACTCTGAATGGACGGAACACATGAAAACCTTGAGATTTCCCTGTTCTCTTCTAGTACTTTCTTGTGGGGGCCACCCCTCCCAAGGTGCCCTGTCATTCTCATCTCTCTCTTACCTCCTGCTGAGTTGTTTTCTGAGTCTCTAAGTGGACACAAAACTGATATATTGTCTACAAGAGCTTATTTTTGTTCACTCCGGTACCCCTAGCTTCTAGAACACTTCCTGCCATGGCACATAGTAGGCATACAATAAATATGAATATATCTCACAGACAAGCTTAGGAGAGTTAGTTTGGAAATGGGCTACTTTAAGAGGAGAGACAGCATGGTGGTGTAATGGGAGAGAGTTCCTCTTTTCCTGCTCGGCCCGGGACTTGTATTTGTAGGCTAGATGGTGGTGGAGGTCTGAGTGTATTTCTACCTAGAGAGACAAGCTCATTTTCTAGAGGCAAGAACTGGGAAGACCTGCCAGATTCTGGCAGTCCTTGTTTTCAGGATTGTGAATTTTAGCAAGAAAGTGGGCAACACTGTTTCAGGGTTAATACCCAGATTTGCCATTTCAAACTGGACATGTGGGCATACTTTTAATTTTACTTAATGAACACTTCACAGAGAATGCAAAGGTAAACTACAGGCAGCTCAATTCATCCCCCAAAGGGCCCGCAAGAGACTGCAGGTCTACGTTATGTCCGTACTACAGAATATCTTAAAAGAGTATTTTTAGTTATTGTTTCCAAGTACGTACAAATACTTTTTACTAATTTATATTGGCCACATTCACCATTCTCAGTTGCTGTACATTACAGAGTTTTTATACTGTTTTAAAGAAAGGAAGCCTGAATGATTAAAACATTTGGGATACAGATTGTTCATGGGTTTTATTATTTATAAAATGCAAGAGGTGAAGATTAAAAGAAAAGTAACATCAAACCCCACAGAAACAAGTAAAATGTATTTAATTGATTCTTTGGCAGTTTACTGATGCTGAGACTTTTTTTCCCCTTGAAAATATATAAAATTTCCCTTTTATCTTCTCTAAAGCATGCCAGAATAAATTAGTGACTGCATAATTAATATCCAGGTATTTTGTGATATTTTGATAATGGGCTCCCCCTCTTCTAATCTCATTTTCTATTTCAGACCACACACTCTCAGTTTGTTGATCATGCATTTGGTTGCAGCCAGAGATATTTCCAGGTCTAAAGCCAGGTTCACATTTTTACTTTGAAGAGACAGAAATTCCAAACAAATACAGATGGTCAGACCATAAACTTAATTAAAATTTCTGCTTTGCTGGATGTTACATTAAATATGGCCATAATGCCAAGAGAAATACTGAAAAATCCATTTGTATCCACATCCTGCTGCTTCCACATAGTATAAAATAACAGAATGCTAAGAAGTATGTGTTTGTGTAGACGTGTGTGAGAGCATGTGTGTGTTAATCCCTTCTCTTTTGGCTTTGGCTGTCATACTAGTCATGTTTTGACCAATAAAAGATGGGTTTTAATTAAAATCTGGGATTGGCCAGCTGTACATCTGTTAACTTTTCTTCTATACATTACTTTCTGAAGCAGTGTGATTTCCTTTTTTTATGCAAATCCAAAACATTTGTATCTTTCCTAATTAGCCCAGGATACTTATTTATTTAGAATTGTATAGAGATAATTACTCATCTCCAAGAGGGTAATAAAGGCATGCGTAAGAAGGTGAAACAGCTTTCTTCTAGAATTTGAAGCGGAGGGAGGAAGGGACATGCCCTGTCATTTGTAGGTGAAGACTCCTGGAAAGGATAAGTGAGGATGAACAGTCCAGTGTGGCTAGAACAGGACAAGCCCTGCACAGGCTGGGCTGGGAGGGCTGAAAGGACAGCTGGGAACACACCTGATGGGTCTGGTTGGCTTGTGTTGTAGGACGCCAGCCGGTTTCTACCAGGTGTCTTAGGCCAACTTCCCCCAGAAAGATGAACCTGATACCAGGGCTTATGTGTGAGGACTTTATTGGTGAGTGTGATCCCAGAGAAGGGCAGAGATGCAAACCAGGGAAGAAAGGTATGTTTCAAATTGGCCACCACTATGGGCAACTGGTTGCTCTATCCCATAGGATCTTCTGCGGACGCTAATGAAATGCATCTCGGGACCCTCCGCTATAGGCTGAATTGTGTCCTCCCCAAATTAGGGTGGGCCCTAATCTAATCTGACTGGTGCCCTTCTAAGAAGAGTGAATGTGGACACACAGAGGGATACCGGGATGTGCGCCCCCAGAGCAAAGGCCACGTGAGGACACAGCCAGAAGGTAGTCGTCTACAAGCTAAGGAAAAAGGTCTTGGAAAAAAACAATCCTGCCCACACCTTGAGTTTGAACTTCTGGCCTTTAGAACTATGAAACAATAAATTCTGTTGTTCCACCTACTCAGTCCGTGGTGCTTTGTTATGGCGGCTCTAGCAAATGAATATGTCCTCTGACAATGGAGAAGAAAGGGTCAAGGTTTTGACTATTGGAGGGGTCCCTGCCAGTACTTCCGGGTTACATAAGCAGTTTCCCCTGGAGTCCCATGCACTGGGGTCAACAGAGATGTCCTAGGGGAGGAGTGACAGGGGAACAGGTGGACTTACGGCAAGGCCTTGGTAGGTAGACATGTGAGAAGCAGATTGGAACGTGTGCAGGACAGGGCTGCAGCGGATGAAAGTGAGGGATGGAGGATGGCTGGAATAAGAGATAGGTAAGGCTGAGAGAAGGCGAGGCAGAGCTGGAGTGATGATGATGATGATGATGATGATGATGAGTGACAATGAGGATTGGCACTGGGCTCTGCGCTCTATACCCTCTGACACTTTATTTATTTTAAAGATTTATTTATTCCAGAGAGAGAAGGGGGGAGGGGTACAGGGAGAGAGAAAGAGAGTCCCAAGCAGACTCTGCACAGAGCCCAGTGCAGGGCTCGATCCCAGGACCCTGAGATCATGACCTGCGCTGAAACCAAGGGTCGGACGCTCAACGGACTGAGCCAGCCAGGCACCGCCATCCCCGACACTTTACAGGACATATGTACTCTACATAAACCATCTCACTTAACCCCAGCACCACTCCAGAATTTAAGCAACATTTCTATCCCTATTTTACAGATGAAGAAACCGAAGAAGACAGAGGTGTGGGACTTGTCATAAAAGCTACTAGCCAGTAACTGAGCTCAAGTTTAATTGAACCTGGCTCCATATCTTGCGTTCTCACTCTTGTCGTTCTGCTTTCTCTTGATGCTGTCGTTTAAATGGTGTTTTACAAAGATAAATTTCAACAGATATTTTAATTTTTCTTAATTTCATACACAAGTTATTTCTTTGAGAACATATAAGGTATTCTATGCAGAACGTTACCATCAGAAGGTCGGTGTAGCACGGCTGTTGAACAGTCAGACTAGAGTCAAGATGCATATGTTCAAATCCCAGCTCTTCTACCCACTAGTTGGGTGACTTTGGGAAAGTTACTCAGCCTCTCTGTGCCTTACTTTAAACCTATGGGTGATTAAAAATAGCGCCTACCTCCTGAAGTTGTCGTGAGGATTATTTAATACACACAAAGTAGTTTATGTACTCTGGGTTTTTTTTTTTGTAATTGCAATGTTTAAAAATATTGGCGAGATAGGGCTTCTTCCAATAACTCTTATCTATGGAAATGACTGAACATTACATGTGCATCTCCAAATTTTTGCGACACTTCTGTTGCTATGTAAGCTAAGGGACAGATTTTTATAAAAAGTAGCCAAATGTCAGCTGTTAAACATCACACTGCCGGCATCATAAATGAAGTCACCATTTGGCAAATAATTTCTTGGCGGGAGTGGTTCTCACCAACAGGGAAAATGAAAAAAGAAATTCAATAAAATCCCCACTGTGATTTGTCAAGCATTTCAGACACATGGCTCAGCAATTTTTCCAGCTGCAAAGTTCCTTTCCTCCCATCTTAGAACTCAGAGGAGGACTGACTGTGTGGAAGAGGTGAATTCGGTAAATCCTATTTTGTTAGTTCATTTGTGTTTTCTGTGACTGTTGGTTCTCTGCAGGTGAGGCTGTTTTCCATGGGGAGAAGGTAACCACATTATTGAAACACTGACATGGTCTCTGGCTTAGAGGGCGCCCGTTTATTATCTGATTGCTTTAATTTAATGTGGGGAACCTGGCTGAATGGTTGCAAGAGTCGTTCTTACCTCATTTCCTCCCTTTCAAGGGTAGAAAGAACAAGGGACCTCCTCTGTGAAATGAGGGGGTTGAACCAGATGTCCTCCAGGGGCCTTTTGGCTCTGACATTTTTTGTGGCTTTGGATTCTCTTCTTGGGCAATGTTCTTTGTTTTCCAGTGCATTGAATAGGTCCAAACATCTCTACATGCTTATTCCAGTTTTGGCTGCCAGGAAAGCAAAAGGCAAGGTCTTACATTTCAGCAAGGCCTTGCAGTTTATAACATGCTTTCACATATGCGGTCCTTTATAAAACCTTCACAAAAATCATGAAGGACTTTCGGGTGAGAATGAGACCCAGGGAAGTTGAATGATTTGTCCAAGGTCACACGGTCTGTAGGAAGCAGGGCCTTACAACAAGCCTTTCTATCAGTGCAGTGGTGTTTGCAGTTGGCCTCCCGACCCAAGAGGACATGATGACATTATAAGGATGCTCGGTTCCTTCAGAGTTGATTCTGTTGGTTCTGATTAGGTCATGTGTACAGCCCTGAACCAATCATTGTGGCCAGCAGAGAGGAAAGCTTCTGATTTACCCAAACCTAGTCACAGCATCTTCTTAGAAGTTGGGAGGGGATCTGCTCCCCCGAACCACATAGCTGAAAATGGGAGTTGGAGAATTAAGGAAGTCATCAGATGAAGAGAAAATAGATGGTGTGCAGAAAAATAAGAAATTTCCCATTAATTGCAGAGAAAGCATTTTTCCCAAAAGGCACTTTGAAAATAAATTTAGAAATGTTTTATTTTCTATTTTGTCCTAATTGAATTGAATTTTTGCAAAAGGAGTTTTCCCTCGAACTGATATTAGCTAACCAAAAACGAACTCTAGGGTGGTTGAGGAAATGGAACAAGAAAAGCTCAACCATTTCAAGCACCAGGATTTCTGGAAATCCATATTCATTGAGTGTGTTTGGGTCTCAGCTCAAATGAGACAAACTCACTCTTCTTTGGGACCTGAAATAAGGATTTGGAGCTCTTCCAATCAGATCAAACCAAAAGACATTCCTCAGACATCTTACATCCAGGGGGCCCCAGGGACAGAGAGGGGCTTGGGTGGCCATGTTTCCTGCTTTTTCCATTTGACCCCATCATCTAATTTTCTGTTTCTTGCCCTGTGATTTCCAGAGTTTATACCTGTGAGACATTGTTCTTTTTGGGTGTGTGTCATTCAAATCCTCTTTGGCTTCAAGAAGTTGCCCAAAGGGTTGTTTTTTAAAAAAATTGTTTTTGGATTATATCCTGTTGACCAAAACTTTCCCCTCAGTTGTCATGGTAACTTTCATACTGCAAGAGCTAGATGTTAGCCTAGAGGTTTGACAAGCAGATGACTTCCAGACAGGGGCTGATTTAGGACTTTTGGGCTGAGGCACAGGGCTTTTACTGTCCTGGAAACTACATAATTAGTAAATCGTTTGGATTCAAATAAGCTAACCTCTGAGCCAACCATGGAGTGTCTCTACAAGGTACTACTCAACTCATTCAATTATATTCTTCAAGTTTCAACTAGTAGCTGACTAGTTAGCCCTTGGATCTGGGGGAAGGAAAAGTTGTCATGTTTGTAAGTTGCACATTTTGTAATATCAAAAAATTTTCACATATACATGAAATATGATATGAATATTTTTTAGGCCACTGGATGAATATCAAACAGTAGAATTATAAAATTTTTATTTTTATAGAAGTATTTTAAAAGCTTCCATTAAATTTTCAAAAAAATTAAGTATAATTTGAGCTTTTCTTAAATAACTTTTCATTAAAAATGCTGATATTATTAATAAATTGTTGTCTCTTAATAGGTCATTTTGAATATTTAGAAGAAAAATGATATTTTTGGAAAGCATATATAAAAATATACTTAAATTTTCTACATTAATATTTAATAATTCATATTTTTGGCAAAATATATTCAAATTTTGGATATGTTGAATGCCATTACAGTTTATATTCTAATCCTTCAGAATTATTACTATCTATAGGACATAATTTATGTCAAATTATTGATTATAACAACCTAGTTAAGTGATGTTACTGAAATGAAGGCAATAAATGTTATTGAAATAAATACATAAAATTATGTATGTCTTTATTACAACACAGTGCATCAACACAAAACTCACATGTGCACAATAATAATTAAATTCAGTTGTCTTTGATATTTTTCTAGCTTTAAGTCATCTAAAAGTCCCTGTGTAAAAACCATAGCTTTACACGTACATTATATACATTGTAAAGGTATATATGTCAAGGCATGGGATAAAGTAAACTGTAAAAGTTGGTAGCTGAATCCACAAATTTGAAATGTTTGAACAGTGGCATGTGGGCCTATTGTGTTCTTGCACTCCAGGCCCTAGAGCTGTAAGCTGGGTCTGCACACACACTCAGGTCTCCCATGGGGACCAAGCCTCTGGCTTGGTCACTTGGCTAAGGTGGTAACTACTAGATCTCTCTATTGGGAACACACAATTTCCCCCCTGTATTTAGTTAGTAATCTATGGAGTGAGACCTTGCACATTGCTTTAGAATCCATTGATAACCTTTGCCAAATTAGTTATTAATTTGGGGACTAGAAAAAGATGATTTTTCCAATTCTATTTTTGCTTCTACATTTATTAGATGACATTCTTCTGTAACAAAGAGCTTTCCTTCCTTGATATCCTTTGCCCATTTTCATTTTCTTTTAATTAAAAAAATTTTTTGAAATTGCCATTGTGGTCACCATAGAAATGCACCTTTCCGATCTCCCATTGTGGGGAGTATAACTGACTGACAAGCCCAGCTGCTGCCTTTTGGGTTTTTTTATTTGTGTTTGTTTTGTTTTAAGTAAACTCCATCTATACCCAATGTGGGGCTTGAACCCACGACTCTGAGATCACACGTTGTATGCTCTACTGACTGAGTGAGCCAGGCATCCTTTTATTATGATTTTTTTTTATTACTTTTATTAGTTTTTCGTTTGTTTAAACAGTCTTGAGGTCTTTTTTTTTTTTTTTTTACACTTATCCTGCCATGAATTCGTAGGGAATGGGTTCCAGCAGCTCAGGGTCCTTTCCATTGGTTCTCACAAAGTGTGCTTCTCTGGGTGGAGCAGGCTGGCACTTCCGTTAAACCCAAGTGCCTCTCTCTTTGGCTTCCTTCTTTTTCTGATCATCTTCCTTCACACACTTCAGGAAGCTATCTCGGCTCTTTGAGTGCTTAATATGTTCAATACTTAAATTAATTCTCTTGGCAAGAATCCTGCCTTTAACTTGTTTGTTTACAACAATGCCAACAGCATGCTGGGTAACACCATAGACCCTTCCAGTGTTGCCATGGCAACATTTGTTGGGCCTTCCTTTTTGAACAGTGCCCATTACCTCGATGTCTACAATATCACCTTTCTTATAGATTCGCATGTATGTAGGTAAAGGAACAACTCCATGTTTTCGAAAAGGCAGAGAGAACATGGTGGGTACTCTCCTCTTTCCCTTTGTGTTGGTCATTTTGTCAAATTACTGGGAGATGGTGGTTCCAGCTGAAAGGAATTATTTTTATTAGTTTATTTTTATATCAGCTGTGCCTTGTGAAAGCACTTCCAAAGTTACGCCAAAGTCATGCTTCCCAACGTTGATTCCAACTAGTGACTGGGCATGGCAAGGACACTGTTCCTGCAAGACGGTGACTCCTTGATGGGTGACCTTTGCTCCTCACTGGCCCAGCTGAAACTTCCTTACAACTGTACTGCAGTCCAAGCCTCTTCCTATCCACCCCTGCTTCCTCCCCCTTCTTCCCAGGTGCCAGACTGCATCATGGTTCCCTCCAGGCATCTCCCTAATACATTTCTTGCATGTTTAATCCCATCCTGGCTTCTTAGAGGACTGAGCTAACACAATCATAAAAACCAAAGTATATCAAACACATATATGCACTTTATATAATAATAACGATGTGTGAATCTGCCACCCAGGCTATGAAATGGAAAATTACCTATACCCCTCCTTCCTCTCATTCACTTCAAAGTGAACCACTGTCCTAAATTTTATATAATCATTCCCTCCCTTTTTTGTTTAGTAACTTATAGATGTACTCCCAAGCAAGTCATGGTTAATTTTGTCCATTCTGGAATTTTATATAATGGAATTATTTTCTTAAAGATTTATTTATTTTAGAGAGCGAGCATGCCCATGCACAAGTGGGAAGAGGGAGAGGGAGAAAAGCAGTCCCTGCTTAGCAGGGAGCCCCACATAGGGCTTGATCTCACAACCCTGAGATCATGACCTGATCAAGAGTCCAATGCTCAACCCACCGAGCCACCCAGGCACCCCTATAAATAGAATTCTACTTCAGGTATTCTATGACTTATTGCTCACTCAACACCACAGCCCATCAACACAACATTCAGATGTGTGCAACCATAGTTAAAGTCAGTTGACTTCAATATTTGTGTGGTTTTGACTGTATATTCCTTTGTAGTAGTAAGTTATATATTCTGGACACTAATCTTTTGCTAATCATATGTGTTGCAAATATCTTATCATTTGAGGCTTGACTTTTCACTCTCTTTGTGATATCTTTGATGAACAGAGGCAATCACAGCTATCTATCTTTTCCTCTATTGTGTTTTATTTAAGAGATTCTTCCCTATTTTAAGACCTTAAAAGACATTCCCCTGTATTGGCTATGAAATGTTTCATTTTGCCCATGAAATGTTTCATTTTGCCTTTTACATTTTAATCTTTTATGTACCTGAAATTGATTTTTAACATGACACGAAATAAAAATCCAAGTTCATTTTTTTAATTGAAATATAATTTAGATTGGTAAAATTCGCCTTTTACAGTGCTAAGAGTTTTGACAAATTCAATTGTGTAACCAACACCACTGTCAAGATATAGAATTATTCTTTCACCCCCAGGAAGTCCCCTTTGTGCTCCTTTGTAATAAACCTCTTCCTCTATTCTCAATTCCTAGAAACCACTGATCTGTTTTTTGTTTTTTTTTTGTCCCTAGAGTTTTGCCTTTTCAATTAGGTCTTATCAATGGGATCATACAGTATATAGCATTTTGATTCTGGCTTCCTCCACTCTGTAAAATGCATTTGAGATTCATCCATGTTGTATAAATCAGTTGATTCTTTCTTTTTTTTTTTTTATTGCTGAGTAGCATTTCACTGAGTGGTTGTACCATAGTGTGTCTATCCCTTCATCCATTGAAAGATATTTGGGCTGTTTCCAGTTTTTGCTGATTCCCACCAACACTATAGGAAGATTCCTGTTCTGCATCCTCACCAGCTTACCAACTTGATACGGTCTTTTAAAAAAGCCATTCTAATGTGTGTCTAGTGGTATCTCATTGTGGTTTTGATTTGTGTTTCCCTTAGGACTCATGATGGTAAGCATCTTTTCATGTGTTTATTTTCTGTTTACGTCTCTCTTTTTGTTTTTTTTAGGGGAGGTAGGGGGAGAGGGAGAGAGAGCATCTTGAGCAGGTTCCACGCCCAGTGTGGAGCCCGACACGAGGCTCAATCTCACAACCCTGAGATCATGACCTGAGCCAAAATCAAGAGTTGGACACTTAACTGACTGCGCCACCCAGGTGCTCCTGCATCTCTTCTTTGAGGAAATATTTGCTGTTTAAAAATTGGGTTGCTTGTATTATTACAGGGTCATAACAGTTCTTTACATATTCTTTTTTTTTTTTTTAAAGATTTTTATTTATTTATTTGACAGAGAGAGACACAGCGAGAGAGGGAACACAAGCAGGGGCAGAGGGAGAGGGAGAAGTAGGCTTCCCGCAGAGCAGGGAGCCCGATGCGGGGCTCGATCCCAGGACCCTGGGATCATGACCTGAGCCGAAGGCAGACGCTTAACGACTGAGCCACCCAGGCTCCCTACATATTCTTAATTAAAGTCTTTTAGGAGATGGTGGTTTACAAATATTTTTTCCCAGTTTGTGGCTTGCATTTTCATTTTCTTAACCATCTTATTTGGTTATTTGGTCCAAATTTTATGAAGTCTATCGGATTATTTTTTTAAGGATCATGCTTTTTGCATCCTAAGAATTCTTTGCCTAATCTAAAGTCACAAAATTTTCTTTTATAAGTTTTATAGTCTTACTTTTACTTTAGGTCTGTGATTATAGCTTAACTTTTTTTTCACATGCTAAGAGGTCAACAAATTTTCTTTTAAAGATTTATTTATTTATTTGAGAGGTAGAGAGTGGGAGAGAGAAAGAGATCACAAGCAGCGGGGAGGAGTAGAGGGAGAAGCAGATTCCCCGCTGAGTAGGGAGCCCAATGTGGGACTCGATCCCACGACCCTGGGATTACGACCTGAGCGGAAGGCATATGCTTAACCGCCTGAGCCACCCAGGCGCCCCAAACAAATTATTTTTAACAATAAAATACCACCATTCTGAAATATCTCATAGAAAGTTACAAAGTTAACATTTCAGCTCCTTGATTCAAGCTTCTTCAATGATGACTAAAGAGAATGTTGGTATTTTCTCCCACTTACTATCATGAACTTTTTTTTTTTTTTGAAGTAAGCATTACCCCCAACGTGGGGCTTGAACTCATGACCCTGAGATCAAGAGTCACATGCTCTACCCACTGAGCCAGCCAGGCGCCCCTGAACTTTATTTTTTAACCAGGATATATGCTAAGGTCCAAATCAAACAATCTACCCTTTAGCCAATTTCCTTGGCACATGCAAACTATCAGATAGGATATTTCCAAGTGCAGAGAAAATCTTGATTCTAAACATAAAAACACTTGATGTTATTGAGTTGAAAATATGAATCTCAAAAATGACTAAAAGGAGAGACTTGCTTTACTTTTTAAATTTCAATGGAAATACTGTTTTAGCTAAATCCTTTTTCTCAAAATTGCTGTTTACTCAATGAATGCATTTGAAAAATAAACCCCCAGGAGAGGTATTTCATGATCAGACTCATTCTGATACAGGCTCAGGAAGAAGCTTTCATCTTCAGCAATGTCTGCCTGCTGGTCTGTCCGTGGCAAGGCCAGCCAACATGGCAGTGGACCACATACAAGCCTTCCCTCTTCCTACCACCCCCACCCCGTCTTTTGAAGACGATTCTGTGTTGGCATGTACACACACGTGCACATGTGTCTGTCCACATGTGTGCCTGAAGAAACGTGATGGAAACTAGAAGTCTCTTCCTCTTTATGCCTGTGGGGAGCCAGCCCTTTGATGGGTGATCATGGTTGAAGAGGTTGCTATCTAAAAGGCCTCTTGCTGATTAGGATACCGCCTCTTGGTCTAGCGTTGGCTCAGAGCCTTTGTCTACAAACAGCAGCTCCACTCAGCCCTGCTAATGCTGTACCTCTGGTCAGCCTTTCCTGGCAAGTGTCTTCAAAGTATAGTGTGACTTCCAGTTGGAAATGATAACCCTTGCAGGTGGCAAGCAGCACTCAATGTGCTTTTCGCAGAATCCCGCAAGTAAACATTCCCATGGAAAAGTGATATTTTCTACCCTTTACATATTGGATTTAATAAGGGGATAGTGTCAAAGTCACACACAGAACAGAGAGAAGGATGTTATTGAATGCTCAGCATGGTATCTACAAAAATTGTCTGCTGAATGCAGCAAATTCCTTTTCAGGGCTGATAAAAGCCAAAATGGGTTGGATGCTGATATGAAGGGGAGCCCAATATAATCACATTTTGGTTTTGGGCCTGACTCTTTTTAAATGATGTCTTCTTTTTTAAGTCACGGGGGACAAGAATCATACACAGGGTGTCATTGACACCTCTTACTTCTACCTGTGTGGGCCTGCCGCAGCTGTTGGTGACCAGAAAGTCATGAAAAGAAAAGACTCGCTTTGAAATTCTATGCATACTGCTACCAATGAAAGAATGGCTAGGATTTTCATGTCTTTGAAAAACTAAATCGAAGAAGAATCTTTGTGTTCAGCTCTGTAATTTAGTTAATACATCAAAGCCAAAAATTATTTTTATATATATATATATATATATGTATATAAAAACTAGATGGGATGAAGAAAGCTTCTCCCCTTTCAATTGGGTTGGCTGGTTTGTCCCTGGGTGTTTCTAGATGAACTCCTTTATTAGTCCCTGATTTCTGTGTGCAACAAATTAGATTCTCCCCAGCTCTGTAGGTATAAGCCCGCCTCATCTGTAGCCGACTGCACTTAAGGCCACAACCCAGGTTCATCCTGATAACTGACACAAGTGAATGAATGGGTGCCTTTAAAATAGTAAGGTTACAGAAAAGCTCCAGAAGGACCAACGGCTATCAGGGGATTGTATCTCTGTGGTTTTTTTTTTCTTCCCTGTTGTTTTTTTAAGTAACCTGTACCCCCAACGTGGGACTTGAACTCACAGACCCCGAGACTGAGAGTCATATACTCTACCCATTGAGACAGCCAGGTGCCCCTGTATCTGTTTTTTGAGTGCTTAAAATTTCAGATGTTAATGACTAATGTTTCTTAGAAATTGTTGCAATACATAATTTTGTTAATTATTACATTAACTGAGGGGCGCCTGGGTGGCTCAGTTGGTTAAGCGTCTGACTCTTGATTTCTGCTCAGGTCATGATCTCAGGGTTGTGAGATTGAGCCCAGGGTTGGGCTCCATGCTCAGTGGGGAATCTGCTTGGGATTCTCTCCCTCTGCCCCTCCCCCTGCTTGCCCCCCCCCCCCAAATAAACAACTAAATCTTAAAAAAAAGAAAAAAATGAATCTCTCTCCCTTTCCCTTTGCCCCTCCCCCCACTCTGTCTCTCGTTCTCAAAAAAAATTATTACATTAGCTGAATTGGAGAAATACATATACACACACATACAAAATAAAATATTTTGCATAAGTTCATTTATGTATGCCAACTCTTTTTAGAATTGAGGATTCTAAAGAAAAAAGTTTAACAGATACCAATTGTTTTGCATTTCACTAAAAGCCCTGCAGATACATTTAAAAATTATTAAATATATATATTGCAGTAAGGTAATATATAGCAAATGTAGATTCTTTTAACCCACATTTTAAAATATTCTTTGATCTAATAATTACACTATTACACTTCTAGGGATTTTTTAAAGGATGTAATTCAAAAGAAGGAAAAGCAATATGCACTTATATTTTCACAGCTGGGTTATTTATAATAGGACAAAAAAAGAGAGAGAGAAAAGAAATGTCTCATGAAAGGTAAATGCTTAAGTTAATTGCTAAAAACCTGATGGATTATTATGTAGTTGGTAAAATGACATTTATTATTTCTATTTATAGATACATAAAATACATGTGATTCAACATTAGCCCAAAAAGCAAAAGTATGTGTACCATATGACTGAAACTGAATTAAGATATATATGCACAGGAACAAAGAATGGAATGTTTTTAAAAATTGTAGAAGATTTGTAAAATATTGAGTTACTTTTGATCAACTTTTTAAAGCAAAAGTATTTTTAAATTACTGAGCCATAAAAACTATATCAAATTTGCACAATCTTAAACTATTCTTCTTCCATATTCTTCATATATTTCAGCAAAACCAGAAAGAGAATATGTTCCATAAGAGATAAAGGAATCAACTGTGGCGCTAAGTACACTGTTTCGTTCAACTTTTTTTCTTTTTGGGGAGGGTGGGGGGGGTCGTCAATCTTTCTTGATGAAGAAGTACTTCGATTTACATTCGGGCAAAAATTCCTCACCTCGTCACAGACAACACTCTGAGCACACACTCACCTTCTGTTTCTCAAGTATGACAACCTTCTTTCGGTCTCACACTTAACTGTTTCTTCTGCCTGGAATGTTCTTGCCATTCCCGAGTCCTTTGCAACACTTAGATCTCAAATGCTATCATATGAGAAAGGCCATTGTTAGCATATCCTAACTAAGGTTGTATGGTGAAATCCCCTTTTTCTCTCCCTGGATCTCTTCAGCAGGCTCTCCAAAATTTGGTTGTGATTTTGGAGGTGGAATTTCGGGTGATTTTTTTGGATAGGACAGTGATATGCTCAGATTGTATTCCACATGGGACCAGGGCAAGAGCAGGAATGGTCCTAGAAAGTCAAGTCACTTGATTGTTGGTTACCAACATGTGGGAAGAAATCTGTGTCTTTCATTTGCAATAGGAAGATGCCAAAGATCTCACAATGGATCTGGGAAAGGTCCACACTCAGGACACAAGATTGAGCACCTGCCAAAGGAAATGGGCTGAGACAAGTAACTCCAGGGCCTCTTGACTTTCGAATCCCAATGAATGACCTGCATTATCCTCATTCTCCTATCGAAGTGGCTGATCACCTTTGTTACGTAAGTATCAAGAAGTCCTAGATGGAGGGTGGTGGCAGTGATTTTGCAAAAAACCACAAAATACCAAAAAACAAAACGCCCAGCCCCCCCCCCCCGCCCCGCTCCAGTGATGTAAAAAAGAGACATAATTTTAAGTAGGTTTATTCTTGGTTTATCTTTCCTTTCTGCACTGAACAAAATCCCAACACATTCTCTTGGATGCAGAGAGACTGTGACTCTGGGATTGCCCAGGCCCCACCTGTTATCCCAGCCTTTCCTCTCCTCAGTCCCTCAAAACCTGGCCTCTTTTACAAAGCAGCAGTGAGGAAACTTTCCAGGCTTCAGGGGGTAGAGGATCCCCAGCCTTGACCCTAGAATGAGGCACAGCCTCAGAAATTCCATGGTTGTAGGGAGGGGCCTCAGAGCTTTTCAAACTATCTAAATTCATAACCCTCTCACTTTGTGTATTTTTTTTTTTTAAAGATTTTATTTACTTCACAGAGAGAGAGAGAGAGGCAACACAAGCAGTGGAAGTGGCAGGCAGAGGGAGAAGCAGGCTCCCCGCTGAGCAAGGAGCCCGAGGTGGGACTTGATCCCAGGACCCCGGGATCATGACCTGAGCTGAAGGCAGCCGCTTCACCAACTGAGCCACCCAGGCATCCCTCATTTTGTTTTTCATTAACAACATATATGCTAACAAAGCAATAATTAATATTTGTAAGAGCCAGTAAGCCAGCTATCCAGAAAGAGTCTGAAAAAAAAAAAAACCCATAATTTAACATTGAGAATAGAAGTTGTGGGGTGTGTAGTAAAATCTGTCTATTTATTATGTTTCTTGTCTAAGCCAAAATATAACAAATGGAGTAGAATTTGATCTACCAGTGCCACAGGCTTTCTGGTGTAGTTCTTTGTTATGCTTAGGGATAAATGCACTGCTACAGGATAGAGATGATAGTTTCAGCTGGAGATAGAGAAAGAAATTGCTTCAGAAATAGCCTCACTGAATCTTAAAATCAGTAGATTAAAAAAAAAAAAAATCACCTAACATCTCTTCCAAATGTCCCAAGGAATTGATGTAAGTTTCAGAAGACTCCGTCACAAAAATATATTTGGTAGGATTCTGATATTTGCCTCTTACAGATTCACTGATTTAACATAAAGAATTAACATTGTTTAATAGTCAGGGGCACCTGGCTGGTTTGGTCCGTGGAGGGTGTAACTCTTGATCTCAGGGTTGTGAGTCAAGCCCCATGTTGGGTGTAGAGATTACTTAAAAACAAAATCTTTTTTTTTTTTTTAAGATTTTGTTTATTCACCTGACAGATAAAGACATAGCGAGAGAGGGAACACAAGCAGGGAGAGTGGGAGAGGGAGAAGCAGGCCTCCCGTGGAGCAGGGAGCCCGATGTGGGGCTCGATCCCAGGACCCTGAGATCACGACCAGAGCCAAAGGCAGACGCTTAATGACTGAGCCACCCAGGCACCCCCTTAAAAACAAAATCTTAAAAAAAAATTCTTCAGTATACAAATTTCTTGCATTAAAAAATTGTGTGTGTGTGTGTTTTGTTTGTTTGTTTTGGTCAAGAAATCTCCCTTAGATTTTTTTTTTTTTTAAGTTTTTGGCCCCATGGGGCGCCTGGGTGGCTCAGTCAGTTAAGTCTGCCTTCAGCTCAGGTCATGATCCCAGGACCCTGGGATTGAGTCCTGTGTGGGGCTCCCTGCTCAGTGGGGAGCCTGCTTCTCTCTCTGCCCCTCACCCTGCTCATGTGCGCATGCACTCTCTCTCTCTCTCTTTCTCTCTCGATCTCTCTCAAATAAATAAATAAAATATTTTTAAAAAAAGTGACTTCAGCTCAGGTCATGATCTCAGAGTCCTGGGATCAAGCCCCGAGTCAGGGTCCCTGCTCAGCGGGGAGTCTGCTTCTCCTTCATCCTCTGTCCCTCCCCCCCACACGTGCACATAGGCTCACTCTCTCTCATTCTTTCTCACTCTCTAATAAATGAATAAAATCTTTAGAAAAATAAAAATAAAAAAAGATAAAAGTTTTTGGCCCCAAGATAGTCTAGCAGCTAGGAACAGGGATTCTGGACACGTGTAACCTGGGTTCAAATCTCGACAGTCACATACTCAGTTTATTTAATCCTCTCAGCCTCATGTGCCTTCACTGATAAAAAGAGGGTAGGAATAGCACACATCTTACAGTTTGTTATGAAGACTAAATGAGTTAATCAACATAAAACACTTAGAACAACACCTGGAACATAGTTAAGTCCTTACAACGTGTCTGCTATTATTATTTTAAACCAAGTAGATCAAAGCATTAGGTTGGGCATAGGTGGTAAAACTCCTTGCTGCATTGGATGAATATTCCTACATTTCTTCATAGTAATCGTGTAGGCAGATCCAAAGTTTAAATATGCAAATCTGGGGCACCTGGGTGGCTCAGTCGTTAAGCGTCTGCCTTCGGCTTAGGTCATGATCCCGGGGTCCTGGGATCGAGCCCCGCATCGGGCTCCCTGCTCAGCGGGGATCCTGCTTCTCCGTCTCGCTCTGCCTCTCCTATATGCTTGTTCTTTCTCTCAATAAAATCTTTAAAAATAAATAAATAAATAAATAAATAAGCAAATCTTATTTGTAGTAAGTTGTGTTAATCAGTGTTCCTAGTAGTTCACAAAATGAACTCTAAAGCAGTGGTTCTCAATCTGAAGTTTGCATGAATCATCTGGAGGGCTTGTCTAAACACAGGTTGTGGGGCCTCTCTGCAGCTTGTAATTCACCAGCTCTGGAGGGGGCCTTAGCAGTTTCCTTCCAGCAAGATCTTGCGGGGGGGAGGGTGTGTGTGCTGGTGTTGCTGTTCCCTGGACTACACTTTGAAAACCACTTCTCCAATGGCTCATGCACTTCATGGTAATTACATGGAGGAAAAACCCTCCCCTCCTCCTTTCTTTTTCTGTGAGGAACATGGCCTTCCTGTGGTTTCCTGGGAGCGACAGTGTTCTTTACCAACAACCTGATCTCTTTAATTGAATTAAAGTCTCCATTGACTCCTTTTCTTCATCTCTGCAAGGACTTCCCAGACAATTCTCTAGTCTAGGGCATTGGTGTTTTGTTTTGCTTTTTAAAATTTGGTAACTAACGTGAGCTTTGCATAAGACAGATCACTTTTTGCTTCCCAATTGTGGTGACACCAGTTACCGGGGTGATCTTGGGCAAGTTTCCTAATCTATCTTTGGGTCCCTCACTTGCAAGGAGGGCATCACCTCCCACTGCACGAGGGCGTTGGGAGAGTTGAATGAAACCCTGTAAGCAAGTCCTCAGTGTAGTGCCTGGCCCAGAGCAATGGCCTGGTGAATGTGAGCTATTAGCAATCGATAAACAAAACGGGAAGCCAAGACCTTGTACTAAAGAGTAATTGAAAAGTTATAGATAAGAAAATAACGGCATTTTTAAAGAACAGGGGTAGGAGCAAGAAGGGTATGAATTTTGAATTTTGATCAGATTAAGGAAGCCAACTCACCAGTTACTTCACTTCAGCACCTAATAACATCACGCATGAGTTAAGGCCAATTTGCTGGAGTATTTTGACTTGTTTAAACTTGAGAGGCTAGAACAATTTTGCTGGGATTTACCGTCATGTTGTTGGAGGAGTTTTACTGTCTTTCTCTTCTACATCAGTGCTCTTTATATATAACCTCTGGGTAAAGGAGACACTATAATTCGTCTTACAGCTTTTCATATTATGAATGCAATGCTTTCTCCTTAAATTAATTCATTTCCTTGGAGAACACATTTTCCAAACATTTCAGAAAATCACAATTTAACATAATTTGGCAGGAGTAACCACAACAGGATAACTCACTTTTGCAAACGTTTAGGATTCTTTGGAAGAAATTTCTAGTCTCACTTTTGCCTGATTTTATTAAGTTTATTCTTTTCATATATACATATTTATCTTTCTGGCAACACCAGACATTGTAAGGTTATGTCTACAAAAGTGGATCTTTGCGGTAGATATGTTACAATCCTAAACGAGTCTCCAAAAACTTCCTCTTAGTATCAAACAAAAGAGGCTATTATTGTTGACTTTAGTATTTTTGCAAAACAATTTCTAAATTTATTTTGTGTGGGAGGCCCCCTGGAAAGAAGGGAACTTTGAGAAATATAATCTTCTGTGGAGGAAATTTTATATAAGAACCTCTCTTTTACAAGGAGGCAATCCAAAGCATGCATCTTCAATAAAGTAAGTGAAACAATAACTTTTGGCTTTGCTGTACAATATGAGAGCTCAAGGGTTTTCCTCCACCTTTTTAGCCTAAACATTTAAAATGTGCATATAGTTCCCAATGTGTAAACATCTACAAATGACTCACCAAACAGATAATTTTGTCCGGGTTCCTCATACTTTCATCACCAGAGCCCCATTCATGGGGGTTTTTCAGGGGAAAAGTCTAAAAAGGAAGCAAGCAAAAAAGTCCAATTGGAACTTTTAGAGCAATGGGCTCCTCCGACTTTAGCCTCCATCAGAAGGACCTGCAAGGCTTGTCAAAACACAAATGTCCATCATGGGTGAATGGATAAACAAATTTGGTGTATATATATACACACACACAATGGAATATTATTCAGACTTTAAAAGGAAGGAAATTATGTTATATGCAATGACATGGGGATGAAACTTGGGACGTTATGCTAAGTGAAATAAGCCAGTTACAAAAGGACAAATCTTGCATGATTCCACTTACCTGAAGTATGAAGAGTAGCCAAAGTCATAGAGACAACAAGAATGGTGGTTGCCAGGGTTGGGGAGAGGAGGAATGGGGGATTGTTTCATGAGTATTGTGTAAGAGTTTCAGTTTGGGATGATGAAAAAGTCCTGGAGATTGGCTGCATAGTACTGTGAATGTACTTAACACTCCTGGACTGTATACTTATTTTTTTAAAGATTTTATTTATTCATTTTGAGAGAGCAACAGCACACAAGCCAGGGGGAGGAGCATAGGGAGAGGGAGAAACAGACTCCCCACAGAGCAGGGAGCCCGTTGTGGGGCTCGATCCCAGGACCTGAGATCATGATCTGAGCTGAAGGCAGACGCTTAACCAACTGAGCCACCCAAGCGCCCGTGGACCGTATACCTAAAAATCGTGAGGATGGTAGGGGTGCCTGGCGGCTCAGTTGGAAGAGCATGTGACTCTTGATCTCCAGGTGGTGAGTTCAAGCCCCACAATGGATGTGGAGATTACTTAAATAAATAAAACTTTAAAAAAAATGGTTAGGATGTAAATGTCGTGTGTACTTATCCAATTAAAAATAAAAAAAGAGAACGGGGAAGAGAAATTGGAGACAGCAAGTATAGAAAGTGTCCAGTTTTTCTGTGATGGAAAGCTGAAAATGGGGCACAGCTGGAGGTAAAAGTGAGGTCAAGTGTTTTGTTCATACATTGTGATCCTAGTTGCCTGTTTGTATTTATGAAGAATTATGTTCGTTAACATAAGAAAACATATAAAACTTCCTCTTTTTCAGTGGGAAGCTTGCTGGAGGCAGGGTGTGTTGGCAAGCAGGACTGAGTTGAGGAATGTTCGGGTGAGAAATAATTAGGCAGAAGATATTTTGCGTTTATTAAAAAGGGACTCATAGTATTATTGACACCCAGGTGTATGGTGATTATTAAACATGTGAAAAGTACTTGGCATAATATGTGGCATATGGTGCTGAACGTATGTTAGATGTGGTTACCATTACCTACCATTTATTAGTTGCTCTTTTCAAAAAGGCAAAACTTAAATTTTTGTGTCTTGTTCAAATTTGTGAATTACTTAGTATTTTAGAAAAATTCGAGGTTTCTACCTGTGGTTTTCTTTACTTCCTACACAGAACCCTTCACTTCTGGTCACCAAATGTGTAGGAGTTTCTCCTCACGGCAAGCAATTCTCCACGACACCCGCTGGGTATCCTAGAATTCAACTTAGAGCGGACACCCTCTGGAGATAGCGTTAGGTCCCACGGGTTAAGGGCTCAGTCCTACAAGACTCCCCTGCCCCCTACTCAGACGCCAATCACTAGCCCACCATGGTATCACCTGTGCTTCTGACTGGCTATGGATTAGAGGCCCCAGGACCCTTTCCTTGGGTTCTATTAATTTGCTAGGGCAGCTCACAGAACTCAGAGAAACAGTTTACTTACTAGATCACTGGTTTATTCTAAAAGGATATAACTCAGGAACAGCCAGATGGAAGAGTTGCACAGGGCAGGGTATGGGGGAAGGCCCCCGAGCTTCCATACCTTCTCCAGGTCCGCCACTCTCCCAAATTCCCATACATTCACCAACCCGGAAGCTCTCCGAATGCAGGCCTCTTGCTTTTTTAGGGAGGCTTCATTACAGAGACACGACTGATTGAATCGTTGGCCATTGGTGATTGATTCAACCTCCAGCCCCTCTTCCCCCTCACCGGAGGTCGGTGGGTGGGACTGAAATTTCCAACCCTCACATGACCTGGTTGGTTCTGCCGGCAACCAGCCCCCATCTTCAGGTGAGGTCCTGCGGTCACCTAATTAACGTAATAAAAGACACCCTTACTGCTCTCATCACTTAGGAGATTCCCAGGGTTTCAGGAACTCTGTGCCAGCCATGGGGACAGAGACCAAATATGTGTGTGTGTATATATATATATATATATTCTTATTATAAATCACAGTATCACTTTAGGATTTTCTATTAGAATAACTTACATGGTTAAACAAATTTAGTTGTGGTTCTTTTGTCTATATCCCTTGCACTTTTCCATTTGGTTCTTGGATTTTTTTTTTTTTTAAATAGGGGGAATTGTAATAAATGGAAATGTCCCCCCTTAAATTTGACTTGGTTGTTTTTGCTCCATATGAAAAACTGAAGAAGACTACATTTTGTAAAGCAACGGGGGCTTGTGAGCTAGAACGAATCTCACCATTTGGGAAGGAAAATGTGTAAAATTTTCAGAACCTTTACCTTGGACCATAAGAAAAAAAAACAATTTGCCTTGGCCTTTTTGAAAGATCCTAGTTATCTAGGCTCCAAGAAAAAGGCACACTCAATTTTGTGAATTACCATTTCATGTGAACAAAACCAAGTCTTTATACTATTCTTAATTTGGTTTCTGAAAGGGATTTAGATAATTGGGGCAATTTACAAAAGAGTACGTTCTCCCTGGGGCCAACCCGGCTTTTTCTGTGGATTGCGGGTTCTCTGCCCCCTTGTGGCCTTCTGCAGGGTTTTGTTTTTTTGGGTTTTTTTTTTTTTTTGGTTTTCTTTCTTTCTTTCTTTTTTTATAACTGTGTTTCACATTTCCAGCTTTTGAGAGTAGCGACTGCCTGGTTCCCTGAACACCAGATGCAATTGCTAATCACATTTGTCCATATCGGAGAGGAGGCCCCTCATCGTAGCCTACAGGTCTTAATTTCGGAAATTTGCTTTCAGAGTGAAGAGAGAGAGAGGATTGCCTTCCAAATTGAAGGGAATTATGTTACAGGCATTTGATTGTATGAGGAGGCAGAATCCCAGAACAGGAAGGAAATCTTCAGAAGTGTTTTAATTCGATGTGGACTCCAGAAGACATTCAGGACAGATGGGCAGGAGCCTAATCTCCATGTTATATCTTCCTGTCTCTCCTCTCGAGACAGTCAAATTGTTGTTTTAAAAACAATATTTATCAGAAATATATGTTTATTGTTAAAAATTTGGAAAATGCTGAAGAATAAAATGAAGAAAATAAAAATCACCTGTAACCCTATCACCCGGTTACAGTCATTATTCACATTTTGATTTAACCCTTCCTAGTATTCTTTGATAGAAGTTATGTATACACTTTTCGTTGTATATGTAACAAAATAAGGGCTTTCAGATAGTGCAGAGTAGGGCTTGGCAAAATATGGCCTGGGGGCTAAATCTAGCCCATAGCCTGTTTCTTGTATGGCCTATGGATTAAGAATGGTTTTACTTACATTTTAAAATGGTTGAAAAAAATCAAAAGAATAACATTTTGTGATGTGTGAAAATTATATGCGATTCAAATTTCAGTGTCCATAGTAAAGTTTTATTGGAACACAGCCGCGTGTATTCATTTATGTATTGTATATGGCTGTTTTTGCACCACAGTGGTAGAACTGAAGAGTTATAGCTGAGACTGTAGCTCTGTAAAGTCTAAAATATTTATTCTCCAGTCCTTTACAGAAATACTTTGTCCATCTCTGATACAAAGTCAGCATTTCCAGGACCCCTGGGTGGCTCAGTCGTTAAGCGTCTGCCTTGGGCTCAGGTCATGATCCTGGAGTCCTGGGATCGAGCCTCAGAGCCCCACACCAGGCTCCCTGCTCAGCAGGGAGTCTGCTTCTCCCTCTGCCCTTCACCCCACTCATGCTTTCTCCCTCTCTCTCAAGTAAATAAATAAAATCTTTTTAAAAAGTTAGCATTTCCAATATCTTTAAATATTTTTCAAACACCGAACAGCAAAGTTATTGTTCATATAGTTTGGTGGGGATGGGTGCTACTTTCTTTTCCCTCATTCTCCTGCTCTGAAATATATTTTTTCCGGGTGCCTGGCTAGCTAAGTTGGTGGAGCATGCAACTCTTAATCTTGGGGTTGTGAGTTCAAGCCCCATGCTGGGCATAGAGATTACTGAAATAAATAAATAAACTTAAAAATATATTTATATATAATTTTTCACAATGATCTTTTGAACAATATTAATTATAAAAAATTTAAATATACACAAAAGTAGAGTACAATACTGCCATATGCCCATCACCCAGAGTCTGTAATTATCAAGATTTTGCCACATACCCTTATTTTTTTCCTTTTATTCTTTACTGAACTATTTTAGAGCAAATTATTGAGATCGTGTAATTTCATCCCAGAAACTTAGGCAGTGTTTTTTAACTATAAAAGTAGTACCTGCTCATGATGAATACTAAAGTAAATTAAAACAATACAGATTTATGTAAATACATGAAGTAAAAGGTGGAAATTCCTTTTTTGCCTCTCTCCACTCCCTCCTCTACCAGTTTAGTGGGTATTCTTTCAACCACTTTTTTAATGTAGATAGAAATAAAATTTTTTATCATATAGATTATCCACTTAAAAATAATTTTGGACTAAAAGAATGAGAGAAGAAACCCAAACGAAACATATAGGACAGCACTCCAAACTCGTAACTTGACCAGCCAAGAGTGAGAAGGACCCTTTTATGTTATTGGTTGGGGTGGGATATGTTTTTTTCCTCACGTGTCACCCATCATCCAGAAGCCCACATCATAAACCACACATGTGAAGGTGGTGTGTTGGGGACACTCTTTCTACTGCCCTTTGCCACCACCCCATCTAATTTTTCAGGTAATAGGTGAAGGCACATAGTAAATTTTAGGGACCTTGTGGGAGGTTCCCAAAAATGTGAGTTACTTAATTTAATTTACCTTATTATTTTTTAACTTTTTATTTTGAAAACAAAAGTCAAATTTATTTTTATTTTATTTTATTTTTTTTTACAAAACTCAAATTTAGAGAAAAGTTCCACCAACTATGTAATGAACTGCTTGCTACATAGCCTTAACTTAGACTCACCAATTATGAAAGAACAATGATTGCTTTCTCTCTACATATATTGATACTTATTATTATTGTTGTTATTATTGCTGAAAATTTTGAGAAAAAGTTGTAGATATCATGATTCTTTATTCTTAATCTTTCAGTGTATAAGTGTACTTTTTTGGAAGCTTCATTTAGAGTGTGTAATGAAGCCTCATGCAAGAGTCTTCAGGGTCTGCTAAACACAATGTCTTTCCATTTAGAATTCACTTGAGTAAGTTGTTTATGGAGTTAGCTGATCACTTTTGAACCATAAATTGACAAATTATACATTCTCTTTAGTTTGTTTTTTTCCATTTTTTCTGAAAGAAAAACATTCACAGTGGGATTTTTGAGTGTTAGGATTTGGGGTGAATTTTTTCCATTCTATTCTTTCTTTTCCTGAAATGGACATATAGCTTTAAAAAAAATAATAGCTTTACTGAGATATTCGCACACATAAAATTCA
Organism: Halichoerus grypus; assembly: GCF_964656455.1. Classification (NCBI taxonomy): domain Eukaryota; kingdom Metazoa; phylum Chordata; class Mammalia; order Carnivora; family Phocidae; genus Halichoerus; species Halichoerus grypus. The sequence continues at coordinate 59,746,263 of NC_135723.1, forward strand.
TCCTTTACAGTGTACAATTCAACGGTTTTTAGTCTATTCACATAGTTGTGCAATTATCACCCCTATCTAATTACAAATATTTCATCACCCCAAAAAGAACTTATACCCATTAGCACTTTTCACATACCCCTCTCTAGCCTCTGGCAACCACTAAATCTACTTTCTGTTTCTATAGATTTGACAATTCTGGACATTTCATAGGAATGGAATCATACAATATATGGCTTTTTTTTTTAAGCAGGCTTTTCACCCAACGTGGGCTCGAATTCAGGACCCTGACATCAAGAGTCACATGCTCTACCGACTAAGCCAGACAGGCACCCCTAATATGTGATTTTATGTGTCTAGCTTCTTGCACTTAACATGTTTACAAGGTTCATCCATGATAACATGTAGTAGCATGTATTAATTCTTCATTCATTTCTATGGTTACGTTTTGTGTCTCAACTTACCAGTTGATGGATATGTAGATTGTTTCCATTTTCTTGGATATTATGAACAATGCTGCTGTGAACATTTGTGTACAAGGTTTGCATGGAAATATATTTCAGTTCTCTTGGGTATATACCTAGGAGTTGAATGGGTCATATGGTAACTCTATGTTTAACCTTTTGAGGAATTACCAGACTGTTTTTTCAAGTTGTTATGCCATTTTACAATCCCACTAGCATTATAGGAGGGTTTCAATATTTTCACATCCTTACCAAGGACAGTTGTCATTATCCATCTTTTTTATTATAATCTTAGGGCATACCAAGTGGTGTCTCATTGTAGTTTTGATTTGTACTTTTCTAATGATTAATGATACTGAGCACCTTCTCATGCACTTATCAGACATTTGTAGATCCTCCTTGGACAAATGTCTATTTAAATTCTTTGCCCATTTTTTTTAGTTGGGTTATTTGTCTTTTTTTTTTTTTTTTTTAAGTAGGCTCCAGGCCCAGTGTGGAGCCCAATGCAGGGCTTGAACTCACGACCCTGGATTAAGACCTGAGCTGAGATCAAGAGTCAGATGCTTCAGCAAAGGAAACAGTCAACAAAACCAAAAGACAACCAACAGAATGGGAGAAGATATTTGCAAATGACCTATCAGATAAAGGGCTAATATCCAAAATCTATAAAGAACTTATCAAACTCAGCACCCAAAGAACAAATAATCCAATCAAGAAATGGGCAGAAGACATGAACAGACATTTTTCCAAAGAAGACATCCAAATGGCCAACAGACACATGAGAGAGTGCTCAACATCGCTTGGCATCAGGGAAATCCAAATCAAAACCTCAATGAGATACCACCTCACACCAGTCAGAATGGCTAAAATTAACAAGTCAGGAAATGACAGATGTTGGCGAGGATGCAGAGAAAGGGGAACCCTCCTACACTGTTGGTGGGAATGTAAGCTGGTGCAGCTACTCTGGAAAACAGTATGGAGTTTCCTCAAAAAGTTGAAAATAGAGCTACCATACGACCCAACAATTGCACTGCAGGGTATTTACCCCAAAGATACAAATGTAGTGATCCGAAGGGGTACGTGCACCCTGATGTTTATAGCAGCAATGTCCACAATAGCCAAAATATGGAAAGAGCCAAGATGTTCATCAGCAGATGAATGGATAAAGAAGAAGTGGCATATATATACAATGGAATATTATGCAGCCATCAAAAAAAAGCTGAAATCTTGCCATTTGCAAGGACGTGGATGGAACTAGAGGGTATTATGCTAAGCAAAATAAGTCATTCAGAGAAAGACAAGTATCATATGATCTCATTGATATGAGAAATTCTTAATCTTGGGAAACAAACTGAGGGTTGCTGGAGTGGTGGGAGGTGGAAGGGATGGGGTGGCTGGATGATGGACATTGGGGAGGATATGTGCTATGGTGAGTGCTGTGAATTGTGTAAGACTGATGAATCACAGACCTGTACCTCTGAAACAAATAATCCATTATATGTTAAAAAAAAAAAAAAAAGAAGATAGTAGAAAGGGAAAAATGAAGGGGGGGAGTCGGAGGAGGAGATGAACCATAAGAGACTGTGGACTCTGAGAAACAAACTGAGGGTTTTAGAGGGGATGGGGGTGGGGAGATGGGTTAGCCCGGTGATGGGTATTAAGGAGGGCACATATTGCATGGAGAACTGGGTGTTATGCACAAACAATGAATCATGGAACACTACATCAAAAACTAGTGATGTAATGTATGGTGACTAACATAACATAATAAAATAAAATTTAAAAGAAAAAAAAAGGTAAAAAAAAAAGAGTCAGATGCTTAACCAACTGAGCCACCCAGGCGACCTGGGTTATTTGTCTTGTTATTGAGTTGTAAGGGTTCTTTATATATTCCAGACACAAGTCTCTTATCAGATACATGATTTGAAGTATTTTCTCCCATTCTGTAGGTTGTCTTTTCATTTCCTTCTAGCACTTTTCACTCTCCTCTGAAGTACAACAATTTTTAATTTTAATGAAGTCCAATTAATTTTTCCTTTTGTTACTTCTGTTTTGGGATCATCTCTAAGAAACCATTGCCTAATCTAAGGTCATTAAGATTTATATCTAGTTTTATTCTAGGAAAGTTTTATAGTTTTCACTCTTACCTTTAGGTCTATGATCCACATGGAGTTAATTTTTGTACATGGTGTGTGATAGGGGCATATGTTATTTATACATTTTTTTAAGTTTATTTTTTTTAAAGTAATTTCTACACCCAACATAGGGCTCAAACTCACCCCCCTGAGATCAAGGGTTGCATGCTTCTCGGAGTGGGCCAGCCAGGCGCCCCAGGGCATATGTTATTTTTTTTTTTTAAAGATTTTATTTATTTATTTATTTGAGAGAAAGAGAAGAGAAAGAGAGACAGAGAAACAGCATGAGAGGGGAGAGGGTCAGAGGGAGAAGCAGGCTCCCCACTGAGCCGGGAGCCTGATGTGGGACTCGATCCCAGGACTCCGGGATCATGACCTGAGCCGAAGGTAGTTGCTTAACCAACTGAGCCACCCAGGCGCCCGGGCATATGTTATTTTTAAGAATAAAAAAGAAAAAGTATTTTTATTTGTTTTTTTAAAGTATTTTAAAAATAAATTTATGCTCACAATGAACGAACAGCTTTCAAACTCCTAAAATGTGTTGCTTCAAAATTTGTATGCCCATAGCTAGACATTTAAATTGATCTTCATTAAACTGCATTAGGAAAAGAAATATGAAAACAAAGTGAGGTTTTCCCTTTATGACAAGATCTGCGACGGAGCTCTCAGATGGTTGTTGCCTGTGACATTCTGCATGGCAAAGCGTTCCGTATCCCCATTGTTCCATTAACTCTGGGTTTTCTTGTTTATTTGTTTGATTGTTTTTGTTTTTGTTTTTTGCCTAAAATAGAAATCTCATTTAATAACAAGAAAGCTAGAAATAGCCATAAAGGTCTAGGTTATACATTTTAAACAAAGAGGCAACTCAAAAATAACAGAAGTTTGAAATGTCCAACTAAAAGCATAATGGCCCATCAACCCCAAAAGAATGTTTGTGCACATTATATGAAGACGAATGGATTTTAAGGTTTCTAGTTCCTATTTCCATAGGTCCTAAAACATTTGAGGCTTTCTCCTAGATGTATTCTCCCAGATGCTTATTTATATATCACCTTTTAAGTTCTTGAATATAGGCACCTTGTCTTCATCACCTTTATCCCCACCCCAGGCTCCAGGGAGAGCTGTGTATGCTGGTATGGATTGTGTAATGTGCAACTCTCAAGAGTGTGAGCAGTTGAGTAGTGCCCACGGAGGTCCTGACCCACACCATAAATTACAGGCAGCGAGTCTCCAGATTTATTTGTTGAGCTGAAATGAATTCACGTAAGTTCTCTCTAAAATCAGTAGCAGGCTCTTGGTGAGCAGGCCGCTTCTGAGGCAGGCAGGAGAAAGTCGTCCTGATTACTGTTGGCATTGAATGCCTCTGTTACATCTTTCAGGGTATATAAGATGGACTCTAGTCTTTGTTCTACTAAAACCCATGACTGAGTTAAGCAAAGAAGAGATGGCGTGGGCAGTGGTGCACACCCCGCAGAATGCCGGCAGGCTGACTTCATGCACGCCGCATGCTTCCCAAGGAAGACTTTCTATCTGGAGGCTCTGATATCTGACACCCCTGTCCTGGTCAGCCACCTTGTGTTCCTTCCTTTTCATCACAGAATTGAACTTGGCTTCCAAGTAAACAATGCTGGGTTTTGAGTGACCCAGCAGCTGCTATGCTTTGGTGAGGGAGTTCTCCTCTCCCCCCACTTTTTCTCTCCCTTTGCTCTCTCATCCCTTTCTCCTCTACCCCCACCTCCTCCTGCATCTCCCACCCAATTACCACACCAGAAACTGCTTCTGTCTCTCTCCTTTCCCAAAGAGACACTTCCTTTATTCAACTGCTTAAGCAAATAAAACGAATTTTCCCTTTTCCCTGAACCACCTGCTCAAAATACAAGCGGGAGACCAATTATAACCCGGGAGACAAATCCCCTTTGAACAGCTGATCCAGGGCATGGATTTGGAGGCTTATCTTCGGTCTGAATCACAGGGTCATGCCAGGGTCATCCCTAGAGCAAATCGTCCCCTTGGCTTCCACTGAGCTTACCCTGAAATGTGCAAACCGGGTCTCTTTTCCCATGGATTATGGAGCTATTTGGTGAAGGCTGCTCATTTGATGTACTAATCAGCATCTTGACATGACACATGGGAAGAGTTTAAAAGTTTGCCTTTGTATAGCAAGGCTTCTAGGGTAGTTTCTAATTATGTCCTTACAATCGCAGATAGAGGCCTGTGACTGCAAACCGGAAAAATAACTTCCAAAGAATAGGGCTGTGCTTCTCAAGCTTTCCTGTGTGCGTGCGTGCGTGTGTGTGTGTGTGTGTGTGTGTGTATACAGTTCACCCAGGAATGTCATTTAAATGCAGATTTTGATTCAGTAAGACTGGGGTGATGCCTGAGATTCTGCATTTTTAACAAGCTTCCAGGTGACGTTGATGCTGTGGTCCACGAGGCACACTTTGAGTAGCCTGCTTTATGTACAGCTGGCTAGGAACCTTTCCGTTGGAGGCATAATTAGTGAAATTCGGTATTCCTTCACTACTACCCAAGGACCTCCTCTGTGCAGCTTCTCCCAGCTGCCCAAACTCAGCTGGATGTTTCCTCGTCTTTGCCACTCTGTTTAGTTTAAATCTCTATAACTGTAGGTAACATATTGAATTATATTTGTTTACATGTCTACCTCCTAGACCATGAGCACATAGGGGGAAGAGACACATTCTCCTTCATCTTTGAATCAAGGGCATCTAGAACCGCATCGGGTAAACAGTAGGCACTCAACAGACATTTACTGAATAAAAGAAAATTGATAGATTACATTCATAAAACTTAAACCACCTATATCCGTATCAAATATCATAAAAGGCAAATGACAAACTGAGACAAATATTTGCAGCATATGAAGATCTCTTATGAGTTGTTATGGGTTGAATTGTTTCCCCCAGAAAGATATATGGAAATCCTAACCTCCAGTACCTTGGAATGCGACGTTATTTGGAAATAGGGTCATTGCAGATGTAACTAGTTAAGATGAGGTCCTATTGGAGTAGGGTGAGCCCTAAATTCACTATAATTGGTGTCCTCATAGGGGGAGGAGATACAGACAGACATCCCAAGAGAACCTCGTGAGAACAGAGGGAGAGATTGAAATGATACATCTACAAACCAAGGAACACCTGGGGCTACCAGAAGCTGGAAGAAGCAAGGAAGGATCTCCTCCTGGAGGCTTTAGAATCTATGTCGTCCTCCCAACACCTTGATTTTGGACTTTAGCCTCTACAGCTGTGATAGAATAAATTTCTGTTGTTTTGTTAACCGACTTTGTAGTGTTTTGTTAAGGTGGCCCTAGGGAACTAATAGACATGCAATAAGAAAAAGAATAATTTAGTAGCAAAAGGGGCAAAAAAAACCCCTATAGGCAGGGCTAGAAAGAACGCATGCAAATTGCCAAAAACAAGTAAAAAATGTTTAAGGGCTAATAATCAATATACATGGAAGCAACATTAAAATCGTATTTTAACTATTTATTCTTATTGTATTTATTAGTTTAATTATTTTATTTATTATTATTGTATTGATTCATTATTTTCAATAAAAATAGTATTATGGGGTTCAGGAAAACTGTCCCTCTTCTGCGCTTGAACAGCTATTGCCTGTTGATTTGACCTCCAAATATATCTTAAGTCCTTCCGTGTCTTCTGCCACAGCCTCCCTCCAAGACACTGTCATTGACCTCTGGGCAACTAAATTAATTTCCTAAATAGTCCTGTTGCTTAGGTTGCTTGCAGCAGCCGGAGGGAATCATTTATTTATTTATTTATTTTTATTTTTAAAATTTTTTTCAGAGGGAATCTTCAAAAAACACATAAATCAGACCATGTGACTCTTCTGCTTAAAACCCTTTGATGACAGCTTTCATCGCAATTAATGTGGCTCTGCCTGAACTCCCTCCCAGCCTGTCACTGTCCTCCAGACCTTTGGCTTCTTCCAGCTCCTTCTTGGCGTTCTCTTGGGCCTGCATGTTTTGCTAGTCCCTCTCTCAGAATGCTTGTCCCTCCACTCTTTACCTTCTGGTCTCAGCTGCAATGTCTCAGAGTTACTTCCTTGGTGTGCCTCCACCTAGGTTAGGTCTCATGGTGCTATTCTTTTTTTTTTTTTTCTTAATTTAAATTCTATAAATTAACATAGAGTATATTATTAGTTTCAGAGGTAGAGGTCAGTGATTCATCAGTTGTGTATAACACCCAGTGTTCTTTACATCACGTGTCCTCCTTAATGTCCATCACCCATTTACCCCATTCCGCACCCACTCCCCTCCAGCAACCCTCAGTTTGTTTCCCATAGTTAAGAGTATCTTATGGTTTGTCTCCCTCTCTGATTTCATCTTATTTTATTTTCCCTTCTTTCCCCTATGATCCTCTGTTTTGTTTCTTAAATTCCACATATGAATGAAATCATACAATAATTGTCTTTCTTTGATGGACTTGTTTCGCTTAGCATAATACCCTCTAGTTCTATCCACATCATTGCAGATGGCAAGATTTCATTTTTTTTGATGGCTGAGTAATATTCCATTATATACATATTCCCATGGTGCTATTCTTATCCTGTGTGATTTATTATAGGTGGATGTTTGTTTAATGTCTCTGTGTCTAAATTATAAATTCTATAAAGGTAAGTACTGTATCTATTTTACTTCTCACTATAACCCAGACTTTGGTATGGAACACAGAGCAGGCAATATATATTTGCTGACTGAATAAATGGAGATAAATTTGGGAAAATAAGGCCAAAGTTCTTAGAAATATGTAGATCCTTTCCATCAGCGATACCATTGACAGAAATATGTATAATTGAATATAAATGATATATATAATCAAATGTATAATATATAATAAATATAATTGAATATGTCATATATAATAAAACATATATAATTGAATATATATATATAATTGAAGTATAGTTGACACACAGTGTTATATTAGTTTCAGGTGTACAATGCAGTGATTGGACAACTGTATATTATGCTATGCTTATCACAAGTGTAGTTTCCATCTGTCACCTTACAACGCTATTACAATATCATTGACTATATTCTCTATGCTGTACCTTCCATGACAGGAATATATTTTAAGAAAATAATTAGGGATCTGTTCTAAGACTAGTTGCATTGTAACTTAAATAATAGCAAAATAAATAATAGCACTAAAGTGAGAAAAAAATACATGTCAAAATGACCAGTTTCATAAATTATGGTTTGTACATTAAAATAATATTATGCAGGTACTCAACTTGCTATTGCAGAAATGTATGAACTGACATAATTTCTGTGATCACATGTTTTTGTAAAAATAAAATGGATGTGATATATGTATATTTTTAAAGATTTTATTTATTTGTCAGAGAGAGAGAGAGAGAGAGAGAGAGCGCACAAGTAGGGGGGAGGGGCAGGCAGAGGGAGAAGCAGACTCCCTGCTGAGCAGGGAGCCCGATGCAGGGCTCCATCCCAGGACCCTGGGATCATGACCTGAGCTGAAGACAGACGCTTAACCAACCAAGCCACCCAGGTGTCCCTGATATATATATATTTTTAAGTTTTTATTTATTTAAGTAATCTCTACACCTAAGATGGGGCTCGAACTCACGACTCCAAGATCAAGAGTCACATGCTCTTCCGACTGAGCCAGCCAGGTGCCCCTGTATGTGTATTTTTATATCATTCTCTAATGCACAGAAGAACATTTGGAAAGCTACATACTAAAATGTTAATCGCAGTTTCCTTTTTGACTTATTTTTAAAATTTTTATATGTATGTTTAAACATTGTATTATAATCATATTTCTTATAAAACTAAAATTAAAGTAATTAAAATTTTCATTGAGTGAGGGAATCTTTAAAAAAACACGTAAATCAGACCATGTGACTCTTCTGCTTAAAACCCTTTGATGACAGCTTTCATTGCAATTAATGTGGCTCTGCCTGAACTCCCTCCCAGCCCATCACTGTCCTCCAGCCCTTTGGAGTGAGACTTACCTACTTTGAATTGGAACATTTGTTTCTACAAAAAATGAAGTAATTTGTATAAACAGAAACAGTTAGTATTCTAAGATTCCATTTAGATTACAGACATGGTTGCCCACTTTCACACAAGCTTGTTCTGTGAAGGGAAGATGTCCCATCTGTGGTTCAGTCCCAGACCATCCACTGTTCTTCATGGCTGAAAGGTTACTCTGTAGCTTTTGTTGGCTGAACTCCTTCTTTCTATATGGGAGTTTCCTTCTGTCTTTGATTTTAGGTAAGAATTGAATGCAGAAATCTGCAATTTCTCCCATCAAAGGATTCCTAATACTTTGGTTGGATCCAAAACCAAATTCTACTATGTAGACCAAATATTGTGTAGAAAAAATGTGGTCTGGATCAAATTCATAAAAACATATGAATGAGTTTTATCATTTGAAAATTTTCACAGATAAAATTATATGGAATCTTAGAACTTTATTTCCTGAACTATCTTTCCATCAGGAACTCAATGACCTCCTTAGATCCTCTGGAGGTTCTTATTCTAACCCAGCAGAGGTGAGGTGTGTTACTTCTCTATTTTTCCTGTTGACATGGCTCATCGGTTAGATTCAGAGGGAGCTTCTTTCATATTCATGTATAAGCACAATATTGGTTTGTTTTCAGTATTATGTAACTCAAAGTCTCTAGATTTTCCTGCATAACATTGTTTTCCCCAGAAAGAACAGGTTAAAGAAACATGTTACTTTGCATATGTGTGCGTGTGTATACAGATATATATATATAAAACACACAAATTTGCATATTAATAACGAACCAATAATAATATAAAATCGGGATAATTTTTAATCAATGTCCTGAAGATAAGGAAGCTGTAAAGAAAATAACAAATAAAAGGTGTTTAGAAATCAAACCTAGACCTGTTTTGTCCTGGATACACAAATCTCAAAATCTGGAAAGTTATTGTTTTGGAAGGAGAAGGAAGTGGGGGGGGTAATTTAGGAGAAATGAAGGGCATGGGAGTGAGTGCACGAGGAGAAAAACAAATTTTTTTTTAAAGATTTCATTTGTTTATTTGATAGAGAAGGAGAGAGCACAAGCAGGGGGAATGGCAGGTAGAAGGAGAGGGAGAAGCAGACTCCCCGCTGAGCAGGGAGCCTGATGTGGGACTCCATCCCAGGACCCTGAGATCATGACCTGAGCTGAAGGCAGATGCTTACCCCACTGAGCCATCCAGGTGCCCTGAGGAGAAAATTTTTATATATACTCCTAAGTTCAAGTGAACCAACCAAATTAATAAAATAATTACCCCTCCCCCAACTGGAATGGTCCCTTCTCTGTATTCCCAGAACACTTACTCCTACTGGTAGTTACCATCACTTGCCTTGTTGCTGTGATGAACTCCATCTCCAATACCTACTACGTATGTGGCTTATAAGCCTCGATGGCCTCACTGAAGTTTTGGTGAGAGTTAAATGAGATAAGGCATAAGTTGGCATGGTGGTTAATAGATATTAATAACTGATACTATTTGTGCTCTATGTCCATTTTCATCAGGGTTTTTTCTCTTCTTTTGCATCCTCTTGGATACCTAGAAAACTGATCCGATCATTGAAGATCCTCAATGAATGTACCATTGAAAAGAAATGCATCAAGCTCTCTTTTCACTAAGATGTATTCTAATTCAGGCTAACTCTATAGGAAGTTCAACTATTTCTTAATTACCACTTAACATTTTTCAGGATGTGGGTGAATGTAAAAAACAAAACAAAACCAAACAAAATCCAATATCTCCTATCTTTTTGATGGGATTCCTTTCATCATTTTCTTTCCATTTAAATAAAGGAGAGCATTTTAATTTTTGTGCATTTTGATTTCAATCCTTCACTATTCATGTATTTCCTTAGCTATGAGCCCCACATTCCACTTATTTTGATAATACTGCTTATGTCTCAGGTTTTCTGGTTTAAATATTTAGTTCCTTTCCATCTACTTCACTTTTCTTTTTTTAATAAAGACACAGCTATCCCTGGATGTTCTTGGAAGGATTCACAAGAGAAAGGTAACTGGGATTATACCTAGGGAAGGGACCCAGATTGGGGGGTAAGGAACAGGGTGGGAAGGAGATGTACCTTTCTCTGTATACCCCTTTGTGTCTTTTGAAGTTTGTACAATATGTGCATATAACTGTTCAAATATAACAGTAAAGAAACAGCGAGTTGGGGCGCCTGGGTGGCTCAGTTGGTTAAGAGTCTGCATTGGCTAAGATCATGATTTTAGGGTCCTGGGATCGAGCCCCATGTTGGGCTCCCTGCTCAGTGGAGAGAGTCTGCTTCCCCTTTTCTCTCTCCCTCTGCCTCTCCACCTCCTCGTGCTTGCTTTCTCTCTCTCTCAAATAAATAAATAAGATTTAAAAAAAAAAAGAAACAGCTAGTTTATTTGGACTTCTTAGCATCTACTCATTTTTACAAGAATTTGTACCTAGTTTCCTTAGTCAGTCAATAAATACCTTCTAAAAATTCCTTTTAAACAAATGACTAGCTTCCTCTGATCTTTTTCTTGAAACGCTGGTCTCAGTCCATGATTGCTTTCTATGAGAGTAGATTTCACCTTTAGTCAAATATATAACTTTTTCACGTCCAGTCATAACAGGGCACCTTCAAACACACACACACAACACTGTGCAATGGCTTTGGGAAGGAAAACATTGCTTACTTCCTTGGTCCCCAGTGACTGGCCAGTTTTTAAAAAGCCTTCCCCACTGCTAAATTGTTCCGACATTTGAAAGTCTGGACAAAATGTTCTTTGAAGGCCATTCTATTCCTTCCTCTTCAGTCCTTAGCAAGACTCTAATTTTAACCTGGAGAGGTTGTCTGGTTCCTGTCTTCTGGACTATTATGTGCCCTTGTCCAGGGCTGAAGAGATTAGCGTCTGGGAAGGGAAAGCCATTATCAAATTAGTGAATTAGAATTCAGATTTTTGGAAAAGGCAAAGCTTCGTAAGCTTAATTTTTTCTCACACTCTTGGAGAAATCCAAGCACATCCAAAGAGTACTGATGACAGATACAAAAGCAAAAGCATTCAGTTTTTAAAAACTCCCAAATAGGGCACCTGGGTGGCTCAATCAGTTAAGTGTCTGCCTTCAGCTCAGGTCATGATCCCAGGGTCCAGGGATCGAGCCCCGCATCGGGCTACCTGCTTGGTGGGGAGCCTGCTTCTCCCTCTCCTCCCCACTCATGCTCTCTCTCTCGATATCTCTTGTCTCTCTCTGTCAAATAAATAAATAAAATTAAAAAAAAAAAGTGCTGTGAACAATGCCTGGCATTAGCATGTGCTCAAATGTTAGCTCTGAACACACCCCTACGCAGACACACAGTATTGTCCTATAGTGCCCTCTTGCCTAGAGGGATAGCATCACATCTCTGAAGTTCAAGACCACACCGTTTTTTTCTTCTCCCTTCCGTATATTGAAATGATGTCTATGTGTCCATCAGAGTTCGGTTGAGTTTTTCTGCTCCTTTTTTAATCCAAAGAATTTTATTTTAAGATTTTATTTATTTATTTGACAGTGAGAGACACAGTGACAGAGGGAACACAAGCAGGGGGAGTGGGAGAGGGAGAAGCAGGCTTCCCGAGGAGCAGGGAGCCCGATGCGGGGCTCCATCCCAGGACCCTAGGATCATGCCCTGAGCTGAAGGCAGACGCTTAACAACTGAGCCACCCAGGCGCCCCAATCCAAAGAATTTTAAATGCTGAATAAAGTCTTCTTAATTTGCAACCTCGAGTAAAAGTCAAAAGCTTTAATTTGCTTGCGTCCTGCAAGTAGAACACAGCACATGCTAACAACAACGGAATGGGGTCAGCCAGGCTTCTATTTCTTGTTCCATTACCGGTCCATGTGGCCTCAGAGAAAGTACTTCTCTATGCTTTCTTTCCACTGCACAATCGATGCTATTAGTGGAGAGTAAAGCCAAAAGTAAACATTTCTACACCATGCTCCAGTTTGATATTCTATTTATTTAGTTATAGGTGCTATAGAAACAACAGCCAGATGACAGCAGTAACCATGTCTCCAAACACTGGGCCAGTGATACAAGAGGAAGTCTGGTCAACACCCAAATTGAACTCCTCTTGGGAAGCATTTTCCTGAAGAAAGTTCCCCTGCACACTGGAAGTGAGCACAGAACCTACTGCCTGGAGCGTCAGCTGGTGGTGCCGGAACCAGAGCTTGGAGAGAAGCCTGAGCTGGAGTAGAACCTGCACCACTTAGCAGCTCATTGACCAAGTCCCGTCCATGGGCTTTTTCTTGTCACCTAAGATATCGGGACACTATTCTCTACCTCAGAGGGTTGTTGTAGGGATTGAGAAGACATATGGGAAGATGTTTTGTAAATGTCTCTTTATCTCCTCCTCTTTGCCAAAATTCAAGAGAAGAGCTGACGGATACACATCTGGATGGTGCCCAGAAGCCAGTGCTTATCATGCTACTTCTTCTTTCAGTAGTTCCAGAGTCTAAAAATTTGCATATGAAGAAAAGGACTGTTCCATGACGCAGAATATTTATACAAAGAAACAAAAGCTGGTCCCATCCTGGCCACTCACCTACTGGGTGACTTTGTATAAATTGCACAAAACCTCTGAGCCTTAGTTTTCTCCCCTGTAAAATGGGACTAAAGGCAATGCATCAGATGGTCCTAGGGTTGTTATTTTACAATTAAATGAGATAATGCAAAGCAAGGCACTTGGTGGTACACTGTTGCTGTTTAAGGATCACATTTTGAGTAGAAGGGACCAACTTACAGTGGCAGAGGCAAGTTCCATCCTTCACAACCTGCCCAGTAGGCACTTTGTCAGGAATAATTAGGAAGGATCCTGTCGCCTTGTGAACACTTGCATTGGCTCAAAGAATCAGACAGAATTCTCCAACTTTATTCCCTCCCCCTAAAAATCAAAATCAGTAGCCACTGATCATTTCCAAGGGGGTCTTTAAACACTTTCTGAAAAAGTGCTCTGGTTGGCATGGGTTTAGGCAGCTTTATGCAAGTTCTATCTGCACTATAACCTATAAAAACCCACTTAGGAATCTATGAAAACTGCATTCAAATTAGGTACATTTCAAAAATGATTGGAGGGATGCCTGGGTGGCTCACTCTGTTGAGTGTCCAACTCTTGATTTCGGTTCAGGTCATGATCTCAGGGTCCTGGGATCAAGCCCTGCCTTGGGCTCCACACTTAGCGAGGAGTCTACTTGTCCCTCTCCTTCTGCTCCTCCCCCCCCACTCTCTCTCTCTCAAATAAATGAATAAATAAAATCTTTTAAAAATGATTGGAGTCAGAAGTAGCTCTTCTAATTTTTTTAGACCATAACTATAGCACTGGATTGTGAAAGGACATTGTGGCTCTGAAACCAGAGACATCAAGCAGTTTACTCTATTTTTTTTTTTTTTTAAGATTTCATTTATTTATGAGAGACAGAGAGTGGGAGGAGAAACAGAGGGAGAGGGAAAAGCAGACTCCATGCTGAGTGCAGAGCCTGACATGGGGCTCCATCTCAGGACCTGGAGATCATGACCCGATCCGAAACCAAGAGTTGGACCCTTAACCAACTGAGCCACTCAGGTGCCCCTATTCTATTTTTTTTTTAATTTTAATTTTTTTAAGTAGGCTCCACATCCAGTGTGGAGCCCAACATGGGGCTTGAACTCATGACTCTGAGATCAAGATCTGAGCTGAGACCAAGAGTTGGACACTTAAACCAACTGAACCACCCAGGTGCCCCAAGCAGTTTATTCTAAAGACAGCCAAGCTCAGTCTTCATGACCATGGCCTTGAAGCTGTTGACATTCTTCTCTTCTGATGGCTGGTACTGTGATAGTCCCCTTCAGGACTTGGGAGCTCCTGCTCATGATGCCATGGGCAGAGCTTACGACTGAGTTCTCTTGGTGCACCACCCTCTGAGGAAGGGAGCCTTGACAAGGTCATGCCCTATGCAATGACAAGGGAGGACTCAGCGCTTTTCCTGGATTTGGGACGACCCTGAAGGGCTCCAGAGCTCCCCAAGGGATCTATTGACATCTTTGTTGGAACTGCATCACTGTTCAACATTTCCCCAAGTTGATAGGACCATGGCCTTGATCTGCCTGTGTTCACAGTCCCTTGAGATACCTCTTTTCTGCATCATGCCCTCATGAGCAGAGCTGCTAGAATGGCAGAGGGACAGAGCATTGACGTGGAGTCATTTCACATCTTTGAGCCTCAGTTTATGTTGAGTGAAAAATTTGGACTGGAGGGTCTTGAAGGCATCTTCAGACTCCAGCGTCGTATAGATCTGGAGCGGTTCCATTTCATTTACTGGTGGTGAAAAGCAGACTGCCAACCAGTTGTTTCGTCGACGTAGTCAAAGCAACACATTTCTTCTACTTGAATTTGCCTTAAACAGAGGGGAAAATGTAGGCTGCATTATTCTCAGCATGTAGAAGCTCAGTCTGAGATTCTTAGTATTGCAAGGTACATTTATTTCTTGCTAATGATCCCTGAAGGTGATTTTGGTTTTAATCGTGTGAGACTAGCAAAGCATAGACACTCAGGTTTGTAATAACGACTCTATGAAATCAATACAGAGGAACCTTGGGTTATATGAGACTGTTACCACTCAGTGAATCATACTATGCAATATTTCCTAAAAGATAATGGGTTTCAAAACCAAACATAAATCTTCAGTGACATGTTGGCTATTTGTCATGTTTCCTGGTGGTGGAATTACAGCAGCTTCAATAAAATCCACTTGGTGGTTGAGTCATAGATTAATATCTGATACAATCATGGTCTTAGGACCACAAGAAGTAAAGTGCGGGGGGAGGTGGGGAAGGACAGCAAGTTTGCAACTATTGTAAGGTTTTAGTAACCCTAATGCCAAACCTTGGCTCAGAAATTGCTCAAAAATTGCAAAAAAGCAATATAATGTGGGCTTTTGAATATTAAGTACTGTAAAGTGATACTATATTCCTGAAACAGTAAACATGACTTCCATATGTGGCCAAGTGTGCTCAACACCGCCAGCTGTAATGCAAAGCAAATTGATTTGCACCTGTTTTGTTCACACCATTTTAACTCCTGGCTTCCCATTTGAATCCCTGACACAAAATAATCACCTCTGCATATTTCTCGACTTAGCAGAAATATTTTCCCTGTGACAGGGAAAATGAAATTGATATTCTGATTAAATGACTTCAGTTAGTCCTTCTGAGTTAATAATGCTTCTCCGTGACAGATGAATCAGCAACATTTACCGAGCCCCCACTGGGCAAGGAGTATTTACAAGGTGTTATATGAATCTATAAGAACAATAACTTTGCAGCCTTCTTAACCCATCCATGCTTGGAATTAAGCAGCTATTTCTGTCCAGATGCCAGGTTAACACCTAATTCTCTCAATGTTGTGGAGAAAGAGAAGGTTGTCTTGACAACAGTTTGGAAAAAGTCAACTAGAAGAATTTATTTAACCTAAAACTGCTGTCTTTGCAATTTAATAGAATGTGGATACAAATTCTGTTTGTAATTTAAGTCAGTATCTCAGTAGACACTTCTTTAAAAAATTTAATTAAAAAAACAGATAATACACGGGGCTCCTGGCTGGCTCAGTTGGTGGAGCTTGCGACTCATGATCTCGGGGTTGGGAGTTCGAGCCCCATGTTGGGTGTGGAGATTACTTAAAATAAAATCTTTAAAAAAATAGATAATAGATAAGTAGATAAAAATAGATAATGCAGTCATATGTTGCAAAAGCTACAAAGGTACGAAGGATACACAGTAAAGTGTCTCCCTCACACTTTGGTTTATTGGGTACCACTTCCAGCCCCAGGGGTCTCCATGGTCTTGTTTCTTATGTCCTTCCAGAGATAATAAATGCATAGAAAAGCAAAAACATATGTATCATTTATTTTCTCTCTCTCTTTTTAAACATAAATGGTGGCATATTTCTTGTTCTGAATGCGTTTTTCAACTAATAATGTTTCTGGGAAGATTCTTGCATATCAGCACAAAGAGAGATGCTTCCTCTTATTCTTTTTTTTTTTTTAAGTGAGATATAACAATATATTAGTCCAAGGTATACAACATAGGATTTGATATGTGTATGTATAGTAAAATGATTGTAATTAGAAGTTTGTACCTTTTGACCCCCCTTCACCCACTTCCCCCTTCTCCCCTGCCTCTGGTGACCACCAGTCTGTTCTCTGTATCTATGAGTTCAGATTTTAAAAGATTCCACGTATAAATGAGACCATCCCCATTTTTTAAAAAAGATTTTATTTATTTATTTGACAGAGAGGGAGACAGTGAGAGAGGGAACACAAGCAGGGGGAGTGGGAGAGGGAGAAGCAGGCTTCCCGCGGAGCAGGGAGCCCAATGCGGGGCTCGATCCCAGGACCCTGGGATTATGACCTGAGCCGAAGGCAGACGCTTAACGACTGAGCCACCCAGGCACCCCAAGACCATCTCCACTTTTTTCTAATGACTCCCTGTATTCCATTGTGTAGGTATATGGTAATTTAGTTAACCAGTTTTCTATTGATAGATTTATTTCCTGTCTATATTACTACAAATAATGTGTAATGGATAACTTCTCATAAATGTCACCTTTCTTATGGTCTAGTATACTGATAAATTATTGGAATTGGAATCACTGAGTCCAAAATCAGGGTAGTTTTTAAATTTTGATAAACATTGTCAAGTTGCCTCCCACAGGGGCTGTATTAATGTAGTTTTCCACCAGTAATGTTTGAGAATGCCTATTTTGCCACATCCACTCTGGCATAGTATATTATTAATATCAGGTTTTTAAAATTTTTTCATATTATTTATTTTTTTAAGTAAACTCTACCCACAATGTGGGGCTTGAACTCACGACCCTAGATCAAGAGTCGCATTCTCCACCAACAGAGCCAGCCTGGTGCCCCTATCATATTAGCCTTTTTGATTTTTGCCAAACCAAGAGGGGAAAATTGCATCCTAGTGATTTCTTTGAGGTGGGGGTGGGGGCAGGCAGCAGATGAAGAGCTGGATCTAGATAGAATCTAGGTCTGTCTTCCCATCCAGAGCTCTTTCTTCCAGAGCTTCCCACAGGGTGCACAAAGAACACATAGTAGGCTACAAACGTATGTTTACTGCATATATGGAGTGATGGAGAGGTCGGGGCAACTTGATGTGGATAGAATGGTTAGTCTTGTTTTAATTTACATCCCTCTTATTATGATTGTGCTTGAACATTATTTTGTGCTTCATTTCATCATCTTTCATGTATTTCTTTCCTTTTATATAATGTGCAATTATATTTTTCCAATTGGTGATTGTTTGTGTATGTGAAAGTTATTGACAGCTATCCCCAGCTAACTTACTGAATTCTCTTATTGTTTGATAGTTCTTTAGTTGATTCTCTTGGGTTTTCCAGGCACACATTTCATATCATCTGCAAATAATGATAATCTGATCCCCTTCTTTTCAATGTTCACATGTCTTATTCTTTTGTTTTGTTGAATTGTGTTGGCTAGCCGCTCTAAAACTATACCGCATGACAATAGTGATAGTGGATATCTTTGTCTTGGCCCTGGGGTTGATGTTAATAGTTTTACTTTCCTCATTAAGCATAATACTGGCTTCTGAATTGAGATGGAATATTTTGTCATATTAAGAAAGTATTCATCTATTCTATTTCCCTTAAATTAAGAGAGTTTTTAAAATAAGATGAACAAGTGGGGGCACCTGGATGGCTTAGTCGGTTAAGTGTCTGCCTTCGGCTCAGGTCCTGATCTCAGGGTCCTGGGATCAAGCCCCCCATGGGGCTCTCTGCTTGGTGGGGAGTCTGCTTGTCTTTCTCCCTCTGTGCGCTCTTTCTCTTGCTCTCTTTTGCTCTCTCTCTCAAATAAATAAATAAATAAAATCTTAAAAAAAAAAGATGAACAGTGAATATTGATTCTTTAAAAAATTAAACATAGAATTACCACATAATCTAGCAAGTCGACTTCAGGGTATATACTGAAAAGAATTGAAAGCAAGAACTCGAACAGATACTTGCAAACCATGTTCAGAGCAGCATTATTTACAACAGCTAAAAGGTAGAAGCAACCCAAGTGTTCATTGACAGATGAATGGATAAGCAAAATGTGCTATATATATGTCTTTTATTCAGTCTTACAAAGGAAGGGAATACTGACACAAGCTACAACATGGATGAACCTTGAAGACAGTATGCTAAGTGAAATAAGCCAGTCACAAAAAGACAAATACTGTAGTATTCCATTTAGAGAAGATACCTAGAGTAGTTAAACTCATGGAGATAGAAGGTAGAAGGGTGGTTCCCAGGGGCTGGGAGGAGGGGGAAATGGAGAATTGTTATTTAATTGGCACAGAGTTTCACGTTGGGAAGATGTAAAAGTTCTGGAGATGGATGGTGGTGATGGTTGCACAACCAAGTGAATGTATTTATGCCACTGAGCTGTACACTGAGAAATGGTTAAGATGGTAGATTTTATGTAATGTATATTTTACCACAGTGACAAAGAGTGGATATTGAGATTTATCCAACACATTGTCAGCATCTATAAAAAGGATCCTATACATTTTCCCTTATGGTCTAAAAGTATGATGATTTAGGTTAATAGATCACCTAATATTGACTCATTTTTGCATTTCTCAAATTAACCCCTCCTAGATTATAGTGTAATTCTTTTAAAATGCTGTTGGATTCTTTTTTGAGTCTATTTATTGTAGTAAATTTCACATAACATAAAAATTACCATCTTAACCATTTTCAGTGGTCTCAGATACCTTTGTAATGTTGTGTAACCATCACCACCATCCAGCTCCAGAACTCTTTTCATCTTGTAAAACTGAAACTCTATACCCATTAAACAGTAAGTCCCCACTCCCCACCTACCACCTCAGCCCCTGGGAACCACCGTTCTGCTTTTTGTTTCCATGATTTCGACTACTCTAAATGTCTCATGTAAATGGAATCATGCTGTATTTGTCTTCTTGTGACTGGCTTATTTTACTTAGTGTAATAATGTCTTCAAAATTCACCCATGTTGTAGCATGTGTCAGAATTTCCTTCCTTTTTAAGACAGAATAGCATTTTGTTTATCCATTCATCTGCTGATGGACATTTGGGTTGTTTCCACCTTTTGGCTATTGTGAATAATGATGCTATGAACATGGTTGCACAAATATCTTTTTGAGACCCTGATTTCAATGCTTTTGAGTATATGCCCAGAAGTGGAATTGCTGGATCATATGGCAATTCTAATTTTAATTTTTTGAGGAATTGCCATACTGTTTTCCATAGTGGTTGTACCATTTTACATTCCCATCAACAGTGCACGAGGGTTCCAATTACCCTGCATCCTAGACAACACTGTTATTTCTATTTTTTGGATAGTAGCCATCTTAATGGGTATGAGATAATATCTCATTGCAGTTTTGATTTGCTTTTCCCTGATGTTTGGTGATGTTGTGCTTATTGGTCATTTGTAATCTTTTTTGGAGAAATGTCTATTCTGGTCCTTTGCCCATTTTTCAACTTTTAAACAAGTTTGTTGTTGTTGTTTGTTTTAGGGCTTCTCTATGAATTTTGGATTTAATCTTTTATCAGATATATAATTTGCAAATATTTTCTCACATTCTGCGGGTTGCCTTTGTACTCTGTTGATAGTGTCTTTTGATGCACAAAATGTTTAAGTTTTCATGAAGTTCAGTTTGTCTATTTTTCCTTTTATTATCTGTGTCTTTGGTGTCATATCCAAGAAATCATTGCCAAATTCAATGTCATGAAGTCTTTGCCCTGTTTTCTTCTAAGAATTTTATGGTGTTAGGTCTTGCATTTAGGTCTTTGATCCATTTTGAGTTAATTTTTGTATAGGGTGTTAGGTAAGGTTCAACTTCATTCTTTTGCAGGTGGGTATTCAGTTTTCCCAGCAGTATTTGTCAGAAAGACTATAATTTCCTCAATGAATGGTATTGGCACCTTGTCAAAAACCATTTGACCATATATGTGAAGGCTTATTTCTGGGTTCTGTATTCTACTCCATTTACTTATTTACTGATTTATTTTATTTTTTAAAGTAATCTCTAGTCCAAACATGGAGCTTAAACTCATGGCCCCAAGATCAAGGGTCACATGCTGTACCAACTTAGCCAGCCACGGACCCCCTACTCCATTGACTTATATGTCTGTCTTTATACCAATACCACACTGTTTTGATTATTGTAGCTTTGTAGTAAATTTTGAAGTCAGGTAGTGTGAATCCTCCAGCTTTGTTCTTAAAAGTGCTGCTGGATTCTATTTATTAATATTATATTCAGGATCTTAAGAAATTGAAATCCATAAATGAGACTGTTCTGCTTTTCTCCCCTTCCTCCTCCCTCTTTTCCTTCCTCCCTTCCCCTTTCCTTTCTTTTCTTCCTTCTTTCCTTTTGTGCTAGGTCTTGTATGTTTTTCTCATGAATTCTCCTTAAATAGCTGCATTGTTTTTCTCTAACTTAGCTACATCAACATCACCAAAATATTCCAGCTGTATTTCCACTTATTCACAAAATTCTGAATATTTTATACTGTTTACAAATTACTCTTAATGTATTCTGAATAAAACATACATCCTAGGGGAAGATAGTGAGGTTTTCAAATGATCTTGCCATTTGAGAGTCCAGATGACTGGGCTTTATGTAATATTAATGCATTTAACAAACACTTGTTCATTACCTATGCATCAGAGACTATCTTAGACCCGGGGAATAAAAATATTATCAAGATAAGACTTTTGTTTGGTGGAGATCGGGGAGTAAGTCAGTAATCACTAGACTGTAAGATAGTGTTTTGAAAAAAATTTGCCCAATGTGCTGAGTGAGGGACACCTGGGGTGGGTCTCAGGGAAGACTTCACTGCTGACTTCCCTCATCAATTCTTGTTTATTGTAATATATGCCTCTCTACCTAAACTCAAAATTGGCATGTAGCCTCACATTTGGCAAAATCCCCCTTTTTGGCTTAAGGGTTGTCCCAGGATCCAAAGAACCTCATGTGATAGTTTGCACCTTCTTTGGAATCATGAACTAAGATAATCTGGTAAAAACTTCAGATATGCTTAGACCATAAGTGGCCTGCCCAAAGCCACACAGACGGTAAGTGATGGAGGCATCTAAGGATGGATTCCTAGTGTCAAGAAACAAATTTGCTGAGGACCCACTGTGTGAGAACAGGTACTGGGGGATTCTGGAGAATCTGAAGCAGAGCCCTCCTGAGGAGGACTCAGAAATTCTCAGGAGAAAACAAATGCCTTAGCCTTAATTATGTAGAGCAAATCTGAGTACATAATGTGGCTCTTTCCTCTCCACACTGGAAGTCTTTTAAGATTTCCTGTATTCAGCCCGTCTTTATCTTTCTGCTAAAAAATGCCAACAAGAGTGTCAATTCATGCCAACTGGGTCAATGTTAAATGTATGTTATTTTCATGTTTATGCTCACTTTTGCTTTGCATTTGTTCCAGGGATGATTTGCAAGCTTCTGTCACTTTAAAATGTCTCCTGGAGTTACATTTTGTGAGATCTTGGGCTCCAGCATGGTTCTCTGCCAAACTTGGTACAGACTTGAGCCCTCTTGAGTCATGGAAACCGGTGGCGCACCATCTGCCTACCTTACAATGACAATACTGCTGTATGGTGCTGATTATTTTCAGTTACTCTAACTTTTTGCTTCTTAGATATTTGCTTCTTGGAATCTACATCTCAAAGGAATTTACCTGTATTTCATACTGCGCATTTTTTCACATTCAAAGGAATTCTGAATTGGAAAAAGCCCAACTAATCCCGCACACAATTCTGTAACAGTGTATTCTAAGTAAAATGCAATACTAGAATACCGTTCAAATTCTTTACCAGAGGATTAGCTACAATAGCCAGAGACTAATGTGGCTTTTGGAATACTTAAGTTTAGTGTAATTATAAATGTACATAAGCTGATGATTCATGAACTCTCAAATTATACATCTGCGTTTAATTTTATGTTGAAGTGTTTTTAAACCCTCAGAAAAAGATGTTACCAAATGTTTCTGGCTCACTGTGTTTTCTATTTTTAAAAATTCTTAATTAAAGGCAAAAACCCATCCAATGCCTTCATATAATATTTGATGAGTGGGAAATAAATTTCTCATAATGTAAATACTTTGGGCTGAAGGAATTCAAGAAAATCTTGAATGTTTAACACAATGATTATTGCTATTTTGCATTTCTTCTTAAGAAAGGCTACAAAACAAAGCATTGATTGACTTAAGGTGGAAATAAACATGACAAAATCACGGTGCAAATGGATAGGGTAGATTACCCATGCCATCATCATCCCCCCATCTCAGAAGCACTGCTTAGCTAACATCTTGACTAGGTAGGATTCTTCCCCACGCTGGAGAGGATTCTGCTGGAGTCAGAAATTCAACCAAGCATATTGCCACTGGGTGGCACAATTGGAAGTCTGTAGAAAGATCTGGGCTTTACAAAAGCCCTTTCCCTCCCTCCTAAGGACTGCGATTTATAAACACAAAAGCTGTTGCCCCCTATGATTGCTTTTTCTTGGGGACTGTTTATAAAAGTGAGGAAGTCTGTGGCCTTTCAAAGAGTGTGGATTTCATGTTGAAAGTCTTGGTGTTTTTATTCTCTATGAAATTAACTGGGGTATTTTTTAGGTTTGTCTTCTTTTTGATCTGGTGGATGCAATGAGTGGAACAAGAGGCAGATTTTGGACAAGGTTACAGGCTTGTTTGCAGAGAAAAGTGGCTATTGCTTTTATGCCCCGGCATTATTCTCTATACCTAGATGTCTAGTGTGGTAGGTTCCTATTGTGTGTAGCTATGGGTGATAGACTTTGGGGAGGGTATGTGCTATGATGAGTGCTGTGAATTGTGTAAGACTGTTGAATCACAGACCTGTATCCTGAAACAAATAATACATTATATGTTAAAAAAAAAAAGAAGAAGATAGCAGGAAGGGAAAAAAAATAAATTTAAATTCAAATTCATTAAATAGAATAAATTAAAAATCCAGGCCCTGAGTCACATTGGCCACATTTCAATCACTCAATAGCCTCATGTGACTAATAGTGAACATTTTCTACATTTCTATCATCCCAGAAAGTTCTATTTCCTGCT